>NC_068357.1:50393687-51081187 GCF_020536995.1 Dreissena polymorpha | reverse complement strand
ATGCGTATATGACTCATATCCGCGGATATGACCGAAAAGTGCGGATATGGACGAATATAAGCAATATCGATACTTTTTCTGCAATGTTTATTTCAATGTTTAATGAAAAATACACAATACGTATTAAATATGCAAGGTAAAAATATCTTATATTTGATTGTTACTAAATATTATAGTTTATTGGTACGTAAAATATGCACGTTATTTTATTTATTCAAATGAACACAGGATATTGTAGTGCTACATTTAAATGTTTCAAAGATGATTATAACCATTATAGTTGCGCTGGTATTGACAAGCAATGCATGTCCCGGTAAAATTTTAGATAACTAGATTCTAATCCAAATTTTTGGGAAAATTAGGGCGGGTGGATGTGTTTATTTTTGATTTTTCATTTTATGTGTCGGATATATTATTCATTATAAGTAATGAAATGTTAATGAATTTGTTAGTTTATATGCATAACGCTAACATGTATGTATGTATGCAAAATTATATAGAATAAAAGAAATACATTATCAAAATTTGACTAGATCTATTGTGTTTTATTTTACCCTTTTAATATCATGTTAAACATTTTCTGACAAAAATAGGATAAAAACCTCATGTTTATCCAAATATGTCTTACATTTGGTGGCTGAATTCATAGGAATGGATGAAACTATAGGGGAAACGTATTTTTTATTAACCCTTTGAACCCTTTGAACATGATGTGGACAATATGGATTATGACTACAACACATGCTACCTGTCTGGTACTTACGAATGGAAATGTAGGGCAGAGGTGACAGGGATATTTTCTGGAAGTGGCTGTCTTAATGTACGCTGCTTTCTTTCATGTTTTGATACTACTTTGCGCTGAGGTAAATTTTCAGTCGGAATGTTGTTTCGGTCAACAGAGTTTGAACCGATTCCGTCGCGAAAGTGGTCGGAACAGACGCGAGTATACGCCGTTGGAAAACATTTTTTTCCGGCTAATTGCTATCATTCAAGCTTTTCTTGTACATGAGTCTTTAGGCAATTTAACAGTAATGTTACTTTTTTAAAAAATTTACCTATTATACCGCTAAAATTATGGCATTTAACGATGGAACAGTAGTATTTCCCCATTGTTTTCCTGATCACAGGAAGTAGGTATACCTACCCGCACGAACGACAACTCTGTCAATACGGAATAACGAAAATCTGGACACATTGTTTAAGAGTTTAACTAAAGATTCTCGCTGGGATAATGACGTCATTTCGTTAAATTTTTTTGAAAATTATCGGTAATTTTCACTGTTAATTTTCACTGTTTGAAACATTTAAATTATCAGGTTTCATTCACTTATATTTCTCAATAAACCACCGGAAAGCATAAAATAAATAGTAACAATCAAATATAAGATATTTTTTACCTTGCATAAAGTTATTATAGCACTACCATTATAGATCCTTTATTGAATAAACCACATTCGTCGATTTTATCATATTTGCGCATTTGAAATCATCATTTATTTTCAAATGAAAAATGCCACTTGAAACAGTGACATTTCAGACAATATTTACTGCATTCATAACATTCAGTACATTAAAAATAATTCAACATTTTGTATTCAAATTAAAATATAACCAGCGAAAAGTAACATCATTAATTACTTGTGGTCTGGCGATAATAGGCCAAAAAATACTTTACTATTTTCTAAAGCATATTGTATATCTAAATACTAAAGTTTTCAGACGACATCAAGAATAATAATACATTCAGTATATTATATAAACATCATGTAAACTTATACCACAAAACATATGTGATGTCGGCGTGGTTATATTGTTTGTGGTGTGTAGCCCTAAAACAATCTTCTGGCACTTCGTCATGTTCGCGGATATGAATTTAGAGTTGGAAAAATGATAAGGTCTATTAAATTGTTATATTTTGAGACAATACTGTAGTGATACTGTAGTGAGCTGGGTTTTAAGTACCAAAAATTGTTTACCTTTTGAATAATTGTGTGTACAGTGACATTCGGTTCGTCTGGTGTTTTTACAAACATAATAAGTAGAACATGCATATGAATCTGATAATACACAGACCCATTAACATATTAATCAAACCATGTTTGTAATTTACCATTTTTGACCAAGAATCCTGCCACTGTTCTTTCTTGTAAAGTTGACTCGAAAACGGTCCGCTCGTAAACACACTTTTACTTCAATTATCTATGTTTAACACTGAATGTTTATAGCTTAAAATAACTCTCCGTGAAAGTTGTGTACACATATTTCGCTAATCCATGCATGTTATGCGAATATCTTCATTATTTGTATTGTTATTTGTAATGTTCAGTAGAAATCGGCTTGTGATTTTTTCACTGTCTGCACTATTTTTAGCAGACGTAAGGTCATTATTTAGTTCATATAGTCTGTTTTAAATTGTTTTGTCATTTAAAGTCTATTTTATTATTTATAAGTGTTAAGCGTGCGAGCGTTCCATAATTGGTTACGGCAGTTATTGTGACCCGTTTTTGGTCACACTGTGACCAATATTTGGTCACAGTGACCAATTTCTGGTCACAGTGACCAATTTCTGGTCACAAGTGGAACGCCGCGGCTATATAAAGTGACCAAATTTTGGTCACAAGATTCATTTTAGTCAAAACCTTAAGGCAGGCAACATCCACGCCAACTTTTTTCTTAAAAGTACTTTTCTTTTCGTGAGTAATTTAAGTAACTTATAACAGTAATACCTTTGTAAGCAGATAATAAAGCGAACATTTAACATATTTTATTAAACTTGAGCATTATTTAAAGTATTCAATCTATTTTGGTTATGATCGTTGGCAAGTGTCATTGTTCCTTAAATTCGGCGAAGTCCCGTTTACGAGTGTAAAGTTCATTGTAAAATATCATCTATTTTTGACGCGCAGTTTACCGACGCAAGATTGAAAGTATTGTAAAACCTTAATTTAGGTTGCATGTCATTTTGTTGTTGGAAATATAACATTTTGTTGAGTATTCGTGGAAACTGAATAAAAGTTGTTTGAAGTTGAATCGGACTTTGAGTTAAACATTAACCACCATTGATAAGGAGAGCACTAACGGAGCGTAACAATACTAACATATTTAACACATATTGTGTATTTGTTTTTATTAAAAAAAAAAAAAAAAAAAAAAAAAAATATTTCACAACTTACGTCTGAATCTTTCCAAACTTGTTAAGTGTTTTTATATCAGTATTACTCGAACCCTATTGAAAATGATGAATATCGGAGCAATACATATATTATGATCTTTTACTGAATTTCAAAGTATTGTGAAATGCAGCTTCTTTATGCAATTTACAGGTTTTCATTCATTTTTTTTTTCAAACTTTTACAGTGTTTTCATATCAATGAGTACTCAACCCCTATCGTAAATGAGCAACGTAAGAATAAGTACAGAATTCATCTCCCCTTGAAGTTGAGAAAGATATGAAATTACGCTTACAAGATGAAGCAGATTTTTTAAAACCTACACAGTTCTGTTCCATTAATGAAAAACTGCACACGGATGCCAGTAAAAAAAGGAAACCAATGTAGATAAAATGAACTATGAAATATTTGGGGGTTACAACACAAAATCATAGATAATGGTTATTTGGGGGTTATAACACAACATCATAAATAATGGTTATTTGGGGGTTATAACACAAAATTATAGATAATGGTTATACCAGTATCTTTTTCTATTTTGTTTAAAATAATCGGTCAATATTTTAATATTTACAGTATAAAAAAAATCGTTCCATGTAACTTCATTGAGTGCCTTTTACACAAAAATTCCCTACGCCCTTTGATGCTTTGCATCAATACCTATCTTGTATTAAACATTGAAATAAACACTGCAGAAAAAGTGTCGATATTGCCTGTATTCGTCCATATCCGCACTTTTCGTCATATCCGCGGATATGAGTCCTACACGCATTTTAGACGGACCGCTTTTTACCCGGGATACTCGTGATACCTACCCGAATGGGAGACAACTTCTTAGTTACTCAAATCCCGAATACCAAGTTTAATCATACATATTGCTGCGTGCTATTATACCTCCACTCCGGCGAAGGAATAATTGTGTTTACTGCAGTATTTTGCACATTCGTTTGGGTCGTTTGTTTCGGAAGTTATCATCATGTGAGGCAACAAACGATCCCAGCTATCCACATAGCAACCGCAGTGTACAGGATTAACAACTGAAATTTAATTGGTCGATGTATTTTTCAAAATGACAGAGTGTTTAATTACAGAAGTGGTGGTGATTCAATATAGTCAAAAGTAAATAGCACTGAAACGGTGCAACAGTAATGTCGATATCAACGAAGTTTGCATCCCCGTGGCGATTTATTTAACATTTGACCATATCATTGGTTACTTTTTTTATATTACTAAAACACGTTTTTGCGGAGATCTATGTGTATTGTAATACATTTTCATTTATAATAATTAAATGGGGTATAATGCGTGTGTCATGCTATTGTAACAATCTGTATAAAAGTAAAAAAATATGGTAATGGGTGAATCCTTATAATGTGTTCTCTTGAGCCGTATTGGATGCATTTTTTTAATTTAATACTTTACTTAATACGCTTTATTAAAAAGAAGATCGATTATTCGAATAGCAAAAAGATATATTATTAATATTCGAATATTCTATTATCCGTTGCCAACCGTTTTGTTTAATAATATTTAAAAACGGAATAATGCATTCGTTCTACTATAGATGCGGTTCGCCCATACACAATTTTTAACACATATAACAACATACAAGTTTCACAGTTAGATCCTTTCCACCATGGTCGACACGAGCAGAAATGACCGGTTCCGTTGGTAACACACGTTCCCATATTCTTGCATGGATTTGTCAAGCAGGCTGCAAAAAATATATTTCTGTTATTTGATTGTTCATTTTCGTGTGATTACATAGACCCAGGTATATAATTGTTTTTCTAATGTAAATACATTGTTACATGTTTTGGCGTTATTTTGTGAAATTATTTTATATTGCTTTTTCTTTGAAACAAATATGTCAGTAAGTTTTAATGTGTGATGAAATATTATCGAACTTTAACTAATTGTATATTGGCGATTATATAATTGCCATGCCATTGATTAAAGCATTGACCATGAAGTATGATTGTAATCTTCGAGCTAGGGACAAATGTCTCGCATGTCATACGTCACTAGCACGTGGATATTTGTGCCATATTATTACTGTTGTTTTAGTAATTTAAATTGTCCGATGAATTATTAAGTTACATTCTGCAGAATTATGTGGGCTCATAATGAAGCATTTAACATTTAGTACTAGGAATAAAATTGACCTTCTAGGAACAAGGAACTTGCGCGGGCTACACGCCTACTCCAAAATGTTAACTTTCGGTAAGCAATTTTTAAAAAGCCCGATGAATAAGTACAGTACCAACCGAAAAATTCTGATCAATCCCATTTCTGAAATTTAACCACTAAGTTTTACCTTGGTATTTGATCAAAGAATACCGGCATTGAACGCGAATTACAATCGCCACATGCTGAACATATATGGTATATTATTTAATATTGCCTGCCGCATAGTGAATTTCCATTTTAAAGCAGCTGTAGTGACACAGGTCTTCTTTTCTTACAACGTCTAACAAGGCGTGTGTTGTTAGTAATTTCACAACTGCATAATGCATAATTAAGTAATGGTCCTATCAAGCCTTATTGATATTCTTAACATCGAGTTCTGAATTAGCTGCCTCTCTTGATATTGCCTACATAGGCATTTTAATGTTTCATAGATAAATCTTCAATGAAATAAACGCATTTTGTCACAGATAAATTAACCTAATAGTTATATATTTGTATATGCGTAAGATTCTAATGTATATTACAAATAATATTTAACAATAAGCCTCTATAGATAACTCAAGTGCGGTGGAAATCTTGGTTGTCTTGATGTGTAAACAAAGATCATGATGTAGATCATTATTGTATGAATGTCCAAGTAAATCGATCATGGCTAATTTAATTTAAGTTTTCACAATTATGAACCAAAATCAATTAGGATTAGAATGGAACTCAGCCAATGGGACGCATAAGATTTGGCAATACGCATAATATTCATTAGATCTGTGTCTTCGGCAATACGCATAATCATCATAAGATTTGTGTAATTGTCTATCGAATTGTATGTACATCAAAACGTTTTTAGATTTGTTTTATCAGATATATATTATACATAAACATATATTGCGTTAAATGTCCAAATATCATGTATGATACCTCGGCATGTTCGTCACTTTATCCGTGTTGTGCATCGAAATTCGACAAAAGCTTCGAAGACAATTTTAATATTCATTTTGAGATTGTTCGTCGGTGAAAGATATTTACATATAACTGCAACGAAATGTAACAACTACTGTAATTTGTTTCTTGGAACGTGAAAACAATAGCAATATGGAATTATATTTATTTAATTTTCTTTTGTTCCAATATAAAAAGCTTATGCATCAGATTGTTCTTGGTCTTCACTCGTTAGTTTTGGTAAAATATGGTCACAATCGGAAAAAATTAAAATAAACAAAACGCAATCATAAACAGGACATGAAACACATCAATGACTTAAAATATATAATCTGTGTTTACAAAGCATTTTGAAAAACATGGCACTAATTTGTTTCATTGGTATATTGAAAATAGTAATTGTAAGTCGAAAAAAGATAGAAAAATAACACATAAATAAAACAATTGAAACAACCCCAAACGAAAGGGCTAATCGTCATGCTATGTAGAGGGGCGTCTTTGTGTCCATATTAGAAATATATTCATCAATAGAGGAACTCATCAAATTAATTTATGTTTTCTTAAATTCAATTTAATTTACTTTAAACTATACTTTAGGCCACGACTTTTATATTTCTTATATTTTATAAAACCGCCGACCCTAATTTTTGGAAAATGGGAAAAAAAAATAATCGGAAAATCGTCTTTTTTTATATATTTTATTCCCGACCGCACTGAAAAACGAGCGAAACGAGAAAAAAAAACGATCCGGTTTGAGTACGGTTGCGAATAAAATCAAGTAAGTACAATCAACGATTGGTTCACATATTTTACAGAGATCGGGATATTTTTCAATGTGACACAGTATGTTCCAGTCCTTTTATGGGCACTTCTCAAAATTTATTTAATTACAGACAATAGGAAAATCAGCGTCAGTAAAATGTCGACCGCATCAAAATTTATTTCCGAGTCTGTGACGCATTTATATTGTTTAACATGTTAATTATATTAAACAAACCCGATATTATAGTAGATAAAAAAGTATTACCTTGCAATTTGATAATTAGTATAAATAATCCAATAAAACAATGCCATTATTTACGATATATGTGTTTAGGAATTTTGTAAACACGTCCGCCATAGTTTATAGGAACTGTACAGAAAGTTTGGAAATCGGAACAAATCGGTATATCTCGGAAAATCATTGATAAATGTATTTGTCGTTTTAATGCTTAGGGCCGAGTAATTTCGGCAAATCGGAACTCAACTTGCGTAAAATACTAGCTCAATTAACCGTTAAACTCCACCTCCGTTCTCTGCAAAAGATTCGAAGGCGGAGTTATACACGTGCTATTATTAAATTGGAGGATTGCAATTGAGAAACAAACGCACGATTGGTTCGGCATGTTGATTGCTAGACAAAGGAAGCCAATTTTGTCGGCGCGAAATTTGTCGCTTTATTGCTTCAGACAGCAAGCGGCTTTCCTTTGATGACGTCAAACTGTCAATTCACACAGACTGCACATTTTCGGAAGACTTTAACTGGCTCCTTGTTTACAATTCCAGTAAAAACACTTGCTAACATTAAACTTTGGATTAAATTATCAAAATAAAGCAAAAGCCAAGTTGACAAATATGATTGTATTAATTCGCGTCAGTTCAAATAAGACGTTTTGCGTTGTAAATCAACGAGTTTTCATGACAACAACAACTTTAACAAACATTACCGCGACGACGCGGGGATCGATCTACCTCGATTTTTTTTCATGGACGATGTCATAAGTGCAATAAGAGCAAACACATACTTTGTGTATGAGTAGTTTATCTTATATAAGATTTATGCAACGGGCATCGCATTGCGTAATGGTGCGCATCGAATTACGGAAATGAAGCGCAGTTTTTCGTTTTAATGGGAGAAGAACGCATGTCATTTAATGGAGTGTTTAAAATTGCCTGATGTTACAAAAGGTGCTTTTAGGTGACTCATTTCATTTGAAGATATAGATGTGTTTCATTGCATAATTTGATTTTTCGTCTCTGTGTTAAGGTTATAAAAGATATGATGTCTTTGTTCTGATGTTATTAGTATAAACTTATTTTTCCAATGATGTTTTTTTTTTCGACCGCCCGATGGACCATTTTCAAAATAATTTGTGTAACCCAATAAATAAAAAGTCGTGGTCTTAATGCTACTTTACTAGTAATCCAATTTCATGGAGTTAGTGTTTAACTTTTTGAGACAGTGACCCATAGATTATGGCACTAACTGGTATGATGCCATGCGTCAATTAAAGGATCTTAGGTTTGATTGGATTGTAACCTTATTATCGTCACTTAACTTATATAATGACACTAACACTAATGTTTATAACTTAATATTGAACGTGTATATTGCTAATCAAAAAGGAAATTTAGTGATATTATATACATACGAAACATAAAAGGACGATATAAACGCAGGCAATAGTATCAAATATAGACTATTTATAAACAAATTGAGATTTTTCATCTCAGTGTAACCTTGAATTTTGAGCTAGTTACACGGGGCGTATACTTGACACACTGAACCCATATGTTGGGCATTTGTGGAAACGTACTTGATAATTTCATTAATAAATTTGAACTTTCAACTTTAAACCATAAGTTTGACCTTGATTTGTATGGTATTGACACATGTCAGACAAGTAAAATAATTTAAAAAGTGCATAATGCAAGATGTTATTACAGTCCAGAACGCTGTATTTGGTCGACATTTGTAATTTCCTATAAGGGTGACAATGAGAAAATAGATCTTACACTCGACATGCGGTTTATACACTGTGGCAGACAGATGAAAACAACATTGAGAAAGAAAGTTGAAGAAACACACACAAATTACCCAAAGAAACAGTTGATGGGTATGTTATTTACACGAATACAGTTTTAAATCAAAACGAATAAACGACTGTCATCTTTTTTCATTTAAAAAGCACTGTTCCCTTTCGTTGTAATTAGTTGCGAGGGAATTATATTGATATTTCTCATGAGCGAGATTTGAAATAAATAAATTATGGAAATCAATTAAACTTTAAAACCACATACAAACTCAAAATCAACGAATATTTTGAAAAATGTTTCTGAAATAAAGGTAGCACACAAAACCATTAGTGTTCCTCATATCAATAGACAATATTTCAATGATAGATGTGATCTGGTAACACAGATTTCATGAGATACAAAAAAAATTCGTTTTTGTTTTTCTGTGTGACAATATATTCCTTGTGAATTTCCCGCGACCATATCCGAATATTTACGAGCGAACGCGAGATTGGATATGGGCACCACATCTAGCGTTGAACATTTTGCTTAGTTTATTTTACGAAATATTTTACGAAATATTCGTTGATTTTGAGTCTTTATGTGGCTTTCATAGGAAAATCGGATACGTAAACCATATTTGTTGATAAGTTATAAATGATGTATGCAATCAACACCTATATTTTATAAATAATGATATTTTAAAATCCTTACATATCAAAATATATTAACGATACAAGTTATATATTTAGGAATCTTTCAATAAATAATTTTCAAATAGTTTTTGAAATTTTTTTGTGTCATAACTTTTACCACAGGCGCAATTAACAAAATTATCAGGATAAAAAAATGGAAGCAAACGTTTGGATTCGAAAACCGGATAATGTGAGAGGAAATACAGGGCATACTGATTTGTAAACTTTTTTTGGTACAGCGTTCTTGCATTTTCAAACAATTGAGAAATTAATTCGGAAAAAGTAACATTAAATTAAACACATTGACCAAACCAAAATACCTGTGTCCTTTATAACAATATAACACTATTAATAAAGTCCTTACGCTTAACAATACACTTCGGCTTCGGGATTCAGTTTCCGTCGATGCATGTCGTGATAATGGCTCCAGCAACTTCGATATAATCAGGGTTGCATATGACTTGTTTACGTGACCCGTTGTTGTGCATGTTGCCTAGCAAGCGTCCGTTGGTGACGTTAAGGCGCGGGCATTCTATATTTTGTAATAGGATGCAAGTCTTAACCAAAATGTACATTACACGCGCATGTCTTCAATAAAAACGTTGCTTTTAAGATCCAATTATATATAAAATAGAAAGGATATTTTAAATGGGCTTATTACATAATTGGAATTTTTAAGAACATTCTTCATACATTTAATCACCAACTAATATATCGATGTAACAGATTTTTTTTTATTAAACTCGTCTTTAAGTATAATGTTTATTATATTCTTATTTGCTGAAAAATGTCCACATCTACCTACCGGGTTTAATACATTGCTTTAGGTCCAAGTCGCAGGCGATATACTGCTCAGGGCATGACGTATTTGCCAATGTCGAGCACATGAGTCTGAGTTGGACGAACTGAACAGAAAGCAAAATAAGAGTCAGACTAGTACAGGTTGTTTAACTCTCCAAAATATAAACGGAACAAGGTTTAGAAATGAATGACATTTTTAACAAATGAGTCCCACATGGTATGCATATGGGCTGCCTTTTGTTTCTATCATGATTACCTATGGTTTACCCGATGCACTTAGTTAAACCTGTATAGTATAAACAATAACAATTTTCGAGATTTTCAAATTTATTTAACAGCAACGTTTGAGCAAAACGGCGGTTCAGGCCTCTAATGGAGTCGACATTTTGCCAGGACTTAGAAATCCGTCAGCCGCTGCCCGTTTTGGAATTAACTTTTCACGACTTCTAAAATTTCCATGTGCATACTTGATATTCCTAGTTTGTTACATTTCAAGTACATATCAGGTACGTGAGAGCAATGGTTTAATGGTAGGACGCTCGCTTAGTGATCGAGAGGTCCCGGGTTTGAATCCCGCCCTGACCACTGTAATTTCCTTGAGCAAGAAATTTATCCCACATCTGCTCCTCTCCACCAAGATGTATAAATGGGTACCTGTTAGGGAAATAAGCCAATGTGCCGTGGCTGCATACTGCGCCAAGATGTTAACGGACGACTTATGACCCAGTGATCAGGGAAAAATGTAAAGCGCCTTTGAACGCACATCTCGAGTATGAAAAGGGCGCTATATATATGTTGTATATAAAAATATACAAGAAAACAAAATGACATACATTTATACAGCACATAATATTATTAAATGCTTTATTTATTTTGCATTGTCCGTTTTCTTTTTATAGAGATTTTGTAATCTAGCATGATTGCATCATTTTGTTAAATTCTGATGCAATATTTGTATATGCAATCATAATACTTCATTGATTCGATGCAAGTTTTGTTTTGTAGAAAAATACAATATTTCAATTCGAAAATGCTGACCATACTTGCATTGAGACAGATCATAAAGTAGGCGCAAGGCCTTCATACTGTACACCATTGTTGTATTTGTCTGGTAGATTTTAAATATTGTTCTTATTTATGGACTTCTATGTACTATTGTACTTCTAAATATGTTAAATTATACAGATGGTACTTTTATTCCGTGTTTTATAGTTTTACACGCCTTTTTTCTTTTTTTGAAATTGTTGTCATTGTTTTATTCTTTTTCATTATTTACCCCATTGGTCGGTGTCTGAATATAATTAATATAAATTTATAGTTCATTACATGAAAACCTTCTCATGGAAATATTTTTGAGTTTCACAATTTGATACACATCGTTAACGTACAGCGGGTACATACCAAACACATACAAAATAAATGTTCTGCAGTTATATGTCAGTTTGAGGTGAGATATCATATTTAATCAAGCAATACATTCTATCATAAATGTATGGTGTTAAAAAACCTACTGTTTATTTTCTTCACGTTATCTGTGCCTAAAGGTTAAACGCACAGTTTAATGAAACATATATTTTAAAAAAAAAAACGGCATGTCCACTCTGTGTAGGGATTCTGCATATAACGTTCAGTTGAAATCGGGTAACATGTTTCTGTGATCAAACACAGGAAAGTACTATTCATTCAAAAATGACACTTTATTCACAAAAAGGCAATAACTCCTTAACAATGGAAAAATATAAAATACTGGATCTGAACAACTTGAAAAATTAAGCATGCACACCCAAGAGGGATGCTGTTTAAACTATTTTTAAAAGACAGATTCTTAATGTCCGAGATTAAACGCAGACAAAGTTATAATCAAAATAACTCCCTTAAAAAAGAACGAAATGGAAAGAACTGACGATATTAACAAAGTACTTATTAAGTTTCATTAAATTTCAATCACTAGTTCTTAAAAAGTTCATGCGAAAAACGAAAAGTAAATTAAAAAATAACTCTCTCAAATTATTGTACAATGTGATCATCTCCACCCTCACCGATGCTGTATATAACATTAAATTCGCATGAGTGTCTCACGCGGAAACGAAAAACTGATGGAAATCTTACTGAATTCCAGCAAAATTAGATTCAGGCAGACGGACAACGCTGCGACTAAATCTCCTTTCGGGGATCATAACAATTTCCAGACTTATCATGTCACTGTGTTTACGGAGTGATTGGTATAACAATTATCTAGTGTGCGATTTCCATTTCTATAATATTACTGAACCTGATAGCTTAATTTAGTAAGTGTCTATACAAACATGAATCAACAAAACATTAAATAATTTAAATAATTTAGCTTGTTCTAATATTACTTTTTAAAATCTCCTTCACTTGTTAATCCTACCTCTGAGGAAAAGTTGTGCTCGTCAACATACTGACAATATCCAGCAACTTCTGTTGTGTCCAGAATGGTCAAACCAATTTTTGAGAAGAGTTCACAAAGCGGATACTGACGTCTGTATAACAATGCCTTACACCAAGGTCGCAATGCACACATTTCAACACATTTGGAAATGGTAACGTCCGTTCCGACATACATTGAATCGCTAATAATATCTGTTGGGCAATGTCGAAATTCGAAAGTCTTAAATGGCGTTTGTATCTCTGTTTTGACGCCACATGATGCTACCAATAATGTAACGAATGCTTGTTTAAGATCTCTTAAACGCACCATACTTATAGACTTGAATGTATCCACGTTTTAAATATTCAGAGATATAAATTGAAATGTAAATTCAATCACAAAATCTACACAGTGAATAGCAATAGACGTTGTCCCCAATGTAAATCATATTGCAATTAGCCAACCATCGCACCTGAATATTATTGTAAACATACGAGTATGTACGATTTGTTCATGACCAGAAACGGAGAAAGTTGTGTTATTGGTAGGAAATAGCCGTTAAACAATAACTGGGGAGGAGTTTAAACCGTGCTTGAATAAACCCATGATTCGCCCATATTCGCGGATCGTTATTTCACCATATCACTATGCATTATTTATTACCTACGAGAGCTAACCGTAGGTACTTTAATGGTGTCAGAAGTGGGGTAGACGGAAGAGCAATGGCTATTCTATACCCCTCCCTCTTATTATAAGGGGGCACAAGAATCAGATGTTGGCAACATGAAGAGATTGAAAGCTTACATTTTCTTTAAACGTCAAGCTAAAAGCGAACAAATATTACAGCCTGATTAACAAAATCAAATTTATGCTAATTGTTCAGTTCATACAAAATCATAAAGATCCACAGGCAAAGCGTGTAATTCTTATTTTGTTTCCTTAAAAGTTTCAGAATATATTATTTTTTGTTTTTATCGTTTTTTAAATTATTTTACTTTCACTGACAGCACTTAAACTAGAGTTAAGGCATGTAGAGTTGCAGTCATATTGACAGCTTTGCAAATGTAGCTTATGTCAACAAAACCGCGTAATAGATGACGCACATTCAATTGTCCAGGTCAGCCTAACAAAAAGTGGAAAAGGCACTTCCAACTAATATTCCATCATTAAATATTTACAGTTACACGTACAATAACGATGGGAAATAACTAAACACACTCATTGTATTTTACAGGGCATTAAAATACATTTTCAAGTTACACAATACAAATGTCATCTATTACAAACTTCAAATATAAATAATTTATACTAGAAATTGTAAAACCATATTCAATTTGTAGTTTGAAACAACACAGATCATAAATCAAATGCACAATGGACCGGAAAACAGAAGTACTCATAGATGTGAATAACTAAGGCATATTTAATCCCGACTCTGACAGCAGACATTCACACGAAATACAAAACCATCTTTTATAGTTGACTACGCATTACAAATATGTTACAAAAGAAATAAAAGATTTCATAAACAGGATTAAATACAAAATGATGTCAGGATTTCAATTCCCACTTGGTTATATTGAAATCAAAGAGGCAAATAACTTGACAAATGACTGTAGACACTTGTATCCTAGACCTGTTATCCAAATACACAGTTTTCCAGGTAATTCATATAGTTGTGTAAAATAAACTCAGTACACTTACCGCTCGACTAAAACAAACCTATAAACATCACAGGAGTTTTAACCTTAATTACATCTGTTAGGTACAATTTATATTTAAACAATAATGAAACATGCCACATACATATTAATACATATATTAAAGAGAAATAACACAATTTATATATTTATCCCATTGAAAATGATAATATTTCATGTTTACTTCTCCAGGACAGGTATCAAGCAGAGTTTCCGGCCGGCTACAACTTTCAACTGCAAGGTCATGTGAATACAATATAGTTGGGACTTTTAACTTCGAAATTGTAAATCAAACTTTTTGGGGAACGAGTGAGGAACGTGATTCTCGGTGGCCTGAAGCCATGGGCAACCACTGTCACCTAGAAAGGTGGTCACGGAGTATACAGGTCGAATTGGATATCAATATATGGGTCAATTTGGGAAAATACCCTCCGCAGCGGACGTGGAAGTCAGCTTAAAAGCCGTGGTCATTAACTTCTGTGATCCTTTATCTTACCCTACCGATTCCCTACTTGAGGCCTTATCTGGCGTCCGTTGCTTTTCCACTATAGGTTTGCACACTAAGGGGGCATCGAAGTACACAGATTTAGATATTAAGAATTTTTGTTGGATGATAGGCAGGCCAGAGGTAGTTGGTTTCGGGGAAGTCGGGCTTGACCACACGGTGCCCTATGCTGAGTGGTTTGGGCAAGCAATCTTGCTGAAAAGGTTTTAGGGTTCGTGCTGGAACGCCATGTCTTAGTCCTCCGCTGTAGGGGAGCAAATGGAGACGAAAATGGTATGGAAGTACACATGCTTTCCTGTCCCTCATGCACCGGGTAGTGGACCCTGATAAGCGGATCCACCTACACTGATTCCGCGGAGACATGGAAGTGTTCCGCGCTTTTACGTATTTACGTTATGTTTCACAAAGAAAAAATTGAAATATTGATTTAAACGTATTTATAATAACATCAAAATAGGTTAATGCAATCATAGAATTTGAAGGAAGTAAATTACTAAGTTAAATTATGACTGGAAAGTTTGTTTTGTGAATGTTTCAGGTACACATGCCAATGAGGTCCTGTTTCATGCCTATCTTGTTGAAGGCCTGTCAAGATGGAACCAGAATAAGGGTGATAATGCTGTCTCTGTGGCAAAAGGTGAGCCTAACTGCTATAGCCAGCAACTTCGTCATGAAGCAAACAGACTGAGTACTGATCTCTTGGGTAAACATCTCTTACCCTCATACTCAACCACACAGAAATGGTAAAATTGCTTCTTGTTATATCTTAAATTCATTACTGACCGTAAAAAACCTGTAATCTCAATATGTTTTGTTTGCTATTTCCAGATGCATAATGTAAAAAAACGTCACTTAAGTAAATGCTTTTCACACACAAACTTTTCTTCATTTTAGGGGAGCTTATTGGTTGTAAATACCAGCTCAGTCAGACTCGCAAGGCACTTCAGTATGCTATCTTCATCGAGAAATTTGAAGAGACTGAAATACCTGACTTGCCAGATGATATGGAGCAGGTAACTGAAAACACTGATGACCTTACTACAGAAGTGTGGGTAGTAGCCTTAGCTCAGTGGTTGGTACACTCGCTTCTCATCTAGGCTTGTAAATTTTGGTTAATGGTCACCACGTCGGATAGGTGGGGTTGTCCTCTGGGTACTTTGTCTCGCCCCAAAACTAAAGACCACACCAAAATTGACAAATCTTTCTGTAGCAAGATCAGTAAGACGGACTGATGCTAAATTAAAAAAAAAAATTATATTCTTTATTAGCTATCCACTCCCCCACATATTTTGAAAAAAAACAGGAGATTTACTCGCCATACACATCCTTTAGCTTATAGGCAGTTTCACACAGTTGCTAACTATTATACATTTTCTTATTTTCCCAGCACTGTCAAACTATGGAATAACCTCCCATCAGAAATTATCCTACCAACGATTGAATCCTTCAATTTCGCTGTAGGCCAAGTTCCATACAATAAGTTGCAGCAGAGTGTGTTTTTAACCTGCTTTTAACTCTTTGTCTATGCATATACTAACTCTTTCAAACTTTGGATCAGTTCCACTTTCTCTCTTTGACGTCTCACTGTCAATACTTTAATTGTACAATATTGTACTTGGGTACTTTTCTAACGCATCACTTTTCAAACTTGAATATCTCAGTTATGAGTAAAGATATTGATTTAGAATTTACACACGATCATCTGACTAAATTCTATGTATGCTCACAATAAAATCATCCGTAACGATTGGACGCTTTAGCACATGGGGTAGGTGTGGTTCCATATTTTTACACGTGGAAATGGTGAAACGCGATATAACTCTAGTTTTATTTCAATTAAGTTATTTTAGGTTGGTTCTTACACAAGGAAAACATAAAATAAATTTACAAAACAATAATGCTTGTATGAATATTCAACAGCGCAATCGCGCACGTTGCATTTTGCAGGCTGCCTTCCCCACTTGCTGAAGCGTCCAAGCGTCACGGATGAATAATTGTATCGTTAGCTTGCACATAATGTAGTCAAATGATCACATGTGCACTTTTAAATATTTTTTTTACTCGTATGAATATTCAGCGGCTCAACGGCTCAATTGGCATGTTGCAAGCCGGTCAGTTATTAAGACGTGTAAGTTTATGCGTTTTACTTTTCACATTATTATTATTTTACGTTGTGCGAGTTTGCAAATTTGACTTTTGAAGTGACCTTTTTAATTGGTTAAGTTTGATATTTTGTGTTTTTTAAATTTCAATTAAATTTTCAGGAATTATCAGATACGTGTTCAAAAGTAAGGGAGCTATATTGATATGATTAAGTGATGAGTTAAGAAATGTCTTAAAGGATGTTCCGGTATGTCCATGTGTACTGAGTCCATATGAGATAATCATAAAGGTGGCAACTGCTACTTTTAGAAACATTAAACATCTGCAAGTATTCAAATAGTTTGGTGAATAATTCCCCATTGTTAAATTAGTTGTAATTAAGTATATTTGAACACTTCATTAAAAAAACTATTCAACCTTAATCATGCAACGTTTAAGGAAAACACGCTTTTGGTCGCTCTCACACTGCGCTAATGAACAATTCGCATATCGTTACTACATATCATAATGAAGTATTGACAATTGTGACGTTAAATTGACAACAAAAATGCGCCCAAGCGGAATAATTCTCATATTTTATTTATACTTATTTTCAGTGGAATATATTATGCTGTTGGTGAGTGTCATTATCTGAAACAAGAAATCTTTAAAAAAAAGGATAATCGGCGTATATCATGATTTTAAAATTAGAGTAGAAAATTTACGTTCCTAAGTTATTACCTTAAAATCTAAGGTGTGAATACTGTTGTGTTCTTTTTGTTCACTTACAAGTCGCATATCGAACGGATGCAATATTTGTCATCGAGGGCAATTATATTAAACCACATAATACTGCTCGTAGATACAAATTGTACTATATGTGATCACATCATATGTGTCCTCACGTGGCGTATTGTGCATTTATTTCTTCGTCTGACTCAGTGTGTTGTCCACACATTCAAATAACTCTGTTGCAACTGCGTCGTGGGAAAATTGGCCTTGTGGCATATGCGGCCAGCGTAGCTAAAGCTCAGCCTGCGCTCTTGCGCAGACTGGTCAGAGGCTATTCTTTCTGCTATATAAATCACACACGGTTTCGTGGTATCGCCTGAGTATCCTTCTCAGTGTGCATATAATGACAAGATTGCTCGGATTCGCAGTCTGGACTTTCGCATGACGCGGGTCTCTAAAAATGTCATTGCGTCTTGTATATGGAAAAGATAACAACGATACGTTCTGATAGAATGCTTAAGTAACACTGGTATTTATAGCAAACTGGAAAATGTCGGTAGCCTATTCTTGCTCGCAGGAAGGCTTTTCATACCGACTGACCGCGTACGTCACACATGCATGGCTAGATAAAAGTAAACGATTTCCCTTCTATCATGGACACTATACTATTTCGGTAGTTTTGTCTCCCTAAAATTCGTGTTATTTAATATCTTGAAAGTTATACTGTGGAATCAAAATACGTCGTTTATTAATTGTACATTCCGTCTTCCCATGATGATTTACTGACCCAGCACTTGTCATAAAAGACTTGGGGATTTGATTTACTGGAAATGTGTAAGTGTAACTGAGTCCTACGGAACATGCAGAGAGTAGTCCTCATTTACCTAAACTGATAAGTGTTACATCCTATAGTACAAGACGCGGTGCTGTTGCCAATGTTTCGAGAGATTATGCTTAAAGTTAATGGAAGGAATGGAGTGTACATGTATTCATTCTGGTCTACTGGCGTTATTTAACTGTCATTTGAGGTGGAAAGCTGGGTAAACATGTAATTAAAATAAAAGAAGAATCCCAACCTTTTCCAGCAACAAAATCTGTCAAATCAATCAGTATCAGTTGCTTTTTTCTGACAAGAGAAACCATGGGATTACACGTACTATTACATTGGCGGAGATTCCGAGCATTACATTATATGATTAATTTGCCGTACTTTTACATTCGTGGAGATGCCGGGGAGTCTGTTCAATATATATATATATATATATATATATATATATATATATATATATATATATATATATATATATATATATATATATATATATATATAAATAATGTTTTACGTTGATTAAAGATGATTGCGATATTAAGATTTTAAGTTGATTACGATATTAGGATTACAAGTTGATTGAGATATTGACATTTTAAGATGATTGTGATATTGAGATTTAAAGTTGATTGAGATATTGAAATTTTAATAAAGTGATAACGATAATGAGATCTATAGTTTATTTAGATATTGAGATTTGAAGTTGATTGAGATATTGAGATTTAAAGTTAATTTAGATATTGAGATTTGAAATTGATTGAGATATTGAGATTTATAGTCAATTTAGATATAGAGATTTTAAGTCAATAGAGGTATTGACATTTGAAGTTGATTGAGATATTGATAATCGAAGTTGATTGATATATTGAGATTTGAACTTGAGTGAGATTGAGATTTAAGTATTTGGTATCGAATTTAATTGTTGATACTGTGATTAAGGATTATTTTAGTTTGATAATTATAATTATTTGAGTATTGAGAATCTGACTAATTGTGTGTTTACTATGTGTGTGTTAGCTAGTTGGCTAATAAGTCCGTGATATTCAGTGATGGCGGGTATTATTTTATAGAGATTTTTACACCGATTCCAACACAGGGTTTTACATTCAGTTGATTAACTTGAATTTCAAGCTTTGGTATTCTATGGGTAGTTGATTAGGACAGACGGTATATGAAAATAACAAGTTATTGCATGTGTAATTTACACTAATGAGGAAATAGGACCTTTATTGAATATGTTTGCAACGCCAAGCTTTTTATGTGGTAGTTCCCATATCAGTGCTGAAAAGCATAAAACCATGGCTTCAGAATGCATAAATTAGAGCGTGAAAACAGGACCCTTCGTCTAAGTATTAAAGAACAAAGGGGAGAGCTAAGGGATATCAAAAGGACCAGCCAGATCAATCTCCTAGATACGAAGAAATTGAGAAGCAAATTAACGATATGAGATTTTATAGAGATTTACTCCATACACAACATTACAGCGATCCTTATAAGACTAAAACAGAGTATACCTTAAATAGTGGGTTTCAACAGGAAACTAAAAGTTGTAGGGATTTCGTAGACTATGCAAACTCAAATACTAGACCCATCAGTAGAACTGTAAAATGTTCGGTAGAAGAATTACTAGCAACGTTTAGTTCTATTCGGTTCAATTTGGAAGACAAGTTTTAAAATTCACAGCGAACCTTATAACATCTTGTTATAAGAGCAATGTTCAGTCGAATAGTAGACGTAATTGTGATCGTTGTCAGATTTCAAGAAATGGCAATCAAGGTTTAAGTAACTTAGCTTATCAGAACTATAGACTTGGAACAACCATGGTAACTTTAGAGACGATTTCTTTTAACAAAAAATTCATAAAAATCCTTTGAGAAACCTTTTGCAAGATAATAGATTTGAAAGGATTTATAGACCGGAATTTGAATAGTCCATTCCAGAAACATGGATGTTAAATGGAAATCGTTTCGTCAACTGACAGCTAATTAATAACGTAACTTAAACTAAATTTATTTAACTACGGGAAGAACTGCGCATAAATATTGTACATAAAGTATGCATGTTTTAATTATGTCTTGTTTATTGCGCCACATATTCCGTTTTTTTATGATAAGGAAACCAGTATGCTTTACCAGGGTAGGGCGACGTTTTGATGCGTTTTTATGTGTGTTTTTTTTTGGGGGGGGGGGTAGATGTTTAACCCAGAGTTTAATCTTAAACCACATATCTTAATTGTCTATAAGATGTTAGGGAAAATTCCCGTTACTAGACCCGAATGAAAACATCCGATTTTTTTATTTGCTTATTTGAAAGAATCCCCCAGAATACTGCGTCTTTGTAAAGCGTACTGTAAAGGTTGTATCACTATAAAGTGTAGAAAAATAACCATATCCTTAACGTATGAGTATTTTTTATGCTACAGCATTTGTTAACTTCGCTTCACGATTGGCGCTCTGCAATGCAATAAATACAGAAAGTAACCTCACCTGCGATGTCTTTTTTAAGCATGCAAATGTTGACATTTGGAACAACAAATAAGAACCTACGATTAACGAAGGACTTAACTTTCAAGATGGCGGTTTGACACTATCAATATAAACGATTATTATGATGTTTACAGACGATAAACATTTGGAAAAAGAAACAAATCTAAGAACAATGGTTAATAATTATGTTTATACTGAGTCATGGTCATTTATGTATACAATATTTGTTATGTAACATCTTTATGAAAAATATACAGGCTCAAATGGGATATAGCATACGTGAAGAGTACATAAGCATCTATGATGCTGATGTTCGTCATGTGCACACTCGTATAGACTAGCCACGTGCACTTGAAAATTCATCCGATATTAGGCTTTTAGCTTTCAAACGTACAGTGACCATGTTTCAGTGGCCATTCGTCTCAAATAAGTTGTGTGTTTTTTTCATGAGAATGGACTAATACGTGATTGTAGATTACACACCAAACTACCATGGCGACACAACCTCTTAACGTGTACGTGGCCATTCATTCATTTTTTTATTTCTTGTATTTACTCTTCAGACTACAGTGTCTAAGTGACAGTGTCCAAAGTTCGTCAATAAGAGTTTTCTTAGACTATAGATTAGCATGTGCTTTTATAAAACACACACAGTCCCTATTTAGTATTAAGTTTGTATTATCATGTGCAGTTCATATGCAGCACGTGATTATTACCATTCATACGATCTTAATCTTTGTAGTCTTTTCAGCGTTTTATTAACTGATAGTGTACAGTGCCGCTGTTTCATTTTTTAAAAGGGACCCAAGCAAGAGTTTTCCCGGACCATATAAGAAAAAGTGTTTTTGGAACACACAAGCAGCTACCACGCTTCTACAGCAATATATTCGTCACTTTAATATATCATATTTCTTATTTCAATTGTTTAACTGTCAGTGATGAATTAAATAAAACCATGATTTAAATAATTATTCCCAATCAAAAACGAACTTCTTCAGACAAACAACTCTTGAGGAAGCTCAAAAGTTTGGATTAATTTAACGTTCATCAACCATGGGCATGCTTGGCGTACAGCCTTTGTAATGGTGAATGGATGGTGGTTGATTTGCAGTTACTTTTCATTGACACAAGTTGATCATTTTGACTATTTTTATATTCTAATATTATATACGTAGATCTAAAAGCGAAACCATGATAATTAATGGTGCATGCATTCACGACATAGGAAAAATTGTAACTGAAAAGATGGTGAATCAAGCCAATTGGTAGCAAACGTTTAGCAGTCAACAATATGTGAAACACTGGCGATGGCTAGTCGGTAAAAGGTGTTTCCGATGGGTCTCCAGATATAAAAGCCAAGAGGATGGTTGAACTGAATAAAAAAATACATTCTCCGCTGTTGGTTTGAAATCCATGAATGACGGGTAAAACTATACATTGTCACAAGCAAACGGTCAAGTGTGTCTTTTAATCATTAACAAAATTTGCGGACAAACACTGGGTCAGTTGATTGTATTAGTTGAATAAGACAGAATAGGCAATATGAGCAGTTTTCAAAGTATTTGGCTTGTTTTAATAGATATTGACAAAATATGTATTTTATATTCATCTAATTTTTTTTCAAAGGGCCTCCAGTTTTCTAAGATAACATAATGCGAGAACTGGTTCAACAACTATTTACTCCGCTGTTGGTCTGTAATCCATAAGTGACGGTTGAAACTACACACTGGTAAAAGCAAACAGCCGTTTAATTAACAATTACTAAAACACTTCGCGGACAAACACTGGGTCAGTTATTTGTATTAATAAGACAAAAATGTCAATTTTAAAATTGGCAAGCAGTTTAAATAAAGTTTGGATGAATGCTTAATCAATATTGACAAAGTATTATGTTGTGTTCCTCTCGTTTTACTCGCTTCTGATACAATCATTGATTTGTTTCACTCGCAAGCTTCATATATGTGTACCATAATCCTTCGAACGAATGACCAAGTCGTGGTTGCCTATTTGTGTTGAAGGACGAATCCAGATGACATTTGATAAAATAATTGTTCATACGTGTATAATAAAGGGAATAACTAATATGTGTACCATCATGGAATCGTCAGATGTCCTTTCAGGAGAATATTGGAGGAAAGTAATATTGATAGCTTTAAAACACCATCTAAGTTATTAAAGAATTATTTTAGATTTATGATCGCGCTTTACGTGTTTGAATGTCACGACAGATTTGCGATAAGGCATACATATTAAAAGTTCTTTTCATGAGTACATATATGTCGTTTAACGTATCCATTATAAATTAACCACGTCACGTCTTACCATTCTCATGATGTGTATCGACTACATACATTCTTAATAAAATCTGTTGTTTATATAAAATAATAAAATATTGTTGACGTTGTTGTTATAAAGAAAGTCACAACGTATCATGTCGAACACGCAGGAACTGAATAAGAATGCAAACGTCTGACAGAATTAACCATTTTAACCAGCTATTCATAGAGACTTGTTTGGAGGCATTGATATATTTTGTATTTAAAAATTGATCGCTTAACATGAAGTATTTAAGCACAGGACTTAACCTGTTTTTTGAATAACGAAACTTTACAATACTATACACACATATATATATATATATATATATATATATATATATATATATATATATATATATATATATATATATATATATATATATATATATATATATATATATAAGGACACCAGATTAAAATAAGGTCGACAGATTAAATCAAAATCAATTGTTGCCACTTTAAAGTCAACCATTGTAATGCAATGTTGATGCAACATGGTCAAAATGTTTATCATGCAAATATATAGCTAGTGTTTGAATCCAAAACACGTTCGTCTTAACACTTATACCAAGTCAGATCGTTTCATCGTTCCTCAAAATGTTGTAACTCTGTTGCTCAGGTCTGCTGCCCACTATTGAGTAATTTAATGGTAATTAAATTGAAAGCGATTAAATTCCCTTTTTTATTGTTTAAATTGAGTTGCAATGCTATGATGTTAAATTTTATTACACTTATATGTATCATAAATATTGCTGGGCCAAGTGTGAGGTTGAGCGCTCTAAAACCGGTTTAAACCCCCTGTGCTTTGCATTTACCGTTTGAAGGCGGTGGCAACAGCGTTATTCTTATATGTGTGTATGTTGTTTCGTATTAAGCTATTGCAATCTGTTTTGGCACATGTATAATTTCATGTTGATGAAATGAAAGAATATTTATCTTGGCAACATGCTGGCTATGCTTTATCTGGGTCAAGTGAATTGAAACATAGATCACCAGGTCATGTTTTAAACAATAAATGTCATTGAATTTAGGTGAGCGCTTCGAGGTCATCAATAACCTCTTGTTTTGGTGAAACACCAATGCAATTCAACTGTAATTGTTGTGATTTTTTCTTATCAGTGTAGAGTTGTCGAAAAAAAAATTTTTTTACTAAGGCGCATAAAAAGAAATTTTTTAAAATGTGTTATTTATATAATTGATATTGTTGAACTATATTGAATTGATTATATTTAAGATTTGGAAAATGCATTTTGCCAAGCAAACGCAATGTTGTATAAACAGGAAATATGTTCTTTAATTGCGGGGTACACTCTCCGTTATTATGCGTTATAACGATCTTTCCATTTGAATCAATATTTCGTTGATAACAGGCAGTTACGGTTTGGGACGCATTTGTGTTAATGTTTCCTTTGAGCATCCCGTTCTTTAGGCTCGGAAGACGACATTTTGACACTATATTTAATAACAGATACGAACACTTTCACTGCGTTCCGGTTTCCTTGATAATTATCCTATGATCATAATGTGGTATACGTTAATGCTAAACACCTACACTACATCTTATTGAGGGTAACTTGGAATATCTGAATTCGTCCTCCAGTTATTGAGATCAATGCCACACTACGTCCGTCAAGCAAGCACATACAAAAAAAACTAAAAATTGTATTTCCATAAATTAGGCCGACCAACTCAGTAAGTATGGAGCTGGGCCCCTACTCTTTAATCTATTCATATACTTGGAAATAAAGAAAATACTTAGAACCAATATTTTTAAAAGCAAAGTTTTAATTAATGCCGGCATCAAAAATGTCTTTGTCATAAGCACATTGTTCTATTTGAAGACCGATGTAATTTGAGATGATACCTGTCCAGTTAGACTAAGCAATAAATATTTTTCTATTCGTAGACTAAAAACAATGAGTGTTTTGGTGAATGCGGACCAAGGACTATACATCTAAAAACATGTCGAGGGTAACATTAACATGTGGGAAAAGAATGCGTCATTTTAACGAAATTATTTTGGGTAAGGGGCCTTTCTCTGGCAGGAAGGTCTTTATTTGATCTTCCGGTTTGCGCTGTGCTTGGTACACGCGATTCTCACCTAGACAACAAGAATTCAATCCCCGCTTTAAGCGAATGTGAGTTTCTTTGGTGGTCACCCTACCATACAGTTGTGGTTTCTTTATGTAATTTTACCGAGTCTTGTATCAGGCAATCAATAGTGAACATAAACAATTTGTTAACGTTTATTTGTACCTCGCGTAATTGCGTTTGACTTAGACCAAATAGCGTGTCCATGTATCATAAATCATTCCGTCAAAGCAAAGCAACCATGCCTTTGCGCCAATGGATCTACAAATCTCTTGAGAATATTAAAACACTTTGTCCCGTCGAAAAGATCCTTATCTATTAGTGTATATTCATAAATTATAAAGTTGTGTCATTATGGTGAACGAGTCTAGAAATATAAATCGCGCACTTGAGATCAGACCTTTACATCACACGCCTAATCTCGGTTGGCGTTTAGTTTCGTATTGATTTAGTCACAACCCATTGGCTGAATTCAATTCTGATTTATTAAAGTGCAGTTGCTATTTATGTTCATAAAAAGATAACGTATGTGTTTAGCAGCAAACAGTTTATAAGAATAAAACAACACTATTTGCAATATGTGTTGCGTGGTGTTATATATTTCTGTTAATAGTTCAACTCGGTTGCAAAAGTTAAAGGGTAGGTGTCAACCACTGATCCAGTTGTAGAGCTATTTCATTGACTGATAGCAGTATTTAACTGCCTACAAGTATTAGAATACATGGACTTTATTAAACATTGTTTTTCACTCTTTTTTCAGATTCTCTGAACAATGAGATGCTACACTTTCCGGGGGAACAATACAATAAACATAGAATCGTGCTAAATTAACGCTATACATACAATGAATTGGTTGACTATAAATTATAACAACTGTGTAAAGCTTAGTATAAGAAATAACAATAGAACAGTCAAGCGTCTATGATGTCAATAGTGTATGGTTGTCCATAAATGTATGGCAGGGGCGGTTCAAGGATTTCTGGTTAGGGGCGGGGCGGGATATTGAAAGATTTGCTGGGGGTCCAGGGCACCGCTAGGGCGAAGCCCATCCGGAAGCTCCACGATTTTTGTGATTTTGAAGGCTTTGAAAACCACTTCTCGAGCATGTCACGCATTATGTACTTTCATCAAAGTACCTTCTTATAATGCCACAAAAGTGCATAGTTTATACGTAATACGGATTGACATAGCCGGATAAAATGCTATTAAGAAGAACACACTGACGGTTATCAGGCTAGTGGCGAATACATCAGGGAGGGGGAGAGCATGAAAACAATTGTTGTACCTACAGCAAGATAATGATCAAGATGAAGACGAGATTTTATTTAACTGATTCGTCATAGATCTATCATTCAATTGGCTAATACATAGTCCGAAACTCTTAAACAGTCTCACAGTCAGCTAAAACTTGCTTTTATTTCATTTCAATCACACTTAACTGTCCAACAGTGGGTTTAGCAACAGCATCCTACGAGGGTGTCTTCTCGCATTTATGTTTATAACCTCATTGATATCTATGTCAATATCCTTATGTAGGAACAGTAATGCCAATGCATTTAATCTTTTTTTTTTAAATTTGACCTTGATTTGTTTTTTGATATGTTTTAATGCATAGTTAGCTAATTAAGCGATTGTCTGTGTTTAGTGAGAAATGTTGTGTTCAGAAAAGAAGAAAAATGAGTTTAAACAGGTGATTTAGATCTAGTTTAGTGTGAAACATCAAATGAATTGACTTTACTTTGGCGATTTTAGGGGGGGGGGGGGGGGCGTACACCGCCTATGTATGGCATAATTTCATAATAAAATTAGACGTTATATACTATATATGTTGAATATAATAAACATAGTAGCATTAACAAACTACCGGTAAATAAAACGATTACACAAAACATTTTACAATAATTGAAGAACAACTTGAGATAAATCAAGTCGTATACCAAGTTTTCTTGCAGTGACGACATTATTACTCGTGTACTAATATACGAATACGGGCGCTCACTTAAACTTCTAACAATCAAGCGGAAAAACAACCAATCAAAGTAATACAGGTTAAAACAGACTGTCTGAATATTTGCCGGTTAGTTTTTAGCGAGGCTGTTTTCGGAGAAAACCCGAGCTATTTTCATAGCCAGCTCGTCCGCCGTCCGCCGTCCGACGTCCGCTGTAGGCGTCGTGCTAAAACCTTAACATAGGCTCTAAAATCAAACTGCTTCCACATACAACTTTGAAACTTCATATGTAGTTGGACCTTGATGAGTTCTACATGGCAAACCCATTTTTTGGTCACTAGGTCAAAGGTCAAGGTCACTGTGACCTCTAATATAAAACTTTAACAAAAACCTTAACATTGCCTCTAAAATCAAAGTGCTTCCACCTACAACTTTGAAACTTCATATGTAGATGCACCTTGATGATTTCTACACGCCACACCCATTTTGGGTCACTAGGTCAAAGGTCAAGGTCACTGTGACCTCTAAAAAAAAATAAAAAAATTCTAACAAGCTTTCGCAGCCGAGCGTGGATCCCGTTATGCGGTGCTCTTGTTTAATTAGAATTTGGTCTCAAACTCATTTTATGCAAATGTTATTTACACAATTCCAAACATACATACATAATGGCGATCTCGTGTGTTTCTTGATATGAATAGAATTGTGAACTTATGATACACATTTGCCACCGATACTTAACATATGCACTATGTATGAATTCATTTAATTGAGATTGCAATAAATTATCAAAACATAGCACATGCATATTTGAAGTAGTTTGTATAACTTAAGGTTCGAAAGGTATCAATACAAGCAAAAAATGCTGACAGCGTTCTGTGTTTGTTGTATTATGATTCTGCATATGTTAGTTAATATTAAAGGCGTTAACGGAAAAGTAGCCGTATTAAATCAACGCTGTTTTTATCGATTGTGGTGAATGTAGAGTACAGACTGTGAATATAAAAACGTTGACACAGTCCGCTTGACGATTTCTGATAAAAGTTTCTTTGCTTATTTTGTTATATTTTTTTTTTTAATTATTTATGTAAAGAGTATTTATGTATATATGGTAATATGGGACTTTATTGATTACTGACTGTTTTACAATACAACATAGGAATGTTTAAAGTTCAATACTGTTTATACGGCGTAATGATCGAGTGTGAATTTAGATAGGTATTTTATTTTCATGTTGAATCAAATCAAATTTATACAAGTGTGGGTTTGCTTTGATATGCGTCCGCTTTGTGAAAACATATATTAAATTCATTTAAAACAAATCAGCGAACACTTGTAAACAAGCGTTCGCTAGCTTATTAGTCATAAGATGATGTTTTTATATCCAATAAAATTAATTCGAATAAAACTTTTGCATTGAGGTATTCGTTTTCAATATAAAACCGATGATTTATATAGCATCATTATATTCACTATGAATATACATTTATATGTCATACATGCATTAGTTATATTCTATATGTATTTATGTCACGAACATTATGTTACTATACTAGGTAAGCCGGTCATTTGTGTAACCTGTTGTCTCACTATAAATAACACATAAACAAGCCAACCAGTGTGGCGTACAATAAATGGGTATTTTCATTTACGCGACCAACTCCAGTTTGTGTCAAGCATTTATTTAAAACGACGCACAATATAGGAAAACGTTTCCATGATTTTTTATAAAAGATACGTGCGTATGCCAAGTTCAAGTATTTGACAAATGTTTATATAACCACACAAAAAATCACAGCACAAGAAGCGTTTATAACCCATACTGCTTTCTTCAAAACATATACACATGCATAAAATAGAGATATCTTTATCAAGTTGCTACTAATAGAAAGATTTATATCGGAAGGGACATGAAATAAAAAGTTAGAAGAGGTTGGTGCACATGTGAAAATAACTACGACACAATTATCATTTTTGCATAGAAAAAATTATGTTTAGATTTAGTCATATCTTTAAAACTGCTAAAGAGCAATACATAATTAGTGTTCTGTATGACATATTACATGGTGAATGAGAAAATATTTCACACATAATTACATTTACTATTAAACAAAGAATAAAATATCAAAAAAACGACACCAGTTGCATCTAGTTTATGATATGTTAGTCGTACTGTAGTGTAACAAGTTGTAAATTAATGGATACAATTCGCCCAAGAAGAGTTCTATGGGTGGATATGGAAAACTCACATATGTAACAGAACAATGTCCCGTGATTTTAATTATTGCTTATCTTATTGAAAATACGATGGTTTGGCAAGAAAGAAAAGAAAGAACACACAAGCTACGGTGTTAACCTATAAAGGTAACTTACCCCATAAAGGAAACACACAAAACGCACACGCGCGAATAATATAGAAAATGAATATAATTATTAGTATAAGCTTTAGAACGCTTGCATCTATTTATAATAATTGTAAACATTACAAGTCATAAAAGCGCGCGTACATAAATTTACAAAATACAGAATCAATAAACTGCAAAATCCAATGTATGAAATTCTGATCATGTAGGAAAAAAACATGTGCATGAAATAAATTATTTTAAATCATACAAATATAACCAAAACAATACGCATACTATGAAAATAAAGTAACAGTTTTATCATTAGACGAGATGTAATTCTGTAAATAATATAAACTTTTGATAACCAACCATAACGCATGTCGTCAAAGATAAATTATTGTAATCGAACAATCAAATCGTACGACTTTGTAATTAAAACACATTATTATGTTGAACTATTAATATGGCATATTTTGTAAATAATATGGTAATACGTGTTAATAATGCATAGTGATCAAGAAGTAAATTTGAAAAAAAAACTTAAATAATTTTGATGACAAGGACTACAGGTTGACGAGTCAGATCGATTGTTGGCAAATGTGCAGCTCTTACTTTCTCAAAAACGTGTATGTATCCATAGAAACATAATATTGTCTTCCTACAGATTATAAAAATGCTCTTGATGGTAATAATGTGTTTTGATCACTCTAAAAAAGTTGTAATGATATTATTGTAAGATAGAGCCACAATATAAACGAATACAACCAGCCATTGTTTTTAATAGTGTGTTTCTGTAATGTTCATTCTGTGTAATCATTTTTTTCATCTGAGCTACCGCGTAAAGTCGCGTTTAGATCGTGTCGATCGCATCTATACTGTATCGTGCTCGAATGACAAACTTGTCGGCTGTGCTGAACTCTGAAGAAAAAGTACTTTATATCACAGGTGGTTAGCGTGTGGCTGTAATATTAGTTAGTGAAAACATCATTTTGAATTATATATAATAAAATTATAACGAAACATCAACTTTTCTGAAAAAAAAAATCACTATCAAATGCGGTTGTACTTCAAGTTAACCGCTTGCTAGATATTTTCATTAACACAAAACACATTGTATCGGAAACTTGTTATCACGATCAGTTTGACCTAATTATACCCCATTTTGGGTCAGGATGTTTTTGTTGTGGCATTTGTTTTCCTCGTTTACATGTTTATACTCTTGTATTTAAAATGCAGTAGTTGTAATTGCTAATCAAGCAAATGAATTTACTTGAATTTTGTTGAAGTTTTTGACAAATTCGAAATTGAAAAGTACGGAACTCAAACTAAATATCAGCCGATATTACACGATTCCTTTCGTCTGCTACATGTTGTAATACCCAGTACGATGATGTTCGGTAATCTTGCGATCTAAAGCCTCCATAGGCTGATAAATCACATACTAACATCGTGCTTAACTGAGCATATACATTATTAATTGGATAAACTTTTAAAAAATCCAATATTCGATAAAGAACTTTCGAATCTAAATTTAAACAAACATAACTCGAATCGTTTTTGAACAATCTAAAAGTTGGGTTGTGTTTCGCACTTGTGAACAAGACATATTTAACCAAAAATCAGGTGTAAAATTCATGTCATGAATCAAATGTATATGTAAGACATATCAACAATCGTAACAAATGTGTTATGTTTCATTTTTTGTATCACGGCCGAATTCTTATTATCATCAAGTACATAAATTAACATACAGTCAAATCTTTTAAAATTAATAATATGTTTTTATTGTGTCAGTCCTCCGCAGCTAAACATATGGGGCATCTGAGCATGCCGGAAATTAAAAAGATCAACAAGGATTATCTGGTTATAGTTTCAAATTCGTCGATATTGATTCTTGATTTTGTTCACTAATATAAAGTCGAGGAATGAAGCTACGTTGGGCAGGAAATGATTTTTATCAAATGTATTTAACCCATTTATGCCTAGCGTCTATAAAAAAGGCATTTGCAAACAGCGTAGACCCAGATGAGACGCCGCATGATGCGGCGTCTCATCAGGGTCTGCGATGCTTGCTTAAAGGAATTTCTGATTATAGAAATAAATATACTAGACAACCCATATTTTGGAAATAAATTGATCCAATTAAGAAGGATGGGAGAGTCCACTAGGCATAAATGGGTTAATTATTTCACTCAACTGCGAGAGAAGTGAATGCATATTGGAAATTCAGTTGGCAGATCAAAAATGTTGCAAAGTGAGCATCAAAACTAAATTTTAATAATAAAATCGGTCAATTTATGGACTGACAAAAATATTTTTTAATTTGTTCATTGTTTTTGCTTGTTTACATTCCGAAACGTCTACTTATGTCAGTTAATGACTCGCATTGTATGTTATCGACATATACCTTCTGTTAACATCGGGTTGCCGCTTCCATTGAGTTTAGAATAAATAAACTGTGGGTATGACTCTCTCTGGTCGTATTGGCATTTCCTCTCAGGTTTGTCCGTCAATACAGCAATGTACGTCCTATCATCAGGGCAATTGTTAAATGGTCGATTGATATAAAACCGCCTTCCAGGAAACCTGGAATAAAAAAACATCACATGCGCATAAAAAAGTATTTTTTAAACATTTAAGGTTAAATACGGTAACTAGTTGTGAATGATGTGTAAGCGATTGCATTATAGTCTTACCCAAATATACTGAAGAAATTAGTTGTCGATGACTTGGTTAAATCCCAGGAGCCGTAATCACCAATGTACGTAAGTCTCAAATCTTAGACTCAGCTTAAGTTTCTGACTCAGACTGAGGCTTTCAAAACTTAATTCACGAAACATAAAATGGTGAGTTATAGACTCAGACTCAGTAACGTAAGTCTCAAATGCTAAGTCTACAATGTTTAGACTTACGTAATACAATCACGACGTAACGTTCTAAGCGCGTTTACAAAAATGGCCGCCGCACTACGCCACTTGCGCTTCATGAATAATATAAGAATTGAACGTGTTTTTCTCGACAGAACAAACCCTTTAGAGATATATAGGGACATTGAACTCTACAAACGCTATCGTTTTACCCGACTGGGTATTATTTCATATGCAATATTTACGAGGAACATCTTAGAAGGAATACGATGCGGATCCTTGCCAGTTCCGGTCGCCCCGGCAGTGTGTACTTACCTGAGGTACGTGGCCAGTGGCGACCTCCAGCTAACAGTGGGCGACAGTACTGACCTGTCACAGGCAACTGTTAGCCCTGTCTGTGCATAGGTCAGCAACATTTTGGAAGCAAAAGTGCCGGAATTTGTGAAATTTCCAGCTGGTGTGGACGCCGTTCTTACAAAACAAGAACTTTGTTCCATCGCTGGTACGTGATTATATCTGCGATGTGTGCAGTTTGCAATTGTTCTTATTGATTGTAAACAAAGTACTGTCAAATTAATAATTATCCGCGTTTGTTTGTTGTCTTCGTGAAAATAATCTCGAAACTTAATGTACGTGAACATGCACTAATTTTATAGATAATACTTGTTGTTTGAATGAGAGAGTTAAACATATTTTCATTTATCATTAACTATAATAATGGATCTTTTCTAAATAGGGAAACCTTTTTTAAATCGTTTACAAGACATTAACTTCGCATAAATTTTGATTTCATTACTATTACAAATCTATTTATAGAAGTAGGAATTAAGCTCTATATATACATATATATATATATGCCCTATATAGCCACAATGCCATGACGCAGTTGGTAGCGCATCGGTGTTAGTAAATTTATTTCACAGACAAGTCGTTGGTTCGAAATAACATTGTGTGACTTTTTCCCCCAAAACATTTTCAATATAAATTATGTCCATTAATTATTTGTTGCTGCTTGGTAATGTAATGGAAATTAAATATTTATTTCCACTGTTAATTAATACGTATTAATTTAATAACATGGCGCTATAAATAATTTAAATACACCCTGTTAGGAAGATTAGGGTACCCTTGAATCCATATGTGCATCTGTCCGTCTGTCTGTCTATGTTGTAATTGAGTTGCAATACAAAATGTATTTTTGCAACAAAGGCTGTAGAATATGCATTTGTTGATGGCAAGTGCATGGTTGTAATGCACTTTATTCGTAAATTAATAAAAACACTCAACAACATAAATAATATGTTATTCTCACATGCACGTATTATTGCATTTTCAATCAATAGTAAAATGATGACATTAAAATGATGACATTAAATTTGATTATCAAGTTGAGACACATCAGCATATTGCATAACTTCTGACATAACTTTCATTCAATGTAATGCACATAAATGCACCGATCACAATCCATTTAAACCAATATCTATTTACTTATTAATATTGTAAGTTTTCCAAACAATTGCTCAATTTTAAATGATTAACTTTCAGGTTTTCCAAGTACTTTGGAGTGCATTGATTGCACGCATGTGCATATCAAAAAGCCAGTTGACCATGGAGAAGACTACATATGGCAAAAGGGCGTTCCTACCATCAATGTTCAGGTATGGTTTAGCAATTATTTATGTGCAATGCTTAATGTATTCGCTTTTCTATGATACAACTTTATTCTTAACACAAATAATTTATGAAGCAACTGCATGTTAATTTTAACAGTTTGTAATTCGTCATCAGCATTATATAAAAAGAAACATAGAAAAAAATTACAAAAATATGTCTTATTTTGTTAGTTTAATATATAACATGTTGAAACAATGCTATGCACGTTTCATGTTAACAGGCTGTGTGTGATGCCAGCTACAAAATAACCAGATTCAATGCAAGTTGGCCAGGGCGGACGCATCATGCCATGATTTGGCAAAACTGCGAACTCAACAATCAGTTTGAGAATGATAGGTTGTCTGACATTTCACAAATACAAGTGAACACAATTTATAGTTACAATATAGGTAAAGATTGTTTGTGCATAAATGTATTTAAATAACATTCAACACTTGCTCTCTGATAAACAACTGGAAATAATTTAAACTGTAATATGATATTAATCTATAAATACATTTAAATTTCCAATTAAGATTCAGTGCAATAGAATTAATGAACTTTATATTAAAAAAAAATACAGGTCAACACGCTGGATTTTTAATCGGCCACAGTGGGTATGGCTGCTCACGGCATCGCATGATCCCATACCTTAGACCAGCAAATGCAGCTCAAGAGCGCTTTAATCGTTCACTGTGCAGAACACGGGTTATCATCGAACAAACATTGAGGAAAATAAGAACACATCCACAAAGAGCTGTAAACATCATATAAAATGCATTGTGCTACACAACATTGCAATAATTTACAATGAGCTGAATGATATTCCAGAAGAAAATCATATCTTGCCTGTTTACAACAATCAAGACAATGATAACATAGATGGGATGGCAATGAGGGATTACATAACCAGGGTATATTTTGAAGTATAATTCTGAACAACATATTAAGGATATGCGAACTTGAAAAAACGCATACATTAAATCTGAATATTAAATCAAGAGGGCCATGGGCCCTAAGGCGCTCACCTGAGAAACAAAGGAACTAAACTAATTTAACTTAAATTGTTAATTCTAGAAACCAAGAAGCTTTTTCTTTAATTTGACCGAGTGACCTTGTTTTTGTATCTTAAATGACCCATTTTTAAACTCAGCTGAGATTTCATTCGGACAAATGTCATGAAGGTTGAACTAAACATGTGACTAATGTAGTATTAACAAGTTTTTACTATAGCCATATAAGGAAAACGTTGTGCTCAGGTGAGCTAAAAAGTGATTGTGCAATAAATAAATGTCATTGGTTTTTAAACCTTTGTTGAAGCATGCATTAACACATCTTCATTATTGAGGGATATAAAAATGCATACAAGCATACCATTTTTGTTAAAATAATTAATAATGAAACAAATATGTATGCATCTGTCTATTATATTCATACGTTTTTCAAAATTCAATAGGTAGAGCTTTGTAACAAACATTGTTGAAATAACAGCTTAATGAAATGTTGATGTCTTATTTCAAATTCACATAACTGTATCTACCATTATTCTGGAATTTCATTCAGTTCATTGAATTAAGAATTTTATTATTATCAATGATTTATATCTTGATAGCAAATATTGTCAAGAAGTGTCCCAAGACACCGCATTCAACTAATATTCCTCTTTGAATGTAGAATCTACTTTAACTGTCAGTAACATAATACAATGACCTATGTAATATTTTATCTACATATTTTATCATTTTTTACATTTAACATTTTATCTACATTTCTTCCAGCACACAAATATCGACTGAAATTTTATAAGTACAAAAAGGGACATAATCATATTTATATTATAGACATATAATTATGCCCCTTTTTGTATTTACAAAAAATCTTATTATTATTTGTGCAACTACTCCATAACTCTATTATTTCTAATATGGTCTGTCTATATTAGAATAAATACAAAATCTATTTAATTCGGCGGCAGTCCCCCACCTGAAAAGTATACTTTTTTCCCTTTTTTGGGGGGGGGGGGAAATTTCCCCCTAAAAAAAATGTTTTTTAATAGAAAGATGTGCCTTATGATTATTATATCTCAATTATATTTCAATTTAATCTTTGCAAACATATTAAATTATGAAAAATGCAATGAATATAGTGCAAACATGTACAAATGTAATAATGAGAGAGTAAGTAAAAAAATCCCCCAAAAAGGGAAACGCCGCGAAAATTCCCCCTCCTAAGGGCTGCGGACCCCTTCCCCCAAAGTAGTGTGAGGGCGCTGAAGTAAGATGTATATAAGCATGAGCAAAGTGTTTGAAAGGTGTTCAAAAGGTTCCATGAGACATTTAAAGTGTGTCTCTCTCAGAACTCTGAAAGCATGAATTCTCAATGAAATAGGAGTAAAGTGTGCACTTTGGGTTAAGTGTTTGATATGCGGTTAAGTGGTTGCATATGCATGCATTATGTGACATGCCTCGTTGCTTTAAAGGAATAGGACGCGAGCTATCGATTAAGGGGAAAAAACTAAAACATATTGTTTGAAAGTCTGTCGAAGATTTATTCGGGTTGACAACGGGCTCGAAATATTGCTTGGTTATCGACCGACTGTGAGTTAACGGCTGGACAGATTTTTTTAAGTAAACTTTTTTTGAAAGGTTGTCCAATTGCCATAGGAGGATCAAGGAATGCTTTGGATTAAAGCTTTTTTGACATTTTTGCGGCCCGCGAAGACAGGTTTATGATAAATTCAAGTTAATGACCTTGTTATGATTCCAATATCAGAGGGTGGGGATTTTTTTCTTGGCTCTTTGTCAATGTTTTTCTCATTAATCATGATTTTATATAATAATTTGAATATATTGGGCTCCTAAAAAAGAATACTATCCAGGGTACGTTACTTCCACCTGTGGTTCGAACTAGTATCTTACCTTTTATAATCATTTAAAATCCATAAATAATCCATTTAACTCAATAATTGAAGATTTTGCATTTAGGGTCTTTAAGAATTATTTTATCATAATTAAATAATGATCATTATGTCATCCTATCACTATATTCAAATAAGTTTATGAACTCGATAAACTTGCTTCTTTGTCGCTACGTCATTTACTCAACATTGCTGCTGTTCAATGAACCGGAGCAGTTTATCAAATAATAGCCGTTGGTAAACTCGGATTACATTTGCAGATTTCTGCATAGTGCATACAAACATATGTTTAAACTTGCACATTTTTTTTATTTGTCTATGGTAAATGCCCTTATTGCACAAGAAAATAATTTAATATATAAATAAACAAAGAATTGAAAACATTCCATTACATACAGATAAATTATTGGATAATACCCGTGTACAAAATGGGACATTCCGAATTCCAGTGTGGTGCTACTTTTACCATCTTATACTTTACACATCTCTATGCCTAACGTGAATTAAATCGGAAAGCAATATTGCAGATTATTTATAAGTTGTGCGATATTTGTATGGCTTGTTTTACATTATAAAATGTCAAAAGTATATGCAAAGATTATAACCAATGCACATTGCACGAAATAAGAAAAATGTGATAAATTTACGATTCAAATATGTCGATATACAGTACATGTGAAATAAGTCGCGTAAACTTATAATAAATCGTCAAAAAGACTCGCACTTTTCTCAATTGCAATATGCAATATTGGACTACAGACAGAGTGATTTTCGGATGAAATTTTAAGTTAATGATATACTTAGCGTTGTGCTTTGATATGTTAAAGAAAATGTTTATATTAAACTTTTCAATTTAACTAACTCGTTTTTATGAAAAGGATATGATGCTAACGTACTTAAAAACACGTGCTTGTTAGTTTTTGATTCACTTTATCTTTCTTCTCTTAAAATTTGGAATCATTAAATTGATATTGTGGGCATTTTTCACTGTTGAACAAAAGTGTGTCTTTGTGTCGTATGAACAAATCTGCATGAAAACTACATTTAGACTCACATCGTACATCAAATCATTTATGTCGTCAGTTGTCATAATACCTATATACTGTTTCTTTCCCATAATGTCGATTTAATGTAATTACCATTTTTATACGTTTAATTCTTAATATTTAATCACCTAAGCTTGTTGTATTAGTAATTCAATTTTACAGTACTGCCCCATTAATATTTTTATTTTACTGTACTACCCCCGGATTTTGTTTACGTCATCGCTTGTCAATTAAGTCATAAAATACTCTTTCTCTGTTCCTGGATACATTGCCTTTTGTGACGTCATACAACTTTCACAGTTGTATTCTACATGCATAGGTCATTGGGTTTATAGCGTTAAATTTTCATTTATTTTCTCTCTGACAGGCGTTTCTTGTTTGATTTATTTTTTAGCAGTCACATAAACAACCAAGCAATGTAATATGGAACTTTTACACCCATTATTACTTCTTCTTCCTGTATGTGCGCGATGATGATCTGAAATATTAAGTTCATGACGCTATATTCTAAAATCATTTTCAATGAAGAAGGAATGTAGTTGATACTTGTTCGTAGTTTCATTTCATCGTGTCTCAACAAGGTGTAACTATGTTGCTCTGGTATCTTTCCTACTATTGAGTAATTAAATGGTAATTAAATTGAATGCGTTTTAATTCCTTTTAATTATTGTTTAATTTGAGTTACAATGCTATGAGGTTGAATTTTATTTACACGTAAATGTATCATGAATATTGCTGGGCAAGTGTGAGGTTGAGCGCTCTATAAACGGTTTAAACCCCCAATGCTTTGCATTGACCGTTCCAAGGCGGTGACCCCAGCTTTATTCATTTATGTGTTTTGTATGTTGTTTTGTATTGTGCTGTTTTGTACTGTGTTGGCAATTGGTCACTTGCCTTAAATAAAGGACCAACTAATTGTGTATAATGAGAATTCAATACTGCTCTAGCAGCTGGAGTTTCACTTCTTTATTTATTGAATGTGTAAAAATCGTTACAGCCATTCATGCAATTCCGGCTTTCATCCAGTTCCGGCATTTTTCTAATTTTTAAGGCTGGTAAGGATAGAGCACGTTCAGATACATTTTTTTTCTGTAGTGTCATGTTAAGTTATGATTTTTTCGTCAAACAAATGCATGTTTACAAACATTGGTTGAACTCTTGGTGATCAAGCGCTTATAGTTCCATAACGAGGTTTCAGAACGAGCAATTTCCGTTCACGTTTTTTGGAAAGGGTGAAAAATTAGAGGTATTTATTGTGTTGTTCTGTGGTTCAAATTACTAAAAGGTTGGTGTTATTGAGTGAAAGTATGTATATGTTATGTCTTACAGTCATCAACATGACTTTCCTCTTTCATTTAAAGAAGAGAAACGTCATTTTGTAAAGGTCACTAGGTAATCACTTCCGGTGCACTTGACGCATAACTCGGGGCCATAAACACGTTACCGTAACTTCGACACGCGTATTTCATGCATGTTTTACATATTTATTCTGCTGTGCACTGCCTATTTTTGGTCATTAAACTTTGTTTACATGCACAGCATATATTGTAATTAATTCTATTAATAATATTTTCCCCCGTTTTATTGTAAATAAATTGACTGACCAAGGGAAGACAAACTGGTATCATTTGAATATATCTGACAGTACTCTGAACTTCTTCCTTTGCATCCAAACCTGAGGTTATGTTTATTCAAATAAGTCATGGATTTAATAATATACTTCTTTTGATTATACCTGTACTGTAATATATGCTGTCTTAGAACATATTTGCAGAATATATCCCAACTAAAATTATTACTAAGAAAAAAGTAGAAAATGATATCAAATAAATTGTCGGATTTTTATATTCATGAAATATTTGGTTAAACCCTTGGTAGATTCATTTCTATTTGTAGATAAAATAGCCATCCACGGGAAAGCAGAGCGAAAGAAGATCACCTCAACGTAATCCGACTGTCAAGTCGAAAAATCTGTAGGTAAAGTGGGTAATTAATTTCTTACATCAATTAAATAATTATACAGTGGAAATGTGTTCACTTAAAATGTGCATCTCATAAGGATACACATACTTGTAATAACTTTTCTTTAAATTACATTACAATTGCTGTCTGAATCCTAGATGTGAACTTAATAAAACCAGAGTACAGTTACATACATATCTTAACTATGGATTTAAATGTATGTTATTCTCATGCAATACAAAATGAACATACAAGATATCAAGGGTAATACTTTTCCTTTAACAAAATGTAAAAATATACAATGTTATTAAAACATGAACTGTAATAAAACTAAATATAGTAATGTAATGTATATTTCATGTATAACATGTAAATATCATCCGAATTCATTCCTCATCCGAATAACGGTGCACATTATTTTTGTTGTTCACATATTGTCTATGCAGTGCACTGCATTTAGCAAGATAATGTTCTCCAATATTTAATATATTTATATATTTGTATTTACCTTGTGTTTAGTCCATTATATGTTGTTTGTTGTGAGAATAATCCAACATATTCGAAATTCCTGCACTGTCAAAATCGTTGCAGCAATGTATATTGATGACGTCATACGTAGGAGTATGGTGGAGTGTTATTGCATGCATTTGACTTTAAAATAGGCTGTAAAATTATAATATTCACTCCTCTATTTGTATAAAAAGATGATATTTATTATAACTTGTAAACTCTTCATTTATATTAAGTGTTAAAACATAATAGTTTGCAGGGAACTATTTGAGACGCTGAATGCGTAAGAATTTCTTAAGTTTTCATGCTGCAGCATTTAATATTGTATTGTTATACATGCATATTTAAAAGTGTCTATTGTTTCAAGTCATCAAACTTATTGCCTTCTTTGATTAAGATGTGATATTTATGATGATTGTCGTTTTATTATAATTAGAAGTATATTCTTGTTTACATGTAACTGCATTACTTCCATACATGGTGCAGGATGCTGCAGGATTGTGATTGGCTGCAGCTGAATCTTTGGCTGCAGCCAAATCTGCAGCATCCGAAGGGTATAAAAGGAGGTTCTCCGCACAGTTTTGGCAACAGTTGCTAACAACAAACATCACTGTTCGATCAATTGAAAACCCTTCCAAAAAGTAAGAAACAAACAGTAATACTTCATAAAACATTTTCATTTCACGAATTAGAAGTAATAATCAGAATTTGTTTGTACATTAACTACTAACTACTGGTATTTAAGTAAAACGAACGTTTATAGTATTTCATAAAATATCAGTACTATTTATGATATTGACAACCTTAAAGCAGAGCAACTGTTCACCAAACGTCCATCCTTTTTTAAGTCAACTCTAACAGTTTAGAGATATTATTGTATTATATAATATTTAATGCTTGTCTGAATAAAGATGCATTATGTAAAACGTTAAACGGTCTCCGTCTTCCTTCTAAGAGTTTGTTGCTGGACTCAAACTCAAACTACAATTGAGCGCATAGAGATGAGCAATTGTATCTTACATGTAAGGTAGCTTACAAATTGGTGTCAGAAGTGGGATCATTTTCTAAAGTGTTCCTCTTGAACAACACGCCTGGAAATAAAGAAACACTTTAAACACAATAATAGTCTTTGTTATTTTTATTTACGCTGTTAAGACAAAGTAACCTTCATGATGGCTTCTCCTGATCCCGACGTTTCCTTCGATGTTCCGTCGGAGATAAAAACCGTTGATGAATTACGTAGTGATGAATCGAACCATAGTGCGCATGTACATGGCGCACAGTCCCAACGACGACGCGACGATGCATCTCATGTTTCTTTGATGAATGCACTCAGTCCTGCGATGAGACGCTCGAGCTTTGATCGAACAAACAACAATCCACATGACTCACGCAGCACGTCATTTAACCATGGTGACACTAGTTACAATCATTACATTCCACCACCACCACCACCCATGCACCACACACTTATGAAACCGGACATGTATGACGGTAACAGTTCGTACGAACAATACGCCTCGCATTTCGAGGATTGTTCGGAATTATCTGGGTGGGACAATCGCACAAAAGTCTTAATGTTGGCCACCAGTTTGAGAGGCGCAGCCAGAAACTTCTACATGAGCCTCACAGACGACGAGCGCCGTCATTATTGTACGTTGACAACGCGTCTTTCCGAGCGTTTCGGTAACGTCAGAAAACATCAATGTCTGTGGCTGAATAAATTAGAAAACAGACGACGCTCGAAGGGCGAAAGCATAGCGTCACTTGCAGACGATTTGCGTCAGCTTTGTCAAAAAGCTTACTCTGATCTGGATCATCGCTCGCAAGAAAAACTAGCTCTGAATCAGCTTTACAAACTCGTTTCTACCGAAATGAAATGTCGCTGTATGGATCACAATTGTTTAACCATAAACGAGGCCGTCTCCGTAATTGAAAGGTACGAATCCATATTGGGGACGCCTTTACAATCAAACATAAGGGCAATGTTCTGACATTGAATCCGTTATTAAGCGAATTGAAGCGCGCCTTGACAGAATTGAAACGTCTGTTGTGCGTAAACCACAGGTAAACAGCAAGAGTGAGAAATCTTGCTTCGGGTGTAACTCGCGTGATCACTTATGGGCATCGTGTCCACAAAACGCAAATCGCGGACCGCGACGTTATAGGGCGAATAGTACCCAGAGTGCAACCAATGACAGGTCCGCTAACCTACAGCATCCAGTTAAGGGCAACCCATCTGGGGCCCTCGTTCAGGGAAACTTTTAAATGCTGACTCTGAAGGCCGACAGTCAGCATTAGTACACAATAGGCCTACATCGTCAAGAAAAGCTAGCGAAATTCACACGGCGCGAACAGGTTCACAATTTAATAGGTTTGATAATGGTTTTTATGTTACATGTAACGTAGGTTCAAAACCCGTGAATTTCTTAATTGATTGCGGAGCAACAACATCTCTTCTTTCTGATAAAATGTTTTCATCAATTGGCTCTGAACGTTCTTTTCAACTAAGATCGGCGCCAAATGTACTAAAAACAGTAAACGGGGAACCAATGGCAGTGACCGGAAGTGTTGACTTGATCGTTGAAATGTGCGGCGAGCGCTTTGATATTTCATTCGTTGTATGTGCAATCGAGGCCGATGGTATCTTAGGCCAAGACTTCTTGAAACAGCATGTTGATTGTATCAATTATAAGAGGTCATGTTTGGTGATCGGTAATAATGCGGTTCCACTGTGGACTGGCGGTGCAGCCAATCAAGTGTGTAGAGTGGAAAGCATGCAAACCATATCTGTGCCAGCTCATACAAGAATGTCTATCCCCGTCAAAATCCCCATGAAAGAACATCTAGCTGAACTTGGTTATGTAGAGCCTTCATTTGATCTTATGGCAAAGTCTGAAGTCGCTGTTATCGGTGGTATTGTTGATACATCTTCTAACACTCTGAATATGCATTTACTTAACTATGGGAATTCTGATGTTAAAATCCACAAGCATACAACTTTGGGTTTTTGTGAATCTTACTTTGAGCATGATTGTCTGTTTGAACGCATTCCGTCTGTACAGAAACTCAGTGATATTGTTTTTCTCCCTGACCATCTTACTGACTTGTATGAACGGAGTTCCACACACCTGTCTGATTCTGAGAAACAAGGTCTTTATAAACTTCTTTGTAAATATCACACTACATTTTCAAAAGACTCTGGCGACATTGGGCATACAAATCTTGTCCAGCACAGCATTAACACACAAGATGCTGCACCCATTCGTCAGCCACCAAGACGTCTGCCACTGGGCAAACGTGAAGTCGAAAGAGAAGAGATAAGTAAAATGTTGGAACGTGGCATTATTGAGCCATCAAGTAGTGCATGGGCGAGCCCAGTTGTGTTGATTACCAAGAAAGACGGCACCCCAAGGTTTTGTATTGATTATCGTAGGCTAAATGATGTCACTGTTAAAGATGCGTATCCACTCCCCAGAGTTGATGATTGTATAGATGCATTGTCTGGTTCAAAATATTTCAGTTCTCTCGACTTGAATAGTGGATACTGGCAGGTTGCCATGAAGTCTGAATACAAAGACAAGACAGCCTTTGCTACAACAATGGGTCTTTATCAGTTCACAGTCCTCAGTTTTGGTTTAGCAAACGCTCCGAGTACTTTCGAGCGACTTATGGAGAACGTATTAAGAGGTTTGCAATGGGTTGAATGCCTTTTGTACATGGATGACATAATTATTCCAAGTAAGACTGTCAGTGAAGGTTTATCCAGGCTTGAGCATATTCTGCAGCGACTTCAACAAGCAAATCTTAAGTTAAAACCTTCCAAATGTGTTTTGTTTCAAAAACGGGTGAAGTTCCTTGGTCATCTTGTTTCTGAGGATGGTGTAGCAACTGATCCGGACAAAATTACTGCTGTCCAAAACTGGCCTATTCCTCGCAGCGCAAAAGATGTCCGATCTTTTCTTGGACTTTGTTCGTATTACAGACGGTTTGTCGAGAACTTTGCCAAAATTGCACGTCCATTGCATAAAATTACAGAGAAAAACTGTAAATTTGAATGGTCTGATGAATGTTCGAAAGCTTTTGACACTCTGAAAACTGCTTTGACTTCAGCTCCAATCCTTGGTTATCCTACCCCCGATTCAAAATTTGTTTTGGATACTGATGCATCAGATAAGGCCACAGGAGCAGTGTTGTCACAAATACAGAATGGTCAAGAAATCGTTATTGCATATCACAGCAAAGGTTTAAATAAACACGAGCAAAACTACTGTGTAACTCGTAAAGAGCTTCTTGCAGTTATTCATGCCTTAAACGCTTTCCATCACTATTTGTATGGGCAGCCAGTGTTACTTCGTACAGATAATGCAGCTGTATCATGGATGCGAAATCTGAAGCGTCCTACAGGCCAAGTTGCAAGATGGCTCGAGACTTTAGGAACTTACAACTTAATAGTTACCCATCGTGCGGGTTCGAGTCATGGCAATGCAGATGCGTTATCACGGTCTCCTTGCTCAAAGTGTGCCACACAGGAGAGTAGAAACACCACTAGCGATGATGCTGACGAACACTGTGATTCTGAGGTATGCAGGGTTGTTCCTGTTGTTGCAGCAACAGTCATTGATCCATCAACAACGTTGCCAGATTCTTCAACTGCACGCACTGTTACAAGGTCCATGTCCACGTCTGATTCCATTCCAAAACCCACTATGGCCACTGACTGGACTTCTTCTCGTATAGGTGCAGCTCAATTAGATGACCCATTCCTTAAAAGTAATCATTCGGTCTTTGCAAGCCTCCATTAGGCCAAGCTGGCAAGAAATCAGCGGCCACAATTCACAGACTAAAACATTTTGGAGAATGTGGGACCGTCTTTTGCTTGATTCCAATGTTCTTTACCGCACCTGGTATGAAGGCGAAGAATGCCGAAGGCAAATAGTTGTACCAGATTCACAGCGTAGTGAAGTTTTGCGATATTTTCATGATATCCCTAGTGCTGGTCACCTTGGTGCTGAAAAAATGCTGAACAAAGTACGACAAACATTTTACTGGCCTGGCATGAAAGCAGATGTGGAAAAGTATTGTACAACATGCGATGCTTGTGCTTCTCGAAAACCATCCAAGCCTCCAAAAGCACCACTTGGTGAAGCTAAAGCTGTATGGGCCAATGGAACGCATTGCTGTTGATATATATGGGCCACTTCCTAGAACAGATTCTAACAATGCTTTCATACTAGTTATATGTGACTGTTTTACTAAATGGACTGAAGCCATTGCCCTACCCAATCAAGAGGCCATAACAGTGACTAAAGCATTTGTTGATCACTTTGTTTCACGATTTGGAGTTCCATTAACAATTCACTCTGATCTTGGAAGTAACTTCACATCAAAACTATTTTCTGACATGTGTGATCTGCTGCAAATTCACCCTACTAAATCCACTGCACAGCACCCTCAGGCGAATGGCGTAGTGGAACGCTTCAATCGTACACTTGGCAGCATGTTGTCCATGTACTGTAACAAGAATCAGCGAAATTGGGATGAATTCTTGCAGCAAGTCATGATGGCATACCGTTCTTCCATACATGCAAGTACCGGTCAGACCCCCAATAAGATGACCCTTGGTCGAGATGTAGTTCTCCCTCTTCAGGCATTAATTGGCTTACCTCCTCAGTCTAATGAACAAATGGATCAACAATCATATGCTTCATACGTTCAGTCGCTTCATGAAGAGCTTGAGAAAATTCACTTAGTTGCACGCAAAGCCCTCCATACTAAGTCACAGTATCAAAAGCGCCACTATGACCTTCGTGCCAAAAAGCGAGTGTTGTCAGTTGGTGATGGTGTTTGGGTGCACGACTCAACAAAGCGTCTCGGTGTGTGCACAAAACTTGCTTCGCAGTGGCATGGTCCTTATTTGGTCACAAAACGAATTGACGATCTTGTGTATCTTGTAAAGAGGTCACTTAAGACTCCAGCCAAAGCCATTCACATCGACAGGCTAGTTCGGTATAGAGGGTCACATGTACCCGCATGGTTCCACAAAGCACTTCCTGTGGAATAAACCAAACACAAATATAAAATGGCAATGTGTAAATGAAGCAAAGTATTGTTTATTAGTTTAATTTAATGTTTTAGTAAATGCTGTTCATGTTTTAGTAAATTATTGTTGTCCATAAGTATAGTTAGAAGATGCTAGCATATATCAGCATCCTTTTATTTTAAAATTAAACAACACAAGCCCATGTATTGATTGCTTGTAGTGGCATTCAGTGAACAGGGATAAAACACACACACACACACACACACACACACACACACACACACACACACACACACACACACACACACACACACACACACACACACACACACACACACACACACACACACACACACACACACACACACACACACACACACACACACACACACACACACACACACACACACACACACACACACACACACACACACACACACACACACACACACACACACACACACACACACACACACAGATTGAGATGAGCTTATGACTGGAAAAGTGAAAAAGACATACACAAATAGCATTGCCTAAGGAGCTTGTTCCTGTATTGCACATTTGGGTACTGTGTCTAAGAGAGACACTTTACTTTTGAGCAGTTGTGATAATAGTTCGGCTGTGAGAACGGTTTACAGATTATAATGAGTGCTCAACCGAGAAGGCAGCGGCCTGATCAACCGTGATCCTTTCTGAACTGTATTTGTCGATGAGAAACCGTTATTGCGAACTAGTCCAGTATAAATGCGTTTATATGGATTGTTGAGATCGCTTCTGAAAAATGATGGATACTGCGAACAGTTGCTCAGTCAATGGTTATATGCATTTTGTTAGCCTCATAACAATGTCATGTGCATCTCATGATCTGTTTTTCCAGATTCTGCCATGGATTGCGAGGTGTGTGGCACTGCTTTCCACAGCAAACGGGATCTGCGAAACCATCTGGCAAAAACCGACCATCGCCGCATGAGGTATGTCTGCGTGTGGTGCGTCGGCAAGCATCCAAGAGAATTCAAGTCCGACTGGGACCTGAGGCGCCATATCAGGGCTCATCACCCACATGAGCACGACCATACACTAAAGGAATTTCCACGACTGCTATCTTCAGAAAACTCCTTCTACTTCTCCACAAATCCCACAGTTCATCTTCTGACCAATCCCACTCCAAATCCTTCGCATCCAGAGGCCATTGAAGCCAGACGACTGGTTACTAAATGGGCTGCAGGACGCGTTCCTGGGATCACCCGATGGATCGAAGGCTGGAATTCATTGACTTCATCTTCTTCAACATCATCCGTGTCAACTCCACCAATCAACAACCCAGAGCTTATCCTGAAATCCGTGATTATGGATAGCACTGGATGCACCATCATTTGCTGTTCCAATGCTACTTACATCAAAGCCAAAGTCCCACTCTCCGCATTGACTGATGCTCGTCTGGTAAGCCGTTTGGTACGACGTATGAATGCACTGCCTAAGGAAGTATTTATTCCATCAGGTCATTGGGAATTAGGAAATCCATCCCATCATACTTCTATTACATCATTACTTGGACTTCAACCCAACCAGATTGAATCTGTGGTAGTCCTCCATCTTCCCACCTTCACGTCAAGAAAATCTCCTGATCTTGCCGCCACAGCATCTTCACCCTCAAGTCCATCACTCCCTACACAAGCCTTTGTTCCAGTTGCTTTGCCTTCCGTCACTCCTGCTGCCGTTTCCACATTGTCTTTCATACCCGATGCAGCAACTTCACCTACAACTGATGTCCTCTTTCCCAAATCAACATCTGATATGCATACTGTTCAAACACCTGAGTCTACGCCAGTTCCAAAACATCTGATCATTGATGAACGTCTAACTCAACTTGATTTGGACTACAATGACCTACGCAGTCCCACACCAGTCTCAATATCCTCCCCGCAACGCACCGAAGACCTAGAGACCAGTGATCATCAGCCAACATCAGCAGTATTACCGTTATACTCCAGCTCCCCATTCTACAACCCCGTTTCACCTACACCAGTTTCTCATGGGAACACATCATCAACGCCAAACTATGAGCCTGCAGAAGTACCAACACAAACACAGTCCTCCAAGAACGAAATCAGCTTTCAGAATTCCTCCTGTCTACATCCCCACACCACGCCATTCCTCGGTCAAAGAAGTCCTCAAGACGAAGGCCCATTCGCTTCTTCTTGAAGGCCGACTTCCACTTCTTCCACCAGCTCGACGAGAATGGAATGATGTTTCTGTCAACAGTATCCAGATAACTCCAACTATCTCCTGGCCACCTGCTGAATGGACTTGCTGGGCTCCGGATCAGAAGACGCTTTATTACGAGTTTGTCGCTATGACACTCCATGCGCACACTACCCCGCTTCCAAGATCTCTCCTGAGGGCTAGATACAATTTTCTTGCACTCCCTGGAAGCCTTGATCTTCAAAACGACGCCCTTGCTGCAACAATGAAACAGAACTTCAATCTTGTTCGACTGATTGCCCTCAATGAAGATCCAACTACACCAGATGTCCAGATGTCAGTCCTGTCCGCCTTTGATGCCCTTCCCCGTGACTCCTCTCTTGATGATCTCCTTGCCCGCCTGAAGGATGTGCCACTTCGTCTGAAGAAACAGAAGAAGAATTAAGTATATTTTTTACATGTACAGTGGTAAACCTTTTTCAATGTTAAGTATTGTCATAAGTTAACATATTTCATTAACATTATTGTTATTGTTGTGTTGTTTGTTATTATAGTAAACATTCAAAATTCAGGAGAATTTTATTCTTTTAAGGAGGGGGAAATGTAATGTATATTTCATGTATAACATGTAAATATCATCCGAATTCATTCCTCATCCGAATAACGGTGCACATTATTTTTGTTGTTCACATATTGTCTATGCAGTGCACTGCATTTAGCAAGATAATGTTCTCCAAGATTTAATATATTTATATATTTGTATTTACCTTGTGTTTAGTCCATTATATGTTGTTTGTTGTGAGAATAATCCAACATATTCGAAATTCCTGCACTGTCAAAATCGTTGCAGCAATGTATATTGATGACGTCATACGTAGGAGTATGGTGGAGTGTTATTGCATGCATTTGACTTTAAAATAGGCTGTAAAATTATAATATTCACTCCTCTATTTGTATAAAAAGATGATATTTATTATAACTTGTAAACTCTTCATTTATATTAAGTGTTAAAACATAATAGTTTGCAGGGAACTATTTGAGACGCTGAATGCGTAAGACTTTCTTAAGTTTTCATGCTGCAGCATTTAATATTGTATTGTTATACATGCATATTTAAAAGTGTCTATTGTTTCAAGTCATCAAACTTATTGCCTTCTTTGATTAAGATGTGATATTTATGATGATTGTCGTTTTATTATAATTAGAAGTATATTCTTGTTTACATGTAACTGCATTACTTCCATACATGGTGCAGGATGCTGCAGGATTGTGATTGGCTGCAGCTGAATCTTTGGCTGCAGCCAAATCTGCAGCATCCGAAGGGTATAAAAGGAGGTTCTCCGCACAGTTTTGGCAACAGTTGCTAACAACAAACATCACTGTTCGATCAATTGAAAACCCTTCCAAAAAGTAAGAAACAAACAGTAATACTTTATAAAACATTTTCATTTCACGAATTAGAAGTAATAATCAGAATTTGTTTGTACATTAACTACTTACTACTGGTATTTAAGTAAAACGAACGTTTATAGTATTTCATAAAATATCAGTACTATTTATGATATTGACAACCTTAAAGCAGAGCAACTGTTCACCAAACGTCCATCCTTTTTTAAGTCAACTCTAACAGTTTAGAGATATTATTGTATTATATAATATTTAATGCTTGTCTGAATAAAGATGCATTATGTAAAACGTTAAACGGTCTCCGTCTTCCTTCTAAGAGTTTGTTGCTGGACTCAAACTCAAACTACAATCGAGCGCATAGAGATGAGCAATTGTATCTTACATGTAAGGTAGCTTACAGTAATGTGGTTTTATCTCACATGATTACATTGTGCTACAAGAATTATTTTGAATAGCACAATAGGGTTTGAGTGTTATCATTTTAGCCCAGATATGATGAATATTGTGGCTCTATTTGATTAGCATGGGTCGGTTAGTCTGTCTGTCGGTCTTGTGTATGTAGACACAAGTTGAATTTGATTTATCTCGGTTGCCTTTCAACAGAGTTGCATGAAATTGTATACTAATATGCAATACCAGACTCTGCATTTGCCCGTCATATTTTTTTTATGAATTCACTTCAAACTGAACTGGTAGCCTTGTTGCTTTAGGTTAAATTTCAAAATGGCCAACATATCTGACTACTTACAATTTTGCTGTGGCAAGGTACTGTATGGTGATGCTATTCACATCGAGTGATAGCTCTCGTTTAGATTCTGATCAAAGCGTTATCTCTACATTTCTCTACATTTCAGAAATATGACACAGGAAGCATTTCCACACGGAAAGGTCTTCCAGTTGGACAAGCTTTTTGATAGACGTAAAGGTAAAAGAAACCCTCCATCAGACAAGCCTCTAAGAGCAGTTCTGTTTCTGTTTTCATAGACGTCATCTGTCAGGTGAAGAAGCTCTGGACAGCAGAAATGGTCCACAGCCTGTATTTAGCAAAACAAGAGGAGGAAATAATTACAACAAGGCTTCAATTATTGTCTCTTGCATGTTTCTTATTATCCAGTGTGTGCGCGTTAGCTAATTTATGATATGGGGTTAGCTCTATTATATTTGAAGAGATTAAAACGCATTGTATCGAGCAATTAATGTCTCCTTTTGTCACAAGGCTTTTGGAAAGTCATCTGCTACATGATGCAAGTTTGTGTAAGGTTGTAAGGAGTTCAGTGTATTTGCACCATTTTATTCTATGCCGATGTACTGCTGTTGCGTGAATAATATTTAAATTGTATTTCATATCATGATCTCTTTTGCACCATTTAATTCATATGCAGAGGTACTGCTATTTTGATCATAATATATACACTTTATTTCATATTATGATCTCTTTTTGCTAATTCATATGCAGAGGTACTGCTGTTTAGAGCATACTATTTACACTTTATTTCATATTATGATCTCTTTTTGCAACATGTTAATTTTATGCACAGGTACTGCTTTTGTGTGCATAATATGTACACAAAACTTTATTTTTCTACAAAATATGTGATAATATGATGAAAATGCTAGTTCTTTTAAATATATATATATATATATATGTACATATATATTTATTATTATTTAACTTTAAATGCTGAATTTTAATATTTTGATTATTGTGTCTATGGGCTGGACTATATAAAAATTACCCAGCATTGAAAGTGTTATGTCAACAGGCAGTTGACTTGTTAGAAACACAACTGTAACACTATTCCTTTATCATGTTTTGTTATTTGCACCCCACATTGTGTAACAATGACTGTATACCTTTGTCTCTTCTCTGTACACAAACTGTCAAAATCCTCGTTGAGATGATCCCTGATTGCACAAATCTATACACATCTATAAATAGATATGAGTGTCGGAATTGATTGACTTGGATCGGAATTGGATACGTTGGACGCGTTTTTTAAATGCGTAATTTACATACTTATACTTGCTTGATTTCATTCAAACCGGACTTAAATTGTAGATAAAAGAATTATCTTCCATCCCACGAAAAAAAGAGAAATATGTCTGACGCAATTGTAGAATTTGCCGCGAAAATGCAAAAGGACGACCGGAACTGCATGAATGACTGTGTTTGGCGAAATATATTATTTTATAATGCAGTCATGAAAACGGGCTAAAATTAGAAATTACAAATTAGAAGAATAGGCTAGCATGTTACGACGACCAATGTATATGTTACATCACTTAAACCAACAAGAAAAATAGGCGTCTTTGCAAGCACTTCTCGCAGTTGGAAGCACCAGGGATTCCGCTAAATAATGCAAATCCCGACATCATTATAAATATTTCCCTGGTCATATGTTCGTAAACACTTTAAATAATTTGATCAACTCATAGCTAAAATGTGCACTTTATTTTTATTGTGAATTCATTTGTAAATGAATTTGATAAAAACAAAAACATGTCGCTGTTTATTTTGTTTGTTAACGAAATTGAAGCGTGACACTTCGCGCGAAAAGTACGTCATTAGAAAATAGATTGTTGGAATGTTTTGGTAAAATTTACCGGTGGTTAAATTCTACTTTGCGCGGTTAGGTTACTTTGCAGTATATCGTGTTTATACAATCGAGCAGAGACGTATATAACATGTTATCTACGTCTCTGAATCGAGTTACCTTGAAGGTAACTAAACCTGAATAACCGCAAACTTACCGTGGTTTGAAAGTTACCGAGCCGTAACTTTAACCAGCGTTTATACAATTGGGTGCATCATATGTTAAAATTAATTATAACAAAAATCAATTGTATTGAATCAACAGAACTGTATATCTTATATTGCATAGTGAAAAATAACTGTTTGAAGTTTAAATTTTATTTCAAATTTTATTTACTGGGATATGTACTCTTAGTCTCAATAAAACTCAACTACCTCCTCAATTTGAATACATACAACTAGAATAACATTCTCCGTCTCATTATGTGTATTTCTGTTTCATATTAGGAGTAATATGATTAAAGGTGCTACCTAATTTACGGGCAAAAGTTTTTTTTGTTTGATAACCATGTATTTTTAAAAAATATATGGACATGATTGTGTTCAAAATATTATAATTGTTGCAATAATTAACTAATGCATCCAAAAAATTCAATCTTAAAACGAGTAACATATTCCTAGTTAAAGATCTAGCATCTTATTTTTGTTTTTGTTTTCTAGCCACAGGCATTTAAAGCTGGTTCGGTGGCTGTGGTATAGTGGATGGGGTGTCTGCTAACTGGCTTAGTCACTGGGAGGTCTCTTTATTGATCTCTTAAGTGGGAGCATTCGTGAGACAACCCTAAAGACATACTATGGCGTACCATTTGGGTTGAAAGTCAAGAAGACCTACAAGGTAAAAAGAGAAATGTACGTCTAAGTACAATAATCGTACGTCGACATACAAATATAAAATACACTTCGAAGTATATATTTGTACGTCAAAGTACAATTTGTACTTCGACATACATGTTTGTAATTCGACGTACACATTTTCTGAACAGCCAATCAAAACACTTGTCTCTTGAGCCGCTTTTCCTTCAGATTTATTCAGAATTAATGTTTAAAATCTCTTTTTTAATTGAGGACAAAATGAATAAAAATATCAGAATGGCAAAAAAACCCACATAGAAGTTTCAAGTATTTAATGCATTGAAATAGATTATATACACATTTGAAGAAGATTCAATTGTTACCTTTTTAAAATTAAAATTATTCAGCATATTGTGAGTATTTATTGATCATGCGGGGCGGAGTATCACGACCGTCCAGCGCATTACTGTGTTGGAAATTCCCAACGGTAAACAAACAGTTACCAAACATCAACGGGATAAATAATGTATAATAACCTCCCCGTTGGTCGTATTTTGTGATAACCATAACTTGCATAAATCAGAGGTTAATTCCGCGACGCCAAGTCAATAAACACACACACACACACACACACACACACACACTATCTATGAGTTAGCAGTCGATAGTCGCATAATTTGGTATAAATTATAATAATAATAATGTTTAATAAATACGCACAATATCTATGAGTAAGCGGTCGATAGTCGCATAATTTGGTATAAATAATAATAATAATAATAATGTTCAATGTCAAATATCTCTAAAAGCAACAGATGTAAGGTGTCTTCTGATTGGCTAACACTCAAGGTTCAGTGAAAATTGTACGTCGAAGTACAATTCTCGTTCTACCTAGTAGGTCTTGTAGACTTTCGACGTCATGGTACGTTATTTAGACACTAAGTACTGGTCCTACCCAGGAAACAGTTTGTTTCATCAAATGTCTCAATTCAACTTGACAGCTTGTTGAAGCAGTTGCATTTAGTATAGGTCCCTGGCATACAGTACAGTGATTTAACAATCAAAATCGTGTGATGTGTCAAATAAATTTTGATAGACAAATTTGACAGGATTTTTTTTAATCCAATAAGTTTTAGACTGTCAAAAAACACACACTACGTATACACATCCAGTAAGTTTTAGACTGTCAAAAAACACACACTACGTATACACTACGTATTAAAAGCCATACCTGGAGCTTTCGTCTGTATACCACTTACTTCATCAGAGGAATGATTTCTACTGTTGGGAAACGTTAACACCGCTAATTGTCTTCTTATTTATTATCAATGTGTAATTATGTGTAACAGCATAACAACATACTTGTTTCGCAATTAAAATATTTAATAAATACAAGTATCTTGCAGGTTTTTAATTTTCTTTCGCAGACTATTATTGAATAGTTTAAATTTGGTCGCCACTAAACAAACTAGCCATTTTGTAGCAATTCTTAAATCACAGTAAAAACTGCATACACTTGGCTCTATTGTTATAATTTGAATGCAAATATTAGAATGCATCATGTTATATCATCCATATTTTTTTATTTAAACATTCAAATAACACAAAACACAGTACATATATAAAAAGGTATGTGGTATTGTTTGGAAATACAAAACACTTCACATCATTTATTTGCACATAAATAGTTACAAAATAAGTAATACTAAAACACTGTCATCAACCTACAGTACAAGAATATTTACGTATATGAAATTACAAAGTGGTGTTATTTTATTACCTTTTACAAAATTAACAATGCTGGTTTTGTACTAGCCATAAAACATTTATCACGGAGTAACAAGTAACAACAAATTTATTAATTACACAATAGAAAGGAAATCATATTAATTGCATTATGCATTTACTAAACAAGCTATTTGCTGCTGTTTACAATTACACTATCTTACTAAAAATGATCACAACAGGTACTTAGTGCTTTTACATATTTGTGGTAAGTTTTGTATTACTAGTTTGACATTTATTGGCAGACACTTGTCGATATACAGACTAAATGTGCATGGGAACTTTCTTTTTTTTTCAGCATAATTGCCTTCAAATTGTTAATTTAACAACCCTTTGACATTGTTTGCACATCTGATCTTATTATACCATAGCTGATTTTTGTTTATAGATAGACAGATATAGACTTTTCAAAGTTCTATAAAAGTTCATACATGTTCTGTTCCATCCAAGTAAACCAACAGAACCAATAAAGATCACCACAGATAATAACTGTGTGTATAGCTTGGAAATTTTGATAGTTCAGGAATCCATCCTTTGTTGATTTCTGTTAACCAAAACTGTCAGTTTTGCATGATAGAATGGATTGTGTGATGCACAGCTCTTGCCTTGGCAGAACAGCTTCTTAAAACGGAAAACCAACAAATATCTTAAATTTGATCAATAATGCAGACAATTTATTTATGTCTTGTTTTTTGTTGATTTCGAATCTGGAAGATTTTTTACGTAAGATTGTGATACGAAAATCCAACGGTATCGTATTTTGTGGCTTTAGGCATAAACTTATTATAGTGATATGTAACCTTTCGGGTTATCGGTAAAGTGCGAGCAGACGAGCTGTAAATACGTTACAAATTAAAGCTAAAAGACTAAAAAGTTAGATCGGAATATCTTTCAATTTTGTGAATAAATGTGTTTCTTATGGATAACAACGACAACTTACCAGAATATTGCTCATGATCACAGGTAAAACTTCTTTCTGAGAGCGAATGGAAAATACGTTACGAATTCTGACAAATAAACAGAAGGGTGTCGTTATTGAAATACCACGAGAATACTGGATGAATAGAGATGCCAACTAAAATGTTTAAAACAAATATTTTTTTAACAATCGTTTGTGATTTGTCAGGATTATAATAACAATAAGATATCGAAAAGATCAAAGCAAATAAATTCGACAGAAATCTGAGATTCGGCAATATATTTAAGACGGGTTATGTTCACGTAAATTGTGTTTGGTAAAGACTGTCACTATATGTAGTGAACCAGTCCTCGGCTTATACCCACTGAAGATGAGTATTCAGGGGAGATAATTGAGTAATGACTTAATTCTGGAACGGTTGCGAAGAAAAACAAATAATGCGAGAATATTTAGTGCGATTCGCTACACAAGTATGATGTCATTGATATAATTTTTCCTGAGGTATGTATTTACATGTGATTAAGCATATGTCAAAGTGTTTTTGATTTGTTCAAGGTCATAAATAGCATCGCGAAATATATGTCGCGTGGCATTTTTTTTTAGACGCATCCCTATGTGGTATTCTAATGTAATTTTATGTCTAAATTTCAATATGTATGAACGGTCAACGCCCGCTTCGCGGGCTTTTGCGCATATAATGGCAGTCTGGAGGAGGGGGGCAATAAACATGTGCTTGTTTTGCTTAAAAAAGACATCTTTAGTTTTTAAAATGTTATTGAGACGCATGCAGTTGTATGAATTAAATTAAATATTATCCAGTTATAAACCGGTATGAGGCAAATGTTCTTTAACATGTATATTATTAAACAGTATGACATGCAGCTTATCATTTATGTCTTAAAAATTCTACATGTAATGATGCAAGAAAGTCATCTTTAAAAAGTCTCATATCAGCGTACCAAAGAAGAGTAACTATATCGTTTAATGTTGCAGGTTTGTTTTGCGCAAATTTAAGCTCTAGTTTAGGTTGAAGGGCTTAATTATTACGATTCGATCTGTAAAATCTAAAGGGCCTTCCTACAGTTTTTCTTCTCTGCCTTAAACAAATACTATCAAACCATAGTTAAGGGTAACTTTGTATCTTTACAGGCTTCCTTGCATTTAATATATCTAGAACAGAAAACGATTTAGTCGAATAATTATCAATGCCAATTTCATTAAATGCATGCAAACAACCGTTTACTTGTATTCTTCATAACCTGTTTCGTATAAAAGCTTATATTATTATGGTTATATCACTAAATTCGCTGACATATGTTTTATTTTGTTGTTGAATACTTGACACATAGTTTTTTTTCTTTGAGATATCAAATCAAGATTGAAGATTCAAGATTTATTTGCAGCATTTACAGAGGATAAAGGGTTTACAGAAGGTAAATGATACATTATAGTACATTCAATATGATAACACCATTAATAGACGCATACACATAATAACAACAAGACTATTGCCAAGCAATAAAAGTCCCCTATCGGTGAAACTCAACCATTTTCAGCAATATTTCTAGTGTATTTGTTTTCATAGCAACCAGAATTCTTGATGTAGGAACCAAATGAAATTACTTGCATAATCTCCAAATTGCCATCTATCCATGTTTTAAGTTTCATGAAAAAATTTGAAGAACGTTTAAAGTTATCGCAGGATCCACCATTTTCAGCAATACTTCTAGTCAGTTTGTTGCCACAGTAACCAGAATTCTTGACGTACGAACAAAATGAAATGACGCGCATAATCTCTATATTGCCATCTGTCCATGTTTCAAGTTTCATGAACAAAATATGATTAACTTTTAAAGTTATCGTAGGATCCAGAAAAGTGTGACAGACTGACACACAAAGCGCAAACCATAAGTCCCGTCCGGTTTCACCTGTAGGGGACTAACACGCACTTACGACATGATTAAGCGATATTATTACACACACATTATAGATGATGAATACATAAACAACATCAATACATGATGAAAAGCTGATATGGATTCAATATTGAAGATTCATGTTTTATCTGCAGCATTAACAGAAGGCGAATGGCCAATGTGTATAAGTCATAGTACGTGCAACATTATAATAACATTAAAATACGTTTTATACATAATTTTAATAAGCACTTACAATTTGATTGAGAGTGATTACTAAACAGTATAGATAATAAATACATAAGCAACTTCAATATATAACTGACAGCAATTTATACATGTTTACATATAGGTACAAACTCCTTCTTTAAAATTGGATATGTCACATCAGCAAACTGTTCCTTTGTTAAGCTCAATGTTAAATTATTGAACGTATATTTTAGATATGTTAGTATGTTTATCAGTTAAAAACCAGGGTTGGCATCAATCGACCGCCCCCGGTTTTAACCGGCAGTTTTTACCGGTTAAAACCGCCCCAGTCAATACTCCCGAGGTGGTCATTACTGGTCATTACTGGTCGATTGAACTTTACCCCCAATTTTGATTAATATTCCATGCTTTATTAAACAGTATTGATAATATAAATTAAACAGACATGTTGCCAATAATGTCTTAAGCAATTAATACCCACTATTTTATACATATTCATGCTGTTTGTAGGCCAATCTCTCAAAATTCTCACCTATACAGGTTGGGGCACCCAAAACTGATACCAGGGCCTTCAATGGCACCTTTTTGACACGACCCTTACTTGTCACGTATTCTTGCCTCGAGTTCTTTTAATTCGATCTTTTTAAACAAAATAGTGAAAAACTATATTATTTTCCATTGATATAATCAAAGCGCTGAAGGCACTGCAGTTGTTCGCTCTTTGAACGTATTTAATATTCCTTACACTAACCGGACATGAAGTTCGACTTTTGAACACCAATGTAATTTACATTTAATTGTCTACAGTGGTGAGATTTTGAAAAATGAGGAAAATGCCATGGATTAACAATCTCATGCAGGATTCTCACAAAATCCACTTATGATTACAAAGAATAAAAAAGAAATTCAACGTATATCTAAGTTGGCGCTAAGGAAAAGTCTGTAAGTCTAACAAAGAATGAACCACACCATAATTCTAATAATAAATGTATTGGTATTAATGAGCTTGGTGTTAAATTCTCGATCAAACCAAATTAAAAATAAATAAATATGTTTAGCCCGAAATTAAATGCTTCATTTAATGTATTTACATTTCATTTTTATTAATTTTCATGTACTGACATTAACGCATAATCCTCTATAGTTTCAATGGATCAGTACTTTTTCATCGTGTGCATTTATTTCGATTTATATTTTTCAACCTAAAATACTTAATGTTCTGAATTCCATGTCTATATTGAGTTTCAACACCTGGTCTGTTGCAACATGCACGCTTTTCATGCATGGAACATGACAGACGACATCAACTATTTCGAAATCTTTTAAAAACACGTTTTTAGATGCGTACACAGGGACTTTAATCAGTCAATATTAACAAATGGCTATAAAAAAGCTTAATATACATACATGTACTGAAATTAAATTGCTACCGCGTATCTTCTTTGAAGATTGTTGTTTTGACAGCTTACTCGCCATAAAGATTCAATTGCTCACCATTTCCTTTTAACTTTTCATTTGTAACCATTGTTTACGATTAAAATGTGTGAGGTTGATGCCCGACATTGTCTTTAATGTACTGTATTAATTACCTTTTTATATTACGTAAATGGCAACTGTTTGGCGACTAGAAAGTAACTCTCATGACGCATCTTTGTCAGAATACATAACTGTAATGTGGCTTGTCAAATTCACCTCGGCTGCCCGGGTATTCGCGAACGAAATAATTTTGATCCAAACAGATTAGTGCATGGTGGCAAATTACACCTTTACGTGCACTGGTAGACAATTTAACGACAGATCATGTCTGGTTGCCCTTAAAAGGACAAGGTTACTCCGCAAAGGGAGTGCTGAAAACTTAAGAAGATCTTCCCGCTGCTCGCGCGCTCCGCTGCTTGTATGGCCACAGGCTGTCGACTCGAACCCCAGAACGGTTTCCTCAGCACATTGAGGAACTGGTACCGCCGACCTTCGACACTTCCATTATCTTCATAGGCCATCACCTCGAAATCCTGGCCTGTATCTCTGCCACGCTCGTCCTCTACGCTGCTAGTTCGTCTGTATCCGTCCCTCTTCCTGCGATGTAGTGAAACTGTTTTTTACTTCTGACAATTACCATTCCGCTAAGCGATCCTTCTAAATTCTGGGATTCAGCGAAGTCAGCAGGAGAGGACGTCCGGGTCGAGGGATGACGGTACTCGCTTGATTTACAGAGTCGCCCTTCGGAGTCTTAAAGAAAATGTTCTGCGAGCGACTCTCCCCCCGATCGCGACTCTCCCTCCGATCGAGACGTGCATTCTCCGGCTGCTGACCGAGCTCTGTTAAAGTAATAAATACTATATCATTTATAGAGTTACCTTGATTTTTTGTACAATCGCCATTTTCTTTTACATGTTCAACTTTAATCGCGAGCTGACAGATTCAATGCCATTGGCAATTTTGTCGATCGGAAACGCTTAAATATGCTATCGTGACTTTGAAATAGAGTTAGAAAAATAGGCTTTAAATAATTTAACTAAGCAAAAATATTTAACGTTTTGTTATTGATTTTTGTAACTTGTTTGTCGCATATTCACCGCTGAAATTTGTGTTTTTAATTGCACGTGTTTCAAACCACACGTTAATGTATGTAAATCAAAGTTATAATACGGGAGATCACATCATTTGTGTCCTCAATTTGCTTATAATGAGTTATTTTTTTCACCATCGAAATATATGGTATTGAAATATTTGATAAGCATGCAGTTTTCTTTCGACATGCAGTTTTTTTCGACACATTCAGATCATACTTTTCTAGCCGCGTCATGCGAAAATGGGTCTAACGACACGTTGACTAGCGAAGCTAAAGCCCTGTTTGGGCAGTTGCGCAAGGTTTCGTGGTCTCATAATGGTCTCCTGACCTACTGCGGGATGCGCATGCTGGACCATAGCTTCGCTAGTCGCATATGGCATAAGACCAATTTTCGCAAGACGCGGATCAATAAAAATAACTTTGTTTCATATAAATGGAACATCTTGGCACAATACTTTTCGATATGAAATTGAAGTAAAACTGTGATATTTATAGCGAACTGGCAAATTTCGGTAGCGTTTCAGTCTTTCAAAAACGACTTCCATGCAGACTAAAGATTACAAACATTTGTGGTTAGATAATGAAACGATTTCATAAAACAATATTTTTTGGTAGTTTGTGTGTCTCATCTTTAAAAAAATAATGTGTTATCAACGTTAATCGATAGTCCATTGTGTTTTCCCCAGACGATTTAGTACCGAGTCAATATGTAAAGTATTATTTAAACATATATCAAATACACAATAATATCGAAAATGATCAACCCAAGCAGTTATGGTGTTTTCTGTTGAGTTTTCGCGAAAGTTGATAAATAATTTCCGATTGTCACGAATTCCACCCTTTCCCCCCCCCCAATGAACTGCGTTTTACTTATCATTATCAAACAATAATGAAATGGAATTCATATGAATATTAACATAAAACGTTTTTCTTTAAATATTTTTTTTACTTTCCCGTTTTCTTCCATTTATCTGATAAAGAATCGGCCGATATTAATTAAGGTTGGTAACTAATAACTTCATCTGAACACGTGAATGTGTGAATTTCAAAGTTGATTTATAAGTCCTGCTGCAGATTTCCCAGCCAGATCAGATTGCCCCCCCCCCCCCCCCGATGTTCTCAAGAAATCAGTCAACAGTCAAGCGCTATCAACGAAGTTTCGCAATAAACAAGCGTAACCTTAAGTACTTTGTATGATACAGAGTACATGGTAGTTGAATGCATATAGATCAACCAAGAACTATCAAGTACATGGTAGTTGAATGCATAAAGATCAACCAAGAACTATCAAGTACATGACAATTGAATGCATATAGATCAACCAAGAACTATCAAGTACATGACAGTTGAATGCATATCGTTGGTCCGTGAACATGTAGATCAACCAAGAACTATCAAGTACATGGCAGTTGAATGCATATCGTTGGTCCGTGAACATGTAGATCAACCAAGAACTATCAAGTACATGACAGTTGAATGCATATAGATCAACCAAGAACTATCAAGTACATGGAAGCTGAATGCATATCGTTGGTCCGTGAACAGTTTTATGAAGCACAACCATATACAACCATATACAACGATAAACAACCATATACAACCATATACAACCATCATTATCGGCAAATATATAGATATATGTGGATATGAAGGTTGAACAAACATTGTAAATATATGACAAAACTATAAGTAAATTGTACACTATATAGCTCGACCATTGAGAGTAACCCATAGAATATGATAGTATAAATAATAATTTCAAATCAGAAAACAAGACCCGTTTTTAAAAAGGCAACGATTATTACATGACATTAAGGCAATGGTCTAAAACACATGAGTGCTCCCCTTATTATTTCTGTTTGTTCAACGTGAAATAAATGTGTTTAATTGGCTAATGGCGCTGGTAGCTGCCTTTCACAGAGAAGGTGCCTTCACCTTTCGGCATAGCGCCTCAAAATTACTGAAAATAAATCCGTTGACTACATTTTTACGTATTTTAACAACACATATCAAGAAAGAAAGTCAATGTTTTTAAACATCAACTGACTTTGCACATGATGACATCATAAATATAATACATATTATTATTCAATATCCCTTAGGATAATTACAATGAACGTGTTAGTAGAGGGCTCTTGCTCATTTTGTTTGAGTTCCAATGAAAATTATTTAGAGGTTTGAAGTTACTTTGACAAGACATTTATTGTCATGGTCGTTTGACACAAAAACAATTACGTTTGTTTTTTGTTTTGTTGTTGTTTTTCTTTTGGTTGTGTTGTGTTCTTTTTTGTGATTTTTGAGGAGGGTGTTTGTTGGACTATTAAATGGACAAAAACCCAATATGTGTGTAATTAATCTATATTTATTTAAACAACGAGGTAAATATTAATAAAACTTTAACCAAAACCAATCATAAATATGTTAAATAAATGTTTTGATATTAGTTGAACACATAACTTCAAATAAATTTAATTCAGTAATTCAACAATAATGATAACATTTTGCACATTGTTTAACCCCCTACTGATGTAGCTAACAAATAAATTCATCACACTTTCTGCAATTCACAATTAAACCAGGCGAATCTGGGATGACACTTTACGCACGTGCATTAACCCTTGTTTTCCCAGAGTGAGGATCAAATAAAGTTGTTCACTCCATGCCAGTCGTCTCCGGGTGCACTTTGTTTATATGCTGATTGAGCGAATCCCTGAGTGTGAACTTGGCCACGCAAAAGGCACATCGGAAGGGCTTCTCCTTGGTGTGTGTTACCATGTGTTCAAGCAGCGTGTAGCGATAGGCGACCATCTGACGGCAGACGGGACACCGGTACCCGTTCTCATCAAGCACGGCTTTGTTGGCGTAAACTGTAGCTTTTGGTGCGTACTTCGTGTACAGGGAACGAGTGTTCTCCGTGGCTGAAAATAGTGTACAAAAGTTGTTATCTGTTGTTATACTAAACTGTACAGTAAACAGGTCTTAGTTACAAGTGTGAGCTTTTTATAACTGCAAAAAGTTAACTAGTACTGTTAATAACTGTGATCTGTTTTACTCTTCAAATATGAGAAGTTAATACATATTGTTCGTAGAAGCGAGCTTTTCGTAATTATAATAATTAACTAGTACTGTTAATATATGTGAGCTATAAAACTCCAAATATTTATTATGTATCATTAATAATAATGAAATTTCCATAAAATAAAATAGACCTTTTCAAAGAGTGTTATTAATAAAGATCCTTCAAAACCGAAAATTGTTCTGAAAAATACAATTAATAATTGTGCACCTTTCAAAACTGCAAAAAGTTTATAAGTACATGATAGTGCCTTATGTAATTGAAACATATATGTTTTGTTTGCAACAAAAATCCCAGTTAAAATCACAATACTTTTTTTACATTGTATTTACCGCCTATGTACACATATATGGTAATACAACAGCATATATAAAGCACCATAAAATCTATAGAAAATTACATGTAAAGATATTTTTTTTAATCAGTTCATTTGAAAGAGAACAATTGTTAACACAAATTTACCATACAATTACATGTAAATGAATAAAGAAAAACATTCATTCTGAAATCAATTCAATGAAAAAGAGAACAATTGGTAACCCAAATATATCGCAAAGAGATAGATTTAACATATACATTTCCAACAACATTTAACTTTCTTAAATATGTACAACAATATGTATCCTGATAAGATAAAATTGATCTGGCGAATTTAAAAATAAGATTTAAAATGTGCAACATTCTTTAGATCTCTCAAAAGAAGCAAAGTACCGGTTAGGAAACAGACTCAAGAACATATCAATAATCCTTAGGCTTTCGATGCAATCGAGCTAAAATAAAAAGGCTTAAACTAAACTTATATTTGTTGGACACACTTCCAGCTGCCAAGAGATCAATCTTGTATATCTTGCCTCGCTCTGTGAAGAGGGGGTTTAATGCATGGGCGTAATGTGTCGTCCCAGATTATCCTGTTCAGTCAGTACAGGCTAATCAAGGACGACACTTTCTGCTTGTATGATATTTTTATTTGAAGAAAGTCTCTTCTTAGCAAAAAGTTTTGGTTCAGGCGGAAAGTGTCGTCCCTGATTAGCCTGTGTAGACTGCACAGGCTTATATGGGACAACACTTTACGCAAAAGCATTACACTCCCATTTCACAGAGAAATGCTAATATGATAAATATTTCCCAACTGGCTCTAATCACACTCCACAGTGCACTTGAGCACATGCTCCTTGAGGATCTGTTTCCTCATATCCCTGGCCACACTTGTTGCAGACGAACGGCCTCTCCTTGGTGTGGAAACGAGATTTCCAGCAAAATTTGCGCACACAGAAGCAGCAGGACAGCTCGCGGTTTTCGTTGAACACGGCCTTTTCGGCGATGGCGCTCGCGATTGGGGCGTTACTGGAGGAGAACGGTAGACTTCCAATACTGTCACGATTTCTAATATTGCTTTTGGAACAGGGGAAAGACGTGTTAGTACATGTATGTGATTCGATTGGGTATAAAATATAAAGATGAGCATCGTTCTGGGAAAACTGGACTTAATGCATGTGCGTAAAGTGTCATCCCTGATTATCCTGTGCAGTCTGCACAAGCTTATCAGGGACTACACTTTCCGCCTGCAATGGACTTTCGTTTAGAAGAGACTTCCCTTAAGGGTAAAGTGGCCTCCCTGACTAGCCTCTGGGGACTGGGATAGCACTTTAAGCACATGCCATACGCCCCGTTTTCCCAGAATGAGGCTCAAATAAGCGTGTACGAGCTTCAGGGCTGGAAGAAAAAAATGCGGATGTGACAAATTTTATACACAATAATAAACGTACAAGCACTTTTTTGATACCCACAGATTATTTAAGTGAGTATTTACCAAGAATTCTGAAAAATATCAAGCAAAACTCTCCAATGACAAAACTCTACAATGACCTAAGCACACAAGTGCGCGTAGCCTTATTCAACTATATATATACACAACCTATAGCAAATATTTATACGAAACAAAAGTATTTAGAAAATGAAACATAAATGTTTGAAATTACTTTATTTATCAGAATTCTGCATTAATATGGTGGCAATTATGTTTTTTCTAATACTTTGGTAAGAACACAGGCTTTAACATCTCACATTATCATAATTGACATGCCAAGCTGAAACCAACATAAAAATTAAATAAATCACAATAATATATGTAATTCAAAATATAAACACATGTGATATGAAGCTGCTATATAATTTTGCAATTTACCAAAATTGTTGACGCAAAACAAATCAAGACACATATCCAATACATAACCAACAGAACATTCAAACTTTCGTACAAAAACACTTACACGTCATTTCACACTTTCACACTTTCGGTCTAAACTGGATTTTTGTTTAGAAGAGACTTCATTTGAACGATAATCTCCATAAAAGCAGAAAGTGTCGTCACTGATTAGCTTGTGCAGACGACACTTTACACGCATGCATTAAGCCCATTTGTTCTAGACCGAGGCTCAGTTATTTTTCTTATTTAAAGAGATCCGTTAGGTCCATGTGGCGCATCATGTGAGAGTTGAGATGTCCCTTCTGTGTGAAGCCCTTCTTGCAGACGGCGCAGACAAACGGACGTTCCCCGGTGTGGATCCGCATGTGCATTTCCAGCGCAGTCCCAGACTGCAGCAGCTTGGAGCAAATCGGGCACCTGTGCTTCAGTGATTTGCATTGAAAGAATGCGCCCATAGTGGGGATCGAACCCATGACTTCTGGTCACTAGGCGGACACCACATCCACTACGCCATGGCTACCTTATATGAGGAGTGAAAGCATCATTCAGTAAAATGATAACAAATGTTTGGGTATGAGAGACCAACAAGTGTAGAGAATATTTTTGCATGAATTCAGTTAAAAAATATTGTCAAATTAAAAACATATAAAGAAGAATACTAGTACATTTTTTTCATTTAAAGTTTTAATGTAATACACTCTTAAATAGAAGTTCAACTTTAGAGCCAAAGGTTAACACTGACAGAAAAATGTGTTTTTTGTTTATAAACGTTTAATGTAAGATGCCCATTTATGTAAATGTTTAAATACAAACATTGACAGGTATATGAATACTTTGAAGGTATACAATTCATATGCGCTTCTAACAGCTTGCAGATAAATCTATTAACATTGTTATGAGGATTTGTCAATGTGATTATTTAGTGACATAAAACACTTTATGTACTCAACAATATATTTATTTTACATGTATAAATTTTTACCAAGATTTACTAAAAACATAACAGAACAAATAGAAAGCTATACCAAAATATAACATAAAAATGGCATCCAGTTTACAACAAGATTTCTTCTACATTTCAACATTTCAACTAACTACTTTAATACTGATTATATATATAAATAATCTTTATATACAGCTATTATAATATATCTATATAAAACACTCCTCCTGATTACTATTTATAAACATTTAGTAGTTTAATGCATAACTGATAATTTATGAGCCTCTCTCTGGGAAAATGAGGTTTAATACATGTGCGTAAAGAGTTGTCCCAGATTAGCCTGTGCGATCAGGGACAACTCTTGACGCTTTTATGTAATGCTTTTTTTAAAGGAAGTCTCTTCTTCTCTTCTTAGCAAAAATCCAGTCATGCATTGAACCCCGTTTCATACAACAAATGACTGAGGCTCATGTTAAAAATTGGCATAGACGTTGAGTCAAACCACTGAAAAACTCTGTGTATCACCCAGATGTATTCAGTGTTACTTTGTCAGTTAGGCATTTTAAACATTTAATCACATGACTATGAATAACGTAATATTTTCCTATTTATTGATGTTTCTATTAAGTTACAAGTCTCACATTTGTTTACCAATTTCTGTAATTCACTGTACGATTCAAAACACTGTGGCATGGAATGATGCACATGAATCATTTCCACGTTGTCCTATTTCGTGTTTAAGTGCCAATGTATCAAATTTCTATGTTTCGTCATGTTTCCTTTTTTGCGCAAACCTCATCCCGCAGACGTCGCATCTGAACGGTTTCTCTCCAGTGTGCGTCCTGCAATGCCTGATCAGCAAGGATGGCGTACGAAAACGTTTCCCACAGAACTCACAAGCATGACTATGGGCTGCAAGAAACAATAAACATATGTTAAACATGCGACATACATGTATATATAGGCATGCTTCTTATTGACACCTTACTTCAGACAAATAAATTAGACTCTCTCTCTCTGGTTAACAGGGTTTAATACATGTGCTTAAAGTGTTGTCCCAGATTAACCTGTGCAGTTTGCAAAGGCTGATCAGGGACGTCACTATCCGCTTGAAGGGTATTTTTCATTGAAGTAGGTACTTTCTAAGCGAAAATCCAGTTTAGGCAAAAAGTTTTGTCCCTGATTAGCCTTTGCCAAGGATACTTAAAAATTACCATCATCAAACAGCATGGTATATATCATATTGAGACAGGATTTTTATGTCATAAATTAAATTGACAACATCTACTGAATCTGTTCAACACGTGTAAGTATATCACAAACAGTTACAAAAGCACAGAAACACAAAATATTACTCTCAAATATATAAATAAATACTGTAACACTGCAAAACATACTACATTAAATACACAAATCCCATATGTTACATATCAACTTTAACACACACAGTTATTATTTCAAGTGTACTAGAACTTCAACACATAAGGTAACTTCAAGTGATTTACAATTAGAACTTCAACATGAAAGGTCTTCATACAATCCACCATTAGAACTGTAACACACAATATTACTTCAAACAATGCACAATTTGGAACTTCAAAACACAAAGTTACTACATATGATGTATTATTTAAACTTCGACACATAAGGTCTCTGCATATGATACACCAAAAGAACCTCAACACGTTAGGTTTCTTAGATTGACGCATCATTCAAACTTCAAAACATAATTTTACATTTTAAAATGTACCATTCAAATTGCAACACGTAAGGTTTCTTAACCATTACAACTTCAACAAATACGTTTACTTCATATCATGCACACCAAGAACTTTAACGCTTAAGGTTTTTTCGTACGATGCACAATTTGAACTTGAAATTTTACTTCACATGTTCCCCTGTTTGAATGCCAGCACATATGTTACTTAATTGTGATTTATATTTGAATATCTTCACATAATGTAACTATGTTATGTGCAGAAACAGTACTGCATCAAATCTACACATAATGTAACTACGTTTGCTGCAGAAACAGTACTGCATCAAATATACACATAATGTAACTACAGTACTGCATCAACACTACATATGCTGCACCATGTGAAATCGTAGGTTGTCTTTCCAGTTGAACGATTTCTGGCAGACCGTACAGTAAAAGGTTTCTCGCCCGTGTGAAATCGCGCATGTGTAGTTTGAGATTGTTTTTCCTTGGAAACATCTTGTGACACATCGGGCATGGAACACGGCCATCGGGGGTCAGGCTCGTGTTCTGGTCTACTCAATGTGGGGCTGTGTTCAAGGGCATGGTCGGGTATCCAGCAACACCGTGCAAACCTGAAACATGGTTTAGAAAGATATTGTTAATATGGGAGTTACACAAGTTGTACACTTATCATAAATTTGTTGTCTCAGAACGGTATGATCTCTTGTGCTATCATTAAAATACAATAATATTTTTAAAATATTAAGCCCTGTTTTACTAGAGCAAGGTTCATATGTATTGATGAGAATCATCTGTATAGCAAGGAGATTGTTGTTAACTAGTCCACAAAGGGAAAAAGTGGTGTGAATTAAATCCAGATAAACTGTGGTTGTACTTAGTAATCACTTTAATAGCCCAATATTTTCTAAAAACTTGAAAACAGGCAAGTAATAGCATCATACCATATGGTTAAAGAGACAAAGACTATACACACTTAGGTGAAACAAAGTAAGTCTCATTTTGGTCGGCCAATCATTTGTTACATACTAACTTATAAATTAGTTTTACAAATTGAAACTAAAAAAGAACCAGGAATAATTTAGGGAATACATTGTACTTTCAACATAAAAACTTCTGACATATGTGTCATACGTCAAAAAATTAGCAAACAAACGTTCAAAAAGAGGTAATATCTATCAATAACTATGCAGATGTTTTTTTCAAAGAACTGCGCACAAAGGAATCTAGGTGAATTGTGATGAAATTTCAATCGCCTGTTGGTTGTTATTGGGCGTATGACTGTAAGGGACACAAACACATCGGACTGGTCACTCTGTATTCTTTAGCGTGCTGATGTGGGTCACCATGTGATCTTTCATGTGACCTTTCTGGAAGAACCTCTTCTCGCACAACTTGCACTCAAAATTTCTCTTGCCCGTGTGTGTTCTCATGTGCATCTCAAGGGCGTACTTTCCCGGGAAGTGCTTTGAGCATAAATTGCACTACATGCGACCTTCTGAAAATAAGGAAATATAACAATTACAAATTTATCGATAAGTAATTTATTAACAAAATGCTGAAAAAAATACAAAAACAAGGCTTGTCACCATAGGATGACATATGTCCCCTTTTTCCACATTTTTCGAAACCTAAACGCAAAACCTACACGCAAAGTGTGACGGAATTTCAGACGACAAGACGGACGAACAGACGGACAGTGCGATCACTATATGCCCACCGTCGGGGGCATAAAAACCCCACAAAACTACAATATTTGAAATGAAATGAAAGCGATATATTGCAGTAACGCTCAGTCAATCAGTTTGTTTTTCGGTTAATCAATCGGTGTATCCACATAGATTGTTGTACGCTTTGGCACGACATTTCTCAAGCGCTGGAATTAAATATGTCTATTTGGATGAGTAAGACTCTTTTCATGCCCAATGCTCCACACATAAACAAAGTGGAGTGGGGGTAATAGTTGTGACTATCAAGTTATTCTTGGCATTTTAAAGCTCAGTCATATAGCGGCATTTTACCTTGTCACATATTTATTTAGCAAGCATATCTGATAAAGCAGTAAATAAACTCTAAGAACACACGTAACTTCCAACTGCACAAGTTGAATCAGATGTACTGAAGTAATCAGATCCACACAAGCCTATCTGATAAAGCAGTAAATAAACACTAAGTACACACGTAACTTCCAACTGCACTAGTTGAATCAGCAGTAATGAACACTAAGTACACACGAAACTTCCAACTGCAGTAGTTGAATCAGATGTACTGAAGTAACCAGATCCACCAAGGCATAGTAGCTATGAGACGGGCAGGTGTAAACCATTTGCATGCAGGAAAATTTGTCGTCCGTTAAAATTTCGTCTGCTGAATCTCTAAAATTAGCATTTTCTTCGACTTTTTTTCAAAGAATACTATCAAAATAGCAAACAGTTTGGATCCTGATGAGACGCCGTGTTCTGTGGCGTCTCATCTGGATCCAAACTGCTTGCAAAGGCCTTCAAAATTCGGTTCCAGCACTGAAAGAGTTAATAGAGCAACAATATCACATAATAAAAAAACTATAGTAACAAACTGTACAAAACAAATTTATTCATTTGCTCTACTTGTTTGTACAAAAACACAAAAGTATGACTTTCCAACAAAAAAAAGTATTTCTTTTTACACACACATAAATTGCATTATTACAATCGAACAAAGATTTGCAGAGTTTGGCTCATATTTACCAAGTAACAAAAGGAATCCTACAGTGTTGTTTGTATTTGGACATTTGTAATCATTTTTCACCAAAAAAAGGTAAAAAACGATAAATGATGAAACATTCAAACATTTTCTGTATTCTAAATTTGCGGTGCATAACATAGCAAGCCATTACCAGAAATGCACAGGATCAAGTCATAATATTTAAGACGTTCCATTTACTTTGTGAAAAAGTTCACAAAAAATATAGTCCCCACAGAATCATGGACATCCTAAAGAAAATCATCTAAAAATAAATGTAGTAAGAAGGAATCTTTACGAAAGTTATATGTATACAAAAATAGTTAATAAAACAAGGCTTTGACAATACTGGAGTAAAACAGGCGTCTGCTAAAAAATGAAATTCCCAATTAATTAAATATTTTGTATAACCTTTCTGATCCTCATTAGTAGACACGTAAATAACAGAATAGTTATGTTCAAATCGGTGTGAATACACGTAACTAACAGTAAAGTTATGTTCAAATCTGTGTGAATGTATCATAAATAACAGTATAGTTATGTTCAAATCTGTGTGAATGTATCAAATAACAGTATAGTTATGTTCAAATCTGTGTGAATGTATCATAAATAACAGTATAGTTGTGTTCAAATCTGTGTGAATGTATCATAAATAACAGTATAGTTATGTTCAAATCTGTGTGAATACACGTAAATAACAGTATAGTTATGTTCAAATCTGTGTGAATGTATCATAAATAAAAGTATAGTTATGTTCAAATCTGTGTGGATGTTTCATAAATAACAGTATAGTTATGTTCAAATCTGTGTGAATGTATCATAAATAACAGTATAGTTATGTTCAAATCTGTGTGAATACACGTAAATAACAGTATAGTTATGTTCAAATATGTGTGAATGTATCATAAATAACAGTATAGTTATGTTCAAATCTTTTTGAATGCATCATAAATAACAGTATAGTTATGTTCAAATCTGTGTGAATGCACGTAAATAACAGTATAGTTATGTTCAAATCTGTAATAACAGTGTAGTTATGTTCAAATCTGTAATTACAGTATAGTTATGTTCAAATCTGTAATAACAGTATAGTTATGTTCAAACTGTAATAACATTATAGTTATGTTCAAATCTGTAATAACAGTATAGTTATGTTCAAATCTGTAATAACAGTACAGTTATGTTCACATCTGTAATAACTGTATAGTTATGTTCAAATCTGTAATAACAGTATAGTTATGTTCAAATCTGTGTGAATGTATCATGAAAACTTTCTTCAATTTAAGGATAAGATTAAGTTGTGTGTGTGTTTTTTTTTTTTTTTTTTTCAATTTATTGTTTTTTTCATTATCATATTGTACATACCTTTCGAGATGTCGCAGTTTTAAGTTTTATCTTAATTTGAGTAACCAATAACAAACCTTTGACCTCTGGAGAAACTAAAAGGTCATACATACAAACCTTTGACCTCTGGAGAAACTAAAAGGTCATACATATACATGTCACAATCCCTAATGTATATACAAACATTCATGACTATAGGTTACATTCTTTCAGGACAATTTCAGTTTTTATGACGGATAAACTCATGCACAGAGAAAAAGACAGGCAGATAAATGACAAAATGTATAGCCCAAGGCGTTTATACAATTTTAGGATATAATATTCTTTTCAAGTAACAGAAATCGCTTTTTCAAAATTTAACAATATCAACTTGTTATAATCCTCTTATTGTCATCGATAAGTATACTCTGTTTCATTAAAATGTCTTCAAGTCTTCGTGAATGATCGATGTACAGACTGATTGATGTACATGTACAGCGAGTCTCATTTAGTCTCCTCCAGTTAAACACTATAATTATAATGAATGTTTGGTCACTGTTTTTATGGCTACATAGTCAGATTTATTAATGTCTGCAAGACAGCGGAAAAGAATATCAATTGATCTTTACAGAGGGTAATCAAAATGAATGTCTAACAGGTAAAACCGGCAAGAAAACATGTTTATAAAACTGTGTAAAGCAAAGTGATCTTAAGATGGGAAGAGCATCCCTGGACTCTACGCTATTCATCACTAGCCAACAAACCACACATGGTGGTTGCTATGCCAACAATCACGACACCAGGGTTGCGTGTCCGACAAACATCTCATCAGGGCTGCACTTCCCCCGTCTTGATCAAGTTGATGTGTGTAATCATGTGTGACTTCAAGTTGCTTTGTTGGTTGAACCGTTTGTTGCAGAAGGTGTACTCGAATGGTTTCTCGCCCGTGTGGACTCGGATGTGGGAGTCGAGGTTGCATTTGTGGTTGAACCTCTTCGAGCAGTATGGACACGCGTGTTTCACTGAAACAAATAGAAGTTGTTATATATCACACAACTTGGAGCATGTTACAGAAGTCACCCATACCCCTCAACACCATATGTCATAATGTGTAGTTTAATTTAAACCAAATTATTTTAGCTCGATTGCATCGAAAGCCTTAGGCTTAATGAAATGCTCTATAGTCTGTTTTCTGGGTAGAAACAGTTCTTGGTGTCTTTGTGGGAGATATAAAGAACGACCCCACGTAGGGAATCAAACCTTTGACCTTTCGTTCCCTAGGGCGACATAATATCCACTGTTTCTGAAAGTTTTAACATCAGATTAGAAGAAAATCACACGAACATTCATATGATATGTAACATAGCATGCATGTTTGAACGTAGAAAAGTGTGTATAATTAAAGATGAAAATGGGGGAGAAGAGCAAAAATAGTTTGAAGAAGAATTTTTATTTCACATGCCTCGGTAGTTTCCGGAAATATTTCCGGTAATTTCCGTGTAGGTGTTGTAAACCGTGTGATTTATAACCGAGTTCGCAGGTAAAACCTCGGTTTTTTCCCTATTTGTTTTGGCAACATGCAACTATACTATGATTCAATCTTGTTCAAAGCAACTTGATATTATCACTGAAGGATACCTTCAAATTATTAAGTCATTTTATTTAGACAGTAAACTTACATCACGAGGGTTTAGCATTCACATATCTATATAAGATACGAAAGTTTTGCGCTCAAACTTAATTTAATTAACGCTGGACAACAAAGACAAGTTGACAGTTTTTTTTACATTTTCAGCAAGCACCTGATCCATGCTGCATTTCTTGTTACGAAATACGGGGACATTATGTGTGTCTTTATCATGTTCATGTTACTTGGTTGGTTAAACCGTTTAAACTCTGGGTGGATGTTTCATTTCCCCCGTCTCGATGTGCGTAACCATGTGAGCCTTCATGTTACTACGCTGGTTAAACAGTTTGTCACACACTATGCAGGCGTAAGGTTTCTCCTGTGTGGATTCTCACGTGCGAGTCTCGGTTCGTTTTATGGTTGAACCTCTTCAAGCAGTACGGACATGCAGAAATTAATGTTACTGTAAATGTTCCGATCTTTTAAGAAGTATTCATCTATAAGATTTATATTAACATATATGGTTTCTAAAGCATGACAGATATTGATGGACCAACATAAAGAAAATAGTTTCAATAAAAACAACATTTGAGTGGCGCTCTGGATAAACAGAGCATAATGCATGAGCGTTAAGTGTCGTCCATGATTATCCTTTGCAATCCGCACTGGCTAATGAGCGACAACGCTTTCTACCTCGACCTGATTTGTGCTGGGAAGAGACTTTCTTTAAACTCAAAAATTCCTTAAAGGCGGAAAGTGTTGTTCCTGGTTAGCCTGCACCGACTCCACAGGCTAATCTGGGACAACACTTTACACACCTGCATAAAGCTCCATTTTCATAGAGCGAATCTCATTTATTTGAGTTTAGAGTTTACAAAGTTAAAAGGGTTATAGAAAATCATTGAATGGTATTCATGTGTGCTATCTGGTTTAACAACAACATAAATAAAATAATTTTTTTTGTAAACAAGATACATGTTGAAATAGGATATTGTTTAATACCAAATATCTTTAAACAAAATTATATCAGAAGCACAAGGAACATTTTTTTACATTTTAAAGGGACTGTAAACCACGAATGACGAAAAAAGAAAAGTCCTCAAATACCGTATTTTTTTGACAATTATTAGTTTATATTGATTAACATATCACGACTGGTATATTACATTACTTGAAAAAGTTAATATTTTCAGTACATTTGGTACTAAAATTTCGCGATGTGAAATCGAAAGTACATCGCGAAAATAGGTGACATAACGATATACACTCTATAAATAACGCAAGTAGATTGATCATTTTATATATATAATATATACAATTCACTACGCATGCACAATTTGCATTCCTGGGTTTACCACTTGACGATGATGATCAATCTGCGTATGTTATTTATAGTAAACTAGTAGTTACCTGGTATACATACCCAGTAAAAATAAATAAAAACAAGTAATGTTATATACCACTCGTGATATTTTAATCAATATAAACTAATAATTGTAAAAAAAACACGGTATTTTAGAACTTTTCTTTTTTCGTCATTCCTGGTTAACAGTCCCTTTAATGTATTCAACTACTAGCAAAGCCAATAATGAAGAGGTGACAAGATCATGCGTTTAATTAACGCCGATGCCCCTGGTGGAAGCCTTGATTCATACGCACATAAGAATATGTCAATGTTCAAAAGTAAAAAAAAATGTCAAGGTATCTGAACCCCCGGGGGGGGGGGGTATCTTCCTATATACGGGTATATAGGGGTGTGTCGAAAATACTTTATCTAAAAATAAATGGGATACAAGAAGTGAAGCTTTTATTGGATGAACGCGTAGTAACATAATAGTGAAATAATCTACGCAACTAAGGCAAACCGAAAACATGACAAGCTTTTTACAAAGCTTGAAGTATATATGCTAATGCGGCGTGTTTAAAAAAAACAAAACGTTCTGCTCGATAGCTTGGGGTTGAAATTGTGTGTGTTAAGAGCTTACTTGCAGACCTGGCGCAACTATTTAAATGTAATTAATATATCGAACTTTGAATACCTGGTAAAGTTGCATCACAATTATTCTTGTTAATATCTGGAAGGACAAAGCATTGATTACTTTTCCGTGATACTTTGATGTGCATCTTCAGTGGGCTAAGTTGCCATGTGACTATATTATGCTTGCTATGAAAAGCGTGTTTGTAATCAATAAAAAAGCTGAAAACTATTTTATATATGATTTTTGTGTATAATTATTATAGTTAATTAAAGTGTCACGTTTCCTGTGAAAGAACATTGTATTGAATGCATGGCAGCTATTTTATTAAACAGACACCATTTGTATTGTTGATTAGCTCAATGCATATGACTTTGCATCTATCAACGTTTTTTTTGCACTTACCATACTTAAAGAACCGATCTGCATTTTTACTGAGCCTTGTCCAGGGAAAACTGGGCTTAATACATGTGCGTAAAGTGTCAATCCAGATTAGCCTGTTCAGTTTGCATAGGCTAAAAAGGCACAACACTTTCTGCCTTTACTGGATTTTTGTTTAGAAGAGACTCCCTTCAAACAAAAAATTCAAACACAGAAAAAAAAACTAAGTGTCTGTATTACATTGAAAACAAGGTATAGCATGTGATAAAGTATCATCCCTGATTAGCCTATGCAACCTGCACATTGCACAGGCTAATCTGGGACCACTCTTTATTCACATGCATTTACCCCTGTTTTCCCAAGGGCAGCTCCACTGTACCTTCTCACTTTTAAATTCAGGACAGTGTCCGGTGTGCGGCAAGTATTTCCCGTCCAATTCCCACCTGACCCGGCACATGCGCATACATACCGGAGAGAAGCCGTTTCAGTGCCCAGTGTGTGGCAAGAGCTTCAACCAGAAGAGTAGCATGAAGTCACATTTGGACATATATGAGTGGAGGAAGTGACCTAAAATTATGGCTCTACTTTTCGAAGAAGAGTCTGAGAAGCATGAAGTCACTCCTGGACATACATGATTGGCAAAAGTGACCTACAATTTGAATTTCAATCAAGTTTATGTGTCTCTTAACATGTTTTACAAATTTGAAAAATACCAAATAACTTACCTAATATCAAAACAATTCTGTTTAGAAAAGAAAACGCCAGAAGGATTTTCATGAAACCTGCCTCAAATATTTAGGTCATTGATGATCATAATGCATCAATCAGTCTCTTCTGCCAAGGGTCAAGGTCAAACTTATAGGTCAAAGGTTTGAGCCTCATTTTTCATGTCCAGCCCATATCTCCTTATACACATAGAAGGATTTGCATAAAACTTGGCTACAAAGTTCAGGTCCTTAAGAAGATGTTCAGAAGGAATGAGTCACGCTGTCTCAAGATCAAGGATATACTAAAAGGTACAAAGTTCAAGCCTTTGTTTTCGAGTCCGGTCCATTACACTTTTAACCATTGAAGGATGTTCATCAAATTTGGTCACAATGTTATGTTTATCGGAATAATGAGCAGAAGGCTACCCATCGAAGGATTTTCATCAAACTTGGTCAACATGTTAAGTTTATTGGAATAATGAGCAGAGGCTACCCATTGAAGGATTTTCATCAAACTTGGTCAACATGTTAAGTTTATCGGAATAATGAGCAGAAGGCTACCCATCGAAGGATTTTCATCAAACTTGGTCAACATGTTAAGTTTATTGGAATAATGAGCAGAAGGCTACCCATTGAAGGATTTTCATCAAACTTGGTCAACATGTTAAGTTTATCGGAATAATGAGCAGAAGGCTACCCATCGAAGGATTTTCATCACACTTGGTCAACATGTTAAGTTTATTGGAATAATGAGCAGAAGGCTACCCATTGAAGGATTTTCATCAAACTTGGTCACAATGTTACGTTTATTGGAATAATGAGCGGAAGGCTACCCATTCAAGGGTGTTCATCAAATTTGGTCACAATGTTACGTTTATTGGAATAATGAGCAGAAGGCTGGCTACCCATTCAAGATTTGTCATCAAACTTGGTCAACATGTTAAGTTTATCCAAACAATGAGCAGAAGGCTACCCATTCAAGATTTTTCATCAAACTTGGTCAACATGTTATATTTATCCAAACAATGAGCAGAATGCTACCCATTCAAGATTTTTCTTCAAACTTGGTCAGCATGTTAAGATTATTGAAACAATGAGCAGAAGGCTACCCATTCAAGATTTTTCATCAAACTTGGTCAACATGTTAAGTTTATCGAAACAATGAGCAGAAGGATACCAACTGAAGGATTTTCATCAAACTTGGTCAACATGTTAATTTCATTGGAAAAGTGTGCAGAGAAGGCATGAGTTAGTACCGCTGGTTCAAAATTAAGGTGCCTCTTAAAGGTTAAAAAATCTCGGTTTGGGATATAGTTATGTCTTGGACCCCTTTTATATATTAAACGAGAATTCAAAATGGACATGATTTTTGTGCGACATCAACTTGACATTTTGTGCGACATCAACTTGAGATTTTGTGCCGAATCAACTTGAGATTTTGTGCCACATCAACTTGAGATCTTATGCGACATCAACTTGAGATCTTGTGCCACATCAACTTGAGATCTTATGCCACATCAACTTGAGATCTTGTGCGACATCAACTTGAGATCTTGTGCCACATTAACTTTAGATCTTGTGCCACATCAACTTGAGATTTTGTGCCACATCAACTTGAGATTTTGTGCAGTAACAGATGGAAAAATAAAAAAGTGTATACTAGAACATAGATTTGTGAATTTTGAAGCATTTGGATAACCTACATTTGCATGTATCAGTGCAAAGGTTCCTTAACAAAAAATAAAATAAAAAATAGACAGTTTTTTAAAATGAAAATGACATTCCAAAACAAAAAGCAAAACTACAAATAGTTTTTATTAGTTTCAAAGGATATTTCCTTTATATTTCATATCAAGAAAATTGAAATAAATTATTAAAACGCGAAACAATAAATATTTGAAGTCGTGTCAAATTAGGTTCACTAGGTTTGTATGTAAGTATTTGCCTGAGGATGACCATTGCAGATTTAAATTTGTCTAAAGTTTCTTTCTGTGCCCACCCAATGTTGTTTATTTGTGGCATGTTCTGAGAAAACTGGGCAAAATGCTTGTGCGTAAAGTGTCATCCCAGATTAGCCTGTGCAGTCCGCACAGGCTAATCCGGGACGACACTTTCCGCCTAACCTGCATTTTCGCTAATAAGAAACATCATTTAAACGAAAAATGCCATAAAAGCGGAAATTGTCGTCCCTAATAAGCCTGTGCGGACTGCACAGGCTTATCTGGGATGACACTTTACGCACAAGCATTATTCCCAGTTTTTTCAGAACACGACACATTTTACCATTTTGGGAATGTGACGGGTGCCCTTTGTATTGGTATTGATTTTGCTAACTCATATTTTGAAAAAGATAATAAAAAGTGTTTTCAATAATATATTTACCAATGTTTTTATAAAATATAAAAATATATATTTTAAACCTTCAGTTGGGAATTCAAAGGGGTATTTTGGGAAAAATGTATTCTGGGAATGCCGAATTTCGTCCCTAGATTTGGTCGAAAAAAGAAAAACCCATTTTCAAACTTGTATCAAACACCTAACACCATTAGAACTGTTTTCAGGGATCGTTCAGTGTGCGGTATGCTGCAAGCCGTGCCCCTCAACACCCATCTGTCCCGACACATGAGGGTTCATACGGGCGAGAAACCGTTCCAATGCAGGATGTGTCAGCGTAGTTACTCCCAGAGGAGCAATATGGTGGGGCACATGAGGCGGGTACATAAGTGTGATTTGTGACCTTACATGTGGCGTGTACAAAGGTGTGGTGTCTGACCTAGGGGCAATAAGGTCTGACAGATATGGCTGGTACACAAGTGTGATATCTGACCTCGGAGAATTATGGTCGAGGTGCAATGGGTACATTAGGGTGGGTATGGAACATAGAATTATAGTCGGGTAAATGTTTCGGACAGACAAGTGTGATGTCTTATCTCAAAGAAATATAGTTGGACACACCCACTTGATACACAAGTGCAATGTCTGACCGTAGAATTCAGACATAGATAGAAATAAAACAATTTTTTTTGACAAACGTGTGTTTTTTAATCTGAAACGTTTGGTCAGTGTTAAATAAACTGACATTATGAAGCTTGATAAAGCGAGGTTTCAGGGCAATCAATGATAGCTATGATTGCGTTTATATATATTTTTTTTAATTTTTCTCTTTTAAGAAACAGCATGACATTACACATGGACCTCGTAATGCATATTGAGCATGTGTGACTTTAATGATGACAGCTGCGTGACTCGTTTATGGCAGACGCGCACTCATAAGGCTTCTCTCCGTAGTGTATTCTCATGTGTCGGGTCAAGTGAGAATTGCATGGGAAATACTTGCCGCAGACTGGACACCGTCCTGAAATTATAAGTATGAAGGTTCAGTGAAAGACTGAAAAAACAAAAACCAGCGTTATAAAATTTTTAGTGTGAAGGTTCAGTGGAGCGGCCCTCTGGGATAATGGGGCTAAATGCAAGCCCGTAAAGTGGCGTCACAGATTAGCCTATGCAGTTCGAACAGGCTAATCAGGGATGACACTTACCACTTTTATGGAATTTTTTGTTAAAAGGAAGTCTCATGTTAACGAAAATACAGTGTAGGCTAACTGGACAGGCTTATCTAGGATGACACTTTACGCACAAGCATTATTCCCAGTTTTTTCAGAACACGACACATTTTACCATTTTGGGAATGTGGCGGGTGCCCTTTGTATTGGTATTGATTTTGCTAACTCATATTTTGAAAAAGATAATAAAAAGTGTTTTCAATAATATATTTACCAATGTTCAAGTTATAGTGCTGAAGAGGGAAATTAACTTAATATTGCAATTTATAAAATATAAATATATATATTTTAAACCTTCAGTTGGGAATTCAAAGGGGTATTTTGGGAAAAATGTATTCTGGGAATGCCGAATTTCGTCCCTAGATTTGGTCGAAAAAAGAAAAACACATTTTCAAACTTGTATCAAACACCTAACACCATTAGAACTGTTTTCAGGGATCGTTCAGTGTGCGGTATGCTGCAAGCCGTGCCCCTCAACGGCCCATCTGTCCCGACACATGAGGGTTCATACGGGCGAGAAACCGTTCCAGTGCAGGATGTGTCAGCGTAGTTACTCCCAGAGGAGCAATATGGTGGGGCACATGAGGCGGGTACATAAGTGTGATTTGTGACCTTACATGTGGCGTGTACAAAGGTGTGGTGTCTGACCTAGGGACAATAAGGTCTGACAGATATGGCTGGTACACAAGTGTGATATCTGACCTCGGAGAATATGGTCGAGGTGCAATGGGTACATTAGGGTGGGTATGGAACATAGAATTATAGTCGGGTAAATGTTTCGGACAGACAAGAAGTGTGATGTCTTATCTCAAAGAAATATAGTTGGACACACCCACTTGATACACAAGTGCAATGTCTGACCGTAGAATTCAGACATAGATAGAAATAAAACAATTTTTTTTGACAAACGTGTGTTTTTTAATCTGAAACGTTTGGTCAGTGTTAAATAAACTGACATTATGAAGCTTGATAAAGCGAGGTTTCAGGGCAATCAATGATAGCTATGATTGCGTTTATATATATTTTTTTTAATTTTTCTCTTTTAAGAAACAGCATGACATTACACATGGACCTCGTAATGCATATTGAGCATGTGTGACTTTAATGATGACAGCTGCGTGACTCGTTTATGGCAGACGCGCACTCATAAGGCTTCTCTCCGTAGTGTATTCTCATGTGTCGGGTCAAGTGAGAATTGCATGGGAAATACTTGCCGCAGTCTGGACACCATCCTGAAATTATAAGTATGAAGGTTCAGTGAAAGACTGAAAAAACAAAAACCAGCGTTATAAAATTTTTAGTGTGAAGGTTCAGTGGAGCGGCCCTCTGGGATAATGGGGCTAAATGCAAGCCCGTAAAGTGGCGTCACAGATTAGCCTATGCAGTTCGAACAGGCTAATCAGGGATGACACTTACCACTTTTATGGAATTTTTTGTTAAAAGGAAGTCTCATGTTAACGAAAATACAGTGTAGGCTAACTGGACAGGCTTATCTAGGATGACACTTTACGCACATGCAGTAAGCCCAGTTTTCCCAGAAAGAGGCTCAGTGAAAGTATAAAATGCAGATCAACACTGTAAGGATTTTAAGTGCAAAAATACAGTAGTAGATGCAAATAGTCATATGCCTTGAGCTAACTAAAAATTAATATAGCGTCTAATGAATAAGAACCTGCCATAAAATCAATACTGCACTTGTCATACACAGGAAAAATTAACACCACATTAAAATTAACGATAATACAGACACAAATAATAAAAACACGTTTTTAGGTTGTTTATTTTTATTTCAAACTCGCTATTGATATAAAGCATAATTTAGTCACATTGCACCTCAATCTCACAAAAAAGGTTAAACAGGTGCACAAACATCACGGAAAAATAAACAGGTTTTCAAATTTTAGTTATCAATTCAATTTAAATAATTGTGCAGTCCTTAGCTAGGTCTGCATGCATGCACACAACACACAAAATTTCAAAACAATACCGAATGCTATTCTCATGCATAATTCCACAAAAGACGCATTATCATTGAATTAACAACATATGTAAATCAACCACATTAAACATGGACCTCAGAATGCATATTTAGCATGTGTGACTTCAATGACGACAGTTGCGTGACTCGTTTATGGCAGACGGGGCACTCAAACGGTTTTTTCCCCCGTGTGTATTCGCAAATGACGCTTGATATGCCATTTTGACTGAAACACCTTGCCACAGACCTGATAGACACTTGCATCAACTGTCATGTCTAACCTGGAAATACAAAGAATGGTATGATTGAGCGTACGTTATATAAAGAACATGGAATATATATTTATAGTTGAAAGTACACATAATGTTATATAGTATAAGCATAACTCATTTGTATATCTACCTTCAATTATTAAGAAGCGTTACAGGAAATATAAATAATGTTATGCTTGATAGTGCGTAATACAAGGACATGGAATGCAGTTAAAAGTACACATATTGTTATAATATAAGCATAACTTGTTTGTATAGTTATCTTTAATTGTAAAGAAGCGTTGCAGGAAATACAAAGAATGGTATACTTAAGTGTGCTATACAAAAGGACATGGAATTAGAAATCGTGTAAACATTGACATTAACTATTATGTACCTTTAAATTGCAAATAACCTGCATAACACATATTGTAATCATCTAAACATAACTAGCTTGTATATGAGCCTCACTCTGGGAAAACGGAGCTTAATGCATGTGACACTCCGCTTGTATTGTATTTTCCGTTTCAAAGAAGTCTCTTTTTTATTGAAAATCCAGTTAACAGGTCAATCTGGGACGACACTTAACACACATGCATTAAACCCCATTCTCCTAGAGCAAGGCTCATATGTATCTTAAATTATAAAGACATGTTATAAAATGTCTCTTCCAATAGCTGAATTCTTCAAAACTCACACAGCCATTTGCTGAACAATTCTGATCAAGTTGTTTAACACAGTTAAATAAAGGTACTATTAACCTCATATGGTCATACAAGCTTTAATCACACAGGCCTTTTTCTGCCTATCTCACGGGTTCGATAGTCGGACCCATTCCCAATGCCAAATATGTATATTTTTTCCCAAATTCTCAAAAAAAATCCCCCCCCCCTTTTTTTAGAAAGAAGTGTCTTATGACTTATGATCATAAGACTCTATATCTCAATTTTATTTTTTAAACAACCTACAAAATATATAACCATAATTTATATGATTTTTATCCAAAATGGCTGGAAAAACCCCTGCCCAAATAATGCTTTTGTCGATGAAAATTCTTCCCAATTTGGAAGATTTCGCGACTCGAAAAATCCCAATTTTGCTAGGTATTTTTTCCCCAAACAGACGGAAAAAGGCCTGTCACAACAAATAAACTATAATCATTCACTAGCAACATTATGAATGCCTTTATTTTCAAAACGAATCATACAATCCAATTTCAAACTGTGTAACTAAAGTGCATTAACTAAACATGCTAAATAATTGGAGTAAGAAGTACTGTTTAAAACAAACAGTTAAAGAAAGGACTCAAACATGTTCCACAGATTTGCTATATTCTAACTTAAAGGGTAAATAAAATACTGAATATGTTTTTACAAGTGTGCAAATAAAACTGATGAAAACAAATGACATATTCAACAATTAAATGACACAAAAAGATATAAGAGTTTACTTTACAGATATGTAAATGAAAATAGTTCAATGAAAATTGAAGTAAAGCTAGTCACTACAGTTCATTCCAATAAAAGAGTTTCCTTCATTTGAAAAATCAAAGATGTTTACTGGACAATAACACTTCTGTAAACTTCCATACACATTTTAATTCAATCTTTAACATTACTTGCTTTTTGTGTTCATACACATAAAAGAACAGCATTTCCTGAACCCATTACACATATACGCTGGGTAAACTCTATCTGCTTTCATAAATCCATGCTCAAGGTTTTCAAAAACTGAGCTTCGATCTGAGGAAACAGGCTTTCAGGCTTATAAGGGACGACACTTTCTGGCTAAACCGGATTTTTGCTTACATGACACTTCCTTTAAACGAAAAATACAATTCAAGTGGAAAGTGTCATCCCTGATAAGCCTGTCAATATGCACAGGATAATCTGGGACAACACTGTAGGAACCTGCATTTAACCCAGTTTTCCAAAAGCGAAGCTGAACCATTGAAAACCAGTTTTCCCAGAGGACGGCTCAACTACATTGTACTTTAAACCAATCATGTGCTCGACACATCACTTGTATATGTACCCCACACATTACGCTGGGTAAACTATATCTTTTTTCGCGCTCAATGCTCAGTGATTAAAGCTTTAACCAAAAATAAAATAAAAGCATAAAGTGTCGTGCCCGATTTACCTGTGCTGACTGCACAATTTCAACAATTACATCGTACTTTCAATCTCCTTCTTTTTCCATGAGCAAGGCTAAATTACATCGCACTTTAAATCCTCGTGTGCACCACAAACGCGTGGGACTTCATGCTACTCTTCTTGTTGAAGCGTTTCCCGCACTCCGGGCACTCGAACGGCTTCTCTCCGGTATGGATCCGCATGTGAGTTTCTAGCTTCGAGGCGGACGGGAACACCTTGTTACACACCAGGCAGACGTGAAATTTATCTGAAAAGTTAAAAAATGTACATTTATATAAATTGGAAACACTTCAATATATAAGTGAACTGATATTTTGTGAAAAATTAAAAATTGTACATGCACATGTATATAAATTGGGGAAAAAATCCCTACATACATGACATTTTTTCTGAAAAAAAATAAAAATAGCAAAACAAAATTGTATGCAATTATTTATTCATCAAAACAACTACAAACAGTTTTTCTACTTAGTAAACTATTTCTTAAACTAAAATAAAGCTGAATGTATGTAAAACTAAACTAACACACTTCTTATTTAATAATCAACTTCATTAATTTCTTAAAGAGAAGTGTCTTTTTTCAAATCTTCAGGATGAGGCCTTAAATTTACAATTAAACTTATTTTTGGGAAATTTGGGGAAACAATTTTCATAAGTGGAGATAACAAATTCTGGTCTGTGATCATTTGTTAAATAAACATTATTTGTTAGCCATTTTTAAGGGGAACATGCTTTTTAACAAAATCCTTACATAAAGAAAATAAGCCCTGGGCCGTATTGACAGGGCTCGCCTCCTTAAGGAAAACCTAGGGAAATCCTTAAATAAATGAAATTCCTTAAGTCTCTAGCTAATTTATTTTTAGGTATTTTAACATTAACATGTTTTAAACAAGGAAAATTACATTGAGAATTATTTTAATATTGTGTAAGCAGAACGAAACAGAGAACTTGATCTGAAATTTTCCTTAAAGTACAAGGTAAGATTTACCTTTTGTGAATATCAGCCCTGGACTGTTTTAAAAAAGTAATTATATTCAAAAGATTACATGTGTGACTTCACGGAGAACTTCTATGTGAAGCAAAAAAGTAATCATTGGTTCTTCAATTCAAAAGTGACGTGATTTTATGAATGCTGAACATGTCAGTAACTACTGGCCTTTTAATTCAAAAGTCCAGTGATTTATGAACGCTTAACATGTGCTACTTCATGGATTACAAAAGTAATCACTGGGTTTCAAATTTAAAAGTCCAGCAACTAATGACCCCTGAAAATGTCAGTAATCACTGTTTCTTCAATCCAAAAGTCCAGTGATTTATGCACACTGAACATGTGTGACTTCATGGAGGCCTTCTGTGTGAAGCACTTGCTGCACATCTTGCACTGGAATGGCTTATCTCCAGTGTGGACCCTCACATGCATCTCCAGAGAGGCTTTCGATGGGAACTGCTTGCCGCAGAATGAACAGGCGTTCTTGTCTGAAATACAATTACGACAAGGTTAGGTATGCTTGTCAGTAGGGAGTTGACAATATACAAAATAACACTTACGGAAATAAGAGTCATAGTGATGGAAGAATGGATTTCCTGTGTGTTTCATAAAAATCGCTGATTTCAAATAACCGCAGAAGGAACACGCATTGTAGGCTGAAAAAAAGGTTAAAGATCGGTTTATAGTCTGATATTGATAACATGTAGACATCTTCAGACATTCACATTAACTCTCAGATCACTGGGACATATGCCGTCTGTTTTCACTTGGCGCAGTAGGCATTAGCTGAAAAAAAGGTTAAATATTGGTTTTTAGTCTGATATTGATACTATGCAACATCTTCAGCTGTCTTGCACATTTACACCCCAGCCACGATCACTGGGATGTAAGTCGTCGGTTTACACTCTGCGCAGTATGCAGCCACAGCACATTGACTTATTTCATCTTAAGGCCTGGGTGGAGACGAGTAGGCGTGGGAAAACCTTTTCGCTCAGAAATATCTTGTGGCCTGAGCCAGATTTGAGCCAGGGACAACTCAATTCCTACCGCATCATACCAAAAGACCACTATCCCCACTAAATACATGCAGTTAGTGAGTTACCAGTGAAATAAATGTGTAAATGCTACAAGACAATAACAAATGTAACTAACGCTATCACAGTAAATTTCTACGGCCGATCTCTTAATACATGGCCGTAAAACAGGGTGCCACCTCTTTTTTGAGATGCATTAATTAACAATGCTATTTCCGAGGTGGTGCTAGGAGCGATAGTTAAAAAAATGCACGGAAAATTCTACATGGTGAGTAAGTTTTGTATGTTTTCCTAAATATTTGGCTGTTTTCAGTGACCATTAATTTCAATTTTCTATACAATTAAATCACTACTGAAATCAAAAGATTGCTTTCAACATAAAACGAGCTGCTGCGTTCACATTTGCTGGTTTATTGTCAAATGGAAACTAAGCACTACAGTCAAGTTACCATTACCGGATCAGTAGCGTAATTAAGTTGTTCTGGTGATAAGCAACAAATGTTTTACACCAGTTTGATTAAATATTACCTTTGCTTACTGATTTAGCACATAGTCTTTTTTTAAACGCAGGCAAAATGTATTTGTGATACCTTTTTTTCGCCGCAGAATTCATGCATTAACGGATCAGTTGTAGCCATTACGGATCACGTGATCCAAACCACTCAGGGGGCATCTAGCACGCTATTTCAACTGTCGAAACATGAACTGTGTTGTTTACAATGACCAAGTTTCATTGCCAGTTATAAATTATATTCATTGTTTTTGTTATTAATTGTTTTCTATATGTGATCTTGTATCTACACTTAACGCATGGTGTTCTTGTGTGAATTATCTGTTGAGAATCATAAATAGATCGAAACGATATGGGCATCTTATAAACCATGTCAATTGTTTGAATCATATCTAATCATCGATAGTGAACACGGACCATAAATAAAACATTTAGATTGAGATAATTTATTGTAAGAATCAACAAGATTTGCATATATTTTAATATTATATATTATCAATACGCATATTATCACGCTTGATCCGTTATTGCCCTAATTCTTCATTTTATTTAAGGTGTTGCAAAATCTTAAACATAAATCAAAATTGAAATGGACTTTTGCAGGCAGAAAGACTACTAAATGGCCTTTAAACTAATGCGTAAATTTCTCACTTTCCAACAGAGTTATTGCATGTGGCCGCGAAAAATGTTCAACATCGATTTGGAAACGAGACGGAAGTCAACACAGTCGTATATATGCTTTAGTCTGGTTGAGCCGTGGGTAATTTTCATAAAGTTGTTACATCACAAATATTTTATAAATATATGACCATGAATCATTATGAAAATAATTATTAACCTTTCTTCTTTAAGATTTGTTGCTTTTTTCCAAATGTTTATCGTCTTCAAACATCAAAATAATCGACTGTGTTGATAGTGTCAAACTACCATCATGAAAATAAGCTTCCGGTTGATTCGTGGGTTCTGATTGGCTGCCAGAATTTCAAGATTTGCATTCGATAAAAAGGCTTTAAAGTGACCTTGCAGGACAGATTAATTTCTTGCGAAAAAATGTCAACAGACGATGTAGCATGGTAAATACTCCTAAATAAACGATGTTGTGTTAGTTTGAAACACTATATGACCAATGAGGAAATATTTCATAAGGACCTATCAAGTTATGATGAATTACACTATTTACTTGTTTTTGACGCATTTTTGATGGGAAATAAATGGTGACCGTGTCAAAACATTTTTCCGTAACGAACTGCATCATGTGCGAACGTTCTATCGCGAGATTTTACGCGATTTCTATACCCACGAATCAAACCGAACCCACGACTCAATCAGTAACAACCATACATGTCAGTAAAACATACCGAAATGTTTGACAAAGAGTAGCTCAGATTACGACTCAATCAATGCCTCTTAAAGAACAGGCCTTGAAGATGCTGTGTGCAAAATATCATCTTAAAATGACAACTATTTATCGCGATATGCAGTCTTGAACATCAAAGAGATCCGCTATGGGTAATGATCCGGTAATGGTAACTTGACTGTACATGTTCAAAATTACACCATTCCACATTTCTCTCGGCTATGTTCCCAAACACAGGTGGTTAGCGTGTGGCTATGATATTAATTAGTGAAAACATCATTTTGAATGATAAATAATCGTATTATAACGAAAAATTAAATTTTATGGAAAAAAAATTCACTATCAAATTTATATATATAACAAGGTATGCAACTCAAAATCACTCCCAAACGGGGTGCATCGCTTTGAACAGCCATATCTTCATCAATTGTGCAGCGATTTTCATGATCTCGGTCTTATTCAACGCAGAAATAAATTTCCTTTCTGGAAATGTATATGTCTTGCAATATATTTACAAATGCTGGGTCAACTTTTAAGAAATAACACGATACACAACTCGCATGACCCAGTTGACAATGATCATTCAGTCTTTAAGACTGAAATCTTCACGGAGTAAAGGGCATCTTCCCTGCAAAGTTTATGTACCTCGATACCATAATTCAATAAAACGTATGAAAAAATATTATTACCGTTCTTGTCGTTACATTATACATCAAGACTAACTGTCCAGCGCCGTTTGAAACCTTTGTTTTCATACATTTCAACTGACATTTTAAACAAACGAGTGATTTCATTGGTCCAATGCGGAGGTGTGTCTTTACAACTGGAGATGTCATTCATAAAGACTGCATGATCATTGTCAACAGGGCCACTGGATAAGGGTTGTTGATGGCAAAACAGGTAATAATATCATTTTATTATCATGTACACAAGCAAATAAGCATATTTATTATGTTTTAGGTGTGAAAGACTGTCAAAATCATGTTTGTGGTCACTCAAACCCTTGCCGTCGTGTAATTCTCCGTGCAGTTTGTATTGATAGTTCCGCGTCCTGACACGTAAAGCTCGTGCTTTGTGGGCAGCTGAAGTTTGCATTTAACAGGTTTATCCTTGTTCCTGAGCATGAATGCAGTACAGCTGAGTTGATTTGCTATTTGTAACCCTACAATTAGCTTGTTTTTGGTATTGCTTTCTCACAATATGCTTATATTCATGGTTCCGGCTTAAAAGGATGTCACGCCTTACTTAAACATAGGATTGTTGTAGCAAGTGTCCCTTCATCATTTACCTTAGAGGGATCTTTTTGACAAAATGTGGCACTTTCAGCAACTTGTTTTTTTTTATTTGGTACATGCTTCTCTCATTCAGTTATTTAAGGGCAGTTTTGTCCTTATTCGATTGTCTTTGCAAAGAAAGGTGACATGAATCAATGATATGTGTTGTGTTGAGAATTCTGCAGGAAGCTGTGTCCACAAAAGAAGTACTAGAAACCCCTTTAAAGACACCTGCATTGATCTGAACTGCCTTTCTAACCCTGTTACTACATGGAACCTCATTGCTAAGCTTATAATGCTTGCCTACATATGTGTATTTTGTTCATTTCAACTTTTCCTTCCAGCTTAAACCTCCCATTTTTTTGCTTTCGCTTGGTTACAAACTCCCATTTTGACCAGATTGCCACCATAAAAATAGCCTAAAGTACTTATTTTGTGCCCAAAATATGAAATTGTGTATTCTCTTGAACCTGTAAATGAGAGCTGGCAATGCATATTGACCATCTGCTGCAGTTTAAAGGCACCCATGACATAATATGCTAGAATATATCATTGGCGGCTGGTAAATAAATGGGGACCGATCGACAAGGCGCTTTCAAGATTTCACACTTTTATTGGTGTGAAATAACAAGTTATTGGAAGCTTATTGATTTCTACACTTCAAAATATCTTTGATCTCTCATTTTGACTAATTTGTTTATTGTTTTGGATGAAATTTTTTTTTTGCTTTGAAATTGACATTTTTGGGCCGATAAAAAAAAACACACACAAAAAAGACATTCTCAAAATTGCTTAGAGTGAAAATATCTAACAAATTCATTCTTTCCCCACCTCACATAAGCCTTACTTGCATGTCTATTTGGTTTGTTTTGGTATTTTATTGCAGATATTGAACACAACAGCATTAAATCTTAAAGTTCACCTGCCACGGTTTTAAAAACCCGTAAAACACCTTTATTTATCGAATTTAGTGCATATCTTAACTATTTCGCACATCACTTCATTTCAAATACGGTGTTATTAGCGAGAACGAAAAGAACAAAGTCGCGTTTTTTCACACATTCCGATGTTCTCGCCATTTTCATTCAAACCGGAAGTGACGTCACAGGCACTCAATAACGACTCAATTACGAGCCGGCATTATAAATGGCTTCGGATGTATTATATCTTGCAACTTTAGTTAAAAAAATGTTAAAAAATGGAAGATGATAGCGATTACGATGAGTTTTCCGTTCAACCGTATATGTATGAGCCAGAATTTAGTGACAGTCAATCAGATTTTTCTGATTCTGACTCAGACAGCGAGGAAAATTTTGCCGATGCCCAAGACGACCATCGTGTTGGGAATACGGATTGGTAAATATATAATTTTGTTACATGCAGGTGTCGGCAAAAAACAAAATAAAATTATTCTTTGATTGTTATTCTACAGTACAAGCTTGTTGAATATGACTAGGTTGTATGGTCTAATTATTATAAATTAGAACGGATACTTGAACCTGTTCTGATTAGGAAGGAATGTTTGTATTGCAATTCGACGTATTTCTTTTATTTTCAGGTGTGCATGTTCATGTTGCACACCATATCGTGTGCAGATTGAGTGCAAATGCTGCACAGAATACCCAGAGCTGATGGAAAGGATGGACGAGGCAGGGGTAAAGTGCATAACTGAGCATACTGGCTTCAAAGCTAACTTTCTCCATCCTGATGTCATTGAAGTTTCGTTTTATGAGTTCCTTGATGTAAATGGTCCCATCGGTGATGAAGATCCAATACATGAGTAAGTTGTCATTAATTATTAAAAATGTTTATGAAACCAGGACAGATTGTTTGTAAAGAAAATACACTGTAGACATTAAATAACACAATGTTTTGTGTGAACTTGTCATTTGTATTTCATACTGTAAATATGTTTTGATACAAATAATAAAAATAACATAAAAAAGACAACAATTTTAATCAACATTAAAATACGCGTGTATACAAGATGACTGGGTTATCTAATTGTAAAATGAAGTATCAATTTGCTACACAATGATTTTTGGTTACTTACAAATGCCAGTTCATTATTATTTTTCAACATTTGAAATAAAAATATAAATACAAGCTGTTTAATTTTTTCAAAAGTACACTACAATAACAACCTGCTACAACATGATGTGAAGTTGCTTACAAAATCTGATTTCTGACATATTTTCAGTAAAATATATATTATATAATATTATATTCAAGCTGAATAAGTTTGTTAAACTGTAAACTTAAGTAAGAATCTGCTACAGCATGGCTTGTGTAATTGTCAGGTTGAAAAGTACCTTTGTTTTACTAAACATACTAATATTTATCATAATGGTATCCTTATACATTTATAACTTCAGAGTATACAGATACATTGCATATAGAAGACTGGCTCGTTGGATTTGGCACCGTCTGAGCAGGAAGGACCGACGACCTCTTCTGTCAAGCGCTGTGGCAGCCATTCGCCAGAGATTTCCGTCCGACTCATACATTGGATTTTGCTTCGCCAGTGATGGAAACTAACGTTTTACAGTTGGTTTCCCACATGGACAACCATCTATAGTTTTTTGGTTTCCCATCGTAAGCCTTAACGCGCCCAGTACTATGTACATGTAGTGTCATGTGTAACCAATACTTTCTTTAAAAGTAATAGATAACTATACAACAAAACGGGCAACCACTAATTTCCATCCCTGTTCGCTAATTAAATCGCGAACGATGGTTCTGCACAGCCTCTGACTTCAGGATTCTGTTTGCAGATGAAGACAGGGGTGGCGGTGAAAACAGAATGTTGCCAGAGGCAGCCCTTGCATTGGCATCGCTCTTGTACTCCTCTTTCATCCTAAGCAGCTCTGCCATTAGTTCATCAACATAGTCTGAAAGTTATATTAAAATAAATTATAATTATTGATAAATTGTTCCTTCTTATAAGAGAATAATAAACAATGAATGTTTTTGTACTGTTGTCTTCTACCATGTATTACAGAAATCTATTGCTTTAAGAAACCAAACATTTTGATAAAAGATTGCATGTAAACTCATGTATTTATTTTGATATCTTAGATAATTTCACTATCTGTTCAGAAAAAGAGACTTGTATCAAGCTTATTCTAAAAACTCAACAAGTTCAAAATGCAAATACATTTAATGTTGTTTTACATTCAGAATAATCACCAGATTTTAGATTCATAATTTCTAAATTTTGTTTCAACATATTGGACAAGTTCAGGTGATTTCTGTAAGCGGTAATGTATTTTTTATGTGCAAAAACAAAATTCTTCAACAAGATAATTCAATATTGCTATCTGTGGTTATTATTTATACAATAAAATTCATTATGAATACATTACCATAAGTGCAATTCTCTTTAACTGCTTTAACCACATGGTGTCCAGCCTTGTACTTAGGATAGGAGAGTCTGTATCTTTTTTCCCCCTGTCTGGTCTCAGCCTGCTTGCGGTTTGCATTTGCCACGGAATGCAAAGCAGCAAGATGTAGTCTGCAATTTAAAAGTAACATTATTTAAATGAATTACAATATGAACTGAGACACACAACAGAGGCCCTAACACTTTTGTCCTTTCCCTGTGGTTTGACAGTGAACCCCATATGTTCTGTTGGCCAAAATACAACCGTCTGAAATGATGAACATTTTGCATTTTTCAGAAAAACACAATGCCCCCTGCTGCGCCACGTTGAAGCATATATTTGACATTTGACCTTGAAGGATAGCCTTGACCTTGACCTTTCACCACTCAAAATGTGCAGCTCCGTAAGATACACATGCATGCCAATTATCAAGTTGCTATCTTCAATATTGCTAAAGTTATGACCAATTTTAAAGTTTTCGAACAGACTAACAGACTGACAGACGGATGAACTGATGGACAGTTCAAAAACTATAATATGCAACCCTTTGGGAGCATAAAAAAATAGAAAGTTTTCCCATGTATAGAAACAGAAAATAAAGAATAAAAACTATATCACAAGAATTGAGGATTTTTTTTCAAGCCAATGTAAATATGTAACTCCTATCACATAAAAATCAGGCTGTTTGGAAATAATTAAACACACTTATTAATAATTGACATTGTTTGGAGATTGTTAAACAAACTAATTATTAATTGACATTATTACGAACCTCAGATGTCTGTGATGACTGCGAATACAAATTATCAAAATGTGATTCAGGATCATTGATCCGAACAGGGGAATACGGACAAAACCCCTCCCGGATAAAAACCCTCCCGTCATTTTAATAGGGGGCGGACGAAAACCCTCCCATGAATAAACATGGGCGGACAAAAACCCTCCCATGAAAAAAACGGGGGAGGACAAAAACCCTTACATGAAAAAACAGAGGCGGACAAAAACCCTCCCGTAAAAGAAATTTTACACTTAGTGTTGCATTTATTAATCCGACAAAATTACCCATTGTGTGTATTGTGTTTTCAGGGGTGTGAAATTGAAAGAAAATGTGTATCCATTAACTGCAAACATATCGCTTTCTAATGTGCATATATATCCGATAATCCAATATGATAACAACATCAGTTAAAACATAAAATGAGGCCATTTATAGACAAGTGAATTTAAATTTAGATTGAATGCAAAACGATACAGTGCAACGTTTTATCGCGTTATACGCTCATTCATGCAAAAAAAAAAACGTGCTTTCCGGGAAGTTTCTGAAAACTTTGCGAAAATGAAAAAAAATTCTGTTAACAACTAACAATTCGTTAGCATGTAACTAATGTGTCTTAATTACTTATTTTATTTAATTTTGACTGTAACGTTTTCAATTGCATTTTTGCAGACAATATATAAAGCATACTGTATTGTCAAATATGTCAATGATTCGGTTATTTAGGCCCACTAATCAGCTAATCATAACAATTAACTAGTTAATGTCATACAATAATATATATCAAAATAGCAAACTGTGAATCTGCAACTGCGGACAAAAACCCTCCCGTGAAAGCAATTAAACACCAACAAATGTAATTGCTTCACACATTGTTGCATTCATTAATCCGCAAAATATACTCAAAATAGCAAACTGTGAATCTACAACTACTTTGAGTTTTAATAGTTTAACCACATAATCAATTAAAAGCAATTAAACGCCGACAAATGTATTTGCTTCACACAATGTTGCATTCATTAATCCGAAAAAATCACTCAATGCTGACAACATTTGCTCAAAATATCATACTGTGAATCTGCAACATATAAAAAGCAATTTGTTTGTGTAAAGGCATTCATCCGAAATGGAAGTGAAGACTCGCGCTTAATGGCTTCGTCTACACTAAGAAGAAAACGTCAAAATCGACTATACGCTGGAAATGTTCTCAACGCGCGGCAAAGTCTTGTAAGGGCGCTGTTGTCACGGACATAAATATGACGACAATAAACTCAACCACTAGTCACAACCATGAGGGAGATCAGTTTTACGTCGAAGCGATGAAGCTGCGTGAAGACAAACGAAATAAAGAATGTCTTGGGAAGCCTGTGTCCGCCTTCGTTATTTTTGCGATGATGAATAAAAAAGAAACACGACTTTGATGTTCTTAATGCACTGGCCGGCGCACAATTTGATATTTTATGTATTTTATATAAACACCCTACTTGTTATTCATACTAAGTAATCATGAATATCGTAGTTCTTATCATACTATGTAATAATAAAAATCTTAGTTCAAACATATATAATTGACGTCAAATGGGTGTAAAATAACATTTCAATTCGGAAATATTTTGATTAGTCAATATATAGTGTAATGTTACCTACTGAAGTGAAGTCACTATTACAAAAAATAAATATCTCGGATAACCGACTACAAAATAAATACAAATGTCGGAAATGACATTCGTAAATGACCGATTTCGGATTAAAAATTCATAAATAATCGTTGGTACTTGAATTCGTGGCTCAGATTTCACGGGAGGGTTTTTGTCCGGTCCCGTTTTTTCATGGGAGGGTTTTTGTCCTCCCCGTTTTTTTAATGGGAGGGTTTTTGTCCGTCCCCGTTCATTCATGGGAGGGTTTTCGTCCGGCCCCTATAAAACTGACGGGAGGGTTTTTATCCGGGAGGGTTTTTGTCCGGCATTCCCGAACAGGCGACTGTTCACAAGACATTTCTTCACAGACATCTGGCTCTTCCACACATGATGAATATGGGTCCTACAAATAATTGTCATGTTACTTTTTATAAATTCACACAGAATAATGACAGAATGACACAAATGTTTATATCACTTAATATAAGCCAAACTATGCTATTGAACTTTGAAATAGTATGTGTCGCACTCTGAGAAACTGGGAAAAATGCAGGTGCGTAAAGTGTTGTCCCAGATTAGCCTGTGCAGTCCGCACAGACTAATCAGGGACGACACTTTCCGCTGGAATGGTATTTTTTGTTTAAAGGGAGTCCCTTCTTACTGAAAATCTTGTTAAGACGGAAAGTGTTGTCCCTAATTAGCCTGTGCGGACTGCACAGGCTAATATGGGACGAAACTTTAGGCACAGGCATTATGCCTAGTTTTCTCAGAACGCGATAGATATATTGCAATCATTAGCCTTTTAGTGGTAGTGGGGATAGTCTGACCAGTTTCCTTTTCGGATTTTGTAATTGAAGGGTGCTAATTCTTAAAAAGAGCTCTTCAGTGCACAAAGCCATATTATCTCATTTGCATAATTTTATATAAAAGCATGTGTTTCATTATAATTACTAAGTAAATATTTCTAATAGCATGATTGTTAATTGAAAACACAATTTCTATTATAAATAAAACTAGTTTCAGTTTGAACATTTATATTAATTTATTGATAAATACAACTTCCTTTATAATCATATGATAAAATCCACACAAGAGCATGGTGTAGGGCATAAGTGGGACTTGGAACTGCACCCCTTGGTTAGCTAAGCTAGGGCACTGGTCTGATAGTAATACATTTTATGATTGTTTGTTGATTTAATTGGGCTAGGAATAATCTTTTATCTTGAAACCATACTGTGTTCTACCATAATCTTGTGATATATCCAAAGATAAGGCGCTATTCAACAACTAAATAGCCATAAACTCCAAGACACTGATGGCAGTTCTGTATGGATTAATACACAACACTGGTAACTGGTGTCAATTTGACTGGTAACCATGGACATTCTTGAAACTTAAGAAACTAAGAAGCAATCATGTGCTTTGTTATATTTAATTGAATCTAGAGAATATTATTTCAGAGAAATGCCAAGCTGTTCATTGTTTAAGAAATAATAAATTGTACAAATAATTACAGTCCATGCACAAAACCCTTCTCAATTTACATTTTTATCTGAATAATTCAATACAGCATGCTGAATGGTGTTAGTAAATACTATTAATATTTTTATTAATACTATTCTAATTTACTTTTACAATGTCTTTTAATCATCTGTGTAATAGACAGTACTTTTTTTATTTTGTTCAATATATCAGTATAAGAAAGTTTACATAATTATTGTTTTACCAGCACTTTGATTCTCTCATACTTTCTTATCTTATGGAAATGTAATTGAAATAAGCCCAATATTATTTTTATACTTTGAATATTTTTGGTGAGTTAGATAGTCTTATTTATTTATCAAATGGAATGTTTTTGTCAGTTTTAAAGCTGTTCCACTGATTAACCTATTTTTCCTTATTAAAGGGGCCTTTTCACAGATTTTGGCATTTTTTAACTTATTCATTAAATGCTTTATATTGATAAATGTAAACATTGGATCGTAAAAGCTCCAGTAAAAAATGAAGAATAAAATTAAAAAAAGGAAAAGAACATTGCCCGGAGCAGGTTTCGAACCAGTGACCCCTGGAGTCCTGCCAGAGTCCTGAAGTAAAAACGCTTTAACCTACTGAGCTATTCCGCCAAGAACACATACTAAACGTATTTTATACCTTATATAAGCAATCTTCGTAGTTTCACAAAATTTAACGACAAAACAGAACTCTCCAAATTATTCAATCGATTCGCGTTGCAACGCTTTATAATTTTTAGGTTTTAAAATCGTCAAAAGATGCATATAATGGCTAGATTAGAGCATGGTAAATGTTCAGTATTACTGTTTCCTCACAAATATCATAACCAAAACGAAAATTTGCGAATCTGAAACAACCTTTTTCAATTTTGTCAATTTACCAAAGCGTGAAAAGATCCCTTTAATAAGAGAAGTGTTTTAATTAATTGTTTGTCACTAAGCCATTAATTCATACATGCATACAAAATATAAGAAAATTTTGAAAAATATATATTAAAAGGTAAAATAATTAGGCATATCCATACTGGGCATAAGGCTGTACATGATCGAACCCATGTGTGCCCCAGCATTCCTTATAAACTGACTAGACTTTTAAAGTGTGGATGAAATTGGAATTATCATATAAGCAGCATTTTCCAGCTACTTGGTACAGAAAGATTTCCATTTTTTTGCGGATGTGTTCTGAGTGGAAGGCTCATTATCCAGAAAAACCTAATCCATCCTGTATGTTGACCATCAACAGCTCTGACATTACTCAACAATATACAGGAAATGGCCTTGAGCTCAGGTCACCTAGCTGAGAAGGACACATATCAACCACTGCGCTTATAAGACCATCTTTATGTTATTGATAAAATATAATTTATTTAAATATAATGCATGGTTAATACTGTGAAGAAATACTTATAAGTTGTTTGCGGATTCAAATGTTTGACAAAACAATGTGTGAGAATACTATAGTCTATAGGTCAAACAATATTTCTACAGTATAGCTTCCTCTCCTTTGTATTAGCCTGACCAGTATTTGAAATAAACTTGCATCGGAGACTATTGTGCATTATTTTCTAACCCGATGTCAACGCATTTTTTAATACAAATGTCTTGAAATCATTTGTAATAATATGCTGACTAATCAGACTAAAATTATTAAGCACTGTGAATATCAAAATAAACAAGCATAGATTAGTCATTAGAAACATAATTACCGGTTTCTGGTTCCTTTTAGAATAGGCGCCATACTTCGCTCGGTTGTGCTTCCCTGGTCCAAGGTCGTTGGGATTTAGTGGAGCTTTCTTTGAAGCTTTGTATGCCTCTGTTTCCTGTATCGTTGGAATTGCACGGTGTCCAGTCATTACACCCCCTGGACGTTACACCCCTGGTCATTACACCCTCTAAGCCTGGACATTACACCCACCAAGATATTGATAAGATTAGAAAGGTGTAATCAACTTATGAACCACTAATTGGATTTGTCATGTAAGATGACACTAATGAGACTAATGGTTGCTCAAATTATTTAATTGAGCAGCCATCGTTTAAAACATTAATTTTTATTTCACCAGAATGACTGTAACAATATGCATCTAAATAATAAATACTTTTTTTCAAGAATATACAGACAGAAAAAACTTGAAGAAATAAAGATAAATAAAATAAATATTTCGAAAAAACAAAACACAATCTTAATTCATATACATTTATTTTTATTTCACCATAATGTAATAATATGCATCTAAATCATAAATAATACAGACAAAAAAAACTTTGAAAACAAAATAAAATAATGATAAATACAATAATTATTTAGAATAAACAAAACACAATCTTAATTCATATACATTTATTTTTATTTCACCATAATGTTATTATATGCAGATAAATCATAAATACTTTTTTCAAGAATATACAGACAGAAAAAACTTTGAAAATAAAATAAAAATAAATATAAATAAAAAAAATATTTAGAATAAACAAAACACAATCTTAAATTTATACATTTCTTTTTATTTCACCAAAATTTAATAATATGCATCTAAATCATTAATACATTTTTTTCAGGAATATACAGACAGAAATAACTTTGAAAATAAAATACAAATTATGATTGATTGAAAAAAAAACACTAAAATAATATTGCCAAGAAATCCCATTTCACTTCACAGTATATACACTTCTGCTAGTGAGTTTTCACAATTCTAGACAATTTCTATACTTTATATTCAGCCGCACCGTAAATGATGACACAAAACTGTGTCAATGATTTAAAACACTAAATTGGGGCATGAGTCTTAATGCAACATAAGATCAACTTAATTATTTGAATGATAACAAAAATATATGTTACATGTATAATCCCTCATGTCTCTACCCATTTCCCTTTTCCTGCATAAATACCATTCTGTTATATCATATCATATCATATTTTTAGAAAAATAATATTTTTGTTAATAAAATGTTAATCATAAGACCATTAAATTGAATTTCATTTATGTAGAAATAAGAAAGTATTATTAGGATTCCAAACATTCCACATGATGTAGTTGATTAAAATGTAACAAATAGTTTCTAATTATTAATAATTAATGGATATGTTTTTATAGAGACTAATAATTATATAAGTTATATAAACAGATAAAACACAGATACCAAGTTATACCCAGTATTGTCCATAAGACCATTAAAATGAATTTCATTTATGTAAAAATAAGAAAGTATAATATTATTAGGATTCCAAACTTTCCGCATGATGTAGTTGGTTAATATGTAACAAATAGTTTCTAATTATTAATAATTAATGGATATGGTTTTATAGAGACTAACAATTATATAAGTTATATAATTGTGTAGGTTAAAGTTTATAAATGAGTATTTACAAAAATAGATTGGTCAAGAATGGCGCAGCTTATAAGCTTAAACCAAGTTGGTGTTTTAAATTATTTATCAGTTACAAGAACATTTGATAACAACGGAAAATGCACTAAGGTCCAAAATCGCATAATGTCATGGAGCTCCAATTATATAGATCTGCAATGTTTATAATAGGAAGAAGAAAATGACTTACCGGTATCACCACATCTAATATGCTGCCATAATCCACAATTATCACATGAAACAGCAAAATCAGAACTATTTACACGCTTTTTTTTTACAATTTGAATCAATACACCAAAATATTTGTTTTGGGGGCATTTTGACAGAGTAACAATGTATACCTATATTATGATATTCTCTAAAATTGTTCTGGTATATATGGGGACAATGAGTAAAAACAATTTGCATTGAGTATTTGTCTTATTAACTATGTTACCTTTGATGTTTTGATATTCTTTTGCCACGACATAAAGATGCAATATTCTTAAGAATTCATAAAATCAAACAAAAACATCTTCAAATGAATTTTAATAATAATGGTGTGAACAAACTCCTTTAATTTTAGGTGTTATTATTACACTTTGATATTTACAAATTATTTGAAAAGATCAAAGAACAATGTTTTTCACACCAAAACAATGTTATTTCCTAATTAACACTGCACATCAATAAGACAGACATACAGACAAACAAACAATAAAAACACTTGGACAGACCCCCATTGGACACACATTAAAGCAGAAACATCATTAATCAAGTGAAGTGTGCCCCATGGTAGGTGTGATCACACCTTAGTAACCTAATGAATTATGTTTACATCTTGGTGGGTGTAATGTCCAGGCTTAGAGGGTGTAATGACTAGGGGTGTAACGTCCAGGGGGTGTAACGACTGGAAATCAATTGCACCAGCTTTGAGCTTGAGCTTTAACTCCATTCCAACACTAGCCATAACACTTGGAGGATGAAAAAAAAAGCTGTCGTCAAAATGTTTCAAGCACAATCTAGATGCCTTACTCGGTTTGAAATCAACCAGTCTCCCATCGATTACTCTCCTGGAATTGACTGCCTTTATCCATTTCTTACAAGTAACATCATCCTTCGGAAAACGGAAAAAAACTTCTTTCCCTTTTCCTCACGTTCTTTGCACCCGAAAGCAACACACTGAACCATATCGAATAACGATTGTCATGCAAAAAATACAGAAAAAAACACACGATTTCAATAAAACTTGTGTAAAAGAATTGTATTATGCTAACGTGATAGATCTATTGAGCGTCAAATTTGACATTAGGCGCGAAGTGTTCACGCTTCGATTCGTAATAACAATGGACGAGTTTCCGATTCATGCGCGTTGAGTGCCTGTGACGTCACAACCAAAATAGGTGGCGGAAATACCCGGGCGGTTTACGGAAAACAAAAACATCGTTTTTTAGTATCGTAACATTTTTTGCCATAGCTCTTGATGATTCCACTCGTTTTAGAATATACTCTACATATTTATAAAAATGCATTTTTCGTTATAAAATCGACAGTTTACCTTTAAAGGGGCATTTACACAACAGCATTAAATCTTAAAGGGGCATTTAAGCTTTAACAGGCCTAATATCGCCTTCTTCGGACCGAAAACACCCGCGTGTGAAAATATGATACAGAATGGCCAAATGGACAGCTAGTCCAGCCAAACTTGCGAATCAACGGGCACTGTTTTATGGCCATCTTTTTACCGGTATCTCTCCAGTTGATGCTGGTTTCCCGCCAACTGTCAAAGTCTCATGTAGTCTCCAACCTAAAAGCAAAACAGTGAATTTATAGTATACAACCATGTTTTCCCTACCACATAAACACAGAAATATTCAAAAACAAAGTCATGGCAAGTGCCCGTACAGAGAATTGTGTCTTCAAATAATTGAAGATTTTGTTTTTAGAGGGTATAGCATTGAACATCAAAAGTATTTAGTATATTGTAACCTAAAGGCCAAAAAAGTTTATAAAACCTGGGTCAGATAACTACGCCGAATAAAACAAATACATATAGTGTGGAAATAGCTTGTTAAGTTTAAGCATTCAAATTACATTAAAACAGGTGAAGTTACAATTAAGGGTATCACAAATTTGGTTCAACGAATAGATTTTAATTCTATTACACGTGCCACGCGTCCTGTATTCGTATTGTTTATGAAAAAAAACTAGTTAACCTGTTCGTGACGAAGAATATGTAAACCGAATACAAACTCAAACACAATAGGAAAGTGACCTGGGATTTATAAGGCGAAAAAAGTATAGGACGAAATATGTATGGGTGCGGGCAAAACAAACTCCTCACGTTGCGCAATATCTTAACTCTAACTTACAGTTGCATAAATATTGATTATAGTAGAGCAAATGCTATGCTCTTCCCGGCGCACCTTTACTGGATCAATTTTACAGTTAGAAATAAAGGCGCATGGGTTTTTCTACAACCACTTTAGCTGTTAAAGATTTTCGGGGATTAAATGTGGTTTACACAACCATATTAGCTGTAAACTTATTTAAACAAGTTTCGTGCAAATACCGACGCAGCTATATTGATATGTTTTAGTGCCTAATGCGGGTTAAATAATTATATTCAAAACAAACGTATAATCTCATCTGAACATTTAAAAGGAGTTTGTTACAAAGTTTTTACTAGTAAAACCATACTATTTGGGATAATTTAAAATAAATAAACTATCAAAAAATAAAAGTGTATTTTGTGTATTGTATGCCGGTTTATTTGGGAGCCAATTCAGATAACGTGCTACCACTGAGGCAGTCGGGCATTTGAATTGATAATTATCCATCAGGCGATATGTGTAACTTGTTAATAATTCAGGAGTGCTATTAAGTTTATTTGCATAATTATTGATCAATGTTTTGTTTTGAATCTATGCCAATTTGCTTTGCCAATATGTGAACAAACCCCTTCAATTTCAGGGGCTATTCAACACTGTGCTGGGAAATATAAACTTGACGAAATCAACAGTTGAAGTCTAGAGCTCAAAAAAAATAATTGTCACAGCCGCGTTTTTAATGAACAAATTTAAATTGATAACCTATATATAACTTCTATCTCTTTGTCGTTTGTGCTCATTTCCTCCTTGATAAACAATATCAGGTAAAAAACAAAAAAATAGACCAAAGGTTATTGAAAAACTCTTCACATACCCAGCGAAACAAATCTCGCGTGACGCTTTTATTGCAGTCCAATAAAAGAACACAAAGTTATGAAACCGCATGAAGAAATGCGCAAGCAGATAAGACCAATGTGCGTAGAAGCATTGAACCGGCAGTGTTACGTAAGAAAATTAAGAAGTCGGAGGTTTATTTAAATTGCTGATACAAAAATCATCTTTGGCGTTCTTAGTTGTGTTACAAATTTGGAGTTTTTCATGTTTACCTGGGCGAAGAATTTATAGTGCAATTTGTCAAGTGTCCACATCGCACAGGAAATCTATAAAGTAAGGAAAATACACTCAGTCAAAATTAAATTGAAATGTGTAAGGATTCATACTCAAGAGGACAATCGGTTATTTTTTAGTCGGACATATATAATCAAGCCATCATGTATGTTAAATTATTATTCCTCCTCGCATGCTGTGGAAGTCCGCTTGTAGCTGGCAGTCATTGCCAGGCGTGGCCAAAGGACATAAAGACGCTTCCCTGGGCAACTGAAACAGTTTGTTTTGGTGACCTCGAAAATACAACAGTGGTCTGTAATGGATATAACCGTGACGCCACATTGGATGACTTGGTGAACATGCCATGGTCTGTGAAAACGCTATATATTTACGGATTCAACTTAAATCTTAGCGCTGACATATTTCCAACAAATAACACACTTGAGAAATTGTACATTTGCAAAACAGTTTTTAACAAGTTAACAAATGACTCATTTACAGCGTTACATCATCTAGAGAAACTGGAGATTCAACAAACAGCGATGACTGACAAGCAGCACATTAAATTGTTCCAGGCTTTAGCTTATATAAATGTTCAAAAGATAAATCTTACATTGTCTGAAATAGGTCTTACGGAAGACACTCTGGGGAATTTTACCTTTATCAGAACCTCTATATATAAGCTGAATATGGACTTTAATCTAATTAGCTCACTAAACCTGTCGTTGTTTGCTGGAATTCGTAATTTGACAATATTGGAAGCAAGGAATAATAGAATAGAAAATATAAACGGATTTGAAGTAATGGACAATTTATTATCCTTTGATGTTTCGAACAATTCAATCAGCGAACGTACGTTTAATTTCTGCAATGCAAGCAATCATACGAGTCTCTTTCCGATGCTAACATATCTGGCATTGTCACGAAACAGAATTGGAGAAATCAGAGATGATACAATGGGATGCTTGACAACACTAGTAGAGCTTAAACTGGACTACAACGTCTTAAAGGAGTTGAACGTCAGAAGCATTACCAAAATGGTCAAACTTCACACGTTAAATCTGAGAGGTAACTGGTTACGTGATGTAATTGCTGCAGACTACAACATGTCTCTGGAAAAAATTGATATGAGTAGAAACGAGTTTAGTCCATTCTTGCCAAGGATGTGTAACAGTAGCAGCACAAGGAACAATATCAAGGAGTTAAATTTAGACTACAATCCGATCAGACGCATGACCGATAATTATACCGCATGTCTAACACAACTGGAAAAGTTATCATTGCATAAAACGTCTATACTTGAACTAAACAACAACTCGTTTGAACATTTCTCGGCTCTGCAATTTCTGGATTTGAGTCAGATGACAAGGGGTCTTCAGCGTATCGAAAGGGCTGCGTTTAATAGTTCAACTCTGAAGTACTTGGATCTAAGTAGGAACTACATCCAACTTTACTCAGATGATATGAAGAACATCTTCACGTTTACGCCTGAAATTAGAAATCTGACGTTATCGTACAATTTCAATGGCCAGATGAAAGCGTCCGGTCTATGTGAAATTTTGTATCCGTTGGCAAACCTCGAACACTTGAGAATCGAACACATCGGTCTGCAACAGTTTCCATTGGAAATTTTCAACTTATCCATGAGGTTAATTAGTTTGAATGTAAGCAATAACGTTATCAGAGATGCTGGTCAATTTGACGCTCACGTCCGATATTATACCAATATAAGTTATTTATCCGCTGCCAAAAACAAACTTGCATTTCTTTCCAACCAAATCTTTCCCGATGATGTGATGAAGTCGTTAAAAGTTTTGGATATTCAGGACAACGAATTCTCTTGCGACTGCTATGAAAACAGTTCCTGGTTAAGGGAACAAATCACAGAAAGAGACGGCAAGGGTTTCATTGGCAATATTCAACTGGTTGGATGGCCAGAGCACTTCAAGTGCCATTCGCCCGCATTAGAAAAAGCCAAAGGGGTACTATTCCGAGACTTTAACGGGGATCTACAGATATGTAAGGACCCATATCGTTTTAAAATTAAAATTGCATATAGCGCAATGGGTAGTATAATATTTGTGCTAGTCGTGTTGTCTACTGTAGGCTACTGGAATAGGTGGTATCTGCAATACTTTTGGCATAATATTAGGAAACGGTCCAAAGCTGGCACGGTGCCAGAGAGTGACTTCTTTGAGCAGTCGGAAGGACAGCCACTTCTGCCCGTGAAATTTGACGGGTACGTACTGTGTGACTCGAAGGGACTAGACAAACATGCGGTTACCAAGGTGATCGACATGTTTGAAAGGGAGCTCAACTTCAAGTTACATTACGAACACCGCGACGGGAGCCTAGGTGGATCGGCGATTGACATGGCATTCGAGGCAATGGACGAATCAAAGAACATCGTGGTGGTGGTTACAGAGAATCTCATGCGAGACAGCTACTGTAAGTTCCTCGTAGAAATAGCGTGCCTCAGTAAAAAGAAAGGTGGTAAAAACAGGTGGGACGTGGTGTTTATTCTTATGTCAGACATAAATCTTAAGTCCGTCAGCAAGTCGTGGTGTGTGTGGTTAACGAGGTACACAAGCGCAGACTGGACCGAGGAAACGGACAGCATCCAGAGGAAACTCTTAGAGACAAAAATATCTTCAGTATTTGGGGGCCCTATACCACAGAACTTCTTAAGGCGTAGGCATGTTCACGACCAAAATGAGAACGGCTAAGGTGATTTTGTTTCTAACAAATGTGACATAACAATGGCGGACAGTGCCTTTAAGAGACTATTGAGAAGTTTTATGTATTCAACAGATACCACATATATCAGAGAAAGCATAAATATTAAGGACATTTGGCGACGTTGGTCAGATTATTCAAGGATGTCTTTGTTTGAAGCACGTTTGGATTACCGGAGTATAGTACTCATAACAAACTGACTAAGTCAGGGCAGTTGAGCAATTTTACAGTAATAACACAAAATACGTGGCTTAAATGAAAGACAATATTTATTGTTATGGAAAGATTCATTTTATATCAACTGGTATGTATTTTAAATGTATTTTGAAGCAATGATTATATGTGGAAACATTTATTAAAGCTAATTTATATGAAAAAAATCTACATTGGGAAATACAACAGTCATGTTAAGAAAATTCTGTAAATATGTTCAACTAAAGAAATGAATAATTTCCCCCATTTTTGTAACAGTAAACAGTTTCTCTTACATAATAACCATAGTTTAACATTAAACTAAGATAACGTTTCTTTGGTTAAAACCTATTTATTTAAGGTCGATTGCATCGGCAGGCTTATTCAAACGCGTTCGAATTCGTTTCCTGGGTCGCACCAGTCTTTGGATTAAGTTTGTTTGAAAAAGATCCTACCACGAAAAGAAAATTGCATATAAATAAGATAAATGCATAGAAAGGTATTAATTCAACAGGGTAGTCTGTTAAGCGATGAATTTTGATGTTGCGTACGTGATTCGCATGATAATTGTTTATACATGTAAACGATGTTGTGTAACTGATATTTTTATTTGGTTGTTCTTTGTTATTTTCTTACATCAACTACCACACTCTGTTATATCAATGTTCACATTTTCATTTAAATTCATATACATGTACAATCAATTCAGCACATTTTAAAAGCACATGCATTTTAATCCGAAACGCTGTTTAACCAAAACTTCATATACTACATCCTGTAAACTACTATATGCTACATACATAAGGTACCGCATACATTGCTAGGTAAAACGCAAAAACTGATTTGTTTTAGTTAGTATTTTACTTATGCTTATCAATAAGTTAACTCATTGATTCATTTTTGGGCGAGGGATTGTTTACTGATATTCTACAGTGTTCATGGAAACCATAAATGTAAATGCTGTTTGAATTGCGTTTGTTTTCTGATTGATATTCGACTCAATAGCATGTTTTTGTTGTGTTTTTTAAACAATTAAGGAATCTGGCATTTTTGGTGTAAGAATGTTTAAGTGTTAGTAAAAGCAACCTTCGCGTTTTTCACGAACTGCAGCATTATGTCAAGCTTGATGAAATGTACGATAAGTTTTCATAAATGCCCCCCTCCCCCTCTTTCTTGCCAATCACGTTCTTGCTACTTACACATGTGACTAATTAGATTACATTTTTCACTGTATTGTGGTGGACAAAAGATCACTTTACTTCATTGTTTCCGAATACTATAGTCAGGAGTCGAACACAAGATGCCATAATCACAACGGAATATAATCTTGCCTTAATGTCTTTGTTTTATGTTTTTTTATCGAACTGCAACGATGTCGAATAGTAACAAACTATTGTTGTTAAGACTTTTTATGCATATATATTTAATTTTATTTCAGTCTCATCCATTTACAACATAGAATTTACAAGATAAAAAGCCCATATATAACAACATCTGTAAATAGCCATTCAATTTTGAATTATAAGAGACTATACAAATCCAATATAATACACGTATATGCATGTATATTATAACATTTCATCCGAATCAAGTTTAGAAATGGTTGTACTTTTATCACACGAATTCAATCTTTTAAATAAGTCTGTTTGTATGTTTAAAATCTGTTAAACTGGTGAACGATAGTTGCGTGTTCTGAGAAAACTGTGCAAAATGCTTGTGCGTAAAGTGTCATCCCAGATTAGCCTTTGCACTCCGCACAGGCTAATCCGGGACGACACTTTCCGCCTAAACTAGATTTTCGCTAAGAAGAGACATCATGTAAACGAAAAATTCCATAAAAGCGGAAATTGTCGTCCCTGATTAGCCTGTGCGAACTGCACATGCTAATCTGGGATGACAATTTACGCCCAAGCATTTTTCCCAGTTTTCTCAGAACACGCCACGATATATCATGAAAATATGTTATGCATTTATGTAATAAAATACAAGTCAGTGAAGGTGTTTGGTTCACTTAGACTTTATAGTTGTTGCTTCAATATAAAATGTTATTACTCCTTTAATATGCTTCGACAAACACCACGAATACTCTGTATTAAAAACCACTGTTGAAACTGTTTACACGTTTGTTTACCACCAGATTATATTTTCTTAAAATAGTTGTTGGCCATTTTAGTTCGTCATGCTAAGTGTTGTCATTCGTGATCATTTTACAGTAAATGTAGGGATCCAACAACTTGAAACTTAGCATACAGAGTAAAATTATGTGTCGTTGCAACACAAGGCCACTACGGTGCAAAACAGCGCAAAACAAGTATATCATGTTACAAAACAAAATAGTTTGCTGGGTCAAGTTCCGTCAGGCTGTCGCTTTTAATGTCGCGCGTGATAGAAAACAACAACAAATAACCTGGACAAATGAACACAATGATTATATTCAGGGTGTGGTCAAAATCAAGATTCAGCATTGCCTGGCTTCTTGTACCATCACGCGCGCAGCATACATTTCGGTATGTTATTGCCGATAAACAGCTCTTCCAAAACAGCAACATATAGTTTACATTGCAATTTCGGAACATTATGTCAGATAATGTATTATTATAAATACTGCCTGCGTTTTTGTTTATAATATTGTCAATAAACGACGAGTTTTCGTTCTTATGCAAACATATTCACCAACTCGGTCTACAACGATGACGTAGCCAAATAATTCGTATTCATGTTCATTAAGAGGAGAATTACTCAAAATCAAAATGAATAAATATTTCATACTTCATACTATTTAATATTTATCATTCGAATATGTGAAAACAAATACCTAAATAGAAGCATCAACATACTTATGCCTTCGCGTCTGCAATTGTGTAAGTCGTCTGCAATTATGTAAGTCGTCTGCAATTGTGTATGTCGTCAGCAAGTGTGTATGCCGTCCGCAATAGTGTATGCTGTCAGCACAGGCAACAGTATCATAAATTTGCCCCCCCCCGGGACATTACCCCCCCCCCCCCGAGTTTACCCCAGGGGTTCCAGATTGTTAAATGTACACCTATTGTGTATGGTTTGACTATTCAACCCCGAATATTGACAAAAAAACATAGTTTGAAAAAAATAACCCTCGTATAGGTATTATATATACACAAGGTATGAAACGCACTATATGCCTATTGCTGAAAGATTGTGGAACACTGGACGTAACCTTTTTCATCGAAAACACACATGTTCCCATGCAGTTGCCGACAAAATGCAACTGGATTCGTTAAAAGACAGTAAAAGCAACGAGATTACACTACTAACCGATCTCCTGCTCGGCTAATAACTTTAATATTCAATTAAATTCGACTTTCTCTCTACAGTCTGTGTTTTGCTGTCATATTTGTCGATCGAATGCTCGGTTCTTAAACGCCATATCATTGGCCAACACAATCAGAACAACCAACCAGATGACGCGTTATAAAATTAAAATGGTGTACATGTGTAGATGAAACACCGAGTGACATATAGCGAGAAAGTCAAATTTAATTGAATACTGTAGAGAGAAAGTCGAATTTAATTGAACCGATCTCCTGCTCGGCTAATAACTTTAATATTCAATTAAATTCGACTTTCTCTCTACAGTCTGTGTTTTGCTGTCATATTTGTCGATCGAATGCTCGGTTCTTAAACGCCAAATCACCGTGTGCTAGTGTTCATGGTGTAACGCTATTGTACATGTTGGACGATGGCAGAATGATTGGGGCATTTCCCCGCAAAGAACGCAGGAGGTGTCATAGTTAAAAATAGATTTAGTGCACATGTATGTCTTTGTATAACAATGTGTACATGTATACCTGTGCATTGGGCAATTACAAGGTTTTACCCGTCACTAAGATCACGTTAGTGAAAGGGACTTGTTCACAAATTTTGGCATGTTTTGAAGTTTGTCATTAAAGGGACTTCTTCACAGATTTTGGCATGTTTTGAAGATTGTCATCCCATGCTTTCAATTGATAAATGTAAACATTGGAACTAAATAGCTCCATTATAAAAGAACATGTTATCTGGGTCGCGCTTTTTTCTCCCAACACAGATCTTAAAAAGTCACGTGGTATTGGCACCGTGTTTATAAACGGAAGCATTTTATCTAACAACGTCATATTTTTACTGACGTCATCTAGCCCATGAAGTTCTGGGTGTCGCCGATGTGCACGAGAGCGTGCGTCTTCAAGTGATTGCGCCTGTTGAACGCTTGCCGCACACCTCGCACGTGTAAGGCTTACATCCGGTGTGACTGCGCACGTGCTGCTTCAGGTTTGACTCCAAGCGAAACACGTGACCGCAAATCTTGCACGTGTTCTCGTCGTCGGCACCTGAAATTAATGTGGTAATGTGAGATTATTTATTGAGATGAGATATATATAAATATGTATGAGCCTCACTCTGTGAAAAGGGTGTTTAATGCAGGGATGACACTTTCCGATTGTGTGATATTTGTCGTTTAAAGAAAGTCTCTTTTTAGCAAAAATCCAGTTAAGGTGAAAAGTGTCGTCCCTGATTAGCCTGTGCGGACTGCACAGGCTAATCCGGGACGACAATTTACGCACATGAATTAAACCCCCTTTTCACAGAGCGATGCTCATATATTCGTTTCCGATCGTTAAATATTAACCTTCTGTTTATCTGACCTGTTTATTAAGCAACAACAATATTACTCTAAAAATTAAGCGATTATGATCTTAACCAAAGCCATTGCATGCTCGTTTCACTCCACACATTAAGTGGCGAAACACTTTATTTGCGTTAGGTTATTTCACAATCGATGACACATTCTGTATTGGTCGGAAAAGGACAGTTTCCCGTTTTATGAATAAAATAAGATCAACGGCAAAAGTATAATTAATAATTTACACGGTCATATTAGTTGTAATCCAAACTTCCATATCATTTGGGAAACATATCTAATCCTTCGGTACAAACAATGCTGAAGAATTGAATGCACCAATGGTCGTTTCATTCAAAGGAGTTTTGAGTTTCGATTTGTTATGTGATTAAAACAAGAGCACCGCCTTGCGGGTGCAGACCGCTCATCTATTTTCTTTTTAAAGGCGAAGGGACTCTCATTTTCAATCACAAAGGAGGGAGGTGTGGAGTGAAGAGGGGTGTATAGTGTGGGGTGTGGACATTTATTACATTATCTTCCAAAAATGCGAAAAAAATGCAAAAAAAAAATCGGGGGGGGGGAGGGGGGGGGGGATTCTTTGGTGCGATGGTTGGACGGTATTTCAAACATAAAATAATAAAAATAAATATTTGTGTTTTTTAACCGTTTCAAAAAAAAATAAATTTGGGGGGGGGGGGGGTGGGGGGGGTGGGGGGGTATAGTGATAGTGTGAGGGTGTGGTGGTAATTTGTGAGATGATCTAAAAAAAAATGGGGGGGGGTGAGGTGGGTATAGTGTGAGGGTGTGGTGGTAATTTGTTAGATGATCTTAAAAAAATAAAAAAATAAATAAAAAATACGGTGGGGATTCGGGTGGGGGGAGGGGGGTGGGGGGATTCTTGGGTGCGATGGTTGGAGGGTATTTTAAACATAAAATAATAAAAATAAATAGTTGTGTTTTTTAACCGTTTCAAAAAAAAAATTGGGGGTGTGGGTGGGGGGGTATAGTGTGAGGGTGTGGTGGTCATTTGTGGGATGATCTTAAAAAAAATAAAAAAAAATAGGGGGGGATTCGGGGGGGAGGGGGGGGGCACGGGGGATTGTTTGGGTGGAGTCTATTGTGGTATGTCAGGTAAGAGTAGTTTTGTCAAAGTATCAATCAAATCTAATCATAAATAAAGAAGTTATGGCAATTTTAGCAAAATTTAATAATTTGACCTTGAGAGTCAAGGTCATTCAAAGGTCAAGGTAAAATTCAACTTGCCAGGTACAGTTACCTCATTATAGCATGAAAGTATTTGAAGTTTGAAAGCAATAGCCTTGATACTTAAGAAGTAAAGTGGATCGAAACACAAAATTTAACCATATATTCAAAGTTACTAAGTCAAAAAAGGGCCATAATTCCATAAAAATGACATCCAGAGTTATGCAACTTGTCCTTTTACTGTACCCTTATGATAGTTTGCAAGTGTTCCAAGTATGAAATCAATATCTATGATAATTTAGTGGTAAAGTGGACCAAAACACAAAACTTAACCAAATTTTCTATTTTCTAAGTATAAAGGGCCCATAATTCCGTCCAAATGCCAGTCAGAGTTACATAACTTTGCCTGCACAAACGCCTTATGATAGTTAATAAGTGTTGCAAGTATGAAAGCAATAGCTTTGATACTGTAGGAATAAAGTGGACCTAAACACAAAACTTAACCAAATTTTCAATTTTCTAAGTATAAAAAGGGCACATAATTCTGTCAAAATGCCAGTCAGAGTTACATTACTTTGCCTGCACAGTCCCCTTATGATAGTTAGTAAGTGTTGCAAGTATGAAAGCAATAGCTTTGATACTTAAGGAATAAAATGGACCTAAACACAAAACTTAACCAAAATTTTCAATTTTCTAAGTATGAAAAGGGCACATAATTCTGTCAAAATGCACGCCAGAGTTATCTTACTTTGCCTGCCCAGTCCCCTCATGATAGTAAGTAAGTGTACCAATTTTGAATGCAATAGCATTGATACTTTCTGAAAAAAAGTGGACCTAAACGCAAAACTTAACCAAAATTTTCAATTTTCTAAGTATAAAAAGGGCACATAATTCAGTCAAAATGCACGCCAGAGTTATCTAACTTTGCCTGCCCAGTCCCCTCATGATAGTAAGTGTACCAAGTTTGAATGCAATAGCATTGATACTTTCTGAGAAAAGTGGACCTAAACGCAAAACTTAACCGGACGCCGACGCCGACGCCAAGGTGATGACAATAGCTCATAATTTTTTTTCAAAAAATAGATGAGCTAAAAAGGTCAGCTTGGTGTGTACCCCTATTTGAGTAGTGTTTGAAACATCTGTCGAATGTCAGAGTAAGTCTATTTCTACTGTAATGGCCATACTTCTAGCCAAGAAGATGATCAATGCTGTCACAGTGAGTAAGAGCATGTATTCTGAGGTTGGTCCGCCTGTTGAACGCTTTTCCGCACACATCGCACGTGTAAGGCTTATATCCGGTGTGAATGCGCATGTGCTGCTTCAGGTTTGACTTCTGGCGGAACACGTGACCACATACGTCACACGCGTTCATCTCCTCAGCATCTGAAATATACGTGGCAGTAAAATTGTTTTGCATAAAACAAACTTATCCCTGTTCGTTTTTCGATTTAAGATAGACCTTCTCATTTGTTGTATAAAATATTAATACCCCCACACCGGAACGAAGAAAAGGTTGTACCGGTATACTGAATCACCATGGCCGTATGTCCGTCGGTTTGTCCATCTGTCCGTCTGTCGGTAGATACAAAGTTTTCCGATGGCGTTTTTCCTACTTTCCCTACACGTTTGAACTTACAACGTAGAGTGGTCAATCGTAGCGTTCTTGGCGGATTACATTGCATTGGGAATCTGACATGTTTGGGCTTTGATATTTGTTTATTTAAGGTAACATGTACTAAATGATGGACATGGATATGCTGGTAGAAATGTTGATTTTCCTCCAATACTTTAAATCTAGTAAAAAGTTGCTTTTAAAATTCTAAACTGAATGAATATAGCATTCAAACATTATATATAATAGTGTTTTTTTAAAAACGTAAGATGCATTTGAATATCATCGATGTAAAAATATATTTAAGCTTAAAGCTTTCTTGTCAAACAAAAACAACAAAAAAGAAACTACACAAGTAGATGACACAAACGATTAAATGTTTTAGAGTCGTTCTTTATTTTGGAATATCAGGAAACATATACAATAATATGGTTTTACGCCAAATTCAATGCTATCGTTATAGTATCGTGGATGAAGAGAACACGATACAGAATTTGCATATTAACATACAAATAGATGCATTTATATGCATTTATTGAACACATATAAGTCAAACATTACATTCACAAATTTCACATAACTGTCTACTTTGACCTGAGTAAGCAAGATACAAGTTAGGGATTAAAGCATCATTTGCGAGGTAAACTGGAGAGGTTTTACATAGTAACACGAGAGGTTTTACATAGTAACACTAAAATATACATCACAATATTCCGGGTTGTCCCTGAAATAAAATACATTTTTATTCGTAGAATACTGACACATATCTCTTTATTTTTTCACATTCCATGTTTTTCATAGTCAGTCATCTTTCTTACCGACAATAAAAGCATACATGCATTTAAAATACACGGGTAAGACTAAAGTGGTGTTACTTGTAAATTACGTTTGTTGCTTTGAACATAGTTTAGTAAGACCACAAGTTTATGTTGCTCAAGTAAGCATTATAAACTGCAAATAACATAATTATAAGTGAAGAAAATGTAGTTATTTACATTCTGGTATGTAAACGTAACATTAATTGAGGTTCTTATGACTTTGAGGTGTGCATGAATGCATATTAAAGATACACCGCAATATAATAAAAGCAAAATACAAACATTTTCAAATGACACCGATATAATAAAACAGTTTGTACAAGACGCTCAAGTTAATGTGAATAACGTCCTTCTAAAATGCTTACTTTGATGTGTTTTATGGCATTAAATTACACCAAAGTGCTTGCAAGCTGCATGCATGGATTCAAAAAATGAAACATGTCAGATATATACGACATGCGATATTATAGGCTCTACATAAATAATAGAAATTGCTTAAAGCCGGATTACTACTCAAAATGAACGAAGATTTTGAACAGTATTTTGCAAAATAAAGTAAAAATATTAAAAATCAGTGTTCCTTATAGCAATCGCCAAATTTTCAACGCCAGATGTGGTCTGGTAACAAAGATGTTTGTAGAATCAAAATGCTCGTTTTTTTTGTTGTTGCATAATTAATTCCATTGTACGATATCTATTCATACGACACATGAACACTAACATGGTACCAATTTAGTGGTCGTGTGTCGTATGAATATATATACATGTATTTGCGGTAAAATAAAAATGGAATTCATTGTGTCACAAAAAAATAAAAACGAGCATTTTGTATCTACAAAAATCTGTGTTACCAGACCATATCGGGCGTTAAAATTTCGGCAATTGCTATAAGGAATACTGATGTTGAATTGTTTAACTTTATTTTTTGCGAAATACTGTACGAAATTTTCGTTGATTTTTTGTAGAAATGGGGCTTTAAAAGTGCAGTGCAAGCGCAATAACAGTGTATCATTTCCGTCCGCAAATGTGCATTAAACTGTAACATGAACCCGTTTACAGTATATGCAGGATGTAAATAAAAAAACAATTAAGTGCAAGAAAACATGTGTTCTTTGTCACTCAAGGTTGCCAAACCTTGAAAATAATCTATAAACACAAGTTACAAACATACGGCAAAATAAAACTGTATAAAACAAAAATCAGCGTGAAAATACTGGCCGTTACCAGACATATAATTTGCAACGAAAAATTCAGCAAATTATAAATACAAAAATAGCAACCAAAATCATAATCATAAAATAATAATGCTGAAGCATACAACATTATAATTTTAAAAATGACGGTAAAAAAAATTATTTGGGACATTTTTGTTTAATACTAACGCTTTGATGTTGTTATAATTATGCCTATTTAACGGTTTTAAAACTCACATAGGCTGAACATTGCTTCGAGAGCAGGCCGTAACCATATTTGTTTAAATGTATCACATCGTAAACAAATTCTTATCAAATAAGACGAATATATCCCAAAAATTGATAGGAAGAAAAATAAAAGGCCAACAGTTTTAATAAGTTCTACAACATATCCTTTTAAAGTTCCATTTTTAGAGAAATAACTTACAACCACAAACTGTGAAACTTAAAATGCATTTATACCTTACAGAAAAGGATTTAAATTGCAGACATTCTTTACAAAAGAAACACACACACACACACATAAACTATATATCAACAATTCGCGATATTACACGTCTATCCGACAGCTATTACACAAGATCGATGACAAAGCTCAGCAAAATATCTACAACCCCTGAAAAACTACTGGAACAACAAATCTAATAAGAGATGTGTTTGTCAGAAACACAATGCCCCCTATTGCGCCGCTTTGAAATAAAATTTCAATATATCATTTGGCAGGTTTAGAAATTATCTCCCTTTCAAAGCTTATTACTTCCCTTGGATTGCATTTTTGTACGTTTGACTTGAAGGAATCAACAAGGATGACCTAGACCTTTCACCACTCAAATGTGCAGCTCCATGAGCTACACATGCATGCCAAATATCTAGTTGCTATCTTCAATATTGCAAAAGTTAGGGCCAACGGTAACGTTTTCGGACGGACAGACGGACAGACAGACGGACTGACAGTTCAACTGCAATATGCCAACCTACCGGGGCATAAACATCTACAAAACCAAATAAACACGACTATTTGTCACGATATAATATTAACGAGCATGCTAACATATGTTTTAATGGAAACAAAAATACCTTTCGTAGCCAATAGTAACACAAGTGGGAAAACGATGGATTTGTTCATACATGTTGTATATTAAAATATTTTCAATACATGGAAATAAACCGTTCAATACAAACTATCAATGAATCTTTAACACAAAACTGTATCATTTACGTTTCTATTACTTAACTTTCTACTGTGCTTCCTGAAGGTCACGCCTTTTAAAGAATCAAAATTGAAGATTGTCTTGAATTTAACAAATCAAATTAAGCCTCGTTCTGTGAAAAGGGGGTTAAATGCGTGTGCGTAAAGTGTCGTCCCAGATAAGCCTGTGCAGTCCGCACAGGCTGATAAGGGACGAAACTTTCCGCTTTTATATTTTTCGGTAAAGAAAGTCACTTCTCAACAAAAATCCTATTAAGCCGAAAGTGTCGTCCCTGCTTAGCCTGTTCGGACTGCACCGGCTAATCTGGGACGAAACTTAACGCACATGCATTAAACCCCCTGTTCACAGAGCGCGGCTCAATTACATAATTCCTAAGGTACTGTGTGCTGCATATAATCGCCGACAATCATTTGTAGATGAACGAGCTTGTGAGATTTCAGCGAGGTGCGCCTGGCGAAACTCTTGCCGCACGTGTCGCACCGGAAGGGCTTGTCCCCGCTGTGAGTGGCCATGTGCTGATTCAGGTTGCCCTTCTGACGGAACACGTGACCGCATACGTCACACGGGAAGCCGCCATGACGATCTGAAAGAAACACGATTGACAGTGTAAGTTAAATGAATATGTGTTTTGCTCAGCGCTATAGATAACAAGCTTATTTGCGTTAATACGCGATGAAAATAACCAAAAACGTAATTAAATTCAAAATAAAGCCTACAAAAACGCAAATACAAATTTAATAACGTAATTCCCGTAAAAAACCTTGCGTCACGAAACGCAATTCTTACGAAACCCGGGCGTATTTTTTAGACTGGTTATTTTCCGTACAAAAATGTACTGGATAGTTTATATCCCGCCCTATGATGAAAAGAATGCAGTCTTTTCAGCGGTTATCAATCTTTGGGGTAGTATTGTAATTATTCGTAGACCCGTCCGATTTCTACTTTCATTTTCTGAAAAATCAAAATGGCCACTCGTGGACGTAAAACGGGAGTCGTTACACAAACAAACACTTTAGACAGGTATTTACCCCAGAATATTGGGGAAGCCGAAAACTTCTGTGCTACTTTGCTGAAAGATCTGTTGCAAGATGTGATCATTACTCGCGAGAATGTAGTTCGCCCGTTATTATCGGAGATGTTGCTACAAATGTTGATTTATTTTTCACATGAAAATGTTATCAGGCAGATCTTGTAGTGAACAATTTAAGGACCAGACTTTGATTAGAAATTCAGTAATTGTTATTTGTTATGTACAGGTACCTTTTTAAATTCCATTTGTATAAATAATATAGTAACCTTAGTAGACTTTTATTATATTATATATGGCATTACTTAAATTACCCAACTGAGATAAAAACCGGGGATGAAAAACCCAATTAAGCTCAAAAGTAGCGGGTGAATTTTTTTTTCTTAAACAATACTGAATTTACAAAAACCCTATTGTTGTCAAAAACAGGGAGTGATTACCCAATATACCCCCAAAAGTTATCTATAGCGCTGGTCTTGCTTATCTGATGTTTGATTGTTCGGACTCTCTTCCTGTCTGAAAGTAACAATATTGACGGTATAAAAACGTGCAATCGATTTAATCGATAATTGCATGTGTTAAGATATCTAATTGTTTCGCGTGACTTCGAAATAAGCCATACTAATGTTACTTCCCGTCTCTATGCTTTCCCGTCTCTATGCATCTTCGAAAAAGGAATTACATTGCCAAGATTTTCATAGTCAACAATACGCACGTAAAAAGTAATTATTTATTTTAAAATTACTTATGTGATGCTGTTTACGTTGGGGGAATTTAACAGACCAAAAAACACAAGTTGAAATAAAGTATGTCATTGTGTAAATATATCTTTTCATAAATCATTTACTTCAACTATAGACGGATATCACTCATTTGTGTCCAGAAAAACACTTTACAGAAAAGACCACCGACGTATGTATATAAATCATTCTAGAGTAGACCATAGAACGCGTGTATATAAATCATTCTATATTATGAGATCATAGACCATTCCACTTTTGTCTCAAAAACTCCACAAAGTCAAAACAAGCTGTTTTTAGGCAAAATTTGACTTTTGACCACTAAGTGTGACCTTGACCTTTGAGGTAGGGAGACAGGTGATACACGCTACACGCCGTTTCCTGATGGTGGTCATTTGTCATTTAAAAGTTATTTTAAAACTGCATGATGAATGACAAAGTCTCAGTACGGACAAGCTGTTAAATGGCAGAATAGTACATATGACCGGTAAGTATGACCTTGACCTTTTAGGGAGGATGACAGGCGTTATACGCGACACTACGTCATATAATGGTTAACATGTTTGACAGGTTATGTTTAAATCGTTCATTTTACGGCAGAGTGAATGCTAAGACAGGAAGTTTCAAGACGTTTTATGGAGAAAAAAAATACTTTTGACCTCTAAAACAGGCCTTGACCTTTGTGGCAGGGAGAAGAGTGTAACACACGACAAGTCTTATGATGGTTTGCATTTAAGTCAAGTTATTTTTAAACAAATTAAGATATAGCAATATTTCGGCTGGAAAAAACATTATTCACGCTGTTTTATGGACAATTTTGACTTTTAAGAGTGAGACTTGACCTTTGAGGTATGGGCACGGGTCTTACACTCAACACGTCGGCTTATGATGGTTTACATGTTACTGTGTGCCTATTTTTTTAGAATTCATCTATGGCAAAGTTATGGCTGAAACAGGATTTTTAAGCTTTTAAGGTAAGCGACCGATTGCTATTACAGTGCTATACAATATATACGATATGACATAAAACATACAATAATTACAACTTGGATCATCGCCCTGGAACGGTAAATGCAAAGTATTTGTGGTAAACACCGGTTGATTAACTTTACAAACCTTACACTTCGCCCACAATTAATCAGATAACGCAGAAGTTAAATAAACATTACCCTGATAGCATCGTAATTCAAATGAAAAAAGCAATACAGGAGATATTAAAGGATATTATAAGGTCGATTAAATTGCAATTGAAATACTCAATAATTTATTTACTCCTACCGACGTTTAAAGGTCTTTATTTTCAGAATTCAGAACTAATTAAAGATCTTTATCTTTTAAAAAAACTCACGATACTCCAGTAAATAAACTATTCATGCGGAATATTGATCAACTGCAGGATTTAGTGGCTATAAACTGTTTTAAGGGTGAGTCAGAAGGGGAGACATAAAATTAATGAAGAATAAAGCAAATACAAAAAACATACCGGTAATCCTACGAGTGTCAATGTGCACTAAAAAATTCTTAATTTATATACACCACATGACAAGTTGTTAGTGAGAGCACTCGAAACGGGGACTTGCAACAAAGGAAAGAGATAAGGATTGGGCTTCGATAAAGCTTTGATAATTTATGGGACAAAATACAATTTGCACTGTGGCACATCCGGTATTCGTGTCACTTTTATCTCGTAACTTCCGATCTCTTCCTTTTTCTTCCCGTCGACGAAGTTTTGATTGAGCGCTTGTGAACAACATACAGATATGCTGATATCTGCATTCTTAAGACAAGCAATACACTTGGCACACATAATTATATTGAAATTTTGAGGGGAAAACAAATACGCGCCTATACCCTACTTTATAGTCGAAACTACATGTATTTTGATTGAAAGCTTGTAAAAGGAGATTTGCTGATATCGACAATCTTAAGATAAGCAATAAATTGTGCACACCAATATTGAAATTTTGAGGGAAAACATATAAGCGTTGATAGCCTACTTTATAGTGATTTGTTAACAGAATTGCACAATGACAATTTTAAAAAAAAGTAGTAGATTTAAAAACAAGAAGATTACTAGTATATTAGATTCAAACACGCGATGTATCACTCATGTTCCTAAAGAAATATGAAACGTATCTTTTAATTATTTACACTCATTAAAAGTGATAAATAAAATAATTATACACTACGTTTAGTACTGTGTTAAAATACGTTGTTTACTTTTCAATCCTGATTGGCTAGAGGAATGATTCACATTTTGCTCCCAGAACACGTTGGTTCGTTTTAAGGAAAACAGTATTTCAAAATTTAATCTTAATATCACTCTTATTTATTATTTTTGTCGGATATTAATTGCTGTATACTTTTGACTGTTTTGATATACGCTTAATGACATAAAAAGGCATTAAACATACTTGTTCGTTAATCATGATCATGTGCTCTATGATCGCGTCACTGCACTATCGTTGTGAATTAACTCTTTCAGTGCTGGAACCGAATTTTGAAGGCCTTTGCAAACAGTTTGGATCCAGATGAGACGCCACAGAACGTGGCGTCTCATCAGGATCCAAACTGTTTGCTATTCTGATAGTATTCTTTGAAAAAAAAATCGAAGAAAATGCTAATTTTAGAAATTCAGCAGGCAACATTTTCGCAGACGACAAATTTCCCAGCATGCAACGGGTTAAATATCAACTCCTTTTTGCATGTGGTAGATTTATGAAAGCTTCTGTAGAAAAACATGTACGCGGAGAAGTTTTGTTTATCCCAAATTTAAGACATTTCGTTGTTCAATCATGTAAAACCTTATAACAGTGTTCTGTATCAAAGGCATCATGTACTATACGTATCGTATTTCGAAAGAAAATGTAACCCCGCAGAGCCTAGTTAATTTAGGTTTCTATTAAATGAACTGCGCTTTAAATGCCAAAAAAACTTCGGAATTATTTGAGTTTTACAAGTGATCGATAGCACAGCTTGCATAATATCATAATGCTTTCACCGGGGCTCCTCCGGGACGCTACCGGCCACGACCGGGACTCGACCGGGGCATTACCGGCTACGAACGGGACTCACCGGGTCGTCACCGGGATAAACCGTAAGTCTACCAGGGCTGACCGGGAATCTGCCGGGATGTAAACCGGGGCAGCACCAAGAATATATGTGACCGCGCTAAAAACAAATAACCATCGATCATCCCGGTAGTCGCAGGTCGACCGGCTCTATCAAACCGGGATGAACCGGGGCTACACCGGCACTAGTGAGATTTGGGCTTAACGGAAAATCCTTAATACATTGTGTTTTTTTTTGTTTGTTTTTTTAATTAAATTTCATTACTATGTACCTTTTTATGACGTATTAGATCCGTTCTGTTTAACATTTTAAAATGGCTTAGGTTTTGATAAAAGTACCCACATCCATACCAAATTCTAGGGATTTTACTTTCAAAATGTGACTTTGACACGTGTTTGTATTACTCGGTGATACATATGGATTTTGCAACAACCGGCCTTTCCGGATTCGATCCGTAGAAATTAAATGTTGTGACCTATAGGTTACGCATGCGCAATTAATTTCCTTCTATATTACATATAAAATAGTTGAAGTTCGATATCAAATTTTACCATGATCAAGCGCATACACACTTTATCATCATACATCATTGGAAAGATAAATGCATAATCTTTTGAAAAATGCATGTTATTAAATTCTATGTGTGCTAACTCAAAATATTTACCTTAGAATAGGCAAACCGGTTTTGACAGCTGTGCAGACAACCATTTTGGGCTCAAATAGTATGACCTACTTTCAAAGCCGGGAACCATCAACACAAAAAGTAGAGCACAAAAATGGCTTATTTTCTTATTGCTTACAAATATACCTTTAAGTTGATACCAACACTAACCATTTGTAAAGTATTTTACAAATCCTAGGCAGCATGCACTCAACAATGTGTGCTAAGTATCAAACTGACTGCATGTAAGCCTAAAAACAGGAGTTCCGGTTTGGGGTTTAGGTCATTTTATCGGTCGAACATAATTGAGAAGTCATCTCGCTATAAAGCAATGGTTCGAGGCCTTACAGCCTCTGCTCAAGATATACATTTTTTATTTGCATAACTATGTTTTGTTATATGACGTCGTGGATCCGTTTTTTTTTTACATTATAAGTTTATAACATAGTAAAATGCTAGGATTTCCTTAGTTTCGACCATTTTATAGGTTGAACATGATTGTGAAGAATTCACCTCAGACTACACGTTCAGGTCCGAGGGCGCTATGTGTACCAGCATGTGAGACTTCACTGCGCTGCTCCGAGTGAATCATTTGCCGCACACTGCACACTTGTGCGGTTTATATCCGGTGTGGATGCGCATGTGCTGCATCAGGTTGTGCTTCATGCGAAACACGTGACCGCATACATCACACGGGAATCCGTGGTCTGGAAAAAAAAGGTTTGAAGGGTTGTACAATTTGTTCAACACACTTGATTATAGAAATTTAGATATCAACGGCATTTAACGTGTAGTTGGTATAATAATAAGGAACTCACGGATTGTATCAAGAAAAAACGTTGCAAACGCATGCACATTTTATGTTTGACATACATGTATCGAGAAAGGTCAATGTACAAGTAATAAATGAGTGGTTCGAATCACGAGTTTTGAAATATGTTTCAATTTTATAACATGTTCATGGATCAGATTCAATATTTCTTAATGAGTCATCAAATGTTGGGCGATATAGACACTGGTCATAAAATACTGAATAACGTGAACAAGACACAGGGCAATGATCAAAATTGAAATAAGTGTAGACATAATATGTACCGCTCTCAAGTCCACTGGCCTGAAGTCATTACAGACGCGTGTATAAAAAGTCACGAACATGGTCTAAATAAGAAGTATAAGACACTTCTTGAATAGTTCAGTTGACGACAATCAATAATGGGGAATTTAGTTCGTCTAGAAACATGTTTCCTATCAGTCCACATGGAATATAATACGTAAATAATCTGACAAAACTGCACGCGTATAAACATGATAATATCGCATTTACTTCTTGCATAGCAGCTCGAATATGTGTTTGAAACGATAATACTTGACACAAAAGCGAGCAAGCATGGACGGACCAACGATGGACAAGACGGTAATCCATAAAGCTCCTTATAAACACGATGTGCACATTTGAGCTAAGCATGAAGAAATAACCATTTCATTTTGAATTTATTGTTAACGGACCATTAAGCAATAAGCCTGTTTGTGTTTTGTTGAATTTATAACGCCTCTGTAAATGACGCACAAAACAGCGGGGATAAAAGAGATTTATTCAAGAAGTTACATTTTATATTAGTAACATCTAAAAATAGAACAACCATCATGTACAGCGCAATGTACTTAACATAACACAAGACGTAGAAAATAACTTGCACATTATTGCATTTATAAAGAATTTTATTGCATGGACACGTGTTTGGGAATTTATTAAAATTTTATGAAGATGTCAATCAAAGTGTGAACTTATAATGATTGTTGCAAGTGTTCAAAGTGTTTACCACATTATATTTAATAAAAAAAAATGCTTTTATTCTAACAGACCATTTTTTAAGTCTTAACATCAGCAGAATAAAATGTACTACATTCGTGCAAAGTGTCATAATAGAATAACGCTTTGGACATAAACATAATTTAAATGTATATCTGATAACTTAAGTAGTTTTCTGTGAAATAAACAGCATTGTTTATCATTCGAACTGATCCATTTTGCAAATGCATTGAATTACTTTCGGAAAAATATGGATTTTAAACTGCACAAAGTTATTTTAGAACAAAATATGTTTACATTTGGTATAATTCTTTTTTTGCAGATAATCAATCCTTTAATTATGGACTTTTTGTCCAACAATTTTCCGCTAAGAGGTTATTGTTTGAAATAAATCGTTGGGTGATAAATTATAAAGACTTACGATTAGACCAAAAACATTGTTTAAAAAAAGATTAGTTTCACCTATTTGTCATAATACCCCAATAAAATCAGTATCAGTATGTCATCATAACAATTAACTTATTGTTAAACAAACGTATCATCTACATCTACAAATGTTAATATAGTTCTCATGAAACCAGGAAGTTCCGCACAATACACTTCAAACCCATTCACAAGGACGTTATCATCTTAACGAGTCAGCAATGTAACCATTCGCACAATAAATCAATTACACATCATGTGAGTCTCCACATAGATGTCCTTGACCGACATTGTCATGTCAAAATTAGCAATTGTTTAGATTTGCGCCGTTTCTTTTTTAGTTTTTAGTCACTTCATTTCAACAACGGTCAGATTTCCTACATACTATGTTCTTGCTTTAGTTCTGCTCGAGGTAGCAGTAAACCAGAAAGGTCATACAGGGTACACAAAGCCAAGTGCGTGCAGTTGAAATGTAAACCATTAAGGGTCGAGAAAGCCACTCTTCATGGCAAGGTTGGAATAAGGTACCATGTATGCTGCTGACATGTCAAGAGGAGTTCCTTTTATATATGAGCTAAGAATAAACCAGCACATGTCCTAAGCGATGTACACGTGGTCGGAAAGGAGTCCAAGAAAACACTCATGTAGTCGCCAAGTAAACACAACTATGATTGAGGTCAGCTCTAGATGACCAGGTTGGCATCAGTAAAATACGTGCTGCCACCATGTTAATCATCATTATCGCTAATTATATGAGCAGAAGACTCATCCTCTTGAGCCATATTGTAATCACTACATGATCAGATTAGATTGTGTGACCATATGTTACGATATGTGCCGCCACTACATTGTCATATTAACGTGTGTGCCCCTGTATGCCGGCACTAAATGGTCATGTTTACGTGTGTAACCATATGTGCCGCCAGGTTAGTCTTCACGTTGAAGCTCCGGTCACACACGTGACACTTAAAGGGGCGGTCCCTCGTGGGTACGACCACGTGACGTCGGCAGTGAGAGGGCGACTGGAACACCTTCAGGCAGAACGGACACTGCTTGTCTGAACCAGCTTCTGAAAAAATGGGTCAGATATTTATTAAAACGTGAATTACTTATAAACCAGCCCAATATAGCCCAGAACGCCTTGAAATGAGATCGTCGAGGAACAAGAAAAAAGAGGTCGCCCCGTTCTAACTAAAGGGAGGAGAACCTTTCATGGGGATACGCTAAACATGTGGGCTATGCCCCAGGTGGAGTGCAGAGGAATAAGCAAGCAAGTTAGAATTACTTACAAACTTAAACATCTGGACCAACGCCTAAAGTCTGTATGAGTACGTTCAAATAATAGGATAACCTTAGAATACAAGTCATTTTTGCTTGTCTGAAACAGCTTCTGGCTAAGAAGCGTCAGATATGTATCATTATTATATGAATTATTTGCAAACTTATACGTATGGACCAACGCGTATATAGTGTATGAGTACGAGTATATTATAGGACATTCTTATCATTAAAGTCAACTTAATTAGAATTACATACCGCTTTGAGAAAGTTTCAAAACTGTTAGTCAAGCAAAGATTTTGAAAAATGCGAAAAATTTATTTTTCATTTGCCTAAAAATTAAAGATGTATTATCGCCTCTAAACCGAAAATGGCGGGATTATATTTCACCAACTGTATACATTGCGCAAGTTGCATTTAAAACATGAAAAACGATCTTGAGAATTTCGATAATGAAACATCAACCTTGTGTTTATTGCCCATGACTTTAAGACAGTCAAGTCTTGCACTTGCTATGGCACAAGCTTGATTCTCTTCCAGAAACATGTATGACTTTACGAGCAATTTAAATGATTACTCAAACTAAGAAGAAAAACTAGTAGTATATTGCTTTCTGATTACAAGATTCTTTATTGTAAAATGTGCAATATGATAATAACTCCTTCTTGGGGTAAGTGCTCTGCTTTTCACACTTAAATATATTAATATCAAGAAATACAATATACTAAAAACACGTACATTTTAACAGACTGACAATGATGCTCATTTCGAGACGCTGTTAATCAAATCTTTACTCAGATGTATTAATACAGGAAGGAGTTCAATGTCGCACTCATTCAATTACGTCCATGATATTACAATACGGCACATGTTTCGTGTACAGGAAATCGTCCGCCATAGTCCCAAAAAAAGTCCATGCGTGACAAGCAATGTACATTCGCACTAAATATTTGTCTCAAATACTTGCAATGTACATTTGCAAGAATGTTTGTCTCAAAGACTTGCAATGTACATTTGCAATAATGTTCGTCTCAAAGACTTGCAATTTACATTCGCACTTAATGTTGTATCAAATGCTTGCAATTAAAATTTGCAATAAATATTTGTCTCAAAAACTTGCAGTGTACATTCGTACTAGATGTTTGTCTCAAAGACTTGTAATTTACATTTGCACTAAATGTTTGTCTCAAATACTTGCAATGTACATTCGCACTAAATGTTTGTCTAAAAGCCTTGTAATTTACATTTGCACTTAATGTTTGTCCCAAAGACTTGCAATGTACATTTGCACTTAATGTTTGTCTCAAAGACTTGCAATTTTCATTTGCACTAAATGTTTGTCACAAAGACTTGCAAAATACATTCGCACCAAATTTTTGTCTCAAAGAGTGGCATCACATTGCGGCAATGAAAAATGTATAGCCATGTGCCTCTTCAAGTTTGATTTCACGCTAAAGCGGCGACTGCAGAGGGCGCACTCGTACGGTTTATCTCCCGTGTGTATGACCATGTGACGATCCAACTTCGACTTGCTGGGGAACGCCTTGCCGCAAAAACTGCAGTTCTTTACCTTGTCTGGAGGAACTGAAAACAAAGGAGGCAATGTGTGAGAAAGGGAGGATTTATTAGAAAGAGGGCAAGATATGACACAGGAAGGTAGTGTTTTAGAAAGTTAGGCAAAAATGTGAGAAAAAGTCAACAAAATGACGCAAAATCATGAGGCGAATGGATAATTAGTTGGGTTTTTTTCTTCAAATTGACTGATGAAAAACAATGAGAACATATACACGTAATTGGATTCTTTCACATAACTAACCGAGAGATGACATACATGTATGATGTACACAGGATTTACATTTCGGCGGTGAAAAGAAATCATCCAACCCACTTTAAGAATAAAATAAAAAATGAACATCGTTATTTTTATAACCCACTTTAAGAATAAAATAAAAAATGAACAACGTTATTTTTATAACAATGTTGTGTAAGTATAACAAATTCTAACAAATAGTATACGCTTGCAAACAACACAAAACTATGGGCTACAATCATTAACTGGACTGCATCTGGGACGACACTAAACTTTACATGTATTAAGCCCGTTTTTTTCCAGAGCGATACTAAAACGCAGACTGCATGACATTGAATTGTACCAAGACAAGCATTTAGTTTGAATGTATATAGAAAAAAAACCAAAGACTATGGATTAAGATATTTACTTATTGATAACTTATATTCATAAAGATATCTACTTATTGATAACTTATATTCATATTTTATACAAAATTTGGAAAGGGTCATATGAAAAGTACAAATCGTAAAGAATACGACCGTTTTCCACACACACAAAAAAAAAAACAACAAAAAATACACAAACAAAAGCACTATAATCCAAAAACATTTCGGATGAAATTGAAACGCCTTTCTACAAGGACTCATTCATGCTGTGCATCTTCGTATGGTTTGACCACGAGTCCTTATACTTGAAGGTCTTCGAGCAAATGTGGCAGACGTAGGGTTTATCAGCAGAGTGAGTCTTCAAGTGACGATCCAGTGCCCATTTACTGGCAGTCATGCGGTCACGAACGGGACACCTGAACACGTTGATGCTGACGCCGCCAGTTGACGATGCCACTGGAACCCTTTCTGGAACAGAGACGACAGAACTGTCAATCTATAATTATTTAGAGCATATGATACCTTGGAAGCCATTATGCACCCGTTTGTGTAGTAAGACCGACAGCCCTTCATGGCTAACAAAAGCCCGAAATTAATTTCACAAAGTTTCACAAAGTTGTACCTACGCCAAACCATTGCATCTTTGACACAAAAGAAATACACGAGCAAAACAAAGACTAGTTTTATAAGCGATAAGAGATTGCTGATAACGTCCTTGCAAATAACACAACGGAAAATGACCTAGATTGTAATAAGATGATCTTATGGCTGTCAACAGTTAAAACTTGGTCTTGATCGACACGTTCAAAAACACTTTTGCATATAGGTAACTAGTTAACAACTGTCTTTAACTTCCATAGACATGTCTGAAAATTCACACTTGCACGACCGTGTCAGCACACTGAGCACTCAAAAGTTTTTTTTTCCCAGTGCGATGCCGGACCTGGCTTCAACAATTCGTAATGTCTCTGTTGTTATCTACCACAAAGTATTAACTCAAACTTGCAACGCTTTTTCACGAACTATGCATCCCCATGTGATATGTCAGCGACCGTTTCGAAGCCAAACGTTTGTGTCACACGGTGCATTCAAAAGTTTATCCCCGGTGTGAGTCCTGACATGATCTGCCAGCTTCCACTTGTGTGCTAGTAGCTTTCCGCAGTGGCTGCATACGAATACTTTGGTTGCTATAATGGAACCCCCGCGTACGTTTGTAGCTGAAATAAATATAAACATATGATTAGTATTTATATATACTTATATAACTTTGGTTGCTATATTGAAACCCCCGCGTGCGTTTGTAGCTGAAAGAAATATAAAACTATTATGATTGTTTATTATTGCGCTTTTTTAATAATCACTTATTTATATAAGGTATGTAGTATATTTTACGTATAAATATACGGTAAAACATAAAGCTGCTTTAAAACATCGGCTAGAGCAATGAAAACAATCATTGTACATGTATAACAAAAGCCCGAAATAAATTTAACATAGTGAACCTACGCTTAGCCTACGGATATTTGACACAAAAAGAAAAACACAAACGAGTAGAAGACTAGTTTTATTAAATGATACGTGATAACGTCCATGCAAATAACACCGATGAAAAAATGACACCGATTAAAAACGATGAGCGTGTGTCGGTCAATATTTCAAACTGGGTAATAATCGACACAATAAAAACAATATTTCATAATAGTTACAACTGTCCGTAACCACCTCAGAAATTAATTAAAATTCACCCTTGCAAAGCTGTTTCGTACTTTGTTTAAGAACTATGCAACCCCAGGTGATACGCCAGTGACCTCTTCGAAGCCAAGCGTTTGTGACAAACGGTACACTCGAAAGGTTTCTCCCCGGTGTGGGTTCGGATGTGCTCTGCTATCTTCCACTTGTTGTTATCTAACATCTTGCCGCAGTAGCTACATGTGAATACTTTGGTGGCTGAACCGGAAACCCCGCCTGTGTTTATAGCTAAAAGAAATATAAATATATTTTGAGTGTTTATATATGTATACAGTCAAACCTCTCCTAGAAACCACCTTTTAATAGAGACCATCTGTCCATAAAGACCACAACGATTTCCTCCCAATCCTTCCAATTCCTTTCAATCGACCCTGCGAATAAAGACCACTTGTGAACAAAGACCACAACGACCAAATCCCTTAGGTGGTCTTTATTGACAGGTTAGACTGTATATATCTTTTAGTTAAGCTACATTAAATTTGTCTTAAAGTTCAAGTTTATGTTGTATCTCTACGGATAAGCTTCGCCTTGGAAACGGTTAACTCCGTATTTGTGTTTACAAGAAACTTTTTTTTTCAAATGGAGTGTTAGCCTCTTCCTATTTGAACATGAATAATGTATAAGTGATATTGTGTTTGCAAGTGAACTCAATAGATGTGGGTATAAATGCATAGACATCATTATTCATCCGTTGTTTTTTGTTGTTTTCACACACAAAAAAACAACAGATGTGTTTGATAATACAAAAGGCGGGGTGAACTATGTTTGACGTATTGTGAATCTGAAAAAACATGCATATTTGTTACTTAAACGGAAATAAAAATAATTATATTAAAATTGTTTAAACGTTTCATTTCATGATTATGCCGCCTAAAAGGCTACATCAATATCATTATTTCAATTAAGTCAATAGTGTTTATATTTATTGTTATCAGGGCGACAGATATACCTATCCTAAGCCTTATCTCAACAAATGTTAAACGTTTGCGATATTGTAATGTTCGAACATTTTTGTTTGCATTATCAAAAACATAGCGTGGTTAACATAGGAAAAATGCGTGGAATAAAAGTATACATATGCTTTGAATTTATTAAATAGGTGGTCTAGTGGGTACCTGTAATTCAATATTGGGAGTTTTATTTACATTGCTTCATTTACATTATAACTTATTTGTATAACATATGTTTTATATTTTTGTAATGAACACATAAATTCATTAAAACGTCGCCTAGAGCAACGAAAACAATCGTTGTATAACAAAAGCGCAAAAAAAGCTCACAATAATTGTACCTAAGCATCTTGGCACAAAAGAACAACATTAACAAGTACAAGACTAGTTATGTTACTAATACATGATTACTGATAACGTCCATGCAAATACCACAAAACGCAAACGTGCGAGATTTAAAAAAAACGTATAGCGGTCAACATTTTAAACAAGGTCATAATCGACATGTTTCTAAACAAATGTGCATATAAGTAACAACTTTCTGTAACCACCACAGAAATGAATTAAAATTCACACTTGCACAGCTGTTTCGTACGTTTTTCACGAACTATGCTGCGTCCTCATGTGATAGGCCAGTGACCCTTTCGAGGCCATCCGTTTGTTACACACCGTGCACTCGAACGGTTTCTCCCCGGTGTGGGTCCGGACGTGGTCTGCCAGCTTCCATTTGTTAGGTAACATCTTGCCGCAGTAGCTGCATACGAATACTTTGGTTGCTGAACTGGAAACCCCGCATGGGTTTTTTATAACTGAAAGAAATATAAACATTTGATTAGTGTTTGTATATATATATTACTTTGGTGGCTAAACTGGGACACCGCGTTTGTTTATAGCTGAAGAAATATAAACATATGGTGATTGTTTATATAAATAGTTTTTATACTTATAAACAATTATATTGTGGCGCTACCGATAAGCTACATTTTGTATTGTATATTAAAGGCGGGATGAACTATGTTTGACGTATTGTGAATCTGAATAAACATGTAAATGCATATTTATTACTAAAAAGGAAATAAAAATATATTAAAAATTGTTTTAACGCTTCATTAACCTGTATTATGCCGCATAAAAGGCTACATCAATATCATTATTTTAATTATGTTAATATTGTTTATATTAAGCGATATCAAGGCGAAAGATATACATATCCTTAGCCTTATCTCAACAAGAGTTAATCTGTTTGCGATATTGTAATGTTCGAACATTTTTGTTTGCATAATCGAAAAATAGCGTGGTTAACATAGGAATAATGCGTGTAATAAAAGTATAAATATGCTTTGAATGTATTTAATAAGTGGTTTGATGAGTACCTGTTATTCAATACTGGGACATGTATTTACATTGCTACATTTACATTATTTCTTATTTATATAACATGTATATTTTATGTTTACATATAAATGTAATGAAAACAGACTTTTTAAAACGTCGGCTAGTGCAACGAAAACGATCGGTGTACAACAAAAGCCCGAATAAAATCACAATAGTTGTACCTAAGCATCTTTGACACAAAAGACAAACATTAACAAGTAGAAGACTAGTTATATTACTAATACGTGATTACTGACAACGTCCATGCAAATACCACAAAAGAAAATGACCGAGATTAAAAAAAATGAACAGCGGTCAACATGTTTAATTCGGTCATTATGAACCTCGCGTTTAGTGTTTAAAAACACTTGAGCATACCAGTAACAACTGCCTGTAACAAACACAGAAATTGGGAAGAAAAATGACGAAATTCACTCGTGCACCGCTGTTTCGTACTTCATTCACGAACTATGCATCCCCATGTGATATGTCAGTGACCTTTTCGAGGCCAAACGTTTGTGACGCACAGTGCACTCAAAAGGTTTTTTCCCCGGTGTGAGTTCTGACGTGTTCTGTAAGCTTCCACTTGTTGGCTAACGCCTTGCCGCAGAAGCTACATATGAATACTTTGGTGGCTGAACTGGAAACCCCGCATGTGTTGTTTATAACTGAAATAAATATAAACATATGAGTGTGTAAATATAAATTGAAGATTGGTAGGACAGTAATTTATTTTGCTCACTCTACATAATGACTTAAATATATCATATGTGTACATATAAATGTACTGTAAGCAGATAGCGGCTTTAAAACGACGTCAAGAGCAATGAAAACAAGCCAATTCGTTTAATTGATATCCCCCGCAAAAATTAGAGCTTTGTAACAGACGTGACGTATACCCCCACATGCTGCATTGACACAGAATATATACAAAGGGCCATTACTCCATATTTAACAGATGGTGTACAATGGCATTTGGCGTGCATCATCCTCTAATCCATATATATACTCATACCAAGTGTCAATGAAATCCACCAAAGCACTTCCAAGATATGGCTTCGGACACAAAAGTGCCGGACGGACGGACGGACGGAAGGACAACGCCAAAACAATATCCCTCCGCCTTTGGCTGGGGATAACAATCGTTGTATAGCAAAAGCCCGAAATAACTTTCACAAAATTGAACCTACTATGAACCTACGCATCTTCGAAACAAAAGAAATACATGAACAAGTAGAAGATTAGTTTTATTAAATGAAAATTGCAAATAACACACAAGAAAAGACCGAGATTTAACAAGAGCACCGCCTTGCGGGTGCAGACCGCTCATCTATTTCTTTTTAAAGGTGAAGGGACTCTCATTTTCAATCACAAAGAAGGGAGGGGTGGAGTGAAGAGGGGTGTATAGTGTGGGGGCGTGGACATTTATTATATTATCTTCCAAAAATGCGGAAAAAAAATGCCAAAAAAAAAAAAATCGGGGGGGGGGGGGGTTTGGGGGATTTTTGGGTGCGATGGTTGGACGGTATTTCAAACATAAAATAATTTTAAAAAAAATTGTTTTTTTTAACCGTTTACAAAAAAGGGGGGGGGGGAGGTGGGGTGGGGTGGGGGTATAGTGTGAGGGTGTGGTGGTTATTTGTGAGATGGTCTTAAAAAAAAATTAGGGGGGGGAATTTGGGGGGATGGGGGTATTGTTTGGTGCGATGGTTGGACGGTATTTGAAACATAAAATAAATAAAAATAAATATTTGTGTTTTTTAACAGTTTAAAAAAAAAATTGGGGAGGTGGGGTGGGGGGGGGGTATAGTATAGTGTGAGGGTGTGGTGGTCATTTGTGAGATGATCCTAAAAAAAAATTAGGGGGGGGGATTCGGGGGTGGGGGGGGCTATAGTATAGTGTTAGGGTGTGGTGGTCATTTGTGAGATGATCTTAAAAAAAATAGGGGGGGGATTAAGGGGGGGGGGTATAGTATAGTGTGAGGGTGTGGTGGTCATTTGTGAGATGATCTTATAACAAAAAAAAATAGGGGGGGCGGAGGGGGGAGGGCACGGGGGATGGTTTGGGTGGAGTCTATTGAGGTATGTCAGGTAAAAGTAGTTTTGTCAAAGTATCAATCAAATCTAATCATAAATAAAGAAGTTAGGGCATTTTTAGCAAAATTTAATAATTTGACCTTGAAATGTAAAGGTCATTCAAAGGTCAAGGTAAAATTCAACTTGCCAGGTACAGTAACCTCATGATAGCATGAAAGTATTAGAAGTTTAAAAGCAATAGCCTTCATACTTTAGAAGTAAAGTGGATCGAAACACAAAATTTAACCATATATTCAAAGTTACTAAGTCAAAAAGGGCCATAATTCCGTAAAAATGACAACCAGAGTTATGCAACTTGTCTTTTTACTGTACCCTTATGATAGTTTGCGAGTGTTCCAAGTATGAAAGCAATAACGGTTCACAAGACAACACTGTATCACATTGTGAATGAGGCCGAATAACGGCTCACAAGACAACACTGTATCACATTGTGAATGAGGCCGAATAACGGCTCACAAAACAACACTGTATCACATTGTGAATGAGGCCGAATAACGGCTCACAAGACAACACTGTATCACATTGTGAATGAGGCCGAATAATGGCTCACAAGACAACACTGAATCACATTGTGAATGAGGCCGAATAACGGCTCACAAGACAACACTGTATCACATTGTGAATGAGGCCGAATAACGGCTCACAAAACAACACTGTATCACATTGTGAATGAGGCCGAATAATGGCTCACAAGACAACACTGTATCACATTGTGAATGAGGCCGAATAACGGCTCACAAGACAACACTGTATCACATTGTGAATGAGGCCGAATAACGGCTCACAAGACAACACTGTATCACATTGTGAATGAGGCCGAATAACGGCTCACAAGACAACACTGTATCACATTGTGAATGAGGCCGAATAACGGCTCACAAGACAACACTGTATCACATTGTGAATGAGGCCGAATAACGGCTCACAAGACAACACTGTATCACATTGTGAATGAGTCCGAATAACGGCTCACAAGACAACACTGTATCACATTGTGAATAAGGCCGAATAACGGCTCACAAGACAACACTGTATCACATTGTGAATAAGGCCGAATAACGGCTCACAAGACAACACTGTATCACATTGTGAATAAGGCCGAATAACGGCTCACAAGACAACACTGTATCACATTGTGAATAAGGCCGAATAACGGCTTACAAGACAACACTGTATCAAGACATTGTGAATGAGGCCGAATAACGGCTCACAAGACAACACTTTATCACATTGTGAATGAGGCCGAATAACGGCTCACAAGACAACACTGTATCAATACATTGTGAATGAGGCCGAATAACGGCTCACAAGATAACACTGTATCACATTGTGAATGAGGCCGAATAACGGCTCACAAGACAACACTGTATCACATTGTGAATGAGGCCGAATAACGGCTCACAAGACAACACTGTATCACATTGTGAATGAGGCCGAATAACGGCTCACAAGACAACACTGTATCACATTGTGAATGAGGCCGAATAATGGCTCACAAGACAACACTGTATCACATTGTGAATGAGGCCGAATAACGGCTCACAAGACAACACTGTATCACATTGTGAATGAGGCCGTATAACGGCTCACAAGACAACACTGTATCACATTGTGAATGAGGCCGAATAACGGCTCACAAGACAACACTGTATCACATTGTGAATGAGGCCGAATAACGGCTCACAGGACAACACTGTATCACATTGTGAATAAGGCCGAATAACGGCTCACAAGACAACACTGTATCACATTGTGAATAAGGCCGAATAACGGCTCACAAGACAACACTGTATCACATTGTGAATAAGGCCGAATAACGGCTCACAAGACAACACTGTATCACATTGTGAATGAGGCCGAATAACGGCTCACAAGACAACACTGTATCAAGACATTGTGAATGAGGCCGAATAACGGCTCACAAGACAACACTGTATCACATTGTGAATGAGGCCGAATAACGGCTCACAAGACAACACTGTATCAATACATTGTGAATGAGGCCGAATAACGGCTCACAAGACAACACTGTATCACATTGTGAATGAGGCCGAATAACGGCTCACAAGACAACACTGTATCACATTGTGAATGAGGCCGAATAACGGCTCACAAGACAACACTGTATCACATTGTGAATGAGGCCGAATAATGGCTCACAAGACAACACTGTATCACATTGTGAATGAGGCCGAATAACGGCTCACAAGACAACACTGTATCACATTGTGAATGAGGCCGAATAACGGCTCACAAGACAACACTGTATCACATTGTGAATGAGGCCGAATAACGGCTCACAAGACAACACTGTATCACATTGTGAATGAGGCCGAATAACGGCTCACAAGACAACACTGTATCACATTGTGAATGAGGCCGAATAACGGCTCACAAGACAACACTGTATCACATTGTGAATGAGGCCGAATAACGGCTCACAAGACAACACTGTATCACATTGTGAATGAGGCCGAATAACGGCTCACAAGACAACACTGTATCACATTGTGAATGAGGCCGAATAACGGCTCACAAGACAACACTGTATCACATTGTGAATGAGGCCGAATAACGGCTCACAAGACAACACTGTATCACATTGTGAATGAGGCCGAATAACGGCTCACAAGACAACACTGTATCACATTGTGAATGAGGCCGAATAATGGCTCACAAGACAACACTGTATCACATTGTGAATGAGGCCGAATAACGGCTCACAAGACAACACTGTATCACATTGTGAATGAGGCCGAATAATGGCTCACAAGACAACACTGTATCACATTGTGAATGAGGCCGAATAATGGCTCACAAGACAACACTGTATCACATTGTGAATGAGGCCGAATAACGGCTCACAAGACAACACTTTATCACATTGTGAATGAGGCCGAATAACGGCTCACAAGACAACACTGTATCACATTGTGAATGAGGCCGAATAACGGCTCACAAGACAACACTGTATCACATTGTGAATGAGGCCGAATAACGGCTCACAAGACAACACTGTATCACATTGTGAATGAGGCCGAATAACGGCTCACAAGACAACACTGTATCACATTGTGAATGAGGCCGAATAACGGCTCACAAGACAACACTGTATCACATTGTGAATGAGGCCGAATAACGGCTCACAAGACAACACTGTATCACATTGTGAATGAGGCCGAATAACGGCTCACAAGACAACACTGTATCAAGACATTGTGAATGAGGCCGAATAACGGCTCACAAGACAACACTGTATCAAGACATTGTGAATGAGGCCGAATAACGGCTCACAAGACAACACTGTATCACATTATCTGTTCACTGCTAACATGCGTAACCATGTGCGCCTTCAAATTTCCCTCCACATTGAAGGTTTTTGCACACATTCGACACTTGAATGGTTTTTCTCCCGTGTGAATGCGAATATGGTTTTCCATGTGAAGTTTGCATTTCAAGTTTTTCTGACAATACGGGCAGGCGTAGGCATGCCTGCGATAAGTAATCAAAGCGTTTGTGCTGCTCTTGTCGATTAAGGTCTGGTTAATTCCCACGAAGTCTGAAATGAGCAAATAGAACTGTATGTCAACATACGATGATAAGTGTTGTATTGTAGACTCATGTCATCCCATATTTTACATACTTAAGCTGACAGGCTTTATTACTTGTTTGACCCTTGAAATTTGTCGTCTGCTAAAATGTTGTCTGCTGAATTTCTAAAATTAGCGTTTTCTTCCATTTTTTTCAAAGAATACTATCAGACTAGCAAACAGTTTGGATCTTGATGAGAAGCCACATTTTGTGGCGTCTCATCTGGATCCAAACTGTTTGCAAAGGCCTTCAAAATTATGTAGACATTAAACATTGAAAAATTATAAAGTATATACAATATGGTTAAGGGTTGGGATTCAATACCAAAACTCTAAAGACATGTATAATGCATATTTCTTTTATTCAAATCAATAAATTTACTCATTAGTTATTATGTAAAATCAGAAAGCTTTTTATTTATTCTACAAAAATATCTTTAATTTTAAGGTCTTTAAAAGTGGCTTCCATGCACAATTAATGATCAAATAGCAAACAAGAGCCCTCTCACAAACCAAGACATCAGGCTGCAACCTAGTTATTTATTACAGCAAAAAGTCAAGGTGCAAAATAAGTTGAGCTTTAATAAACATGTCTAAAAAAGAAGACTTCAGACATATTTTTAACACTTTCTGCTTAGATTGATATACAAATGTAATGTCTGGAAAATATAACTTAAGACATATTTTTAATAACTGTCTGCTTAGATTGAGCGTGTTCTGTCTGTTCCAGATGAGAGCCATTTTTTAAATATATTTTAGTATATATTTATACATATATTATAACAGGAACATGACTCATTACAGCCAAATGTTTATGTTGCAAAATAAGATGAGTTTTTATAGAAATGTCTGAAAACACACACATTGTCACACTGAATAACAATTGAAGTCACCTTATCACAGTGTTTTTATTCTCCATTTTGGAAATGGGAGACGGGCAATTTGGAGTCGAAAACATCACGTCATTTTGACTTAAATTGGGAAATTGCTGTTGTTTTTTTGCAAAAAAATAACAAAGGTTCGACCATAAAAAGCATAAGGAAATTAACTAAATGTTGCATTTTATTCACAATTTTTTTGTTCTTAAACCTTCAATTGGGAATAAAAGACTGTCCTTTGGGAAAAAAATATACTTTTTGACATTGTAAATCGGGCCGAAAAACGGCCTCAAAGAAAACACTGTATCAAATCATGGGTTGACTGCTAACGTGCGTAACCAAGTGTGCCTTTCAAGTTTCCCTTCACATTGAGGCTTTCCCTGCACATTCGACACTCGAATAGTTTTTTTCCTGTGTGTATGCGAATATTGTTTTCCAGGTGGAGTTTGCATTTGAAGTGTTTCTGACAATATGGGCAGGCCATAATACTGAGTATTAACATAATATGCATTTCAAAAATTGTTAATGGCAAAACATAGTTAAACAGTGACTTTATACGTGCTGCCATAACACAATGCTGCCATAATACTGTCTAGAATGTAAGGCACATGTCTCAGAATATGCAATATGAATAAAATACCATCATGGAAAATAATGTCTGATGATCAGACACAAATGTATGTACATGTAGGAATATCATTATAAAAGAAGTAAATGTAGATTGCTCATAATATATATATTAGTGTTTTATACAGGAAGGAAAAAGGGCGTGGTGCAAAATTTCAAAAAAGGGCACTTTAGCGCGCGACATCCATAAAAAGGGCACAAATATATCTGTATAGTGACTTAATAACAAGCTTTGTTACACACAAACATTGTATGTATAGTTTTGAGATTTATTGTTGAATAATTAAACCAACAAAATCCAGAATGTATATTTTATTATGTGTTTTTATATTTTCATGTAGTAACAAAAAACAAGATTAAACACCATAGGATATATATCTTATACAAACTATAGCTTTTCAAAGAAGTCTTAGAATACTGTTAAATGAGTTACCCTCTTAAACAATTATTTATATTTAAAACGTTACATACATTGCACAAACAAGTCCTTTATATGCATCTTAACTGGAGATTCACAAACACTAACACTTTGTTGAATAGTCAGAAAGTTCTGCGTAATGACATTGTTTTCATGACCACGTGATGTATTGTGTACATTTTATTTCGCACAAAGTGTAACTAGGAACGGCGCCGTACTGTCTTTTGTTCATTGTCAATTAATTCAATACACGTTAATTGGTCTCCGATATAAACTTGTTTTGCTTACAAAGCAATTTGCATCAATTTCTAATTTACGTTTCGTCGAAAGTGGAATGCCAAAATCGGACAGCGTACGTTGCGACATTCTAAACACGAATGATAAGTGGTACCAGTTAAATATTTTTGTAAAATTCATATCTGTGTTTGGCAATTAACATATTTTGACAAGTTACAAACGGGTCATAATGTTCTTAATTGAACCAATGGTGCAGGCCTACTACTGTTACAACAATTAACAACTTTTGGCCAAACAGGGTCCAAGACGGGGTCTCAACTTCTTTGCCGACATTCACACGTTATTGTAATCAAAACATCGTGACAATAAACAAGCACGTGCTCCAATTAAGCGCGGTCTGCCTAACCGTGAACAGCAAACGTGTTAAGATTGTCGTCTGCTACAATTCATCAACACACATCTACTGTGAGCCTGCGCCAATTGTATTGGATAGGAGGCGGAGCGTTATTTTAATCACCAGCTTTAATATGAGCCTGCGCCAATTGTATTGGATAGGAGGCGGAGCGTTATTTTAATCGACAGCTTTAATATGTCACGGGTTGCTTTTTTCGGCGTATGGCCAATTTTCAGGAAGTACAGTGGACGTCTTGGGGTTTTGTAATCGGCGTATGGAAACAATTATCGGGCGTAATATACGGCCGTACGCCGCTTAGTGCAAGCCCTGTAAATTAATATTATTTTATTTGCATTAAATTGAAATCAAATCAATATTTTACAGATACAACTGGTGTTTTTTTTTAAATTTAATTACGCGTAAAAATAAATGTTTTGATATAACTGAATTATGCATGAAATGCACAATTTCCACGTGAATAACATCGAGGTTTTCATCAAGTGTCCTAAGTAACTGTGCACGATTGTATCCGGACCGATTAGTGTTACAAAGCCACTGAAATTATCGATTGATATTGACACATTATTCACGCATGACGTATTCACAACCGCGCGAATCTTCGCTGATAATAGTTGGCTTAGAAGCTTGGTTAAGAGGCAATTAAGATGTTATCAATAAGGTCGCGCACGGCGGAAAACAGGGCGGCGGCCTTTGAAAAGGGCAGCGTGGCGCTGATTTGCTTTGAAAGGGGCAGCGAGGCGCTTCAAAAAAGCGGCGTGGCGCCGCGCCACGCTAAAACGGCCTGGATAAAACACTAATATATATATATGTATGAGAATTCCACAGATAATGCTAGATATATCAGCAACATATGTCCTACAATCAAGCATAACAAAATTATATATTTGGCTCTAAAACTCTCACAAATTTGTAATAAAACTGACTAAGACAAATACTGAAATAAAAACACAGTAGAGATCATTTGAGCAAAGAATCAATGAACATAAACAACAAGAGATGTGTTTGTCAGAAACACAATGCCCCCTAATGCACCGTTTTGATTATTTTTTGATTGTTGACCTTGAATGATGACCTTGACCTTTCACCCTTCAAAATGTGCAGCTCCATGAGATACTCATGCATGCAAAACATGAAGATGCTATCTTCAATATTGCAAAAGTTATCACAAAACTTTAATTTTGGTTTAAGTTTTGGACAGACAGAATAACAGACAGACAGACAGACAGGCCAACAACAATATACCCCTTTTTTTTAAAAGGGGGCATAAAAATGTACAGTAGCAAATTAGAAAGTATAATGTTATAATACAAGTGGCTGTCACAACATTTAATTAAATAAAAAGTTTCAAGATTCAATAGAAAATCACGAAATTATTAATATAATTATGAATAAACTAGTAAAGGTTATGACAACAAATTATTTCACACAATTATTTCTTAACTGATCTGACACAGAGAGAATTCTCATGGATTTCATTTAAATCATAGCACCACTACAAAGGGATTTTTTATTGTCCCACAATTCCCTTGGCGCATGTGCGCCATGCGATCTTCTGTATGGGCGTTTGTGGATTTGACAATAAAATTGTAAAGCTATTATGACGAGTGATCCCAATTACCATAAAGCCAATGCGATTAGCGCTTATTAAATGCAATTGATGTTACAGCCTTGTTACAATACGATGTGAAACATGATTTTTTTTATTTTTTTCCCTGCAAAAACTGGTCAACAAGTTGTTTGAAATGTTCGAAGCTTTCATATGTGTTATAAAATCCAGGTGTGGTGGACTTCCTTGTAGTTGGACAGTAGGTGAAAATCTTTTGTGTACTGTTCGCAACCTGTTCCTTCGATGGCGTGTAACGTTTCTTCATCCCACCACAACTGGGCACACCGCAAGCGCTGCAAGGTTTCCCACTTTTATGCTTGCGGTAAGGAAGCAAAGTACTCGTTTTGCTTTTGTTGATAAAGGTCCGGTTAGTTTGCACGAAGTCTGAAAAAATAAATAGAACTGTAAGTCCATGTTATATGATAAGTGTTGTATTGTACTTTGTAGTCTTATGTTATCCCATACAAGATGCATTCGCTAACCGGCTTTTATTACGTGTATGGCGATTTAACTCTTTTATGTAGACGTTAAACATAGGAAAATTATATATGAGCCTGGCTTTAGGAAAACTGGGCTTGATACATATGCATAATGTCATGCAAGATTAGCCTGTGAAGTCCGCACAGGCAAATCTGGGACAACACTTTTTCGCCTACGCTGGCTTGGGAGAAGAGACTTGCTTTCAACAAAATATTCCCTTAAAAAGCGAAAAGTGTGGTCTCTGATCAGCCGGTGCCGACTGCACAGGCTAATATGGGATGACACTTTATGCACATGCATTAACCCCATTTTCCTAGAGCAAGGCTTATTTACTTAATTATACAATAAGGTTAAGGTATGGGATTATATACCAAAACCCCAAAGTCCTGTATATTGCACAATGATTTTATTCAAATAGACAAATTTACCCTAAAGTTATTATGTAAAAGCAGAAAGCCTTTTATTGATGTTACAAAAATATCTTGTTAAGTTCAAGGTCTTGAAAAGTGGCTTCCATGTCTTATACCTAGCTCCTTACCATGCATATGTTTCAAATAAAATAACAGGCACAATTAATGATCAAATAGCAAACAAGAGTCCTCACACAAGCCAAGACCTCAGGCTGCAACCAAGTGACTTTTAAAAAGGAAATGTTCAAGTTGCAAAATAAGTTGAGTTTTAATAAAAATGTATAGAAAAAGAATTTTAGAAATATTGTTAACACTTTCTGCGTTGATTGATGCAAATGTCTGGAAAAAGAACTTAAAAAATATTTTTAACGCTTTCTGCGTAGATTGCAAAAAAAATGTCTGGAAAAAGAACGTAAAAATATTTTTAACGCTTTTTGCGTAGATTGATAACAATGTCTGGAAAAAGAACTTAATTTTTTTTTCACAAAGTCACGTTATTACAAGCCAAGACCTCAGGTTGCAGCACAGTTACTTATTACAAGCAAATGTTCAAGTTGAAAAATAATTTTTTAATAAAACATGTCTGAAAATTACCAAAAAAAAACATTGTCACACGGTACAACAATTGAAGTCACATAATCACATGTAGAACTTTAATTGATTTTTTGCATGCTATTAATGAGCGGTTTAAAAACATGTTGAGTGTGGTACACAACATTTACATTGTACTAGTGTTCAGTATTCCCTGCACGATTGAATACACCACTTAAAAGCATAATGCGTTTCCCTCAACGTCAATGAAAAAATCATCACAAATTACAAGATAATAAAACAACCTAATACAAGAAAGATTTCATGTTACAATAACAATGCAATCATAACCAATGATAAAGATGGAGCCCATTTTTTTTTACATTTTTCATCCACATGAATTTCTGTTACATCATCAGTTGACTTCCAAAGTGTTTAACCATGTGAGCCTTCAAGTTTCACTTCACACTGAATGTTTACCCACACAACTGACACTCAACAACAAAAAGGTGTATTTTTTTTTGTATTTTTCTTGCACTTATGTGCGTTCAAGGTGTATTTATTTATGCGAAAAGTGCACTTTAACTTAAAATAAGTACGCTTCAGTACACTGTGAGTGCGTTCTTAGTATATTGTCCACTGTATTAATACACTTTTTTGTAAAACATAAAACAAAATAAAAATGAAACAAGGGCTGTTTGTAAAACATGCATGCCCCCAAATTGGCTGTCAGTTGTAGTGGCAGACATTGTGTGACCTTGACCTTTGACCTAGTGACCTGAAAATCAATAGGGGTCATCTGCCAGTCATGACCAATGTCCCTATGAAGTATCGTGATCCCAGGCCTAAGGGTTCTTGAGTTATCAACCGGAAACCATTTTACTGCTTCAGGTAACTGTGACCTTGACCTTTGACCTAGTACCTGAAAATCAATAGGGGTCATTTTCCGATCATGACCAATGTCCCTATGAAGTTTCGTGATCCCAGGCCTAAGCGTTCTTGAGTTATCATCCAGAAACCATTTAACTGCTTCAGGTCACTGTGACCTTGACCTTTGACCTAGTGACCTGAACATCTATAGGGTCATCTGCCTGTCACGACCAATGTCCCTATAAAGTTTCATAATCCCAGGCCTAAGCATTCTTGAGTTATAATCCGAAAACCATTTTACTGCTTCAGGTCACTGTGACCTTGACCTTTGACCTAATGACCTGCTAATCAATAGGGATCATCTGCCGGTCATAACCAATGTCCCTATGAAGTTTTGTGATCTCAGGCCTAAGTGTTCTTGAATCATCATCCGGAAACCATTTTACTGCTTCAGGTCACTGTGTCCTTGACATTGACCTAGTGACCTGAAAAAAATAAGGGTCATCTGCCGGTCATGACCAATGTCCCTATGAAGTTTCGTGATCCCAGGCCTAAGTGTTCTTGCGTTACTATCTGGAAACCATTTTACTGCTTCAAGTCACTGTGACCTTGACCTTTGACATTGTGACCTGAAAATCAATAGGGGTCATCTGCCAGTCATGACCGATGTCCCTATGAAGTTTTGTGATCCCAGGCTTAAGTGTTCTTGGGTTATCATCTGGAAACCATGTGGTGGACAGTACCGACCGACATGTTCAAAACAATATACCCCCTCTTCTTCGAAGGGGGGCATAAACATGTACAAGTGTAATTAAGTGCATTAAATACTATGCCAAAACAGCTGCATTTAATGCTCATTAAATGCTCATTTTCAAGAAGGAAATCAAAGTCACATTATCACATCGTCAGTTGACTGCCCACGCCAACGTGAGTCACCAGGTGAGCCGTCAAGTTTCCCTTCACACTGAATGTTTTCCCGCACAACTGACACACAAACTGTCTGTCGCCGGTGTGGGTACGAATGTGGTTCTCCAGGTGCCTCTTGCGAGGGAAACATTTCTGACAAAATGGGCAGCTGTGTTGACGATTTTTTTTCAGTAGGAGGGCCCAGTTGGCTCTTGTCTAGATAGTTGTCGTAAATTGGGCTTGAGTCTGAAATTAGAAAATAGAACTGAAGTATTCTTGAGAGTTTTATCCAGAGTGTTAAATAGGCTGGTGTCTAAATTTTGTCTTGAGTCTGAAATTAGAAAATATAATTAAAGAACTTTTGTTCTCATATTGTAACTTAACATTACGACATACATAAGGTTAATGGTTTTTTCAAGCGTTAAGTTTGTTAAAAAAACACTTAAACAGTACATCAGAACATTAAACACATTTACTTAACTAAGAAACAAAATATTATACAAATGTATTCAGGAAACTACTATCTTAACTTTATTCCATGAATAATAGCATTAACAATTCTCAAAATCGCAATCAAAACGACCTTATGTAACTCACATTATATTGAGGTTTATAAAACAGAATGTGAACAAAAGAAACAGTCTGAATTTTACTTCCATAAATAACTAAACAAAAATGATGAAACATGATGACTTGATTTTGTGTTACATCACAATGCATACCATACCTTGCATAAAAAGTATAAAACAATAAAAGAAAGTATTATGATAGATGGACCTATTTATTTCACAAATCCACAAAGTGAAGAATTATTATACAGTGATAGAAAAAGGAATATTTATATTGAAAACAGTTCTTTATCATAAAAAATTCAGTTGCAAGGAATACAATCAAAATAATTTTTTTATTCAATATAATACATACAATGTATACATGTATATGATTATACAACAAAGTAATTGTACAAAGCAATCATAATATTCCTGTACAAATTTAAAAAACATTACCACTTGAATACATGTAACGGTAAACATTAAAAACACATTTTATTTTGCTGGACTATTGAAAAGCTTTTAAGACTTTTGATGCAAGGATTTTAAATTCAAATGCACCAGGGGAGGCAACTTTTTAAAATATTTCAGTGACATCAGATTTTTGATTTTTTAACTATTGTTATGTGAATTATGTGAATTATGTCAATAACACAATACTTCTTTCAATAAAGAATATAATAATTGTAAAAGGGATTATCAAATATACCCAATTATTGACAATACTTGTATGAAAACAGAGATAAAAATATTCATAGCCTAAAATCAACAATACAAATTCAGCAAAGTAACATCTCAAATTTCTTGTAAAAAGTATGTTTTATCTGATATAATGCTATTAAACAGAAAGTTATTAAAGTTCCATCAAAGGTCACTTTTCTAATTCAAAGCTATAACAATATATCTGCCTTGTAGGCTCATAACATGTTAAAATCTATCACAAATGGTTTCTCATTATTATTGAAACAAGAGATGTGTTTGTCAGAAACACAATGCCCCCTAACGTTTTGTTTTTTTTACCTTTGACCTTGGAGGATGACCTTGACCTTTCACCACTCAAAATATGTGGCTCCATGAGATACACATGCATGCCAAATATGAAGTTGCTATCTTCAATATTGCAAAAGTTATGACAAAACTTTAAGATTTATCAAAGTTTTGGACAGACATACAGAATGACAGACAGACCAAAAACAATACATCCCCTTTTATTAAAAGGGTGCATAAAAATGTTATAAGTTATCTGGGTAGCCTTAAGTCTAATAGAAACTGAATTTTGCCAAAAAAAAATACTTTACAAAATATATATTAAGCATGACTTTTAATAACATATTTGAAGTCATCTTAAATTAAGGACCGTTTCATTGCCCATTAATTTGGCCTATCAAAACGTGTGTTTGTCTACATTTTGCTGGTAACCTGATTGCTGTCAATGAACCCTGGAGTTTTCAAAATTTATGTGTCAGCAAAACTACTTCTCAAAAATATTGCCATTCATAATCTTTGACGCAGGTGTTTAAAGTATAAGTGAAGAAATAAATGCTGGCACCTTTTTTCATTAAATTAAAAATAAAACTTGTAAATATTTCCACTAGGGATTGAATAATTTTTTGTAATGTGAAACAGAGCCAAAATTATTTTTTTAAACGAGAGAAATTAACCAATTTGATTAAACAAGAATGTTATCAAGGTAAGTAAGGACAACAAAGGACGGACAACTACCGACGAACAAAAGACAGTCATAAAAGCTCACCATGAGCACGTTGCAATCAGGTGAGCTAAAAAAAACTGATTCATCATAATTTAACACTTTAGGGACGTTCACGACAAAGAATTGTGATGCAAGGCAATGTAATGCCTCCTTATATTATTTTTTTTAAACAAGAGTTATAAATAAATTTCTGATTCATTGTCTTTAAACACTTATGGGAATCAAGCAGTTCACAACAAGGAATTTCAAGGCTTTCTATTCCATTCACTAGATTAGCCAATGGCTACATATTGATCCTTGGCTAAAGAAAATTGTATTTGGCTGCAACTTCTTATTCATGAAAACCCATAAACATAGCAAAAATTACACACACTTTGCCAAACTGAGGCAAATTTGGCTAAGGGAAATGTTGAGGCAGTGGGAGCCATTAATTGTGATGCAAGGCCATGTAATGCCTCCTGAGGTTCCCCTTCTGGTTGAATCCCTTGTGGCACACGTGACACTGGTACGGCCTCTCCCCGGTGTGGACCCGCAGGTGCATGATCAGGTGAGCCGTCGAGGGGAACAACTTCTTACAGAAATCACAGCACAGAGCCCTCAGGTCTGAAACATAAGGGTTTGAATCCCTGTGAAAAACAAATGTGCCAGAACCATTTACACAGTGCCTATTGTTGCAGTTTTTAAATATCATACATTAGCTACTTTATTAGTGATTCTTTTACTTTTTGCATCTAAATTGTTTTTATAGCAATAATGATTATTTTCACTTTTTGGGGTATTATTCATTAATACTAGTATCAATATTTTACTACATAAAACATGTGCACGTATCTAAGGTGATAGTTCTTCAGGTAGATTACAATATATTATGTAAACTCAGGTACACCTACAACTCTCATTACCAGGTCAGTTCTGGATAATTGCTTATCAATAAGGGATAATTGCTTATCAATGGGAATCTGGCACTAGTGTGTATTGAATGGTCAGGTTCATGATTTAGTGGATTTTTAGGTTAACCTTAAATTTAAGGTACATGACCTACATAACTGAATTTCAGGTACACCTTAAATTTAAGGTACATGACCTACATAACTGAATTTCAGGTACACCTTAAATTTAAGGTACATGACCTACATAACTGAATTTCAGGTACACCTTAAATTTAAGGTACATGACCTAAACTGTTTATTAGGTTAACCTAAGATTTCAGGTAGGGGGTTTACTATATAAACCTGATGTTATATTCAAAGAGGGGGGGGCTTGGAATTAATTGCTAGGAGAGATGTATATATCATAAATATCAAATGCTTGACTTTAGTTGGAAATGTGAAAATAAATTGTGTATATAATGTAAATAAAATGTAGTAGTAGAAACGAATGACTTTACTTAATTTCTACTAGCTCTGCTAGTTAAATGAGTTAAAAGAGAGTTCGTCCACTTTATGGACTGGTGGCAGCGTATTAACTTGACTGAATTATAAAATTCTAGTCAGGATATTTGTGCAAGACTAGACTTCGAGTTACTACCATCGAAGTTCTTAAATTTGCGACACTGGTGGCAGCTGTGGGATTAGAGACTTTAACACGTGCGATTGTGCAACACTCGTGCAGACGGCTGGATTAGAGACTTTAACACGTGCGATTGTGCAACACTTGTGCAGACGGCTGGATTAGGGACTTAAACACGTGCGAGCAGTTATTCTAAATGATGATAGAATTCTGAGAATCTAGGAAAATGGAAAATTTAGAAAGTTTAATTTTCGTAATTGTTATTGTTTCGAGTTTTGGTTTAGCAATCATTGCTGGACAGATCAGATTGTGGGGTGCAGCTGCTTGTCTTAGAAAACATTACAACAGTGGTGGTCACGATAGAAATGACCATAGGAAGTACAAACGGAATAATATATCCAACGTTGAGTGTTTTAATTGTCACAATCTTGGGCATTATAAGAGCGAGTGTCCAATACAATCCGCGGAGCAGAATAAGGAATGCTAAAGATATTGATAATGGAATTAATGTGTGATTGAAATGTTTAATTTACGGTTTTGTCATTAAAACAAATGTGATAGAAAGAAGTGATTATGATGTACGTGTTTTGATGAACACACAAAATTAATAATTGTGTCAAAAAGTTGTGGTATATTCTAAAAGATGATGAAATTTATATGTGCAATTTTGGTGGTGTTGCATCAAATATGTGAATTGGAGTGTGTAGTGTTGTACACACTTACATGTAGTTGTCAAAAGTGGATTAATTCTGTGATGATGGTACAATTCAATTTTAAATTTGAACATCAAATGGGCACCAAGCATTTGAACGGGGATAGTTTATTCCAGAATTCATGCGATATGAAGGAATATAATTTTCGATGTGAGGGCTGCAAGGGTAGTTCAAAACTTCGGCGTCACAAATCGTTAGAATTTGTGAAAGTAGGTGATGTGGTACCTTTATTTACCAGGATTACTTCCGCTTCCGGGATAAATACAGGATGTACAAGTTTTCATGCTGTACGATCATTTCTCTACTGGTGGATTATTTTAGTCGTGTTGTTAGCTGCAATTATCAGTATCATAACTGGTAATTTTCCGTTTGAAAGATTAAAATTCGTATTTACCAGGAACGTTTTCGCTTCTCGGATAAATTATGGATGTGCACGTTTACATGCTGTACAATCTTTTTAATACCGTTGGGACGTTTTCGTTGTGTATTTAGCCACTATAACAAGTGTTGTGAAGAATGGATTTCACAAAATCACTGGTAGCGTATCGAGTCGCAGGATCCGAGACAAGTCTTTTGAAAGTGAACATGGAGTATCTCCGAAAGGTGTGGGAGAGGGAATACTTGGATTGAATCTAGCGACTTTTACACTACCCTCATTGTCCACGTACAGTTCAAGCCCTCGCTCTGTGTTTTACTTTTCTACAGGAAGTATTACAACAACAGCAATAGAATGATCCAGATGTACATGGATCATGGGCAAAGTTGCAAAAGAATGACTCAGCCGTACATGGGTCATATCACCTGGTTGGGGAAAAGTCCTTATAAACCAACTAGAAATGTGATTGCTGGTAAATCACCAGCAATTCGTTTTGTTGCTAAAATGGGACATATTACATATACTTAAGGAATGGTGTATTAATTTATGTTCCGTAAACTCCCATGTAAGGACATGAGAGTAAAAGAATGACAGTGGAAATTAAACATCTAATCTTTAAAGAAGCTATTATTTAACACGACAATTTACGATCAATAAAAAGACGGAATTGCGATTGTGATTAAGATAAAATACTAATTTCTTATAACGTGGAAGCTCTGGAACACTATTTTGATAAAACTTTGAAGAAAATTCGAGCCAATAATATGAAAGGACCTTTAGTGATTACTAGAAAAGTTGAGGACTTATTATTCGAGATCAAGTCAAATGTGCAAAAATCCAGAAATTAGAAAAGACAATTACGGAAACTACCAATAAATTAGAAGCAATGATTACGGAGAAAAATGATGAAATTCTGGATGCCATGAAAAAAACACTACAATATCAACAAGAACTTTTTAACACATATCTAAACGTAAAGAAAGAAGACGAACCTTAAAAAAACTTTCTGATAAATATCGCAGAAACCACCCTGAAAACTTAAAAAAAATGAAGCAATTTCGCCTGTGTATCAGGCCCGCCTCTGCCGCCCCAGACGAGGCAGTCGCGGGTAAGTCGCCCCTGGAGGGTCCATCATGGTCAGGCCACATTGTTGACCATGAGTGGGTAGGCATGACGGATGAATTCCCACCGTGATGTCCGGGTAGAGCGACGCGACGCGACGTGCCAATGATAAACAATTTAATTTGTTTAATATGGATTCATTTGTGTGTGTGTGTGTGTTTTATTTGTAAATAATGTACATCATTTTTTTTCAATGTGTGACTGGACTTAATATTCACTGCGAATTGGATTTACTTTTGTGACTGGATTTAATTTCATTTAAATAAAAAAATAAATGCTTTTCTGATTCATTCACCAAATAAGATAATATTGTGATTCTAACTAGAATAATCTTTTTAAGTGTTATTGAACTTTTAATATGTTGTATGTGAAACGAGACATTCACTACTATTATTTTATATTTGCATTCATTTGTATAATGAATGAATTCTTATGTTTTAGGACCATTTTCAAAAATGATGATTGCATGATTATGTATTTGGCATATAACTTCATATATTCATTTTTCAATGTTCGAACATATATATATAATGTGATTGATTTATTTGGATTTGTTATATTGTTTTTCGCTTATTTGACACCAGGGGTTGTCAAGCTGAGGGGGGAGTAGTGTTGCAGTTTTTAAATATCATACATTAGCTACTTTATTAGTGATTCTTTTACTTTTTGCATCTAAATTGTTTTTATAGCAATAATGATTATTTTCAATTTTTGGGGTATTATTCATTAATACTAGTATCAATATTTTACTACATAAAACATGTGCACGTATCTAAGGTGATAGTTCTTCAGGTAGATTACAATATATTATGTAAACTCAGGTACACCTACAACTCTCATTACCAGGTCAGTTCTGGATAATTGCTTATCAATAAGGGATAATTGCTTATCAATGGGAATCTGGCACTAGTGTGTATTGAATGGTCAGGTTCATGATTTAGTGGATTTTTAGGTTAACCTTAAATTTAAGGTACATGACCTACATAACTGAATTTCAGGTACACCTTAAATTTAAGGTACATGACCTACATAACTGAATTTCAGGTACACCTTAAATTTAAGGTACATGACCTACATAACTGAATTTCAGGTACACCTTAAATTTAAGGTACATGACCTAAACTGTTTATTAGGTTAACCTAAGATTTCAGGTAGGGGGTTTACTATATAAACCTGATGTTATATTCAAAGAGGGGGGGGGGGGCTTGGAATTAATTGCTAGGAGAGATGTATATATCATAAATATCAAATGCTTGACTTTAGTTGTAAATGTGAAAATAAATTGTGTATATAATGTAAATAAAATGTGGTAGTAGAAACGAATGACTTTACTTAATTTCTACTAGCTCTGCTAGTTAAATGAGTTAAAAGAGAGTTCGTCCACTTTATGGACTGGTGGCAGCGTATTAACTTGACTGAATTATAAAATTCTAGTCAGGATATTTGTGCAAGACTAGACTTCGAGTTACTACCATCGAAGTTCTTAAATTTGCGACACTATATGTCTGAAACAGAAGGATTTAGTTTAAACCTAATTATTTTAGCTGGATTGCGTCAAAAGCCGAAGGCTTATTGAAAGGCTCTAGAGTACGTTCCTGGGAAAAACCAGTACTTGGTGTCTTTGTGGGAGATCTAAAGAACGCTCGCAGGTGGGGATTGAATCTATGACCTCCAAGTCGCTAGGCGGTAACAATATCCACTAAGCCAGGGCGACCTTTAAATAAGGGTTTTAATCCCTGTGAAAGACAGATGTTCCAGCACCCCATATACAGAAATGTCATGTCAAGAATAACTTGGCCATTTAAAGAAATGGCCATTGCACTTGATATATTCTATTTCCAAAATGGCTACAGAAAGCGTATAGTTCATATAATATTTATGAATATTCTTCAATATCCTTAAACAAACTATGAATATTATATACATGTATAATCATTCTATCAAAACAGCGAATCATATCTATTCACCACAATTCTGCTTTATCACATGTATCATTATCTACAGGTCTATAGTCTTTATATTATGAAGTACAAACATTTGACCTTTAAAGAAGATGTGATTGATGCCATTTATAAATCACGGATTAAATTGGTTAGATATTTGTCAGACTTTGACGTCAGTAGGCATATGCATGAATACATGTATTAGCAAGGATTTAAATTGAATTTTGTAATTTTCTCACTTTTGACCCCTGCAACTGGTCTGCTTTCCTTCATTTTTAAGAATTACCAAAATGCTACCTCAAAAATATATTTATGTCATACAAATTGTGTTCTTTTTAGTATTTCACTTAAGTTAATGCAAAGTAACATTTGTAAAGCATTTGAAAAATATGCAGAAACAAAATAACTCTGGACTTTAGTTTTTTGAAAACTGAACATTCCATTTACCCCAAAATATTTTGAGCACAGGTTCATTTGAATCCTGGTTTTCAAACTCTGAAGAAATCGCTGCAGTGCATAGCATATTGTTTAATTAATACGTTTTTAAATTGAACACTGCTTTCAACATGGTTTTATCAGCCGACAAATAATGTTATTTCTACAATACATTTTCAGTGTTTATACAATTATGAAGCCTGATTCGTGATCATTCCGCCAAATTGTGAACAGCCATCCTGTGTCGCCGCAAGTTCCCTTTCTGCGTGGACTTGTACGAGCAAATGTTGCACTGGAATGGTTTGTCTCCCGTGTGCATTCGTATGTGTGAATCGATGTTGCTCAGACTGAAAAACAGCTTAGCGCAAACTGGGCAACAGAATCGACGAAATCCCTGTGTTATGCTGTCCACGATAATGCCTGATTCGTGCCGACCTACAAATAATCAAGAAAAACTGCTTTCAGGTGTAGAAGGATTAGGCTGGTTCAGATAGGTTTGGAACATAACTTTATCTTACCTTGTACACAACACTCGTTTTTCATTGGTTGGCTGGGTCACTTGAAGTGTATTTTTCTGTAAGACGTCAGTAATCTCTAGTCAGGTAACTCAGTAAACCGATTGTGTATATACAAGTTCAACCAGGTTTCCCTGTCGAAGACAGTTATTTTATTGTAACTTAACAAGTCAACAAGCACAAATCTACAAACATTGTAACAACATATTGTTATTTGTTATATTCCTAATATAAAACAGTGTTATGGTATCCAGGATTATGCTTGATTTTTGCTGACCTACACTCACAAAAAAACACAAGAAAAACAGCATGTCAGAAAGATTTGTCTGGTAAAGATAGGTAGAAGCTTGTAACATAATGTTATCTTACCTTGTCCGGAACACTCTTTTTCATTGGTTGGCTGGGTAACTTGAAATGTATTTTTAGTGTAAGGTCAGTGACACATAATATTTAGTCATTAAAATTATATTTCAATATAAATGTTTCAAAAGATTTTGTATACAAGTTAAAAGAACTGTCTAAGACCATTATTTTTTTGCAACTCAACAAGCAAAATCTACAAATACTTTAACAACAAATTTATATCTCGACTGATTCATCTTCATACTGATACTGAAAATATGTGCAAACATATCACATCTATTGAAAACAGGCAAAACTGATTATTAGAAATGCAGCTACCTTATTGTTATTTTTTACATTCTCAAATAAATAATTGAATTGCTAATAAAATATTATGATTTGCATCATACAAATAAAAAAGCCAAGGTCACAATCTCTATTTTTGAAGCATGTAGGGATATTTCTATTTCACATGCAAATGATTTATTAATTAAGGAATAATTAATATCAATAACATTATCATGAGGTATCATTTTTATTGTTTATAAATATATGCAAGTCTTTTCTTTAAGGCAATGGACCAATTGCCTATACAATACAAGACAAAACATGCAACATAACATAAATTAAAATACTTAAAAAATCATATATGATGTTGTCACCCACTTGCAACGGTCTAAGCCGGGTCCGTCTAAAATGCGATTATGACTCATATTTGCGATATGAACGAAACGACAAAATATGAACCAATATTGGCAATATTGATGCTTTTTCTGCAATATTTTTATCAACAAATAACTGTATAATGAAAAATATACATATTGTGTAAAACCTGTTAAGGCCAAAAAATGTCTTGGTTCCGGGAACATGGCCAGAAAAATGTAGGAGGTAGGTAGGTTCTTTTTTTTATGGTTTTTTTTTACCAGTCGACTGATTTCAGGGTAAATAAGGGTCAGTTAATGCACCCATGATTGTTTAAACACTGACCAAATGATTAACATTGCACATGTGGTGTTTAGTCTTGTATATTATTCATCATTTCATCATTCCTAGCTCTTTATGCACCTTTTTCCTTTTAATCACCCTCTCTTAAGTTCTAATGCTAACCTGCGTACAGAATTCACAAAAGAGAACACGTCTTGTATTTATTTTTCATCCATAAATACAATGTCTTTTTATATTCATAAAGGTATAACATTTATCACATATGCAAATGATTGTTTTGTAGTACATATTTGCCTTTTGCAAATTCTGTCAGTAACATGTGTACATGGTGACATGTTGAGTACATGGTGACATGTTGAGTGGATTCACAGAGACCCATGTAAGGCATTAGCTAGGTCTTAGTGTACTTCATAACAGTGCACTCAGGTCCTGTGGGTTCAGGTTAGAATAGCATGTAAAAGATTGTTCTTTAAGATCCATATAAAGTTTCATGACTATAGCTCAAACACTTTTTGATACAACATTGTGGGACGGTCTGACAGGGGCAAATCTTTATGCTCACCTTAAGAGGGGGCATAAAAATTTGAAGTATATAAATATATACCACTTAGTGACCTCAAAAACTCTAAACATTCATCATTCTAGAGCCTAGACAGCTTGGAAAAAACATCTTCCTATTCCTAATTTATTGACATACAACAGATCGTAACGATACTGAAAACTGGCTTTCAAATACATGTTTTATAATAGTACAAGACACAAAAATTGGTCAACAGATTAAAGATAACTGTCTTAATACTTAAATCTACAATACTGCTTGAAAGGTTTGATGCATGATGTAATGGGGGGAGGAACTTTGACATTTCCCTAAAATTTTACTTTAATGTTTGTCCTATTTTAAACAGACTTTCCAAATTTTCTCTTCAACAATTGGTTCTTTTCTCATATCTCAGCATTTCTGGAAGATGGCTAGAACAGTTATATATTATGTCTTCAACTCCGCATCTGTGTCCGCCCCAGGGTATCCACAATGAGCACGCAGGTATTTTTTTGTTTTAATAAGCAGTGTTTGGAACAGAATCTACCAAAATGCAAACGTCCGGGAAATGTAAACAATGACTGACAATTTTAGTAGTGAATAATTCAGTATTTCAAATCCGGTGTTTACCATGTTAACATGGACTTTTAGCAAAGATTTTGGTATGAATCTATTACTTGGAATCCGAATTGTGCTGAGATAAAATTTCAGAAAAATCAACCCTTCAACATAAAAGTTACCTCTCAAAATGTTACAAAAAACATCCAGTTAAACATATGAGATGAGTACCTCCCAGAAAGATGTCCCATCCAGCTATGTTCCACAAGAAATTTAACGCCATTTCGTTGTGCATCCACCGGCCCATGAAGCTCATAAAAAATCTCAGCCGCTGTTGATGAGGTTGGGGTAACACTCATATCCTGACAGCCTTTTTTGTGGTCACAATTTGCGATGGTTATCAGATACAATGCCCTATAGGTTAAACTTGTACTGTGGTGTACTGTACCGGCGAAAAACATAGCCATCAGATTTTTTTCCGCGGAACCAAAAATTATTTAGGGTCGGGGGCAAAAAATAGGGTCAGTCGGGTTCCCTGAACCAAGACTATTTTTTTGTTTGGCCTAACATAAATAGAGCAATTAACTAGACATTATCATTTTTCCAACTCTAAAGTCATGTTCGCGAATATGAAAATTGTTTGTAGGCTAAACACCACCAACAATATAACCACGACGTCTCAACAATAAAAAATCTCAGGAAAAAAACTCAATGTTCACTCGATCTTAACAGTATTAATATTTTAGGAAGATTTTTATTCATTGAATGATTTCCATATAATTTTTTTTAAGAAAAACATTTTAAAACAGTCGATGTCTGTTCATATTCGCCACTTTCAGTCATATTCGCGAATATGAGTCATATACGCACTTAAGTCGTACCGCCTACCGGTCTATTGACCTTATCGCAACATCCGGGCACTTGCGTCAGTTAGAGTTACATGCCCCTTGACGACGGTGAAAACAAAAGCGCTGTCACCATTTTATTTGCATTGAATTAATTATTTAACACTGCTCCCAATTATCTTAAGTTAAGGCACATCTTTGCGACCATTTTTTAGAATAAAAATACCCAGAAATAGAAATTCTTTCATAATAAATTTAATTTAATGAACGAACACAAATAAGGATGAAAACAAACAACCAATAAATTTTAAATATATGCAACATATAGTAGCTGATTTGAACCTCTATATTTGTTACCTTATTACCTTGTTACGTATTAAATAAATTATCATGATCAATGTTATTGTTTTTATTTAATTCACACCAATTTCGACACTTTTTGTTTCTGCATGTTTAGTATTTGAATGCCCCTTTCTTTATCACAAACCGATTATCTCGTTATGATCGGATACTGTCCAGACAAAGATAACACGGTGTCATAAAGCCAGCTGGGGACCTATACTTGGGGCTCTGCATAAACCACATGTGGTCATTAAACACAATTTATGATACCTCTATGTCATCTCTTGTCATACTGAGCAGTCATTTAAGCCAAATTTTTTATGCCGAAATAATTGAATATACAGTTGCTTTATAAAACACGTTGACACCTTAAATAAACATTTAATTAAATTAAATGCAATATTTTTCATTTGATTGTTTGCATCAGTCTTAAAATCTTGTAAGCTTCTGTATTCTGGTGTTTAATTGCCCCTTTGTTTTGCATAATCCGATTATCTCGTTTTGATCAAATATTGTCCAAACTTAACTGACAAAAAGGTATCATAAACCACACTGGGTGGTCCAGACAGTGTCATTTAACACGATAGATGCCACCATGTCTCCTCTTTCTGGTAGTATTAAGCAGTCATTTGGATGAATAATTAACGCCGATGTACTTAACAGTTGCTTAAATTAGATATGTGACATATGGTCAAATATAAAGTCATGTCCAATTGAGATTATCAGAAATTTACACCGTAAAGATACTAGCCCGATTAATTTATTAAAGTATTTAATAATTATAAAATTTACGTAAAAAACAAGTAACGTATTTAGCGTGTATCAGTTAATTAAAAAGACGTCATTCCGTATTAAGATTTAATGTTACGACAATAAACGATCGACATCATAAAAAAGAAATTACGTTTGACAGCAACAGGGGTAAACAATGTTTGTAAAACAAATATTTATACAGATATATGTGTGTTAATTTTAATATTTGTCACTCGTACTCATTACAATGAACACAACTAAGGCTTTCAGTAAGCCATGTACCAGATGTTCCTACGTATTTTACAGCTTCACATTAGCATGATAAATTGACATAGTAGAAATATAATTATAATGTTCGAAGATGAATGAACCCTGAAAAGAACGACAATACTCATTACATCAACATCTACAAGGGTACTCCCATTATTACAGAATAAACGAATTTACCCGGTGTCTCAGTGAGAAAGTTAATCATGAATGTCGCCGTACTCGGTCATCGGCCACTTGGTCGGATCATTTTTCCAACATCCAGCTTGCAATTTGTACGGACATTCATTAAGTCCAATTAGTTTTATTTTCTGATCACATCGGGCTTTCGAAGTACAATCTAACCCTTCATAATAGTCAAAAAACATTGTAAACACCAATTACAGGACATTTAATTACCTATCGACTTCCCAATAGGAATGCAATTGACGAAATATCAGCAGAGGTGCTCAATCAGCGTAATAAATCGACCGTATCTAGGACATTGTTTTCACCGTCGCTAAGGGACTGCCCCTTTTGTGACGTCATCGCGATAAGGTCAATACAAGCTTTGGGTGGGGTGGGGTAAAACCTGGACCTGAAACCGGGGATTCCCTATCTTCTTTTCAGTTGAAATACAATTCCATGCAGAAACACGTGAATCAAAAGGGTTTCTAAAATGAATGGTTATGTTCAAAGCACCTTTTACACCATTGGATAGAATAGCGCACATGTTCTCTTCTTTTTAATTTACAATTAATTGAATATCAGTATTATGCCGAAGTTGGAACAAGGGGCGGAAACTTGTGTATGCACCGGTTACACGACACCTATACCATCGGAAGTACGACCGAGTAGTACAGAGACATCGCTTAAGACCAACGCTTATCGTTTATTTTTATGTTCGCCTAATTCATCAGTATTTAAGCCATGTAACGGCTGTGAGTTACCTTAGCCAAACTTTTTCTGGGCAATCTGGTTTACCACTATTGTGAGTAAGCCTCGATTTGTAATTGTCGGCTTAGGTACTACTTAAATGTACACCGGTACTCTAAAGTGTACTTCAAAGTACCCCGGGTTAATTGTATTATACTTAAATGTACCCCGGTTACTCTAAAGTGTACTTCAAAGTACCCGGGGTTAATTGTAGTATACTTAAAAAATAACCCGGTTACTCTAAAGTGTACTTCAAAGTACCCGGGGTTAATTGTAGTATACTTAAATGTACCCCGGTTACTCTAAAGTGTACTTCAAAGTACCCCGGGTTAATTGTAGTATACTTAAAAAATACCCCGGTTACTCTAAAGTGTACTTCAAAGTACCCGGGGTTAATTGTAGTATACTTAAAAAATACCCCGGTTACTCCAAAGTGTACTTCAAAGTACCCGGGGTTAATTGTAGTATACTTAAAAAATACCCCGGTTACTCTAAAGTGTACTTCAAAGTACCCGGGGTTAATTGTAGTATACTTAAAAAATACCACGGTTACTCTAAAGTGTACTACAAAGTACCCGGGGTTGATTGTAGTATACTTAAAAAATACCCCGGTTTCTCTAAAGTGTACTTCAAAGTACCCGGGGTTAATTGAAGTAAACTTAAGAAAACCCGGGGTACTTTTAAGAAATTCCTTAGCCGAAAACGACCAATGGAGCCTTATTAAGTGCACAAATTAAAGCCAGCCATGCATAAATCATACGTATGGGAAGAATGACCGTAGACATTATTTCATAACCAATCACCATACAACTAATGTGGTCGGCTGGAAATCGACCCCGCGACCCTCCAATTTGTAGTCCAGCGCTCTACCCTCTTTGTTAGCTCGGTTGAAAACGTCAACAGACAGAGGTAATAACAGATGCGAGGTGTTTTTCCCCATAATGTGCATATGATTCCGTGTTTAATCGGTATTGTTTTTGACCCATATACATAATAAAAATATCGGCAAACCATTTATCCATAACTTATCTTTTAGAATGTCGAATTTAGTTAAGACGAAATCAAATAAAAGTACCAATATGCAGCATGATAATATGAGACGTGTGCAACACAATGATAATTTTATACAAAGTACTAACTTTAATTTCAAATAGTCTGCATTTAAAACAAAACATTTTATCAAAACAATAGAGAATGAAGCTTGTTCCAAAAAAATAGAAATCGCCTCCTGCAACGAACGTATTTTTATGTTAAAAAAATCTGACATAAATTAACTAAATTACAATGTGTTAAACTTATAAAATAAAAAAATAAAAACGGTCAGGCTTATAAATGTTCAGCTTACGCCAAAATGGTTTGTTATCATAGTTGATTGAGATATTTTGACTTGAATATCAGTTCCAAACCCTGCCCTCGGATAGTATCAGGGGCGGATCCAGGATTTCTCGTTAGCAGGCGGGATATTTTAAGATTTGCTTGGGGTACAGGGTGCCGCAAGGGCCCCTGGTGGGTGCAGTGCAAAGCCCTGTTAGGGGGTCCAGGGGGGCTTTGCCCCCTATAAGCTCAACGATTTTAGTGATTTTGAAGGCTTTGACAACCACTTATCGAGCACGCCACGCCTTATGTACTTTCATCAAAGTACCTTCTTATAATGCGACTTCAAAAACCGGGCGACAGACAGTTTAAAGTTAAAACATTTAGCGATTGCCTGTTATAAGTGGGAAATGCTGTGTAGACTACGAAAAAGAAGAAAAAATTGTTTAAATAGGTGATTTAGATCTAGTAAGGTGTGAAACATCAAATGAATCGACTTAACTTTTGCCGCCTATGAATATTGTATACAAAGGTGTCACTTCTCATAAAAAGGAAGTACTGTTTTCATCTTGCACCAACGTATGCATACGACGCTTCCACTAAACAGTTGCAAAAGTCGCCATTCATCGATAAGGACGTCACTTTGTAGAAACACTTGTGCGTACACCATTTAGATCAGTTTAAAAAACACGAATCCGCCGCATTTAATAATTACACACACGTGTAGCTTTAATACGTATGTATGTAACCGAAGTGATCGAAACAACATGATAACGGAAGTGCTCGAATTTTATTTCACGGGTACATTTACAAGAAAACAATGTTTTGAGTGTTTGAATTTAATATAATGTGACAGTTCATAAGGCTCAATTGGTCGTTGCTCAGAGACTCTTAAAAAGAACCACGGGTACTCTAAAATATACTGCAGTGTACCCTGGGTACGGAAAATATGGCCATACTCAGGAGTACGTTTTAGTATATGTTCCGTTTCCCGGGTACTTTGTAGTAAACTGAAGAGTACGGGGTACTTTAAAATAGTACCTGAGCAGACAATGATCAATCTAGCGTTAATAAGTAAGAAACTATGTTATTCTTCCGCGGACTTTATCTTAGTGCACCCACATTTAGCCTAATATGGCGTGTGTATTCAAATTCTATGTTAGACAGATTTCTGTGACTATGCTGCTTTAAGATTGGAAACCGCAATTTTCACGTGGTGAGCGGTAGAATAAAGAAATTTTCACCGACACAAATAACAATGCAGTTGAACTGTTTTACATAAAGAACACACGATCTTGTTTCAATCACAAGTCACTACCATTCGAGTATATTTTGCAGTCAACACACGAAAACCATAAACACGTGCACTCAATGTTATTATTTATTGCCGCCATGTAACACACTTGCACCGTCCTGTATTCAATGCTGAATGTCGCTCAAAATGCTCCGAAAATTGTTTCCAGGTGATGGTGTGTATAATCACTCGACATTTTACACTGTCACTTAAAAATACATATCAGAACATTACTTAATGTCAGACAGTTATGCAATTCTAGTGTGCACTGTCATTTAACTATAAATCGCGCCTGGTTTCTCAATAACATTCAGCTACGTCACTTAAAAAGCCGCGCTCTGGAAAAACTGGACTTAATGCAAGTGCGTAAAGTTTTATCCCAGATTAACCTGTGCATTTCGCACAGGCTCTTGTGCATTTCGCACCTGCTTACCAGGGCCGACACTTTCCACCTTTAATGGATTTTCGTTTAAAAAAAGTTCTTTAAACGAATTATTCCAAAAAGCGAAAAGTGTCGTCCCTGATTAGCCTTAGCGGAATGCACAGGCTAATCTGGGACGACACTTGACGCACATGCATTAAGCCCAGTTTTCTCAGAACGAGGCTCCAATGATGAAATCCAGGTGGTTACTGAATGGAATTGTGCACTATAAGCATGTGTCTGGTCAGGTTTCCGTTCTTGGCCGACCTGTACTCGCACACGTCACATTTAAATGGTTTCTCCCCGGTGTGTGTACGCGAGTGTTCCAGGAGGCTGAACCGACTGGGGAACAGCTTAGGGCACACTGGACACCGGAAGTGACGGATGCCACTCAGCGAAGTCGCCGACTTGCCTTTACCTGCAAGTAAGAGTTATTTTAAATCTATTTATTTTAGCTCGATTGCATCAAACGCCTAAGGCTTATTGAAACACTCTCGATGCCGTTTCCTGGGTAAAACCAGTTTTTGGTGTCTGTATTGGGCCTTTTTGGGGTGATATTAAGAACGCCACCACTGTATGGATCGAACCCGTGACCTCCAGGTCGCTAGGCGATAACCTCTACATGCGGTTACCGAATAGAATTGTCCATTACGAGCATGTGCCGGGTCAGGTTCCCTTTCTTGGCGGACCTGTACTCGCAGACATCACACTTGAATGGTTTCTCTCCAGTGTGGGTGCGCGTGTGTTCTAGAAGGTTGAACCGACTGGGGAACAGCTTAGGACATACTGGACAAGGGAAGAGGCGGATGCTTTCCAGCGAAACCATCTGCGAGCCGTTACCTGCAAGGAAAGAGTTCGTGGCCATACTTCTCCGTGGTAGTTGACTTTTTTAAGTCTGATTACCAAAAAAGCGGTCTTATAACACAAACGAACATCGGTCTTAGAACACAAAAGAACAGCGGTCTTAGAACACGAAAACAACGGTCTTAGAACACAAAAGTCATAGAGATTTTTAAAAGGACAGAATTTTATTCATTGTATTATGTTGTACATCAACGGTAAGTTATTCTTAGAGATGGTGAATAACAAGTGGTGTATTAAATAAAAACGGTTCGAAAAAAAATGTAATAAAAAATACTAAGCATAGTTTACTACGAGGATTACAACATATAAGGAATAACACTCCTAAAGGTTTGTATGCAATAAAACCTAGTTCTGGGAAAACTGGGCTAAATGGATTTGCTTAAAGTGTCATCCCGGATTAGCCTGCGCAGTCCGCACAAGCTACTTATAAGTAAGGACACGTTCCGCTTTTATGGACTTTTTCGTTAAAAATGTTTTGTATATTTAAACGAAAATCCAGTCTGGGCGGAAAATGTCGTCCCTGTTAAGCCTGTGTGGACTGAATGAAATGCATTTGTCCGAGAAAAAGGCTCAAATAAACTATTCATTGAAACAAAGAACATGTTTGTATATTGGTTATAATTATTGAAACATACAATTATTGTTATGCGAAGTATGCATGTGAAGTATATGCGCTATATAAGTACAACCAAACTGATCATGATGTAAACAATGTGTCAACAAATGATTAACGATGAACCATCTGATAAAAAAAGTAAAATAAATTTTGATTTTTAATTCTTTAAATTTGGTATTACAAAATTTATATGTAACCTGTATTTTTTTGTTTAAAAAAAAAGTTTTGGATTTGGAAGTTAACCCAGGTGTTATTATGTGAAAGATGACTCACGCAGATGTTTTGATTAAACAAACAATGAGGTTTAATTTAGGAAGTTACGACAATAAAAATGACCACTAAGACAATGACCATTAGTACAATGACAATGACTATTTAGGCAAAGACCATTTAGACAATGACAATGGCCATTTAGACAATGAAAATAAACATTTAGTCAATGACAAAGACTATTTTAAAAATGACGATGACTATTAAGACAATGACAATGACATTTTGACAATTAAAATGACCATTTTGACAATGAAAATGAATATTAAGACAAAGACTATTTAGAGAATGACTATAACCATTTAAACCATGACAATGACAATGACAATTTTGACGATGACAATGACCATTCTGACATTGAAAATAACACGTTAAACAATGACAACTACCGTTTTGACAATAACAATGGATGCTTAGACAATTAAATGACCATTTAGACAATAGTCACTATTCAAGGTCAAAGTTCAAAACATAGTCTTGGGCCTAAAAAAGATTATCAAATAACAGATCTTACAAGTCTACTGAGATAAGATTCCAAATGCAAGAATCAAGTCCTTGTTTGAAGGTCAAGGTCACATTTAATTGTTAAAGGTTGTAGGAGAGAAATCATTTAAGCCTTTTTACAATTTTCCTAAAACAACAACACATGTATACAGTAGCGTTAGCGATTGTGTTCCGCGATTAAGCGGTAAAAAATCGCTTAAAAGTAAGCGTTTTTAACCGATTTAACCGCTTAATAGATTTTCAGAGGTTAATAAGCGTTTTAAACGGATTTCATCGGTTTTCAAGCGTTTTAATCCGATGAATTGCGCAACAACTTCTTTATGCAATTTTACGCGATTAATCGCTACGCATGCGCATTGGTCCAAACCGCTGACAAAGCGCTGAATGGGCGGAGCCTAACAGAGGTAGGTGTGTCCTAAATATTTATTTATAGATCCTTGATTATCCTTGTAATATCCATTTTCAGATTTACCGTGAATATTAATTATTTTTTACTTTTATTGTTTATCCAACATAAATGTATATATGTTATCTAAAGAAATCATCTCTTTTTGCAAATCCTAACAAAAATAGACGAGTTAATTGTTATTGTTTACATTCGGGATTTTCCGCGCATGCGCACTGACTGGTTGGCAAAAACACTGGTTACAGTCACGTAAAACATGTATAAAGGGCTTTTGTTTAGTCAATTAAACGATAAAAAATCCGAAATAAACATTACAACTCTTAAACAATAGTGCAATATATATATTTAGTACTAATAAATGTATCATCATATATATAATTTCCTCTTTATAAAAATACAAATTAGTTATTAGTATCAGAGTAAACGTGGTCGGAAGACTAAATACTGACAATACCACACAACAAAACAATACATTAGCCGTATTCTTTTTTATAGTAAGACTTTAAAAAATGATATTTCAAAACTTATAAAACATATATTAATTTGATTATAACTATAAACGGTGTGGATATTGTTATTGCTCATCAGCGACCGAAAGTGTATTATAAGAGGCGCATTTAATCAATTATAAAACAAAGCCATAAAAAACGGAATACATTAACAATCGTTAAATGTTGTTGTTATTTTCTTTTCCATAGAATGAATTTTCGTTTCGTTTCCATTGAATAACAATATTAATAAATTTTAATATACAAATGAAAATAAAACCTGCATCTTGTGCAAATTGAACTGTCTTTGCATGTATATTGAAATCTCTTAACAAGTAATAAGGAGTGATACATTTAACAATCTAGCATTTTATGATAAATATATGTATTTATTTAATTTATTTTACGCAAATACTGTTTATCCATTGTGATTGCTTGTTTTCATGATGGTGTTACGTGCAATGCAAGAACGTATAATCTTTACACTAAATTGACGAGTTTACATTTGCCGGTACCCGCGGTAAATACATCAATTGTGTAGCAGTAATATTGAACAATATTTTAACTTTAAAGACATAAAGCACTGTATTATTATGATTAAACTGGCTAACAAATAAAAACACATGTTCCTGTTAATCCGTTTCGGACAAATATCTTCTTTTTTTAATATGTTAAATTATTTATTAAAGCAAATGTTACGTATTTTGGCTTTTATATTTGGCTTGCTCAATATGACTGCTCAATATGCCTAGAGATGACATGGAAGTATCATAAAGTATGCCACATGTGGTCTATGCAAGGACCCAATTAAAGTATAGGTCCCTATGTTTATGACGCCGGCATGTTTTCTGTGTAATTGTCTGGGCAGTCTCCGATCATAACGAGATAATATGCTTGTGACGAACAACGGTTCAATTAAACACCAGGTTAGAAATGCTGAAACAAGTGTCAAAATTGGTGTGCACAATTAAATAAAACAATTAGATTTATGAATTTATTTGTTGTGTAACAAGGTAGTTTGTACAGATATATTAAGATTAAAATCAGTTACTATAGGAGGTTTTTGTGTGACGTCACAAGAGGGGTTTTCCGTTACTAAAAATAGATTGGCCGTCAACTTCTCGATCGCGGCCTATTACATTGTATCAGAGTAAAGGTCGTCGGAAGACTTAATACTTACAATTTCACAAAATTTCACAAAACAAAACTATAACTACCTGTATTCTTTTTTAAGTAAGACTTTAATAAAAAGCAGTTGTTTCCCTTTGAGGGAGGACGTGTTATTTTTGGACAGAGCAAAAAAATAAATAAAACACAGTAAAGTGAATATTTTCACTGGATTAAAGTGGTATTTGTGAAAAATGGAAGTTTTCTTGTAACGAGGTAATACGACTTCATTTAAAATTGAAAAACAACTACAATGTAAAAACTTTTTATAGTGCACATGGTCACGCTATGCTTCAAAAGAGGATGTCGCCATATTGAATGTGTACATTTTGACATATGTGTAAACTGACAATAATACACACGCCTGCACAACAAGATCAAAATATGTATACTTCTCAAAAGAAAATAGTAAATGGCGGATAAGCGAAAGCACATTAGTACAAGCGGGAGTGAGTTAGAGTCAAGTATAAGTGAAGTAGTGGTAGAAAAACAAAAGAAGAAAAAAGGTAAAATAGTCGCATCAAAAGGAAAAACGATCCCTGAAACACAGGGTGAAAGTATGGAGAGCCAAATTCAAGATTTGAAAGTCGAACTGAAATTGATGAGCGATAAGTTGACATCGTTTATAGATAAAAACGACTCATTTACAAAGGAATTGGTAACTAAAATAACAACACAGGTTAAAGCAGAAATAGTTAAGCCATTTGAAAAGAGAATTGAAATTCTAGAAGCAAAGTTGTTCGAAAAAGAGCTCGACAGTGACAAATTAAATAGGAAAATTGAAAGCCTTGAAAATGATCTGAAGAAAGCAAAGGAAAGTGAACAACATGACAAAACATGCATAATTAGGGTCATGGAAAAACAATCAGGTAAACTCAACGAGCTTGAGCAGTATGGAAGACGGAATAATATCCGGATAGCAGGGTTAGCCGAAGCGAGCAATACTAACAATAACAATAAAACGACAAGTGAAACGGCAGAAGACACTAGCAAGGCAATAATAAAATTTCTAAATGAGAAGATCGAGGGGCTTAATCTTTGCATAAACGATATTGACATAGCACATCGACTAGGCAAGAGAGATACCAATAGTAAACCAAGAGCAGCAATTGTGAAATTCGTGTCCAGGTACAAGAGAGATCAAGTGATGAAAAATAGAAGGTGCCTGAAAGGTTCTGGCATCTTTCTAAATGACGACCTAACAAAGCTGAACCAAGCTGTTTTGATGTCAATAAAACGTAAACTGAACCAAGAACGAAATGAAACAGCTTGGTCCTGGGAAGGGAAATTGTACGTGAAAACAGCAAGTGGTACAATTACCCAAGTACGATTTGACGAGTACAGCAAATGGACAGGGCCAGAATGGAACACCATACTCAAACAGTTTAACAATTCATAATATGTGTGCACTCTATCTTTCATCGAACAGTATACGCATAAGCGTTTTTCACGAGGAAACGATGCTTGAAACCATGCACTGGTGATTTTTGTTAAAGGGATATGTTGAATCATAATTTTGTCACATTTATAAGACATCAAGCTCTCCTAAAAATAGAAAATAATAGTTAACGAATTATTTGTATATTGACATACAGTAGTTTTTTTGTGTTTTTCAGCTTATAAAAACAAAGTTCGTTTATCAATGCATAAAAGCGTTCGTTAACTGTATTATAAATACATAATTACAGTTTAACTATATGCGTTTGTGTGAATTTTAAATACGATTTTGGATAGCTATGTACAATCTAATGAATTATTTGTATACTGCAAAAGGCTAGTTTTTTTCAATCTATATCAAAAAATAAGTTTTTTTTATTAATGCAAAAAATTATAAAGCGGCAAAAAGGTATGTTGTAGTTGCATGAAGACACAATCATATTGTTCAGCGATGCATAATGTATTGATACAGACAGTCCAGGCGTGGATAAATTTTATCAAATTGTAAAACATCAAAATTGCAAAAGAATACATTCTAGATCACCCTCGAAGTTATAGTGTGTCTTTTATTTAGTGGTGATAATGATTTTGACCATAATGTTGTTGTTTTTCTTGGTGTTATTGTACTGTATACGAATATATATGTGTTTAGTTTTTGTAAGACAAACAAATTTACTCTCACAAGTGCAAACGCACGCACGCACCCACGCACGCACGCACGCACGCACGCACGCGCGCACGCACACACACACACACACACACACGCACTAAGACACACACACACACACACACGCACGCACGCACGCACGCACGCACACACACACACACACACGCGCACACGCACACGCACACACACCCTCACACACACACACACACACACAATCACTCCGATTGATTAGCTAATTATCCGATATTTATGCTACAGGATACGTGTTTAACTTGTTGAATAGTATGCATTTACTATAGATCTAATGCAGATTTGTACCAAGTTGTTAAAAATGTAAACAGATAAATGATAAGATGGCAAAAGATTAAACTGGTAGTATGCTATTTGTACCCAAAATAAGACTAGTCCAATGTGTTATTAATCATTTAAACTGCATAAGATTAACCGATTATCGGATATTATTGCAAACTTTCTATAAATCAATTATAGATAATATTTATAGTTTCGTTACATATATTTAAGTGAATTTAACTACGATTTGTTGACATCTTTGATTAACTTAATCTTTTAAAGTAACCACTAACATATGGCAAAACGATATCATCTTGGATGCAGTTGCATGAAGACACAGTTATAGTGTTCAACGGGGCATAATAATTGATACATACGGTTCTTACGTGGAGAACTTTTACCAAATTGTGAAGCCTCAAAATTGAAAAAGAATGTATCCTAGATTACCCCCGATGCTATCGTTTTTTTCAGTGGTGATAATGATTTTGATCATAGTGTTGTTGTTTTTCTTGGTGTTATTGTACTGTATACGAACATGTATGTAATTAGTCTTCTTTAGAGAAAAACAAATCGGCTCGCACAAGTGCAAATACAAACCCACACGCGCACACACGCACGCGCATACACGCACGCACGCACGCGCATACACCAAACACACACACATTCACACACAATACCGCGTGCGCACACGCACGAACGAATGCACGTACGCTTTTCTGGAATTTTTATACGTTTGCATCCATAGATAGACATCCATATAAGTTGAGCTTAATGACTTATAGAAAAGAAAAAATGACAAAAGTAACAAACCACGCAAAAGAAATAATACACTCACATTGAACATGAAGTATATATGTGTATGTGTATATATGTATATGTATATGTATATATATACATATTTACACTCATGAGCTAATTATATTCCTTTTTTTATAAATTTATTTATACAAAAACTAACGACCACGCACTATTTTTTTATTATACATGTTATTCATGTCTTTAAACTCGTTTTTAACACAACTCTCTCATCTTAATAGGCAAGATCCATTATACATTATCCATTATTTCTTTTTACTTCTTCTTTCTATGGAATATTCATCTGTTTGTATCCCTAATTTTTGTTTTCTATTTTTGCTCGTATGTGTAAACATCTTATGTCTTATAATAGAGACTAACTGGATATGTTTAAAAAAAGAAACTAACTGGACAAGCACACACAAACTATCATTAACATCACCCTCCACCTTTTTAAATGATTAAATTATGTACTTTAAATGCTAAAGGGCTAAACAACAAAGACAAACGCATTAAAATCTTCAAATGGTTAGACGACAAAAAATATAGTATATGCCTATTACAAGAAAGTCACTTGACACATACTTTAGCACAAACCTTAAAAGATGAATGGGACGGAGAAATTTATCGCAGTGGAGAACATACAAATAAACAAGGCATTGCCTTTCTGATAAAAAATAATATAGGTGTCACAGTCGATAACTTTAAGGAAATAATAATTGGCAGACAAGCAAGTATAGATATCAAAATACACGAAACACAAATAACATTAATCAACGTCTACGGCCCTAACATAGACGATTCCACATTTTACGAAACATTACAATCCTTTATAATCAATAACCAAGATAAAAATATTATAATCGGTGGTGATTTCAATACTGTCCTGAACCCATTATTAGATAAAAAGAATGGAAACCTTTATACTCATACTAAAAATAGAAACATTTTAAACAACATAATTGAAAACTACAATATGATAGATATCTGGCGTACAATATACCCAAACGAAAGCAAATTCACCTGGCACTCAAACACAAAACCAACAATATTTTGTAGATTAGACTATTTTTTAATATCTGAATCACTTTGCAACATAATTGACACATGTAACATAAAACCAGGGTTTATGACTGACCACTCTCTAGTTGAACTTAAACTGCACAATATACAACCTGAAAGAGGCCCAGGATACTTTAAAATTAACAACAGCATCTTATTAGATACACAATATCAAACACAAATAAAACAGGAAATATTAAATACAGTTCAAAATAATAAAGATGCAAACCCAAACACCATATGGGAAGTAATTAAAGGAAATATACGTAACACAACAATTAGATACACATCATTTAAACAAAAAGAAACACACAAACTTGAAAATGAAACCATCAAAACCATTGAAACACTTGAAAAACAATTGCATCAAACAAACACAAATGATACCACCGACATTGAAAATGAAATAACTTTAAAAAAGCAAATATTAGATGGAATTTATCATACACATCTCAATGGTATAATACTAAGAGCGCGTGCACAGCATGTTGAACACAATGAAAAAAATACAAAATATTTCGCAAACATTGAAAAACGTAGAAGTGAACAAAAAACTGTACACAAATTAGTAGTCAATGGCAAAGATATAACAAACAGAACTCAAATACTAGAAGAACAACGTTTATTTTTCGAAACCCTCTATAAACGAAAAAATGTTGAAAATAACACCCTTTTTAAAAATACACATCACGCTTTAAACCAGGAGGAAAAACAATTGTGCGACGGATTGCTTAATGAATATGAATGTGGATTAGCTCTAAAAGAAATGCAAAATAACAAAAGCCCAGGATCTGATGGCATCACAATCGAATTTTATAAAATATTCTGGAATGATATAAAAGCACATCTAATTAATTCACTTAACTATTCATTTAACAACGAAAACTTAACTACGCTACAAAAACAAGGTATTATATCACTTATTCCAAAACCCGGAAAAAACTTAGAATCCTTAGCAAACTGGCGCCCGATTAGTTTACTAAACAATGATTATAAAATTGCAACTAAAAGTATAGCAAACAGAATAAAAAAAATATTACCATCAATCATTTCAAAATCTCAATCTGGTTTCATAAAAGGACGTTACATTGGTGAAAACGTTCGTCTTATCCAAGAATGCATAAACTATTTCAACAATTCAAATAATCCTGGTCTAATATTCTTTGCAGACTTTGAAAAGGCATTCGATTCGCTTGATCATTCATTTATGTTCTCTTGCTTAGAAAATATGAACTTTGGTGAAAGTCTCATTCAATGGGTCAAACTGTTCTATACCGATATTAACAGTATAATTATTAATAATGGCTTCTTTTCGAACAGTTTTAACATCGAACGAGGGGTTCGACAAGGATGTCCACTCTCATCATCGCTATTTATTATTTGCATCGAGTATCTATCACATCACATCCAATCAAATAAACACATAAAAGGCATATCACTAGAACCTGACGAAGAAATCAAACAATCCCTATTTGCTGACGATGCAACTTATTTTTTAAATGACAATTACGATTCTTTCCATAACCTAATAGAGTCGCTAACCCTTTACGGAATGACATCGGGTCTTAAACTAAACAAAAGTAAATGTACTGTGCTTCGAGTAGGTAAATTAAAACAAAGTAATGTTCAATATAAAAAAGAAATGAAATTTAATTGGACATCCGATGAAGCCACAACGTTAGGAATTACTTTCACAAATAATGAAAAGGATACAGTTCTTAAAAACATACTACCTAAATTACAGAATTTTAAAAACTGCTTAAAATCATGGCATCATCGTAAACTTACACTAATCGGAAAAAACACAGTATTGAAAACGTTTGCACTTCCTAAATTTATATATGTTTTAACAGTCCTCCCAAATCCACCAAATAATGTTATTAACGATATAAAATCAGCAATATTTAACTTCATATGGGACGGTAAACCTGATAAAATAAAAAGAACTCAGTTAATTCAATCTGTAGAAAATGGAGGTATTCAATTAACGAACATTGACTCATTCTTGAATGCAATCAAATGCAGCTGGGTTAAAAGATACCTAGATAATACCAATACGAGTAAATGGAAATTATTCTACCAGAAAATCCTAAAAAATATGGTGACTCCTTAATCTTTGAATGTAACATCAGCAATACTATCTTACATGACATTGCAAACGAAAACATATTTCTATCTGATGTTCTATCAGCGTGGAGTGATGTCACTCATAACTTAGAAACCCAAACTAGCAGTAAAACAATTCTATGGAACAATAAAGACATAACTTCAAACAATAAGACGCTTTTCTATAAAGACTGGTTTGAACGAAGCATTAAATATGTCGACCAATTATATGACTACAGAATTAAGGATTTCTACTCTTTTGAAAATATATGCTACATATACGGAATACCTTCAAATAATTTTCTGAAGTACTACACACTAATCAAAAGTATACCCATACATATTAAATCTGAAATCAATACAAATAATACACCATGTACTCAAACAACATTTGTAGAAAACATACTTGGAAGAAAAAACAAAACAAATAAAATATTTTACACACTACAAATTAAAAACCCTACAGAAAACTCCAAAATCCAAAATAAATGGCAAGTCCTTCTTGAAGAAAATGAACTTAATTGGAAACACATATTTACCATGCCATATAAAGCAACTATTGAAAGCACACTGAGAAATTTTCAATATAAATACATCCATAGAATTATAGCTACAAATAAATATCTCTTTAAATGCAAATTATCTAACTCAAATCTGTGTGACTTCTGCTTTGAAAACATTGAAACTATAGAACATCTTTTTTGGGAGTGCAAACACATCCAGCCTATTTGGAATCAATTAATATCTTTTCTTGAACAACAACAACTTAACGTTAAACTATCTTTCTTAAATGTAAGTTTCGGAATTAACTCATTGAAATCAATAGACTGTAATAATATTGTGAATTTTATGGTTATATTGATGAAATATTTTATCTTAAACATGAAGTACAAAAAACAAGTACCAAATTTTAATTGCTTTGTCCATAGTCTTAAACTAAAAATCCAGATTGAGAAAGAAATAGCCCTCAGTAATGACACATTACAAATCTTTGAACAAAAATGGAATCGGATTAAATTCTCATAATGTTTTGTCCACTTATATACATTTTACCCTAATGTTAGTTTATCTCTCTAAAATAGTTTTGTTTATTTATTTTTTTTAATTTTTATTTTTTAATCTGACAAGATCATTGTGAATATAAAACAAAAAACACAAGTCCAGTATGCTTTCTTCCGACTTTATACAACTCATCATTTTTCATAACTATTACTCTGTTGTGCTTTTCTTTTCTCTCTAAAAAAAAAATAAATATATATTAGCATATCTTGTAAAACATGTCTGAACTTTATTGCTTTGTATATCACTATATTGTATGATCATATACATGTTTACATTGTATGTATGATATTGAATAAAAAAAAAAAAAAAAAAAGACTTTAATAAATGATATTTCAAAAATTATAAAACATATAATAATAATGAATATTATTATAAGTGGTGCGGATGCGATAGTGTTATTTTTTACAGAGATTGAAATTTAGTGTAAGGGGTGTATTGAATCAGTTATAAAACAAAGCCCTTAAATAGCTCAATACATTTGATTTTTCAATCTTGAAATGTAGTTTTAATTTTCTTTTACATTGAAGAATTTTCGTTTCGTTTACATTGAATGTAAATATTAATAATTTAAGTATTCCAATTGAAAAATACACCTGCATATTTTGCAAATTGAACTGTCTTTGCATGTACATGCATATTGAAAACTCTTCTCTAGTGATAATGAGCGATACAAATCTAGCATTTTATGATACCATAAATCTACACATTTAATTTATTTTACGCAAGTATTTTGTATATCCGTATATAATGACCAAACGCGATTGCTTGTTTTCATGATGATGTTTCGAATACTGCAGTAACACACGATCTTTACACATTATAGCAGAGTTTACATTTGCAGGTACCCGTTAAATACGCTGTGTAGCAGTAAATTTGTAAAATATTTTAAATGTATAGTTATTAAACACTTTATTGTTATTTTTAAACTGGCTAATGTATATACTTAATAGTTCCTAGCTGTTAATCCATTTCGGACAAATGTCTATTTTTTAAATATGTTCAAATATTTTATTTAAGCAACTGTTTAGTTTTTAACTTAATATGCTAAGAGATGACATGAAGGTATCATAAATTGTGTTTAATGACCAGACACATGTGGTTTATGCAGAGACCCCATACAGAGTCATACAAGTATAGGTCCCTGGGTTTATTACACACTGTTTTCTTAGTAAATGTCTGGACAGTATCCGATCATATCGAGGTAATCGGTTTGTGATAAACAAAGGGGCAATTAAACACTGTGTTAACAATGCTGAAACAAAGAGTGTCAAAACTGGTGTGAACAATTAAATAAAAGCATTTACATTTATCAAGAGGATTTAGTTAATCTGCAACAAGGTAAGTTTTTACAAACAAATAGGTTCAAATCAGTTTCTATATTTGATTACAAAAATTCAATTAATTTGTTGTTTGTTTTCGTCCTTATTTGTGTTCGTTCATTGGATTCAATTTAATCTGAACGAATTTCAAGTTCTGAGTATTTTTTGTTCTTCAAAAGGGTCGCGAATATGATTGTAACCTTATCACGATGCGGTTCATCACATGCAAACAATAGCAGAATGGCCGCAGTTTTGACGGCCAAAATTTGAGCATGCGCAAACGCGACGTCATTATCGGAATCCCCAATACCTCCTATATGTTGCGAACAAAAGCGATCTATTTGTTGTTTGTTTCCATCCTTATTTGTGTACTTTCATTAAATTTAATTTATTCTAAACGAATTTACATTTCTGAAATTTTGTATCTAAAATGGACGTGAAAATGCGGTTAGTAGAGATTTTTGTGGTAACCACATACCGAGCTCGTAGATAGTGTACGTTCCACTCCAGAGCTCGTTTTTAGTAAAAACAAATAATAACAACAATATAATCGTTCAAAAAATGAATTTCCACGCATGCTTATGTTTTATTCAGACATAAATAGTAAAATTATATTTGATACAGTTCATGATTATCAGTAAAAACGATGATAATGTCAACCTTCTCTATATGCGCTTATATGAATTCCACCTCTTTTTGCCAACCAGTGGGCGGAGTCTAAACTTTGCAGGTGCGTGTGACGTCACGCGTTAACTCGTCTATACTGAAAAATATCTGTATGATACTGTTTGTAGAATAAACATAATTTAATTATGATGTGGGGATCGATGTGAAACACGCTCACAATTGACATGACGCCAACTGTCAATCAAATCCTTATCTAAGAATTCATCTACCAATCAGCGATCGATTAATCGGGCGCGTCGGTTAGCAACGAAATGCCCGTCATTTTCTAGACAAGCTATATGTCTAGGTTCACTTTTGTTTCAACTAGTTTCTTTTGTTTTCCTCTTTAAAAACGTAGATTAAAAATGGTTTAACGGTGTCAATGGTGATTATGTAACTCGGACAATCGATATCCTGAAAGATTAGTTGTTGACATTGAATTTATATCGTTTCCAAAGCCGAAAAGAGATCTTGAGAAGTGTAAGAGATGGATAAATGCATGCGGTCGTCCCAACGAACAACTGAACGTCAGCACTGTCAAAAAATACAATATCTTTTTATCGAATATACTAGCAGATTTAAATAGTTTATGTTATCGATCTGATCATCGCATAATAGTTCATGTTTTTTAAATAGTTTTATCAGTTACTAGTCGATTAATAGCAGCAGTGTTCATCTGCATTGCTTTACGAGAACTTTAACCCAGCATGAAGCCTAATTTATGCTGTGTTTTGTTACTCTGATAGTAATACACTTAATTGTCATCATACATGCTATTTGAAGGTGACATGCGATGTCTTATCTTATTAACGGTATCTACACATTTGCAGACATGTGGTGTCACCAACAAACGCTTTTAATCCACACTTGGAGCTCGAATGCCTAGTTCTCATTTTTTAAACGAGTTTCGTTTATTTTGTTCGGATAAAAAACGGAAATGAAACATGGCAAAACGGTGTAAATAGGGTTTATGCAACTCTGACATTTGGTATCCAGAAAGATAAGTTAGATGAATTAAATTTATACCATTTCCAACGCGGAAATACGGTCTTGACAAGAGCGTGTGGAAGCTTCAAGAATTACCGAGACCCCCCTTATAGAACATTACTTTATTTAAAAAGCTTGAAATGTCATATAAGCAATAACTAAGCATTATTAAGTATGTATTATGTTACAATGTGCATGTAAAATAATAGAGAATTTGGTACCTACTTCGTGTAACTTCACGAAATCCCCGTTAAAAATCGCGTTTGTGTGTGTGTCAGAAACAAGTGAAAACCATTTTGTTATTATTTTAATAAAGACGTATCGATAAATGCTATTGTATAAGAGTTATTATTACTGATATAAGTTAACCAATAAATGCGGTAACTTCGGGGAAGTCGGTACTAGCGCGAACGTCTGATACTGGTAGCGTTATTAATTAGCCTGACCGAATCTGAATCTGAATCGGATCTGAAAGGATGCGTTGCAGGGCCTTGTAAGGCGTAGGTCGCAATGGGAGAGAGTCTAGTCCAACTGTGGATTAAGCAGCGCAGTCCTAAAACTGTTGACGGAAGCCGCGCACACAACACTGTCGCTAAGTTTGTTCCAGTCTAATACAGTTCTGGGAAAGAAGGAGTTTTATAAATTGTTCGGTTTTACACACAAAAGTTTTAAAGCACTTTGTATTATTTGTCACTTGATTTTCTAGAATGTTTGTAGCTTGATAGTCATTAAATGGTTTAGGTTTAACGTTTCGTTTATTTCTTGCATGTGTTAATATGTCATGACAAGGTAAGGCTGGCACCTTCCCCCCGACAACTTTGTACAGGAAGGTAAGTCGATTGGTCTTTCGTCTGTCCTGTAGGCTTTGGAGTTCCAGTGTTTTCAACATTGACGATACACAGCCTTCGTCCCGCGAGCGGTAATCCCCTGTGATGAATCTAGCCGCTTGTCTCTGGATGCGCTCGATCTTGTCAATATGCTTTGCTAGATGTGGATCCCATACCACAGAGCTGTACTCAAGTGTTGATCTGACTAATGCTAAGTAAGCTGTTTTTCTACAGGTGATCAGGCATTGTTTGAGGTTTCTACGTATGAATCCTAGGGTACAGTTAGCTTTCTTGACTATTTTATTGATGTGGGGGTCCTAGTTTAAGTTGGAGGATATTGTGACGCCTAAGCATGGAATTTCTTCGACCTGTTGAAGGAGGTGATTATCTAGTTCATAGAAGTGAGATGATCTGTTGTTAATGCTCAGAATGTAACATTTTTTGGCATTGAAATGCATTCTCCATGAAGATGTCCAGATTTCCAACGCTTTCAGGTCGTCTTGAAGGGCTATGTTGTCTTGTATGGATCGTATGGGCCTGTACAAGAGGCAATCGTCTGCAAACAGTCGTACTTGTGACATAACTGTGTCAGGAAGGTCATTTATGTGGCACAAAAACAAGAGGGGGCCGAGGACGGTTCCTTGAGGTACTCCCGAGTCAACATGGGCGGTTGTGGATTTCTCCCCGTCTAGGACAACTTGCATGTTGCGATTGGTGAGGAAGTCTCTTAGCCATGTATTCAGTGGGCCATCGATTCCATAACCGGAAAGTTTATTCAGGAGCTTCTCGTGTGGGACGGTGTCAAAATCTTTCGAGAAATCGAGTATGGCAATGTCTATTTGGCTTCCCTTGTCGTAGTTAATTAGGAGGTCATGGATGGTTGTAATAAGTTGCGTTTCGCAGGAATAGCCAGATCTAAAGCCGTGGTTGAGTGAAGTAAGTATTTTGGTCTGTTCTAGGTGGTTAATTATATGTTTGCCTGATTATGTGTTCGAGAAGTTTACATGATATTGAAGTTAGAGACACAGGTCTATAATTCTCTGCCAGGTGAACATCTCCTTTCTTGAAGACAGGGGCGATGCTTGCATTCCGCCAGTCACTTGGTAGCGTCCCTTGGTCCAGTGATTTCTGGAAGATATATTGCATGGCTGGGGCTAGTTCAGCTGCACAGTTCTTGAGAACAATGGTTGGGATACTGTCTGGGCCTCTAGCTTTTGAAATGTTCAAATCAGCAAGTAATTTCTTTACGCCTTCCTCTGTTATGTGTAGTGGGGGTATTGATCTTGTTTTCTTGTTAAGGTTGGGTAACACCCCATCTTTATCTTCTTTAGTGAAAACTGAGCTGAATTGGTCTAATAGTATCTGTGCCTTTGTTTTGCTATCATTCATAAGTTGACCCAATTTTTTAAGCGGTGCTACGCCTGTGTTGTCTTGGCGGCGTGACTTAACATATCTCCAGAATGGCTTTGTGTTGTTTTCGTCAAGTCCGCTTTGTATGGTGTAGTTTATATAATCAATTTTAGCCTTTTTTAAAGCCTTCTTGCAGTATTTTTGGTAGCGCTTGTAGGTGCCTCAATTGTTGGTTACCTTAGCTTTCTTGTGAAGTATTGCTTTGCGCTTTGTCATCCTGTGTAGATCTTTCTTGAACCAGGGTAGGGATTTCCGGTGTTTACACCGAATTCCCCTTCGTACAACGATAATTTATATCAGACAATGACCAAACTTATTGTGTTGTTTTTGCGCTTTAAATTATAGTGATTGATAAATGACTCATAAGCAATGTTAAATATTAATAATATCACTTTTATACGTAATAACATGTTGGATTTTGATACCCACTCTGTGTCAGAAAGCGTGTAAAACTTCACCGAAATCCCAGTTTTAAAGCGCTATTTCGTGTCAAATACACGGGGGGGGGGAGGATGTTTCGTTAATACTTTCGTAAATAACATGGGTAAATGCCGTTGAGGAAGTGTTAATTAATTGCTAATACCTCCATAACACGTAGTAACAGGTTCGATTTCGGTAAGCACGCAAGCGTTTTAATAGAGCGTGTTTCATGTACCGAAAAAACCAGTTATAAATAGCTGATGTTCTCTATAAACGTATATATTTTTTTGCATTCGCAGGATAATTAAATGACACAAACCCCTTTTACAAGTGTCATATTGTGTCAAAAAGTCCATAAAAATTATCCGGAATATCGCGTAAATCTATATGCAGTCTATAGGCAAAGAAGCCATTCTGTATGTGTATCTGTGTAGTCTTCACCGCCAAAGATGGCGAACCCCAGTGGTTGCTGTGAGTACAAGTCCAATGTATAAATATCACACCTTCACCACACTAGTTCCTATATACATGGTTTTCACAAGTATATCACAAGGTACATATATATACACATCACAGTCATTGCACAGTTTTCACAGGTATATCGCAAAATACACATATATACACACGGGTTATTACAGACGTTGGGGACATGTCTGGACCACATGTTATTTTTTCACACTTACATCACAGGGTTCGTATATACACACATCAGTCATTACAAACACTGAACAAGTATCTAGACCGCATGCCATGCCACCAAGAAGTCCTCAGTTTCCAGACAGTTCTTTATAAAGTCTATATCTTGTAGTATGTAAGTGGAAGAATAGTCTTTATATATGAAATTCTAACATGCACGTTTTGTCTCTATATGAAGGAAGGTTTGGGACTATGATTGACCAGTCAATGAGGGTTTGGGCTAGTAGAGCAGGGGAGGTAACTTGTTTGGTGAGATCCATAGATTCCAGTATATTCCAAATTTCGCACATAACTGGGGCTCTTACCTGTTCCAGTGCAGAGCAGTGTAGCAGGAAGTGTTCGACTGTTTCATCTTTCACTTTACAGTTCGGGCACACTGCGCTTATTGCATTCTGGTTGAAGCGGCATCTATTTACTTGGAGTACGTAAGTGCCGGTAAGAAGCCTGAATCTTGTAGGGAGTCGAGTTACCTCTAGTGCTGAGGAGCATCCAACTTGTATCAAAGGATGAAATTTGCCAGGTGAATATTGAATGTTCATGTATTTCAAAGAGGAATATGTGCGGGCGATCCTATCGATATAATCTTTCCAATAATTCACTACCGTTTTATGTACCTTTAATCTCCACTGGGATTTATTAAGAGGGTTTTGCAGATAATCATCAACATCTCCTAGGTCGTATTTTACAAGGAAAGGGAGCACACAGTTTATCCATGATGAGGATTTTCCTGATTTCACAGAAAGTTGTCGTACCACAATTTGGCGTTCAATACTAGACTCATTTTGGCCACATATATTGTTGAAAAAGTTTAAGATTTTCAAATGTTATATTGCTTCAATTGGTAAAAGTCCTGTAAGGATAAGCACGCAGGAATCTGCAGCGTTATTTGGTAGAGAAAGTATCTGTTTAATAGTTTTCCTTTGGAATAGGTCCAGTTGTTTGATGAGAGTACTCTTTGGTGTGAATATTTCTATACCGTAGGTGAGCACAGGAAGAACAAATGACTTATAAAGATCCAGCATTGATTTGTGGTCCAGACCATTGTGACCGTGCAGCCCGGCTCCAAGGAGACTGTACAGAGCACGTCTTGCCTTTGAGATGTTCCCTTCTACGTTCACTTCAGCTGTTTCACAGACAGACGTCGTTCTTGTTATACCTAAATGGACGGAGGTATCCACATGATTAAGGTTAATTTCACCCAGTTTGAAGCATTCACTTTTAGGGATTGTTGTTCTTTCGGAAGGTTTGATATTTAAGGCCACAGTCTTTGTGGGTTGAAGAAGGTAACGTTCTTCATTTGCAAATGATAGGGACATATTTATCATTGACTGTACATCTGTGTGGTCTCTACCCATTAAACATACATCGTCTGCGCACGCCGAGCTATTAGCGAGTACGGTGCCAATACGCCCACCTCGTCCGGTGTCGGCTAACCTATCCAGTAAAGGATTGACGTAGAGCTTGTAGAGGTCCGTAGAGAGGATCCCTCCCTGACGTACTCCTTGTGATATATCGAAGGAACCACTTATTTGGGACCTATACTTAACAACACTGGATGAGTTTTCATGCAAGGATTTCAAGAGGAGCCAATGACCGTCGTTTATACCTGCATGGTAAAGTCTGCGTAGAAGTTGGGAGTGGTCGACCACGTCGAACGCTGACTTGGCGTCTTAGAACACCACATGAGCAGAGGTTTTTAGGTCTGCACACTCACGATAGTACTCTTCCAGAATAAAAGCAGCATTTAACGGGGAAGACCCTGACGTGAAGCCTCGTTGTGAAGCGTTTTGCACTTTTAAAATACAGTCTTGAATTCTATTTCTTAAAATTGTCTCTATAATTTTGCACAGAGTAGGTAGTACTGTTATTCCTCTGTAATTCCCTACTTCGGATGGGACGCCTTTCTTTTTAAAGACCGGGGTTAGGATGCCTCTTTTCAAACAGGTAGGAATTTCTCGGTTATTGAAGATAATGTTGATGATTTCAAGAATACTAGTTCTTTAACTGTCCGGGCCAAATACAACGTGCTCTATGTTAATACCAAAAATATCCGCCGCTTTACCTTTATGCATTGTTTTCAGGGCTTTTGTCAGTTCATCAAATGTCACAGGAATCACAAGTGAGTTGAAGACGATATTGATGATTGCGGATATCTCACATTGAACTTGACTGTGATAGGTTTTATCAAAATCGGTGTCGTCTGAGTGTTGTGCTAAATGCTCGAAGTGTGCTTTGAACCCCTCGAGAATACCATATGTTCCTGAGTAGAGTGTTTCTCCTACATATAGATCTTCAACCACTTGTTTCAGGGATCCTCTCTGTTTATAATCAGGCTATAAAATAGTTTCTTGCCACATGACCTAGAGTTCATAATCTCTTGTTTCTCATCGCTCAATTTCTTAGCGGCACTAACCCTACATAGTCGCCTAAATTCCTTCTTGGCGCTCTTTCTTTCAATGAATGTCTGGTCACACGAGTCATTCTTAGTACCATTCGCTTTCCATAGTTTGTTTATTATTCTGAGATTCGTTAAGGATTGAGATATTTCATTGTTCCATATTGTTAGTTTGGGTTTAGTGTTTCTTGTTTTTTTTTCTTTCTCCCTGTACTTCATGAGCTGCATGGCACATAATATTACACATTTCAGTAACTGACCTTTCTATCGGTTGATTAATACGCGATCCACCACTATTGAGCTTTGAAGCAACAAGATCAGCATAGTTTTGTTTATCAATTTTGTCCCACTTTACACTATTCACACTAGTTAATTTTGCCTTAGTAAGTCTTCTGACGGTTTTGCTGTAAGCTCAAGTTTTATAATAACTGTGATTGGCACATGGTCAGAGACGTTTGATACTATTGGGAGAACTTCGGTATTTCTGTGTATAAAGCGGTTAGAGTTTGTCGCTAGAAAGTAATCTATTTCAGATTCAGACGCCCCACTTGGATGGAAGAAAGTAGAGCCTACACATGTATATTCCAATTGAAATTCGTCTATGAAATTGTCAATATAGGATCGTCTTCTTTCGGATTTTTGCGTTCTAAGGTCTATATTTAGGTCGCCGCTTATAAGGATGTTGTGAGAGTTTCTAAACTTAGAGATAATCTCAGCAAGTTCATCTATGACACTACAAAAGTCATCAGCACTAGTACTGTACCCCCGACATGGCATGTACACACACACAATGAGAGTTTTCATCTTGCATGCATTTCTGTCGCAGATTGCCACACATTGGATTCTTTCCGAACCTTCATGGAGGGGTTTGACAAAACTGCTTATAGATTTGTCCCACAGTATGGCCACTCCACCTTATCCACGGGGTAATTGGATAGGCAATAAAGGACCATTAAAGTCTGACCCTTTACCTGTGTAGTCTAGTTTATCGGATATTTCATCGAGGAGCGAAATTTGAATTTGAAAGAGCCAGTGTTCTTGTAGTAATATAATGTGACATTGTTTCGACATTTCTAAAATAGCGTGTGTTGATGCCTTCATATCTTTTCAATTAAACGAACCTACTCGCAGTAACATGTGGTCCTCGTTTGCTAAAGAATTAGGATGTTTGAGGCTGTTCGCCGAAAATTTCTGGTTGCATCAGCTGTAACCACTTCTGTCATGCCAGGATTACCCCTCTTATCCAGACTTGGGCCTGCAGTGCTGTTACCAGACTGAGACATGCAATGGACGCTGTTTCCCGGTAGGTCGCTTCCTGGTCTGGGGTGATGAGAGGCGTCGTCCGGTAGCGTACATCGAGCGATGTTCACCGGTTTGGCACTTCCGGGTACAGAGCGTGGGTGGCTATCGTCTGGCAGCTGACGTAAGACACTGCTTACCTGCTGTGTACATCCTGCTGAGAGCTGACAATGAGGGTGTTTAAGTGGGGCGCTACTCTCCGACTGGGCCCTTCCTGGTACCCTGTAACGGTTATCGGTAGGTAGATTTGTATATTTGGCATACATGAGCTGGGTGTAATAGAATCATCTTCACATGAAGATTGTGTGCTATTGTTAAAAACTTTAGCAATGAAGTCAACTTTCTTTTCCATTTCTCCAAATACAATATCTGAAATTTTATCATGCAACGCTTGACAGCTTATCGCAAATTTGCTCCTAATGTTTCCAGCCTGATCTGATTCAAACTTATTTTTAATTGATGGCGATACAGATTCATTCGCCACAAAAGTGTTCCCAATGTTTTGAGTATTACTGAGGAGTGTCTCATTTTCGAACATGGAGATTCTAGTAGTTAGAGTTTTAATTGTCAGATTCATTTCGTTGTTTCTATATTCAAGTTTTTTAACTAGTGCTTCGAGTCTAGTATTGTCTTTTTGGAGTGCGTCCATCTTTTTATCTTTAGTCGATATGATTGCCAATAGTTAGTGTAACACGTGTGGTGTACATATAGTCCATATTATTGCTTATTGTAAGTGGAACACTCATGATGTACAGATAGTCCATATAAGTGCCTATTGTTAGTGAATCACTCGTGGGGGACATATACAGAATATGACACCTGTAGTTATGTGTCCAATTAAAAGTTGCAGTGTAATAACCATATTTTGGTATATTGGTACATAGTTAAAATTGTATTTGTTTTTTTAAGACATTTTCTCAGTTTACATGTTTAATGTTATTATGTTTGAAGACTTAAAAAGGAAACGTATTTAATAAGAAGTTGTCTATTTGGACACCTTATAAATGATCTGTTCTATATGATAGTATCAAACAAAATGTTTGCATTTGAAGAAGTTGGTTTGATTTAATTTGTTGGTCACGCTTTTGTCATTTTTGTAGTTAAAAGGCTTAATAACAATGCCATCAAAATAAATGTTGGGTTTTTGAATATATATTTTCATTAAAAAAGGTTTGGTGTAAGAAGTTATTTGCTTGCTAGAAAGTGGCTTTTGTGAATGGAGCTCACTTGATCGCTGTCAGCTCAGGTACTACTTTAAAGTACGCGGATACTCATAAGTCGATAACAATGTACCCCATATACAGAAAATATGCTTAAGGGCACCCTGCCATACTCTGGGGTACGTTTTGGTATATATTCCATACCCCGGGTACTTTGTAATACACTCAAGAGTACCCGGGGTACTTTTAGTTGTAACTGAGGTGATATTAGCCATTTGGGCATAAGTAGAACACTTGGGGGGGGGGGGGGCAGAAAAGAATATGACACTTGTAGTTATGTATCAAATTAAACTATTCATTGTAATAACGAATTTTTGGTATATTGGTACATGAGTAAAATTGTGTTTGACTTTTCAGACGTTTCTCAGTTTACATGTTTAATGTTGTAATGTTTGAGTTAGGAAGACTTATGTTGCCTAATTGACACCTTATGTATGATCTATTCTATATGATATTATCAAACAAACAGGTTGATTTGAAGAAGTTTTATGGATTTTTTTTGTATCAATTATTTTGTCATGTTTGTTGTTTGAGTGACCAATAACAAATGCCATCAAATAGAATGTTGAGTTTTGATGACTTTTCTCTTGATTTGTGTGTGTGTTCTTTTTTATAGTATCTACCAAAAAGTTTGATATGAAGAAGTGGTGTTGTGGTCATGATTTTGTCATATTTTTGTAAAATTGACAAATAGAAATGGCATCAAACCAAATGATGGGTTTGAAAAAAATGTTTTATTGATTTTTTTGTGTTACCTATATTTTCAACGTACTAAATGTTTGGTTTAGGAAGTTATGTCCTTGCTAAGTGAAATTTGATCTGTAGAAGAAGATCTCAAAACTATATTATCAAAATGGGTCAAATATTGAGTTTGGTATGTTAATATGTTATTTATTGCATTTTTGTTAAATAAACAGTATTCTTTTCATATTAAGTGTTGGTTCTTGTATATATTTATGATGCAGATTTTAAACGTCGAAATACGAAAATAAATTATTGTACCTACAAAAACTGGTCAGTTCTCTATTTTCCTTAAATATCTGAATTGTATGTCGTCTAACACATGTATCTACTTTATTTTCAGAGAGGGGACAGTTTCGTGTGCGAGTATTGCCAGAATTCGTTCATCGGTATTTTTGATCTCGTACGGCACGTTTGCGTCCACACGGTAAAAAGTCGTTTAAATGGGACATGTGTCACAAATGTTTCGTACGGAAAAGCTTCCTCAAGGGGCACAACTTAGTGCATGATGAATATGTTGTTTTAGTGCAACGCTGTTTCGGAATACGGCAGCTGACATCTTAAGATATTTGAGAGATTTAACACGGGGACAAAAGTTGTTTGTTTCCCTCATTAATGCAATGGATGTTTTTTTTTAACTGCAACGCTCTCCGCGAATTCGGCAATTCTGCAAAACCCTTTAATTTGGCCTTTAATCTGTTATGTTTTCTATTTTTAGAAGGGCATGTCTGTGATTACTGCCAGAAGACGTTCAAGTACAAATCTCAACTTGCTCGCCATGTTCTAATACAATAGGGGGAAAACCGATAAGTGCCCCCAAGGAACGCAGCCTAAATCATATCGATGCCATTAGTAAGCAGGACACTCATCTGCGGCAGATAAGAATTAACACTACTAAAGGTATGTATGCAAATGAGCCTCACTCTGGGAAAATGGGGCTTAATTGTGTTTGTTTCATGACATAAAAACCTAAATGTTGAATTAGTTCATTTGATTGCGTTATTACTCTAAGTTTCCGGACACTCTAAGTTTTCTGACAAAGTTTAAGCCAAAGTAATTATTTTTCGTGACTCTAAATTTTTGGATTTACAGGTTTTCGTCCATTATGAATGACTCTTAATGTTTCGGACAGTTTATTTAACAAAGCTATTTTACCAGAATTCTGCTCTATTGAGCTTATCGGGTGACATTTCGATCATGCGTTTGTACAACCAGATGAAGGTCATAAAATATGGCAGATGAATGCGCGAGGGCAATGGCCCATTACATTTTGCGTTATTTGGTAAATAATCGTGTATGCGGTATACCATTATAGACAAAGTTTAATATAACAGCTTAAAGTATAACATATATAAAAGTAATTTATACTATATGGCGTGGCATTTTACAAGCACGTGCTATGTTGTGTTGAAAAAATTGACGCTTTTCACATTGTACACCACTATCCGATCGTCAATGCACTATTTGTGTGTCTCTAAATTTTGGGACACCTGTATTTTTTTTTAAATATTTATTGTATCGTTATTTTTTGACACGAAAGGAAATAATTATGTTTACGTGTCCGAAATCTTTGAGTAATTACGGTAAGCTTTATTTATGTTATCAGTATGCAGTCCGCTAATTAGGGACGACACTTTCCACTTTTATATATTTTTTCGTATGACGGAGGTCTCTTCTTTACCAAAATACAGTATTGTCGAAAAGTATTGTCCCTGATTAGCTTGTGCGGACTGCACAGGCTAATCTGGGACGAGACTCATGAATAAAGCACTTTTTTTTCCAAGAACGAGGCTCAATTAATTATTTATTAAACTTTCAATCGACAAAAAGTTTTGTATATTGGTAATGTTTTTTGAAACATTATTGTTTGATAAATTATAAGCTATATAAGGCCTATTAAACTAATAAGAATGTTTAAAATTGTGTGTTAATAATGATCTAGGATAAACCGTTTGAGAAAAAAATCAAGGCAATTTTGATTTTTAATGTTTGCGCACAATTTGGTGTATTACATTTTATATGTAACCTGTATTTAAAAAAAAAGAAAGTTTGTTTCGGAGGTTAACCCGAGTTAATGAGTTATTTAACAATGACAATTACCAATGTGACATTGAAAATATCTTTTTAGGAAATAAAAGTGACTATTCTGACCATGACAAAAAACATTTAAACAATGACAAATACCGTTTTATAATTAGAATGACTTTTAACAATGGTCACAATTCAAGGTAAAAGTTCAAAAGAAAGTCTAGGGCCCGAAGATGATTCTTAAATACCTGCACTTACAAGTCTTTTGAGATACCCTGTCAAAGGCACGAACAGAATCCCTATTGTTAAAGGTCAAGGTCACATTTAAAAGTCAAAGGCATTTACTGAGTCCCCATTGTTGAATGTCAGATCACATTTCATTGTCAAAGGTTAAAGAAGGGCAAATAATGAAGACAAAACCTGTAACTTTAAGATCTCTACCATTGTGAACATGGCACACTTTGTATCTTTATTTATTTATTTATTTATTTTAGAGAGGCATGTCTGTGACCATTGCGAGATGACATTCAAAAGTAATTCTGATCTGGTTCGTCATATTTTAACACACACTGGAGAAAAACCATTCGAATGCAGTGTTTGTCATAAACAATTCAATCGGAAATGTAATCTTAAAGATCACATGTTGGTTCACACAGGGGAAAGAACGTTTGAATGCAGTGTCTGTCAAAAACGATTTACTCAAAAAAGTAAACTGAAGGATCCCATGTTGATCCATACGGGGGAAAGTCCGTTTGAATGCAGTGTTTGTCAAAACGATTTTATCAGAAAAGTAGTATTAAGGATCACATGTTGATTCACACGGGGGAAATGCCAATTGAATGCAGTGTTTGTGATAACGATTTTATCAGAAAAGTAGTATTAAAGATCACATGTCGGTCCACACCGGGGAAATGCCGTTTGAAGGCAGTGTTTGTGATAAACGATTTAATCAGAAAAGTAGTATTAAAGACCACATGATGGTCCACACTGGAAAAATGCCATTTGAATGAAGTGTTTGTGATAAACGATTTAATCAGAAAAGTAGTATTTAAGATCACATGTTGGTCCACACGGGGGAAATGCCGTTTGAAGGCAGTGTTTGTGATAAACGATTTAATCAGAAAAGTAGTATTAAGGATCACATGTTGGTCCACATGGGGGAAATGCCGTTTGAATGCAGTGTTTGTGATAACTGATGTAATCAGAAAAGTAGTATTAAGGATCACAGGTTGGTCCACACGGGAGAAATGCCATTTGAATGCAGTGTTTGTGATAAACGATTTAATCGCCAAGGCCATCTTGAAGCCCACATGGTCGTCCATACGGGGGAAAAGCCGTTCTATTAAAAGGTGTGTCATAAACGATTTACGCAAAAAAGTAAAGTGAGAGATCACATGTTGGTGCGCACAGGGAAAGTCCATTCGAATGAAGTTTTGTCATAAACGATTTAATCAGAAAAGTACTCTTGTCAAAGGCGATTTGCCAGAAAGAGCAACCTTAAGACTCAATGCTTAGTTCACATGAGGAATAATTGTAAGTTGAACACTTGTGATGTTCAGATAGTCCATACTAGTACATATTGTATATTGTTAGTGGAACACTCGTGATATACAGTTAGGCCATATGAGTGCCTTTTGTAAGTGGAACACTCGTAATGTACAGATAGTCCATATGGGTGCCTTTATTTAGTGGATCATTCGTGATGTAAAGATAGTTCATGTGAATGCATATTGTTAGTTGAACACTCGTGCTGTACAGATAGTCCATATAAGTGCCTATTGTTAGTGGAACACTCGTGATGTACAGATAGTCCATATGAGTTCCTATTGTTAGTTGGGCACTCGTGATGTACAGATAGTGCATATGAGTGCCTATGAGTGCCTATTGTAATTTGAACACTCGTGCTGTACATATATTGCATATTAGTGCCTATTGTTATGGGACCATTCGTGATGTACATTTAGTAAAAATGTGTGCCTATTGTTATTGTAATACTCGTGATGTACAGATAGTGCATATGAGTGCCTATTGTTAGTGGAATACTCGTGATGTATAGATAGTCCATATGAGAGCATATTGTTAGTTGAACACTCATGATGTACATGTACATGTAATCCATATGAATGCCTATTGTTATTGAAACACTCGTGATGTACAGATAGTCTAATGAGTGCCTATTGTTAGTGGAATTCTAATGATGTACAGATAGTCCATATGAGTGCCTATTGTTAGTAGAACATTTCTGATGTACAGACAGTCCATATGAGTGCCTATTGTTAGTTGAACACCCGTGATGTACAGACAGTCTATATGAGTGCCTTTTGTAAGTGGAACCCTTATGATGTATAGATAGTCCACATGAGGGCAAATTTGTATTGGGACACTCGTCGGGCACATATAAAGAATATGACACCTGTGGTTATGTAAGCAACTAAACTTTTCAGTGTCATTACTATATTTTGTTGTATTAGTACATGGTTAAAATTGTGTCTAGTATTTAGAAGTTTTCTCATTTTACATGTTTAATATTTTTATGTTTGAAGACTTAGAAAGAAAACGTATTCTTTAAGAAGTTGTTTGTAAGACACATTATGTGTGATCTGTTGTATATGATAGTATCAAACAAAAAGATTGCATTTAAAGAAGTTGTTTAAATTCATTTTTAGCAACGATTTTGCCATTGTTTTTGTGGTAAAAGTGCTTAATAACAATTCCATCAAAATGAATGCTGGTTTTTTAAAATATATATTTGCATCAAACAAAATGTTTGGTTATATGTTTTCTAGTAAGTGCCAATTGTAAGTGGAGCTCAATCGGTCGTTGTCGGCCCAGATACTACTGAAAAGTACCCGGGTACTCTTAAGTAGATTACAATGTACCAAGGGTATGGAACATACGCTTAAAGGAGCCTGGCCATACTCCGGGGTACCTTTTAGTATATATGACATACCCCGGGTACTTTGTAGTACACTCGAGAATACCCGGGGTACTTTTACGTAGTACCCGAGTCGATATTAGCAACTTGAGCGTTAGTGGAGAACTTGTGGGGGACAGGTAAAGAATATGACACATGTAAATATGTATCCAATTAAACTATTAATTGTAATAACGATATTTGGGTATATTTGTACACGGTTAAATTTGTGTTTGCCTTTGTAGAAGTTTTCTCAATTTTCATGTAAAATGTTGTTATGTTTTAGTAAGGAAAACTTAGGACTTAAAAGAAACAGTATTCTTTAAGAAGTTGCCTATTTGGCACCGTATGAATAATCTGTCCTATATGATGGTATCAAACAAACAGTTTGATTCGAAGAAGTCGTTCTGATTTATGTTGGTATTAATTATTTTGTCATTCTTGTTGTTAACGTGACCAATACATATGCAATCATACAACATGTTGGGGTTAAAGGAATTTTCTCGGAATCTTTTTGTGTTCTATTTTATAGTATCAAACAAAAAGTTTGAGTTGGAGAAGTTGCTTTAATTTCTTGTGGTCATAATTTTGTAATTTTTGTTGTAAAAGTGACCAATAGAAAATACCAACAAACTAAATGTTTGGTTTAAGAGCTAATGTCCTTACTAAGTAAAATTATATCTCTACAGAAAGATCTGAAAACATTATTATCAAAATGGGTCAAATATTAAGTTTTTGTGTTTAATGATGTGTTAATAAAGTGATTTATTGCAATTATGTTACATAAACAGTATTAGTTTCATTGCTAGTCTGTATTCTTGTGTATATTAATGATGAAGAATATAAATATATTCCATAAATGGTCTTACCGTACATTCCCTGTTACTTGTTACACAAATAGCACAAACATAACAAAATTGCAAAAAGGAAATTTTAGTAACACTATCAGGAGAGTAATTTGTGTTAATATCTTGTTTGCCTTTTAATTAAGGCAAGCGAACAATAACTGATAAATAAATAAAATTATTAAGGGAAAACATGTTTTCACTAACATCCCCTGAAAAAATAGGGTTGGATGATATGCCAAATGTATTGTTGTCTAACTGTTTTTGTGAGTCACAAAGTTATCCCACTTTAGAAATTTTGAAGTGCAATTTTAAATGCAACTGATATTTTTATTATCATATTGTGATTTAACATTTAAATATACTCTATATATTTGCATACCCTTTATTTTTAACCGCATTAATGAGGGCGAATCGAAGTTGCATCGTCCATTTGTGGTTGGGTGGGGTAATGTTGGCCAGAATTTGGAGTTCCCAGGGTAACTTAAAGTAACAAAAACACTTAACTTTTCATTTTTGATAGCTTTATTAGCCCCAAAGTAAGAGTTTAATTTGTGAAAAAAAAAGAAAAAAAAACTAACAGAAAAATTTGGTTTATCCGTGTATGTCCTTCATTTCAGATTTTGTTTTCCCTCCGTTTCCTATTTTAATATAACTTGTATATTATTATTCTCCATGACCACGAGATATCTAGAGTACAGACTGCATTAAATTTGGTTAAAAGTCAAGGTGAAAGTTGAAGATATTAAATTTTCGCTGCTGTAACTTTTAAATACCTGGGAATATTGTTAATATAACTTAAGAAAATTAATCCTAGTGACCACACACTGTGTCTTTAGTAAAATGTCAAGATTCTGATTCGAAGTCGTAGACAACAATTAATTGGAGAAACTACAAATCTGGTCATTATTCTGTTTATCTTTGATATTTTATTTCTTCATCTAACACATTTATCTGCTCTTTTTCAGAGAGAGGGCGGTTCGTGTGCGAGTATTGCCAGAAGTCGTTCAGCGGTATTTCTGACCTCGTGAGGCACGTTCGCGTCCACACGGGTGAAAGTCGTTCAAATGGGACATGTGTCACAAATGTTTCTCACGGAAAAGCTACCTCAAGGGGCACAACTTAGTACAGTATGCATTGGACATCTTAAGATATTTGAGAGCTTAAACACGGGGAATTTTTTTTTCTCAACAATTCAATGGGTGTTTTATTTTTGCTGCAACGCTCTCCGCGAATTCGGCAATTCTGCAAAACCCTTTAATTTGGCCCTTTTTAAAAATCTGTTCTGTTTTCTATATTCAAAAGGGCATGTCTGTGATCATTGCCAGAAGACGTTTAAGAAAAAATCTAAAGTTGCTCGTCATGTTCTAATACATCTCAGGTAAAAAAACCGAGAAGTGCCCCAAAAGAACACAGCTTAATTGATACCAATGACAATAGTAAGCAGGACACTCATCTGCGGTATATTAAAATTAACACTACTAAAGGTATGTATGCAAATGAGCCTCATTCTGGGAAAATGAGGCTTAATTATTTTGGCCTTGTTTGATGACATGAAAACCTAAATGTTGCATTAGCTCACTGGAAACCGCAATTACTCTTAGTTTTTTGACACTCTACGTTTTCGGACAAAGTTTTAGTCAAAGTTATTATTTTTAGTGAGTTTTTATTTTTGGATTTGCAGGTTTTCGTCCATTATGAATGACTCTTTTTTTTGGAAAGTTAATTTTACGATTCTATTTTACCAGAATTCTGCCATATTGGGCTTATCTGGTGACACTTCGATCATGCGTTTGTACAACCAGATAAAGGTCATAAAACCTGGCAGGTGAATGAATGAGGGTAATGGACTATAACTTTTGCATTAATAGGTAAAATATTACGGTAATAGACAATGATTTCAAATAACAGCTTAAAGTAAAACATATATCAAAGTAATTTATACTATATGGCGTGGCATTTTACAAGCACGTGCTATGATTTGTTGAAACAATTGACGCTTTATACATTGTATACCACTATCCGATCGTCAATGCAATATGTCTGGGTGTCTTAATTTTATGACACCTGTATTTTTAAATATTTTTTCGTATCGTTGTTTTCGGACAAGAATGTGTTTTATTATGTCCTAAATTTAAGAGTAATTACGGTTAGCTTTATGTATGTTATCAGTATGCAGTCCGCTCATTAGGGACTTTCCACTTTTATGAAATTTTTCGTTTAAAGGAGGTCTCTTCTTAACTAAAATCTAGTCTAGGCAAAAAGTGTGGTCCCCGATTAGCTTGTGCGTACTGGACAGGCTAATCTGGGACGACCCTTTACGTTCACGAGTTAAGCCCAGTTTTCCAAGAACGAGGCTGAATTGACCTATTCTTTGACATAACAAGTGTTGTATATTGGTAAACATTATTGAAACATTATGTAATTGTTTTGTGAAGTTAAATCTATATAAGTACTACTAAACGAATAAGAATGTTTCGAATTGTGTGTGAAAAATGATTTATGATGCACCGTTCGATGAAAAAAGTCCAAAGCAAGTTCGAATTTTAATGTTTGCTCACAATTCGGTGTAACACATTTTATAAGTAACATGTATTTTTGTTGAAGAGAAAGTTTGCATTTGGAAATTAACCCGAGTTAACGAGTTATTATGTGAAAGATAAATTGTACACATTTTATGATAAAACAAAAATGAGTAATTTTTAAGAAGGTTAGACAATAACAAAGACCATTGTGACAATGAAAAAAAACTACACTTAAACAATAACAATTACCAGTTTAACATTGAAAATAGTTATATGGGCAATGAAAATGATTACTTTGACTATGACAGTAACCAGTTAAACAAGGACAAATAACAATGACTTTTTACAATGGTCACAATTCAAGGTCAAAGTTCACAAAAAGTCTAGGACCCGAAAAGAAAACTCTTATATAAGCCCTTACAAGTCTACTGAGAAAAAGTGGCAAAGGCAAGAACAGAGTCCCTATTATTGAAGGTTAAGGTCATATTTCATTTCAAAGGCAAGTACCGAGTACCTATTGTTGACGGTCAAGGTCACATTTCATTGTCAAAGACAAGTACGGAGTCCCTATTGTTGAAGATCAAAGTCACATTCAATTGCCCAAGTTGTGAAAGGGAAATAAATTGAGGCAAAACAAGATGTCTGTACAATTGTAACAATGGCATACTTTTATCTTTTCTGTTTTCAATTTTCAGAGAGGCATGTCTGTGATTATTGCCAGATGGCATTTAAGAAGAATCGGGAACTGAGTCGCCACATTCTAACACACGCGGGAGAAAGGCCGTTTAAATGCAGTGTTTGTGATTAACGTTTTAATCGAAAAGATCATCTTGAGCGTCATAGGCTGGTCCACACAGGGGAAAGGCCGTTCAAATGCAGTGTTTGTGAAAAACAATTTAATCGGAAAGATCCTCTTAAGGAACACATGTTTGTCCATACAGGGGAAATGCCGTTCCAATGCAGTGTTTGTCACAAACGATTTAATTGGAAAGATACGCTTAATGGTCACATGTTGTTTCACACAGGGGAAAGGCGGTTCGAATGCGGTGTTTGTGACAAACAATTTAATCACAAAGGTTCTCTTAATAAGCACATGTTGATTCACACAGGGGAAAAGCCGTTCGAATGCAGTGTTGTCATAAACGATTTACTCAGAGAGGTCAGCTGAAGGTTCATATGTTTGTACACACAGGTTAAAGTCCTTTCGAATGCAATGTGTGTCACAAACGATTTAATCAGAAACGTTCTCTTGAGCGTCACATATTGGCGCACACAGGGTAAAGTCAGTTAGATTGCGGTGTTTGTCATAAACAATTTAATCTGAAAGGTACTCAGGAGCGCCACAAAAAGATGGCCGTCGTTTTGTCAAAGTCGATTTGCAAGAAAGAGTAACGTTAAGACTCAAAGCTATATTCATATGAGGAATAATTGTATTCGGAACACTTGTGATGTACCGATACATGTGTAGTCCATATGAGTGCATTTTGTTAGTGGAACACTTGTGGGGGACGTATAGTCCATATGAGTGCATATTGTTAGTAAACATTTGTGGGGGACATTTAGTCCATATGAGTGCTTATTGTTAGTGGAACACTTATGATGTACAGATAGTCCATTTTAGTGCCTATTGTTAGTGGAACACTTGTGATGTACATATAGTCCATATTAGTGCCTATCGTTAGTGGAACACTCGTGATGTACAGATAGTCCATATGAGTGTTAATTGTTAGTGGGACACTCGTGATATACAGATAGTCAATATATGTGTCTATTGTTAATGGAACACTTGTGAGGGACATATAATCCATATGAGTGCCTATTGTTAGTAGAACATTCGTGATGTTCATATAATCCGTATGAGTGCCTATTGTTAGTGGAACACGTGTGATGTACAGATTGTTCATATGAGGGCCTATTGTCCGTGGAATCCTTGATATGTGCTGATAATCCAAATGAGGGCAAATGTGTAGTGGGACATTCTTGGGGCACATATAAAGAATATATCACCTGTAGCTATGTGTCAAACTAAACTTTTCAGTGTCATTACTATATTTTGGTATTTGGCTCTTATATTTTGCATACTTCTTAACTGGCATAACCCTTATCTATAAACAAGAGCAGACAACTGTAAAAAGCATTTTGCAAGAATTATGGCCCCTTTTTCCATTTAGAATATGCATATTATTGAAAAATCTTTGTTAAAGTTTGCGTACCACCTCAAATATTTTCTATGTCCCTTGACATATTGCTTTTATATTTTGCATACTTCTTTACAAACATGACCCCAATCTATAAACAAGAGCAGACAACTGTAACAAACATTTTGTAAGAATTATGGCCCCTTTTTCCACTTAGGATATGCATATTATTGATAAATCTTTGTAAAAGTTTGCGTACCACCTCAAATATTTTCTATGTCACTTGACATATTGCGGTTATATTTTGCATACTTCTTCACCAACATGACCCCAATCTATAAACAAGAGCAGACAACTGTAACAAGCATAAGAACTATGGCCCCTTTTCCACTTAGAATATGCATATTATTGAAAAGCCTTTGTTAAAGTTTGCATACAACCTCAAATCTTTTGTTTGTCCCTTGACATATTGCTTTCATATTTTGCATACTTCTTTACTAACATGACCCCAATATATAAACAAGAGCAGAAAACTGTAAGTTACCATTTTCATGAGTGTCATGTTAAATATATTGTATGATAGTGATTTCGATCCGAAGAAGGCGATTTTTAGCCTCTTTAAGCTTGAATGTCCCTTTAAGATTTTAAGCTGGTGTGTTAAATATCTGCGACAAAATACCAAAACAAACTAAATAATCATGCACGTGGAGCTTATTTGTGGTGAGGAAAGAATGACTTTGTTAGATATTTTCATTCTAAGCAGTTTTGAATTTTTTTATCACTCCTAAAATGTCGATTAAATAGGAAAAAATCCAATTTCATCCAAGATAATGAACACATTAGTCAAAATTAGAGATAACAGATAACTTGAAGTGTAAACAATCAATCAGCGTCCAATAACTGGCTGTTTCACACCATAACAGTGTGAGTTCTTGAAAGCACATTAACGTTCGGAGCCGCTTTAATTACCATCCGCTAATTATACATTCAAGTATATAATGTCATTGGTGACTTTAAAACGCAACAGGTGGTCAAAACGCATTTTCAGCTTACATTAAGACATTAAGGAAATACAAAATTGCATATTTTAGGCACACAACATGTACTTGGACTATATTTAAGGTGGCAATCTTGTAAAAAATGTGGTTTATAACCAAGCGAAAGACAAAGTTGTTGAATTGTTTTTTAAGGCTGGAATGAAATGTTTAAATGAACAAAATACAGATATGCAAGCTAGCATAACAAGCTTAACAATTAAAATCAATCAAGAAACATGGACTGAAAGGCAGTTTAAATCTGAATTCATGTAGCACATTAAAGCTACACGGCCAACCAATAAACCTTTAATTTTAAGTCGGAAAGCAATTTTACCCTTATTTGTCTACATTGTGGATCTATTTAAAATACAACTATTCCAGATTTCTAAATACACAAATTATTGCACCTATTTTATACTCTGCTGCTAAGAAATGATAAAAAATCATCTTTCCCAGTCATGTTTTGCTATTGACGACAATATTTAATTTCAATCAAATGATATTGAAGTTTAGAACATACTAAAAGATTTCCTTAAAAAATCAATTTAAAGGAAATTACTTTAACGAAAAAAACTTTTCAAACTTTTGCGCCGAGAGACCCTAATAATAAATTAATCATACCTTTTCGTAACGATTATTCCAAGCCGAAGATGTTAAAAATAAAAAAAGATACGTCATGTGGTATTACAGAAAGAACTCGACGCCAGTGGTTTAGGGCCATCTTTTTACTTTTATTTTCACCAGTTGATGAGCGTTTCCGGCCAATACTCAACGTCTAATGTAGTAATCAATCGTAAAACAGAATAGTGAATTTGTAGTACACAACAATGTTTGTCCTACCACATGCATACATACATTTTCAAAAATAAAGTCATGGCACGTGGGAAAATGTTTGTTTTATTTTGCTCGCATGCTACATAAATTCCTTCGAACAACTTAACAGTTTGTTGAGGTGTTATCGATGCTCAGAGAAAGGTCCAGAGGCCTGTGTATAAAATATTAAGACAATCATGAAGGCAATAACTGATACGCTTCACATGCAGGATATCAGATATATATGTGTGCCATGTTTGATTTTTTTAAATCAGCATATACATTATTTATTTGTGAAAATAGCATACTTATGATTTGAGGTTAACGTGTTTTAATGTGAAGAATCAGTTGTACCTCAAACACAAACAGACTGCAAATATGGAATTAATATTAAATTTTCATTTTAAAATTAACAAGTTGAACATACATTTTAAATATTGCCACAATCAAACTATTTCAGGATTTATTTATTTACAAGATTGATAATTTACTGTTCACCACACTTTAAATTCAGTTGCCCGTCGACGTTGCTTCATATATTTGCAACGAGAGTGTTGATTACTTATTAATCCGAAATGCAAACCGTTGCGCCTCGTTGCATAGAAATTAAAAATAACTTAAGAGCGGATCTCTATATAAATCGTTAAAAATCATGTATTCTCAATAATATACTTATCGAAACATCTTTATAAACATCTGCTTTCATAATGATTTTAGTATTATTTGTTACGATGTGATGCATCGAGAGATAAAGCGAGAAATACTGGACAAACAAACACAAAACATATGGAAACAATTTTGATCGCTCTTGTGCACACCATTTGCCTTCAATAAGATCTATCAACCTATGGACATTCATAGAACAATGAACAATATCACTCTAAACAAAAAAAATCAATAAAGTTAACCACTCTCCAAGTAACGCAAAAGTTGATATGAGTAATTTATCATCGTTCTTTTTCGACGCGATGACGTACTATGTTTAACCTGTTGAATTTTGCACAGTTGGCTTTAGCGTAGTTTCGTACTTGGCCTTAGAATCAATTGGCAGACAATTAATTATTGATTATGCTGTTGTCTGTTGCCCTTACAGGTTAATTCGATTTGAATATCGATTTCAAATATCATTAACTTATCAAATATCTTCTAATATTATTTGTAGTGTGAAAAGAATCAATTGCTGCAGCGACATCGACTTTTGCAAATGAATGATGTTATTTACCATAGGCGATGTACTTCCTTAAGCACTGTCCCGTTGATAAAAATGATAACATTCGCCCCGTTGGTGGCCACTGGCTGTCCTACTAGCGCAGTGGTTGGTACACTCGCTTCTTACCTAGGCGCGTGAATTTGGTTAGTGGTCACCATGTCGGATAGGTGGGGTTGTCCTCCGGGTACTTCGTCTCCCCCACAAATAAAGAACACACCAAAATTCAAAAATCTATCTATAACAATGAAATAGCTGAAAAATTGCAGCTATAAGTCAACACTCGTCCAAACTTGTGTGAGTCTAGTGAGTTAATTAGATTGGAGTGCTGGGGCACACTCCGGGTCCACACATAATGTAGCCCCTAGCTCGGAAAGCACCTAATATAGTTTGAAATACACACACATTGGCTGCCCCTTGGTCGTGATCTCATTTGTTTCTTTTTCGTTAAAGGCTGCATTAAAAGTTAGCATGCTAATGTTTGCAAACGTTTGTTTGTATATCATGACCATCAACATTCTAGAACACAATTTAGATCTTCAAAAACTGCTAAAATCGGCGTTTGATCATCAGTTAATGAAATTACAATTGACAGTAAATAATACAATTATTAAGGGAGACTACCCCTTTTTGCTTACTTAATACATATCGCTAGTAATCCGTTCTTTGGTGCTATTTAAGTTGATTGTCATTGATTATCCGCTCCGAACATACATTTTCATTTATAATTGCCATATTGATATTTTAGGTTTGTTGAGTACGTTGAATTTCGAATACACAATATGATTACCATATGTATTTGAATTGTCATTCATACGGTGATACTTACGTGCTCCATTTGCCTTGATGTTGTAATTCGATATTTAATTATGTTGAGTTAACATAGATTCATGTGGCAGCTTCGAAATAATAATACTGGTAACATATTTCGAATATGTTTCATATAATTTACGATATCCGAATCCTCAACATTGAACGAAACTTGGTCACCAGTTAGTTATTTTAGCTGAACACCGCTATTGCGCCAGTAAAGTATAACAATTAAAGCAAACACATTTGCGTAATAGTGTTATTTTGTGACTATTACTCGTTGCAAGATTGTCCTGTTAACATTTCTACCCTTCTGGTTTGTGAGTCGAAGAATGAAATCCCTTCCAAATTAAAAAAAACAACAATCAACTGTATTCGCATTGACCACTCCTTTTGAGGCATTTTTATTTATAAAATGTCCATAAAATTAACTAAAAGTGATCTGGTTATCTACATAACCATTTGCCTAAGCAAATTTGCCTACGGCATCAGAGATGCTACTTCACGATGCTTTAGATTAAGATCATAAATTCCATATGAAAATTTGTTGCTTGACTTTGTTTGCCGTATGACATATAAGATTGTTTTCATTTCGGAAAAGATTATGATTCTCAGTTTCCTGCGGTTGTCTGGTGCTTGATTTTGTTTGCCTTATGAAATTAATGATTGTTTTCATTTTGTTTCGAACTTTGATCACACAAAGTACTTGTTCAGAAATGAGGAGACGCTAAGACAAATCAATTTGGAGACAATGACGTCCTTATTCCGCCTTCGTCAAAATGAATTTTCGCCGTTATGTCCTGTTTACACATTTCGGCAAATGGTTCAGCAAGTTTCTGTGGCACAATTCATGCATTTGATTTGAAATGCTTTGACTTGTAGTGATTTGTCCCTTACATCTGACCCCAACGCGCACGAATACACCATACACTCCTTCCGCTTCAGTGGAACGTCATTCTATTTAAAGAGTAGTTTGCAGGGGGGACTCATTCAACTATTTGGCGATTGAAAGTCAGACTGTTATTTGCGTTACCTCCGATTTTCTCTGAAACTTAAAATAAGGTCTTTGTAATATGTTCGCAACACTGATACTTTTAGCCGTTTTGGAGGTGTATGTCTGTCTGTGAATTAACTAGTACGGTTTCTTCTGTGCATTGTTGCTGTTTTTAACATTAAAAGTACAGCCAAATTTATTCGGCCAAACTAAACATTAACATTACGTGTGTTTTGCTATGCTTTATATTCTGACCGCATATATTTAACTAATGTGAACGCGATTATATTATTAATATGGAAGGCTATCTTCCCTGCTTAATTATTATACGTAACTATTAGTCCGCCCCGCTGTTGCTATTTCAGTCATTTGTTTCATACACTCTCCCTCTATTTTATTAAATGTTTTTTACAACAAGTAATACATAAGCTCGTTATCAAATATTTCTACTAAGTGTGTATTTAATATTTTTATACACAATAGCCCAAGGCTATTTATAATATCACAATGTCGATGTGATGTATAATCATATTATCATACATGCTGTGGTGATTTTTTGCTGCTCTTGAGGGTTTTTTTTAATTAAAAGGTACATTCACACTTATTCGGCATTTTGTGTGTTCCTTAAAATTGAAATATTTGAATTTTGTGTAAGTGCAGTCCTTTTTTTCACAGTAGTAAACGCTTACTGATTAGAAAGTAAAAAAAGTTGCAAAGAAAGCATAACACTGAGCATAATTTAGCATAATCAAGATCCTTTTGTAACCTATGATTGAATTGGTCAAATCTTGAATAATTGTTTAATAAAATATAACAACTGGTTGTCTTAACTTTGCTTACATGTACAGATAAACAGCATAGTTCATCAATTTAAAACATATGTTGTTTCAAAGTATATAGATTCTTCATATTTTATTTTTTTATTTTAATCATGATTTGCTTTCATACAAGATAATGTCAATCGATAGTTTTTCAGAAGAAATCTTCAAAAGGGTGACATTTGGGGAAAAAGAAGGATAAAGATGAAAACGTTCTTGAGAGCGATGATCAGTCCAAACAGTATGAACTTGATATGTACAATTTCCGGTTTTCCCTATGTATTGGCTTTCCTGTTCCTGGTACGAATCAATGTGATATCTTGTGCAGTCAAAGGGCATACAGTTCTAAGCAACATCCACATTAAAAGTGACTTAAGTTGATCGACAATGTATTTGAAATGAATGCGATACTTTATCACGTTTAAATATTGAAACAATTTGTAAATTGAAAGATCATAAATGCATAACTACAGAAGAAAATTTAATGCACAAAACACACGGTGTTATCCTAATTTCAATGATGCTGTTTTTTTCTCTTATGTAAGTTCCATAAAATGTTACATTGTAAACGTTGGTGTTGCATTGTTATCACTTTCACCGGATTCAGACACCAATCTTATTATTTTCGCATTGCGAATACTATTTTACTTGTTTTTAGTAGGGATATTTTATGGCTGTTTGATGCAGGCTACATATTATTTACACCGTTCATGTGCCCAGCCTGTCCTGAAAAAAAATTGTGGTGACCTGATGTTTGCACTATCAACCTGAACATTGGGTGACACTTTTGGTAAACTGGTACTCCGGGCGAAGCACATGAACATACAAGCATTGTCAAAAACATCATTCCAAAAAATGCAGCGCACTGACCTTTTTCCGACAATTTATCGATATTTGCCAAAACCGCAAGATGCAATTCTTCATAGTATTGAAAGTCATTTAGTGATACCGGTGGGTAAGCAAAAAGCCTTTAATATCTATAATGTCCCACAATTTCTAGCAGAATTATGAACACATCTTAGGTACCAGTTTATCCATTCGAATTGTTCCCTAGGATTAACATTTCGAACGTTTACCTCCGTGTTTGAAATTTTATTTGTGTGAATTATTTAAATGGCACATTTTTACTTCAGCTACGTTTGACTTATAAATGAGAGCACACGATATTTGGGTGTTATTAATCCTTATTATAACAATTGTTATAAAATTTCAAGATTGCTTCACTGTTCTCAACTTCTATAATTTAGTGATTACTTTCTTGGCCGAATAAGGGGGGTATGGTATTTACTTCCACTGATTTGTCCCTATAATTACCCCCAAGATAATAAAAGATAATGTAGTCAGATATCAGAACGGCTAGCTCAAATGGTACATAAACTGGTACCTATATTAAGCAGTACTATGTTTAAGGTCTCGACGTGTTCACGTTTATAGTGATTATATTATTTGTAAGTGAAATATTTCGTGCAATATAACAAAGAAGACAGTTATCAATATGTTTCAAAACTGCCCTTATTTGGGGGTAACTTAGACGAATTTTGGGTTAAGGAGGATACCTAATTTAGTGACACGTGCTTCTGATTGTAAGATTTCATTTTATTAAGTTTGGTGCGTACGTAAACATAGTAAAAAAAAGAGTACCATACAACAATGTTTATGTAAGTATTAGCCGCTGAAAATCTGGTACAAATTAAGCAAGTTATCAATCGAGGCAATGAATAGGTATGGCTATTTCTACAGATTTAAGAAATACAAATATTTCCCAAAATAAACTTTTTTCAGGTCGTAAAATTTGGAAGGGCACACTATGTAGTAATTATTATCTTGTGAACGTTTATTTATTCAATATGACCGTAGTGCTTGAGTATCAGAGTCACTGACTTAGTTACTGATGTCTTCTTAACAAAACTCGTCTGACACATTTCTTTCATATTGATACTTAGTTTGCGGTGCTTTTAAAATTAGTTATGCCACCGTTAGATAAGCTAAGTACTGTTCAATACGGTTGGTATTCCAACACAGATCAGTTAATATTGCGCACTCTGTGTCATGTCTTGAAATGTCATTGCTTTGAAAAGAATACAATTGCTATCTCAGTATTGTGTGGATGTTGCTTGATATTCTGAGCAATACTGATGCGGAGGTTTCGGTCAAACATTAAATTCACCATAGTAAAATGTCCGTGTCTTTTGTACTCATACTTGTGCTTGTATACAGTACTGATACTTTTTCAGCTTCTACAAGACAGTAACCGAACTAATGTCCCATCGTCTAATATGGCAGAAATCAGCAACCATGCTTTTGGTCGGAATTCGCATCACCTTTTTTTGAATTTAGGGCCCCATTTTAAACTTTAAAATGCATTCAATATAACATTTGACATTTGCTGTTTCTCATTAAATACTTAGATTTTTTTAATCGGTGTTGTGTTATATTTGTTATTAAAACACTTGTCTGCTAATAACGCTTTCAGTTGGATGTTTTTATGTGTTTGGCATTTAATATACAACAAAAATAAATAAGTGTGTGGTGAATACAAAGCTGGAATCAGGAATACTAAAACACCAAATATTACGTTCAAAACATTGTTCGGTATGTAGAATCGTCATATTATTTGTACCTTCCTTTCAGGTAACACCGATATATTGCAACAGCCAGTGCACATTATGAAATATGGGAGGCTAAAAAAGTATTTCAAACATCGTTCTGATGGGTACAGTAAATAAATTATACAATTTGCATCAACCTCTAACATTATGCAAAACGTATTTCTTTAAAACAAAATAGTTTTGAATGAAACCCGCACTCAACAGTATGAGAGACCGTTACCATGTGCAGTCTGTTATCATCGATTAAGCCCCAAAGTTTTGTAAGGGGTTTCAAGTCCGTTACCAACGCTGAAGACAGTACATGATGTTAGCGAACCAACCTCCGGTAAGATTGCTGAAGCTAGTAAATGTTGTATGCGGTCAAAAGTCCCTTAAGCCAATAAGTGTTAAAAGCGATCCCGAGTCCAATAACATCATTCAATCCAGTAAGTGGCGTAAGCGAATCCAAGTCCGGTAGTATTGTTCAAGCCAGTAAGTGGTGTACGCTGTTCATAGTCTGTTAACATCGTCGAAGCCAATCTTGTCATTACACGCTCTCATAGCCCCGTCACACCGGACTGGCGTCCTTACGGCGACCAAAGACTGTGTTTCTGGAAATTTCTGATTGTCGTAGTGAGGACGCCAATGCATTTTTTTAGGTAAAAATGCTGTTGTTCCCCTTCCCGTCACACCAGCGCCCTGGTTTATGGCGTTCTGCGCGTCTTCACGGCGTCCTTAATACGTCCCTGGCGACCTTACCGCGTTCGTACTGCGTCCTTACGGCGACCAAAGCCTACCATACGGCGTCTGAGCGGCGTCCTTGGCGTTCTTACTGCGTTCTTATTGCGACCATAGTCGTTCTGAGGACGCAATAGACGTACAAAGGACGTACTAACGTCGCAATAAGGTCGCCGTACGGTCGCCTTGCAGTCAATTATCATTTTCTGTGGGTTTGAGCGGCGGACCACACGACGTCCATGGTGACCTTACAGCGACCCTACCACGTCCCTACTACGACTACTGCGTTTCTACGGCGTCCCGACGGCGTCCTTAACATAACGCCGTAAAACGCTGGACTTCGGCGACTACTTTGAACTTGTTCAAATAGGTCGCCGTGGGCTCGCGTACTGAGGAATTTTCGGCGTCCTCACTGCGTCCACACTGCGTCCTCACTGCATCCTCTTGCGTCCTTAATGCGTCCCTCTGGCGTCTATGGCGTCCTCATTGCGATCTGGGTCGCCGTAAGGACGCACGGGGTATCACATACAATGTAATGTAACCGTCGTGCAAGAGATTTCGTCGAAGCCAGTACATGATGTAAGCGATCTCAACTTTAGTGGTAAGGCATGAATAGGTGTTCACTACTAAATCCCTGAAATATGATTGGCGTCGCACTGAACTGCGGCGACTAGTATGTAATACGTTGTTTTTTTTCGCTTATGGGAGGAGAAGTTATTTTACGGATTTATGTATATATTTTTGTTGTCAGAATATCTTGCATAGTGGTGATTTTTGTGTAAATTAGTGTTAATAAGTACTGCATTTGTGCCTATTACATTTACTACAACATGTATTGCCAATAATGCAAAGCTTATTGTTTTAATTAATAACTGATCACAGGGACCGGGCAATAATAAAAGATCACAGGGACTAGGCAAATAAGCGAACCGGTGAAACTTTCAGTTTTGTATAAAAACAAAACTTCTTTGTTCCACTATCCTAGCAACCACCTAGTTACTAATAAAGGCGCTATAGAGCGCGTAGCGCGACACGTATTATTAATTGTAATAATGAGTCTTGATAAAGAAAGCAGCCGCTTATCAATGAGGAGCACCATCACAGCACCCCAGTCTCATTACTATCAAGTCCTCCTTCAGTTTATTTTTTTATAAGAACCGCATATAGAAGGCCGCAGCCCTGACCCGTATCTTGCCAGTGGTATGGACCCTTTGGTATTGACCTTTAACCCCGCTCACTATCCAGCGTTTAAACTTCCGGGTTTACATTTAAACCGACTATTAATAGCTTATTAATATCTTAGTTAGAAGGTGATTTTTCAAGCGGTTCCGTAGTGTAGTGGTTACACGCTCGCTTCACATGTGAGAGGCCCAAGGTTCGAGCCACAGTAGAATCAAATTATTTAATTTGTGTTCTATGTTAACGTTTTGTTTTGATGTAGTCATTTTTGTTTAAATAAATATGCTGTTTTATTGTAACCATTATTTGTTTTTATTATGCCCATGAAATATATGTGAGAGAGGGTGGGGGGTGGGTTCGTAAACACATTAAAACGTTTACAGTGTTTTCATATCAATGAGTACTCAACCCCTACCGTAAATGAGCAACGCAAGAATAAGTTCAGAATCATCTCCCCTTGAAGTTGAGAAAAATATGAAATTACGCTTACAAGATGAAGCAGATTTTTTAAAACCTACACAGCTCTGTTCCATTAATGAAAACTGCACACGGATGCCAGTAGAAAAAGGAAACCAATGTAAATAAAATGAACTATGAAATATTTGGGGGTTACAACACAAAGTCATAGATAATGGTTATTCGGGGGTTATAACACAACATCATAGATAATAGTTATTTGGTGGTTATAACACAAAATCATAGATAATGGTTATACCAGTATCTTTTTCTTTTTTGTTTAAAATAATCGGCCAATATATTGATATTTACAGTAGAAAAAAATCGTTCCATTTAACTTCATTGAGTGCCTTTTACACTGAAATTCCCGACGCCCTTTGATGCTTTGCATCAATCGTTATCTTGTAAACTTAGAGACAATAGCAAAAATTGCACTGAAAAAGGTTACAATCAACTAGAAAACGGCCGGAAAGAAGTAGCAAAAACAGTCGATTGTGACTTTTGTCAAGTTTTTTCTTGGTTCGTACATGACATTTAAGTCTTACTAAAGGCTTAAACATCGTTCGAAGTCTACGGTCAAACATCTGTCAACATCACTCAAGCTCCATTTATGATTAAATTATTTTTAAAAACAGTTGAAACGTAAATCGTTGTTTATATTATTGGTATATTATTGATATATTTTCACGAGTCATTTAAGTACGAACATTGATTCACGTTCTGCTATGTTGAAACAACACATTTTATTGCCATAAAAAAGCAAATTATATAAAATGCGAAAAATAACACGCTTATGCATTACATTATCCGAATAGGTAATTGCACATACTAAAAATGGTGAATATGCAACACATCTGAAATTAAGTGTAATATAATGAGCACTTACATACAGAGTATTGAGCAAATTATAATTATAAAATAATAGAAAAATCTATTTTCACTACCATTGTTAAGACAATTTCATGTACTTTGTTTAATTGTCGTTAACTGTGGTATTTGTGTTGCTATATTATACATGAGTGAAACAAGCAGTAACATCTTACACATTAAAGTCAATGAACACAGAAGTATTATCTCCGGGTGAAGTATTTAGTACATATTAACTCTTACGCGTGGACATATATTGTTACGTACCTCTATTTCGAGGTACACCGTTTTCCTGACGCGATTAACTGAAACTTTCATATATCTACTTATATAGTGCTACGCTAGTTCCATCCGTTTTCAAATATGAAAAAAAGTTGAAATAAACGTTCAAACAATAATTTATTCATATGAAGAAAAATAATCGCAGTGCCAAAACCCGCAAAAGATAAACACACTGTAAGTTGTTTGTAGCCGCCAGATTCCCGGTAAGTGTACTAGGGTAGTATTTACACAGATTTACACATTGACACACAGGCAGTCAGTTCCGCGATCGTTCAGAATGTATGTGAATATTAGAAGAAAACTGTTATTAAAGCTTCCGAAAGCAGTATTACTTTAATAACGTAAACGATGATTATGAAACTGGATTATTACTACGAAACATATGTGATTACGATTTAGAGGTATTTACTTCGAAAATGAATTACTGTTTACCAACAAAACTTCTTCGTTACTGGACCTTGACTGAAACTCCTATTTTGACTTATTGCTTAAATGTTACGATGACCAAAAGTGGTCATTGACCAATTTTATGGTCAGTGACCTATATTATGGTCAGTGACCAATATTATGGTAATTAATGACCATTATTCTGGGCACTCACCAGAATGAACAACTTAAAAGGCATTCGATTGAAAAGGTAAGTGCCTCTGTCACATCTAGGGTGTATCAATATCTATACAGGTGAGCTACATATATATTTTTATGGGTATTAACTTAGAATAATAAGATGCAAATATGTAAACAAAGATTACAAGTTTGCATCCTGAGCGTAAAAATAAATGAAGCAGGTAAGCAATATAAGTAGAAGAATTTGGAACATTGTATAAAAACGTAGAATAAAAAATAAAAATTTCCCAGGATGTATACAAATAAAACATATGTATACAATTTCAATCTTTACCACACGGTATATACATATTTAGATGAAAGAAATAATGATAGTAACATAGTGATTAACTTTGATTGCATTCAGGTTGAAGAAATAGTGTTTCATTGTTAATAATATTTGTGTAACAAATACGGATAACATTATTTTCATAAAACAATTGATACATGTAAAAAGATCTGGCACTAAAGTATTAAAAGGACAACGAAAACTAATAGGCTTATAAGCACATGAATAAATAAATAAATACCTAAATAAATATATTAATACATTCATAAATATGTAATCAGTCGATAAATTTATTACAAAAAATATCACATTATTTATTGAATATGTGAGTATTTTAATTTTATTTCGATGACGTAAATATTCCGGTGATTTATTTTAAAGCACTGCAGCAACAACTCGACCTTACGTGCTTTTAGCCTTTTTTATTTAAGATGGAGACATTTATTAGAACAGAATGTTAATAACCAAAGCTGTGGTGATGGAATTGCCTCTTTACTCTTCACAATAAATTTTTAAAGCTATTTCAGATGAGCTACTGACATAAAGATATAATTCATAGAAAAAGAAAATGATAATGCATTAAATATGAGTAATATAAGATACAGATTTATAAGCAAAAAACTCAAATGCAAACGAAAAAATAATCAGTTAGGCCTATACAGTTAAATTCCGAAAACTTGTACATTAAATGGATAAGAAAACGAACACGGTCAACTTGAACACGAATCAAAGTGGAACAAAGCAAAACAGTAAAATGTTTACAGTAATTACAAATCAGGTAAATCTCTAATTCGTCGGTAGCAAATTTGTCGTAATAAAGTTAACGGTACTTATATTTAATGGGCGTGTTAAGTTAGTTGATATACTTTGAATTGAAATAAATGAAAAAAAAATGCCCTAAACCAATTTGGCAAACTTAAAAAAAGGTATAACATTTTGCACTTATTTAACATCTTTCTATTTAATTGATATTGTAATTATTCAGACCGACATGCTGATTGAAATATGTATGTATATGTTTCAATATGATATGATAGAATAGAAAGATATATGCGACTCTGCCAATTTTGTAACAGCAACAAAGTGGAAGACGAATTCCATTTTCTGTTGAAATGTTCCAAATTTGTCCAAATTAGAGGAAAATAAATTAAAACTTATTATAGAGTCAGACCTAGCATGTTCAAACTCACACAGTTATTAACCACACACAGTAAAAGTGAACTTTTCGCCAACTTTATACTCATGTAATGTATAATTGTGTTATATGTATAACTGTAGACTGAATACATGTACATTATGATACATTGTGCCATAAAGCGAAAGGCTGCATTTAACCATGTTGTGTAACTATTGTATGCTGATGTAGTTGTTGCATTAACATAAGTATAAATAAAATTCGATAATCTATGTACTACTAACATTTAAGTGTGATTCAAATTGTATTATTTTTTGTTCTTTAAAAAGATATTGATTTATTTTACTGATACAACGACATATTAAAGCAGTTCCATATATAGCTAGATACACTGTTATCATGTTTGTCTTAAATATCTGTAAAGTTCATCCATGACCAAATTATGATATTTTGTAAGAAAAAACAACGACTTACCATATTCATGTATTTTGTATTATCATTTTGTTTAACACTAGAAACTGTAAAGTTTATGTGTAATAAAATTCTGTTCTATTCTGTTCTATGTTTCAGTAGTTTAACGTAGTGATAACAGTTGTCAATTAACGAATGTTTTATAGTTATCCAGCAACAGGCCACCAAAGACAAAATATTGTGAAAAGCACACATTAGACACAGAAAGAGGTGTTTAACATCTGTAAATATAAAAACAAGAAACTGAAAATAAAAACGAAAATTGAGTAACAAAAAACATGTTTTTAAAGAAGTTCGTGCAAATTAAACCAACAGTGATCATCGATTTAGGTGAACATTTCAAAAATACAAAATATCCTGCTGTACCAAAGATTGTAACAAATAGATTTAAGAGATGATACAAATAATAGCGATTGTATTTTTTGTTTAAAGACTACATGTTTGTATTCATATACCTAACTTTCAGCGCGTGTAATTCAAATTGTATATTTTGTTCGCAACAAACTTACAAACCACAACAAACCACAACATCAAGACAAACGATACATATGCCTAAGGAAATCTGTGATTGCTGTGAGTACATCTTATTCAGGTGCAACTTTGATATAATAACGAATTCTGTAGGCGTTGCATAAGTTACATTTCATACTTGAATATACATTGGTCTATCACTTAATGTTAATTCTAACTATTTTTTCGATGAAAGCTACTCCATATTTATCAAATAATAATAACAATAATAATACAAATAACGCAGATAACTGTTTGTCAAAATTGGCAGTTCTGTATAAAACTAAGAAGGTACATATGAGGCATCTGATTGTTTTATTTATAACAAAACCATGACTTAATATCTCGTTCCCATAACTTAATGTTTTTTTTTTGTTGTTTTTTGTACCACGACCTACTAAGTATTCACATAAGTCAGTTATTTCGTTATCAAGAATTACTTATTCTTGGTAAAATAATTAATTATTGGAAACTTCTAAGTACGTCTTCGTACCTCACTAATATTTAATGGTTACTCGTTGAGACGAGATACCAAACATGTGGTCACATTAATTTGAAACCGAAACTCAATTTCGTACGTTGGGGTACCACACTTCCTTTAATGTGACAGTAAAACAAAAATAAAACAACTCTCAATTACTTTAAACTGAATATGAGTGACGATTGGACAACAACGTACGCCATACTGAAACATTTCATCTGTAGAAGGCAAACTCAGTTTAATGTATTCGTTAGCCTGTAGGGCAAGCGCCGTCACGGTCTCCATAGACATTGATCCTCCATTGCCCTCCGCACATCTTGCTGTTATCCCCGGAACATTGCATGTTACACTCGTCGTCTGGCCTTTTTTGCGTGGCATCAAACGAATTTCCACAGAAACATTCCCTCGAGTACTAAACATGGAAAAGCAGGAAAGTCATTTAGCAATTTACAGATGCATTATTGTTTTGTTTGACTACTACTACTACTACTACTACTACTACTACTACTACTACTACTACTACTACTACTACTACTACTACTACTACTACTACTACTACTACTACTACTACTACTACTACTACTACTACTACTACTACTACTACTACTACTACTACTACTACTACTACTACTACTACTACTACTACTACTACTACTACTACTACTACTACTACTACTACTACTACTACTACTACTACTACTACTACTACTACTACTAACTACTACTACTACTACTACTACTACTACTACTACTACTACTACAACTTCTACTACTACTACTACTACTACTACTACTACTACTACTTTTACTACTACTACCACTACTACTACAACTACTACTACTACTTCTACTACTACTACTACTACTACTACTGCTACAACTACTACTGCTACTAGTACTACTACTACTACTACTACTACTACTACTTCTTCTACTACTACTACGTCTACTACTACTACTACTACTACTACTACTACTACTACTACTACTACTACTACTACTACTACTTCTTGTACTACTACTACGTCTACTACTACTACTACTACTACTACTACTACTACTACTGCTACTACTACTTCTTCTACATTTCCCTAATTACTTTATATATAAGACTTCGTAATATATCACCTGACAATATAGGGGGGGGGGGCAAATCAAAACATATTTACTATATTAACATATTTAGCTGATTCGGTAGGATATTACTTGCCAGCAAAGAAGACGGACTTGAATCGTATTACTAAGTTTTATTATACATATTGCTGCCAGCTATTATACCCCTACACCGGCGAAGGAATAATTCTGTGTACTGCAGTTTCTTGCACATTCGTTTGGGTCGTTCGTATTTGAATCTATCATCCTTTTAGGCAACAAACGAACTTGGCTATCCTGATAGCAACCGCAAAGTACAGGATTCGAAACTGAAATGTTAATTGGTCGATATATTTTTCAAAATGACAGATTGTTTAATTACAGGAGTGGTGGTGATTAAATAATAATAGAAACAAACTAATAAAAAACGGCGCAACAGTATGTCGATATTCCTTAGAGATAAACAAAGTTTGCATCCCAGTAGCAATTGTTAATTAAACATCTGACCACACACTTGGTACTTTGTGTTTTTTATATGAATAAAACACGTTTTTGTCGGAGATTTATTTGTATTGTAATTAATTGTATCATTTAAGCTAACTAAATGAGGTATAATGCGCGTGTCATGCTATTGTAACAATCTGTATACAAGACAAAATATGGTGATGGATGAATACTTATACATTTAATGTGTTCGCTTGAGCCATATGCAACGTATTTTTTTAATTCAATACTTTCCTTAATACGCTTGATAAAAAATAGAAGATTAAGTATAAGAATAGCAAAAACAATTATATTACTTATATTCGAATAGTCTATTATACGTTGCCAACCGTATTGTTTAAAACAATATTTAATAACGGAATAATGCATTCGTTCTACTATTGATAAGGTTCACCCATACACAATTAAATTAAATTTTCAGCACATATAACCGGTTGCCATGGCCTAGTGGATTAGGTGTCCGCCTCGGGATCGGGAGGTCGAAGGTTTGAGCCCCATGGGCAGCGTTTTTCGAATGATGGATGTTTGTCATGGGACTTTTTTCCGATATGGCCGGCTCGTGAGCCGCGGGCGTTAAAAATGAATGGTTACCGACATCTATCCGCCTGGCGCCTGGCGTAGTGATATGAGTTGGGAAGTACATAGGTATACACGCAAAATGTGTATCATAAGCCGAATTGGCTGACCCTTTCAATACGGGTGACACTTTAATAAAAAAGACCTTTACCTTTACATTTTTTTAACAACATACACGTTTCACAGTTAGATCCTTTCCACCATGGACGACACGAGCAGAAATGACCGGTTCCGTTGATAACACACTCTCCCATATGTATGCATGGATTTGTCAAGCAGGCTGCAAATAATATATTTCTTTTATGTCATTGTTCATTTTCGTGTGAATTACATCGACGAAGGTATTTAAACGTTTTGTTCATGACGTTACACGTTTTCACGTTATTTTGTGAATTTATTTTTTATAACTGTTTTTTATAAACAACAAATTATAGTATGTTTTAACGTTTGATGAATTATTATCGAGCTTACACAAATTGTATATTGGCTATAATTCAATTGTCATGCAAATGTTTAAAGCATTGGCCATGAAGTATGATCGTAATCTTCGAACTAGGGACACGTGTCTTGTATGTTACACGTCACGAGCACGTGGACATGTGTGCCATATTATTTTCCTAAATTTAAATTGTTCGATGAATTATTAAGTTAACGTCTGACGAATGATTTGGGCTTATGGTGGATCATTTAACATAAAGTATCAGGAATAACATTGGCCTTAGAGATTCTAGGAACATAGGTCTTGCGCGGGCTACACGCCTCCTCCAAAATGTGAACTTTCGGTCAGCATTTTTTTAACATCCCGATGATTTAGCAAAGTACCAAACGAACAATTCTAAGCACGTCCATTTTTGAAATGTGACCATTAAGTTTTACCTTGGTATTTGATCATGGAATAGCGGCCTTGAACGCGAAATACAATCGCCACATTCTAAACATATATGGTATATTATTTAATATTGCCTGATGCATATTGAAATTCTTTTTTAAACCAGCTGTAGTTTGGCAAAATTCGACATTTTACATCTTAATGTGACATTAACCGTTTATATAGTGACACGAGTCTTCTTCGCTCACTCCGTCTAACAAGGCGTGTGTAGTTCGTAATTTCACAACTGCATGATGTATAATGAAGTAATAGTCCTATCAAGCCGTATTGATATTCTCAACATCGAGTTCTGTAGGAGCTGCCTCTTTTGATATTGCCTTCATAGGCAACATAATGTTTAATAGATAACATTTTCCATAAAATAAACGCATTTGCCACAGGTAAATTAACCTAATAGTTGTATATGTTGATTTGTTTAAAATTCTAATTTATATTACAAACTATATTTAACAATAAGCCTCTATTGGTAACTCAACTGCGGTGGAAATCTTGGTTGTCTTGATGGGCAAACAAAGATCATAATGCAGATCATTATTGTATGAATGTCAAAGTAAATCGATATTGGCGTATTTAATTGCAGTTTACACAATTATGAAATGAATCAGTTATGATTAGAATCGAACTCCGATAGCCAATTGGACGCATACGATTTGGCAATACGCATACTCTTCATAAGATCTGTGTCATTGTCTACCGAATTGTTCGTGCAACAACGATATTTTTAGATTTGTTATATCAGAGATATATTGTACATGAACATATATTGTGTTAAAGGTCCATATATCATGTATGATACCTCGGCATGTTCATTACTTTATCCGTGTTGTGCAATTAAATTCGAAAAAGAAGCCTCGATGACCATTTTAAAGGGGCCGTCCAACAGATTTCACGTTTTGGTAAATTGATAAAATTAAAAAAAAGTTGTTTCAGATTCGCAAATTTTTGTTTTAGCTATGATATTGGTGAGGAAATAGTAATACTGACCATTTTCCATGATTTTAAATATATATTATATGCATCTTTGGATGATTTGAAAACCTGAAAATTATAAAGCGTCGTTCGAGGCGAAACGATTGAATAATTTGGAAAGTTCTGTTGTTGTCGTTTTATTTTGGGATACTACGAGGATTGCTTATATAGGTAAAAAATACATACGCTCAAATCATGAGCATGGATGGTCGAGTGGTCTAGGCGGGAGACTTTTTACTCCAGGACTCCAGGGGTCAGTGATTCAAGCCCTGTTGAGGGTTACTTTGTTCCTTTTTTAAAATTGTATTATTGTGTTTTACTGGAGATGTTTAGTTCAAATGTTTAAATTTATCAATATAAAGCATTTAATGACAAGCTTCAATACATGCCAAATCTGTTGGACGGTCCTTTCAATATTCATTTTGAGATTGTTCGTCGAAGAAAGATATTTAAATACAATTACATGAAATGTAACAATTGCTGTTATTTATTTCTTGGAATGTGAAAACAATAGCAATATGAAATTATGTTAATTAATGTTTTTTGTTCCAATATAAAAAGTTAATAGATCAGATTTTACGTGGTCTTGACTCTTTAATTGTGGCTCAAATGTAGTAACACTCGGTAAACTTTTGGAAATAACAAAACGCGATCATAAACAAGGCACGAAACACACCAATGAGTAAAAATATATAGTCTGTGTTGATAAGGCATTTTTAAAAGCGTGACACTTATTTGTTTCATTGGTATATTGAAAATTGAAATTGTAAGTAGAAAAAACAACACCATAAATAAAACAATTCAAACAACCCCAAACGAAAGTAATCGTCATGCTATGTACAGATGCGTCTTTGTGTGCATATTAGAAATTTATTCACCAATAGAGGAATTCCTTAATTAATTTTGTTTTTTGAATAAAGTTCAATTTACTTTAAACTATACTTTAATGCTGCTTTACTAGTAATCCAATTTCATGGACTTTGTGTTATAATTTGTTTTACAGTGACTCATCGATAAATGCTCTAATTGGTATGAAGCCCTGTTCACTTAAAGGTTCTTAGTTTTGATCTGACGTATCTTATTATTGTCACTTAACTAATATAATGACACCAACAATAATGCTTATAAATTGATATTGAACGTGCACATTTATTATCAAAAGGAAATTTAGTGATCATATACAGATAATAAACCTTAAATGGACGATATAAACGCAGGCAGTAGTATCGAATATTGACTATTTGTAAAATATAAATCATTGCGGCTTGATAATCGCTAACATTTGGAAAGTGACCTCTATTTGACATTTAATTATGAAATATAATTATGAAATATAACACTATTAATAAAGTCCCTACGCTTAACAATACACTTCGGCTCTGGGGTCCAGTTTCCGTCGATGCATGTCGTGATAATGGCTCCTGACACTTCGATATAATCAGGGTTGCAGATGACCTGCTTACGTGATCCGTTGTTGTTCATGTTGCCTAGCAAGCGTCCGTTTATGACGTTAAGGCGCGGGCATTCTATTGAAACAGGATGCAAGTCTTAACCAAAATGTACATTACACGCGCATGTCTTCAATAAAAACGTTGCTTCTTAAATTTATTTATATATAAAATAGAAAGGATATTTTAAATGGCCTAATAACGTGATTGGAACTTTTTTAAACATTCTTCACACATTTAATCACCAACTAATAAATCGATGTAACAGTCGTTTTTATTAAGCTCGTATTTTAGTAGAATGTTTATTTTATTCTAATTTGCTGAAACAATGTTAACATCTACTTACCTGGTTTAATACATTGCATTCGGTCCAAGTCGCATGCGATATACTGCTCAGGGCATGACGTATTTGCCAATGTTGAGCACTCGAGTCTGAGTTGGACGAACTAAACAAAAAGCAACATAGTCAGAGTCGTAGGGCAGGTTAACTCTCCAAAATATAAACTGAACGAGGTTTAGAAATTAATGACAGTTTAACAAATGAGTCCCACATGGGTTGCATATGGGCTGCATTTTGGTTCCCATGGAGACGTCATTTTGCTAAGACTTAGACATCCGTCAGCCGCTGTCCGTCTTGGAATTAACTATTCACGACTTCTGAAATTTCAATGTGCATACTTGATATTCCTAGTTAGTTTCATTTCAGGTACATATACAAAAAAATAACATACACTTATGTAGCACATAACATTATACACTGCTTTATTTTGCATTGCCCGTTTTCTTTTTCTAGAGATTTTTTTAATCTAGCCTGAGTGCATCCTTTTGTTAAAGTCTGATGCAATACTTGTATATGCAATCATAATACTTGATTGATTCGATGCAATCTTTGTTTTGTAGAAAATTACAATAGTTCAATTCGAAAATACAGACCATGCTTGAATTAATACAGATCATTAAGTAGGCGCAAGCCCCTCATACTGTACACCATTGTTTTATCTGTCTGGTAGCTGTAAAATATTGTTCTTATTTATGGACTACTATGTATTATTGTACTGAGAAATATGTTTAATTAAACAGATATTACTTTCATTCCGTGTTTTATAGTTTTACATGCTTTTTTTCTGTTTTGAAATTGTTGTTATTGTTTTTATTCTATTTCGTTATTTATCCCATTGGTCGGTGTCTGAATATAATTAATATAAATGTTATAGTTCATTACATGACAACCTTCTCGTGGAAATATTTTACAGCTTAGTGTCACAATTTGATACAGATCGTAAACGTACAACGGGTACATACATATGGAAGGGAAAGACCGCCAATAATATTCATCACCAGAAATGTTGCACGCGTTGAATATTCAGCTCATTTGTTTAACAGAGAATTTTTAAATGCTTAAATACAACATTTCAATATCTGTTTTGTACAATTGTAAAATGTTGTATGTTCTGATTCTACAAAATCGATAAGCAAATAAATCAATTATGAATATGGAGATATTTTCATTTTAATTTGATCGATGTCCACATTACACATGTGTAGACTTGTAACTTCAACAAGTTTAAATGTTTAAATACAAACATGTAACTTCTTAAAGTTCAGATCTGAAAATGAAGAAGTTGATAAAAAAAAACTACATTAGCATGTTGAATATTTTCCGAGATGTACGATCGATTTTAGTAATCTGCTACAAGTCAACATCTAACAAGTTTACACTTAACAATTCTTCATATAGCAAGTTGACAATTCACAATTCATCATTTTACAACGCATTTTCAAGTCAACCGGTGGTAGGGTAAAAATTGTCATTAGTAGAAGCCTGCCAGCCCTGCCTTCTGTTATCGTGGAAGAACTTACTGTCCGGTTTAACTGAATAGTCTTGATAGGTATCATGTAAGGATTTTTAAAGAGTTCTATATATCATCATCATCATTGTCATATTCATGGGTGCAGATAGGTGTAAGGCACATTAGATCACACAATTATTGGTTCTCGACCACCTGCTCGTTGTAAACAATTTACCTGGTAACAAAATGTAAATGAACAATTCACATGACATTTATTAATTTATATTTTTTTCTTTAACGTTTTAGGTTAAAACATTAATTCTGATTTGAGATGGAAGTCTGATTCCATTATATATTGAACACAGACCAGTCTCAGCTTCGTTACGTTCGTTGTGGTGGAGTGACATTCCCATTTAATGCGATATTCATGCCCTTAGTATTTTCATTTTAACCTACTTCAATTGTGTTCTCTCTTACCAAAGACGTATAATGGAGATAGGGATTTTAACTTGTATGAGAGTACATGGGACCACAGGACGGAGATTTTATGTGATACGTGATACATTAGTTCAAAGAGGAATCATGTATTGGTCCCCTTTTCAATGTATTTTTAATAAAATAGACTGGCATCAGTGTGATAAATTGTTTTAATTATATTTGATGGTAAGATTATAGTAATTTATTTGAGGTCGATTCTGAAACAAGTCTTTGCAACTTATATTAATCACACTCGACACCTTATTCCTTATGGAATCCATCACCACGAGGGTCTCATTTCATTTTTTAGGAGAAGTCAGTGCTTTCCTGCATAGTGATACGCATTAACCACATGTAGCAACTGGTACCGTTTCTGTACATCTTTGGTATTATGCAGCTATGGATTGAACCCACAACCTCATGCACTCGAGGCAAACGCTCTACCACTGAGCTGTTGAGGCAGTTTTAAACTGTGGTTTGTTAACACTATTACATATAATAGACATGAATAGTACCTTAAAATTACCAATATATTTTTACAGGTTGACGCTATCCCCAACAGATCAGATAGTGCTCCAGAATGGATCCTGGAAGCCTAGAAATTAAAAAAAAAATCTACTGGTAAGGCTGATTGGTTTACTGGAATCATGCACATTTCAATCCATCGTTTCAGGTAATAATATTAATTATCATTTACAATTATTGGAAATAATTGTTGTATGTGTTTGTGTATAATATTGACTTTGACGTCTTGTCTGCCATATAAAAAGTTGTTTTAATACACAAACAAGAGATGTGTTTGTCAGAAACAGAATGTCCCCTACTGCGGCGCTTTGATTTATATATTTTTGTTTTTGATTACCTATATCCCTTTAAAAAATATAACTTCCCTTGTAAAAATGATCTGTACCCGCCAAATGATAAATAGAAATTAGCTCCCTTTTAAGCTTGTTCCTTCCCTTGGATATTTTTTTTTTACTTATGACCTTGAAGGATGACCTTGACTTTTCACCACTCAAAATGTGCAGCTCCATGAGATACACTTGCATGCCAAATATCAAGTTGCTATCTTCAATATTGCAAAAGTTAGGGTCAATGTTAAAATTTTCGAACGGACGGACAGACAGACAGTTCAAATGCTATATGCCACCCTACTGGGGGCATACAAATAATGTTTTTGGTGAGTGGTGTAAAGTTTATTGATGTTGATTTATTGAAAAATAGAACAGTTTGGAGAGTATTAAGTATTTGATGATTTTTTAGGAATTTATTACATTTTAAATGCTACGTGTAGGTTATATTGTATGGTATAAAACAACACTGGACAAATACTGGACATAAAATGTAATCAATTTCACTGTGCAAATGAACTTGTTATTTGTATTTACTTAAGGACACTTGTGCAGTAAAATTATTATACCAAAGATTAAAATTCATATGACTACACTGTAATAAGTAGGTTTTATTAATATAAGATAATTGTCTATTTTAAGATATTGGAGGCCATATCGACCATGGATGGAGTGCAAACTACTACTACACCTAAAAAATAGAAGATTCAACATATCAGACCGGCCTTCTCTTGCGCACCACAACGTAGAACAGCGAATGACTAAAAGATTATGATTACAGTCATAAACATGTCACTGTACTCCGAAGAGATGCGTAGCCTAGAAAACATATTTTGCTGCACATGATTTTATATGGTGTGATAAGCAAGCTTGAAAAGACTGTGTCTGTCCTTCCAAAGCTTAGTTCGTGAGGCTGCTCAGCATATTTGGTGTGAGGTGCTTACTCATATTCTCTATGTGTTTGTTTACACATGGTCATCTATATCACAATCATATATTTTTTTAACAAATGTTATTTTAATATATATGATTATGCAAATTATATGTGCAACAAGCAACCCATTTAAAACCAGAATATTATTTAGGTAATTCAATTTTTTTGTTGGGTCGGCGGGTCAAAATTGAAATACCTGCGAGAATTCGGATCGGGTCGGTTTAAACAATCCTTAAGTTATTTAAAACAAAACTACATTAATTGTCATAGCATGTTTTAGCGTTCTTAAATATTCAACTGTTTGTCAAGTATATTGTTTAGAATATTATACTTTTTATTGTTTTGATTTATTTAAATATAAATGAAATACTGAACTGCATAAAACTATTTATTAAGTTTACACAGCATTGTTGAACTAAACAAGCAAACGTAAGTATTACTTGAAATAGCGATCAAAAATGCATGTACAGGAAAAACAACCTGTCAAGCAAAAATAAAGCTTGTCTTATTTTGAGGAGAGAAGCCAAAATAACTTTCACTGTAAGCTCTAACTGCAATTTCTACTTTTAAGTCAATATATTTTATAATACAAGTTTCGTATTTTAACGACGCCATTTTGGGATCTGAATAATAAATTAAATTCGACATTAATGCTTTTGGTGCGTCACTTCTAATTATTTATGACTATTTGTAATAACAACACTGCTTAAACTGATGAAGGGTGTGATTTTACTTCACTTGTTTAAAAGAGATGATTTGACTACACGTTGAACATGTAATCTTGTACTAAGTAGCTTGCGACCCGAACCGGTATCGTTCGCAGACACTTATACCCGGATCCGCGGGTATATTTTTGACCCGCGGATTCGGTTTTTTTTGGGTACCCGTTTGAGCACTAGTCGGAGTAATGTTCTTTTTACTCTTTAACATTGACCAGTCTTGACAAACCAGAAAACTGTGTTGTTTCATTACCTGATGGTGAAAGTATTGCAGTGAAAGAAAAAGTTCAAAGTATATATTGAATAAAAATGTTATCACAAATTGGACAATTCAATAAATCGAACAACATTGCATGTTTATTACTTGATGCAGTGGTAATAAGATCTTGCAGCCCCCTTTCATGACTGGTGCTGTTGAGTATTTTCATAAAGTTTTTTAAGATATTCAGATTTCATGTGATATCATTTATTAGCACAATTTAATATGTTTGTTGTTATAGTGAACCCCGAGGTCAAGACATTTTTATGATGACAGTTTGTTTAGTGTCAATTGGTGCTTTTATATGTTGGTATAGCAAGATTTGCAAATTCATAAATTGACATATTAAACTTTGTGAATACTGCTGTATTACTTTATGAAGTTGATACTGAATTACTGCTGTCTCTACCATGTAAGATTTGAATGCTTATTAAATTGTAATGTAATTATTCATGTAGTGTTTATTTAGATATACTAAAGAAACCCATATGTGTATACAGGGCTTTGTTTCCTTCTTTAGCAAAGATCTTATATAGGCCCCTTCCACCAAGAGAAAGGCCCCTTCCTCTATGAAAATTTCTTGAAAAGAATGCAATTTTCCCCAAATCTAAAGCTGACTTTGGGAAATTTCTTCACCTTTTTCAGTTTTTTCATTATTTTTTTTACCCCTAAATTGGAAGGCCAGGCCCTTTTCCCAAATCAAGAACATAAGCCATGGCATACATGTAATATTGGAAACTAAAGAAACTTTAATAGACCACTAACAAGCATCATTGGGTTGATATTATGATTTGTTGAGAAACCACTGTTATATTAATATGCATAATCAGAGTTCATATGCATCTAATCAATATCAATAATAACATAGAAACAAAAAACATAAAAATATACCTGTATTAATACATACACTTTGTACTGATTATGCGAAAATAAATATAAAATGGTTGTTTGTATAGTTCTTTAAGAGAAACAGCTTTCCATAGTCCCTGTCTGTCACTGCTTTTGAAATATTAAACTTGCTGCATAACAACACCTGTGTAGTTTGATGGTGTTCATGTACATGTACTTCTTACACAGCTTCGCACCTTAAAACAGGTACAAATCTTTCGACGAACCCTTTTCAAGTCTGAAAAACAACACAAGAATAACACATTTTAACTCGTGCTTTAACTGTCTTTGTCTTTTATTTATACAAAAAGTGTGTAAAAATAATTAAGCAAAAATATTAATAGAAAGAGAGTGTCACATGCTTGGTCACATTTCAACTGTCATGACAGTTAGGCATATTTGAAGGATACCAATATGGAATCTGAAACATAACATTTATGTGTCAATAGTTGTCCTGCAATTTAAAACCCTGTATCGTTCCACTGTTTTTTTATGCGAAAAAAGCATGAAATGCGCATGGGTTGAAATGTGACCAAGCATGTGACAATCTCTTTCTATCCCTCGTCCCACTGGGCGCTTAAAGTTGGAAGGGCGAGCATTTTCTCTTATAATTAAAAAGTGTATTTTGATAAACTTTTAGTTTGAGAAAAAAGTATTTTATTCATCCCATAATGAATAAATAGCAAAAACGCATAAACATGCAAAGTTCAACAACTTCCTGTGGCCATATTTTTTGACGAATCAAATTTTCTTGAACAGCTTTTTATTAGGAGCCTTCAAGGGATAAATTTGGCCCCAGGGGCATAATTTGAACAAACAAATCTGGTAGAGAACTATAAGATGTCACTACATACCAAATTTGGTAGCCCTAGGCCCAATATTTATGGACAAGAAGATTTTTAAAGTTTGCACAAAAGAGGCTTTATATAAGCATATGTTCAGTTTTGTGACCCCCGGGGCAGGGTCAAATTTGAGCCCCGTGTAATAATTTGAACAAATTTGGTAGAGGACTATAAGTTGTCACTACATACCAAATTTAGTAGCCCTAGGCTCTATAATTATGAACAAGAAGATTTTTAAAGTTTGCACAAAAGAGGCCTTATTTAAGCATATGTTCGTTTTTGTAACCCCCGGGCAGGGTCAAATTTGACCCCAGGGGCATAATTTGAACAAACTAAGTAGAGAACTATTATATCTAGGCCCAATGGTTATGGACAAGAAGATTTTTAAAGTTTGCACAAAATAGGCTTTATATAAGCACATGTTCAATTTATTGACCCCCGGGGCGGGGTCAAATTTGACCCCAGGGGCATAATTTGAACAAATTTGAAAGAGGTTCACCCCAGGAACATTTGTTAGAAGTTTTATCAGAATTGGACTTGTAGTTTAGGAGAAGAAGATGTTTTAAGAAAAAGTTAACGCACGCACGCACGAACGCAAGCACGCACGACGGACACAGGACCATGACATAAGCCCCGCTGGCCTATGGCCAGTGGAGCTAAAAACTAATGAAATCTGCTACCTGAAAATGTGTTATTTCACACCACCCACTAATTAAGTGAAAATCAGCTGAAAACCCATATAAAGACAATTACTTTAGTGAATATACACCGAATATAATATAATTTCGGTAAAATATCCTTCAGTTTCTGATACAAAAACATTTTTGACACATACTTGATTACTTTATTCACAGAAAGTGACTATTTTCTTTATTGCACCGTAAGATTTCAATGTTTACATTTTCGTGTGACGTATCATGTCATAATGGTTCCCGGCCTGCATTAGCATTAGCGTAGCATTGGTTCCTGGCTAAGACGAAAAATAATTTTGACGCGTCTACTGCGGTATGACCGCCAATATTATATTCTGCGTATAGATTGTTAAACCGACTTTACAACTGAGCAGGGTCCGGTTTAATGAAAAACTACAAAACCCGACTGTAGTCGGTTGACTGTGTGGTCGACCGACGCTCGTCGGCCGCAAACTGACCACTCGTCGCGTTCAAGGAGCAAGTTGCCGCGACTGTGGTCGCACGACGGTGTGGTCAGTCGACCCCGGTCGTGGTAGTCGCTATTTTTAGGAAAATTACCACTTCCGCCATAAACATCCGACGGCGAAACTACACGCGAAAAATGGAAGACGAAGACAGCAACGATTCGAGTCACTGCCATTCGTGGTCCAAAAAATAGATATCCTTTTAGAGCTTGTTATCGAAAACAAAAACTGCTGGAGGGAAAGCACGGGCCATTGGTGACCGAGGCAAACAAGCGAAAAAAGTGGCAGTAGATTGTGGCAGCCATAAACGCGTGTGGGGTGGCGTTGAGGACAGCAGACACATGTAAAAAAAAAGCTACGGGACATAAAGAGGAATGCACTAGACTGACCACTCGTCGCGTTCAATGTACCAACAGGAGACTCTCCAAGACAGTCTGAGACGGTGCCACGACCGCCTTGTCATCTGCAGGAGACTCCCAGACAGTCTGCGACGGTGCCAAGACCGTCTGGGCACCAGAAGGATACTCAAAGACGGTCTGCGACGGTGCCAATACCGTCTCGGCAACGGCAGGAGACTTTCAGACATTATGTGACGGTGCCATACAGTCTCTGAGACCGGCGGGGCACCTGCAGCAGACCCCCAGACAGTCTGCGACGTTATCAGACAGTCTCTCAGACCGGAGGTGCACCTGCAGGAGACTCTCAGACAGTCTATAACAGTGCCAGACAGTCTCTCACTCCGTCGGAGACTGTTTGGGAATCTCCTACAGGTGCCCAGACGGTCTTTGCACCGTCGCAGACTCTCTGGGAGTCTTGTGCCCTGACGGTCTTGGAACCGTCGCAGACTGTCTGGGAGTCTGCTTGTGACCCGACGGTCTGGTATATTGTCTGGCAGCGTGTGTGAGTCTCTTGCCAGCGCCAAGACGGTCTTTCCACCCCTCAAAGACTGTCTGAGAGTCTCCTGCAGATACCAAGACGGTCTTGGCATCGTCGCCGACTGTCTGAGGGTCTCTTGCATGTGCCACGAAGGTATGGGAGACTGTCTGGCACAGTCTGGGATTCTCCTGCATGACATGTGCCCAGACGGTCTTGGCACCATCAATGACTGTCTGGAAGTGTCCTGCAGGTGCGTCACCTGTCTTGGAAACTGGCACCGTCGCACACTGTATTTGAGTCTCCTGCAGGTGCCCCGCCGGTCATTACGACTCTCTGGCACCGTCGCAGATTGTCTTGGAGTCTCCGGCAGGTGCCCAGCTTGTCTGGGAGACCTTATGAAGCCGTCGCAGACTGTCTGTGATTGTCCTACAGGTGCCAAGACAATCTTGGTACCGTCGAAGATTGTCTTGGAGTCTCCTGGCACGGGTTTTGGGTGCCGACAAAGCGTCAAGCGACGAGCAGCCGTGCGGTAAGGGGTGGACTGCGGTCGCTCGACAGTATGTCGAACAACGCGCGGTCGACTGACGATCTTCGCTCTCTATTAAACCCGGTTATCGTCGCACGACGATTATTCGCTGGTACAACCATAGTCGCCCAACTATGGTCGCTCTCATTAAACCGGGCCCTGATGTAAACTTGTAACATTGCAATATGTAAAGGTGCGCGTTGACCAATCTAGAAATGTTTACTTGCTAACAGTGGAAATTGGCAGTTAGTTAAAGTTACTGTTGCACATTTGTAAGTTTTATGCGTTGTGTATGCGATTTAAAAATACAAGTAAATGTATATTTTACATGTTGAACATTTAAGTTTTTATTCATTGAACAGTTTTAATTGGACAATGAACAAGATGAACATTTGAGCTGTCTCCACCGTAAAATTAACATTGTTGAAAATTGAAACATAAAATATCGAACATTGCTTATTTGAACGGATATTATTTGACATGTATGTATAATCTATAATTGCAAGATGAAACATATCAGCTTAATACTCATCACGTGCAACATTTCTGGTGATGAATAATATTGGCCTTTCCCTTCCATACATACATAACACATAACAAAATACTTTCCTGCAGTTATAGGTCAGATTAAAGTGAGATATTATATTTATTCAAGCAATATATTAAATCATAAATGTTTATTTGTAAAAAAATCCTACTGTTTATTTTCTTCACGGTATCAGTGCCTAAAGGTTAAACGCATGGTTTAATGAAACATGATAGTTTTTTTTAAAGAACGGCATGTCCACTCTGTAGGGATACTGCATATAACGTTCAGTTGAATTCGGGTATCACGTTTCTGTGATCAAACACAGGAAAGTATTATTCATTCAAAAATGACATATAATATTAACAAAAGGCAATAACTCCGTCAACAATGGAAAAATATAAAATAATAGTTCTGGACAACCTGAAAAATTAAGCATGCACACCCAAGAGGGATGCTGCTTATACCATTTTCAAAATACGGATTATTAATGCCCGAGATCAAGCGCAGACTGAAGTTATTATCAACATGGAAATAACTACCGTTAAAAACGAACGAAATGGAAAGAACTGACGATATTAGCAAAAGTACATATTGAGTTTCATTAAATTCCAATCACTAGTTCTTTTAATTAAATGCGGAAACGAAACATACATTTTAAAAATGACTTATACATATAAAGGAGAAGAAACTGCCTCAAATCATTGTAAAAATGTGAGCACCTCCACCCTTCACCGATGCTGTAAATAACATTTCATTAAATTCGCATAGTGAGTGTCTCGAGCGGGAACGAAAAACTGACGAAAATCTTGAACATACAACATGTGGGAAGGAAATGTTTATCAGGGCAAATTGTTTCAGACCCACACATACTGAAATCCATCAAAATTAGATTCTGGCAGATAGACAATTTGGCGACTTGATCCCACTTTCGGGGATCATAACAATTTCTAGACTTATCATTTCATCGTTATTACGGATTGATCGGTATAAAAATGTATCGAGTGTATGATTTCCAAGATATCAGCCCAAATAACAATCTTGGTCGCTGTAATATTACTCAACCTGACAGCTTAATTTATCGTGTTTATACAAACATGAATCAACAAAACATTAAATAATTTAAAACTTAACATCGATTTGTATTGTTCTAATAGTATTTTTCAAAAGTTCCTTCCTTTGTTACATCCTACCTCTGAGGAAAAGTTGTCCTCGTCAACAAACTGACAATATCCAGCAACTTCTGTTGTCTCTATTATGGTCAAACCATTCTTTGAGAAGAGTTCACAAAGCGGATACTGACGTCTGTATAACAATGCCGCACACCAAGGTCGCAATGCGCACATTTCCACACATTTTGAAATGGTGACGTCTGTTCCGACATACATTGAATCACTAATAATATCTGTAGGGCAATGTCGAAATTCAAACGTCTTAAATGGCGTCTGTACTTCTGTTTTGACGCCACATGATGCTACCAACAATGTTACGAATGCTTGTTTAAGATCTCTTAAACACACCATACTTATAGACTTGAATGTATCCACGTTTTTCATGTTCAGATATACAAACTTAAATGTAATTTCAATTACAAAATCAACACAATCGAACAAGGCTTTCTCATAAAATACGGCATATGTATTCAGTGAACAGAAAAAGACGTTTCCCCCAATGTAGATCATATTTCAATAAGCCAACCATCGCACCTGAATATTATTGCAAACAAACGAGTAAGTAAGATTTGTTCATGACCAGAAACCGAGAAAGTTTATTTGTAGGAAATAGTCGTTAGACAATAACTGGGGAGGATTTTAAACCGTGCTTGAAAAACCTCATTGTCCGCCCAAATTGGCGGATCGTTATTGTACCATAGCACTCTGCATTATTTATTCCCAATTATACCCTGAGTAATGTATCATTATCCTTTTCGACGCGATGAAGTATTGTTTCGCCTTTTGAATTTTGAACAATTATCTTTAGAGTAGTTGCGTACTTGGCCATTGAATCCATTGGCAGACAATTATTTTTTAATTATGCTGTTGTCTGTTGCCTTTTCATTTAATTCCTCTTTCGTTCAGCAGCTATTTTATTGCTGTGGAAGCGTTTGTGCTATGTGCTCAATTTGTTTGGAATATTGTTTCAACTCTTAGTTTAGGTGGTAATTCTTTTATCATTTGTACAATAATTAATGAATTTGTTTCAATGGTGTTTTTCAGATCAATAAACACTTGGTCAATCTGGTAAAAAATGTGGTTTATAACCAAGCGAAAGACAAAGTTGCTGAATTGTTTTTTAAGGCTGGAATGAAAGGTTTCAATGAACAAAATACAGATATGTAAGCTAGCATTACAAGCTTAACAATTAAAATCAGTCAAGAAACAGGGACAAAAAGGCAGTTTAAATCTGACTTCATGTAGCACATTAAAGCTACACGGCCAATCAATAAACCTTTAATTTTAAGTCGGAAAGCAATTTTACCCTTATTTGTCTACATTGTGGATCTACTTAAAATACAACTATTCCAGATTTCTGAATACAAGAATTTAATGCACATATTTTCTACTCTGCTGCTAAGAAATGACCAAAAATCATCTTTCCCATTCATATTTTGCTATTGAAGACAATATTTAATTTTAAACAAAAGATATTTAAGTTTAGAATATACTTAAAGATTTCCTTAAAAAAATCAATTTTAAGGAAATTACTTTGACGAAAAAAACTTTTCAAACTTTTGTGCCGAGAGACCCTCATAATCATACCTTTTCGTAAAGATCATTCCAAGCCAAAAATGTTAAAAATAAAAAAAGATACGTCATGTGGTAATACAGAAAGAACTCGACGCCAGTGTTTTAGGGCCATCTTTTTAACTTCTTTTCTCCAGTTGATGAGGGTTTCCGGCCAATACTCAACGTCCTGAATGTAGTATTCAACCGTAAAACAGAATAGTGAATTTGTAGTACACAACAATGTTTGTCCTACCACATGCACACAGACATTTTCAAAAATAAAGTCATGGCACGTGGGAAAATGTTGGTTTTATTTTGCTCGCATGCTACATAAATTCCTTCGAACAACTGAACAGTTAGTTGAGGTGTTATCGATGCTCAAAGAAAGGTCCACAGACCTGTTTATGGAATATTAAGTCAATCATGAAGGCAATAACTGATACACTTCACATGCAGCATATCAGATATATGTGTGCTATGTTTGATTCTTTTTAATCAGCATATAAATTATTCATTTGTGAAAATAGCATACTTATGATTTGAGGTTAACGTGTTTTAATGTAAAGAATCAGTTGTACCTCAAACACACACAGACTGCAAATATGGAATTAATATTAAATTTTCATTTTATAATTAACATGTTGAACATACATTTTAAATAGTGCCACAATCAAACAATTTCAGGATTTATTTATTCACAACATTTATTATTTACTGTTCATCACGCTTTAAATTCAGTTGCCCGTCGACGTTGCTTCATATATTTGCAACGAGAGTGTTGATTACTAATTAATCCGAAATGCAAACCGTTGCGCCTCGTTGCATAGAAATTAAAAATAACTTAAGAGCGGATCTCTATATAAATCGTTAAAAATAATGTATTCTCAATAATATACTTCTCGAAACATCATTATAAACATCTGCTTTCATAATGATTTTAGTATTATCTGTAACGATGTGATGCAGAGATTATAAAGCGAGAAATACAGGACAAACAAACACAAAACATATATAACCAATTTTGATCGCTCTTGTGCATATCATTTGCCTTCAATAAGATCTATCAACCTACTTACATTCATAGAACAATGAACAATTTCACTTTAAACAAAAAAATCAATAAAGTTAACCACTCTCCGAGTAACGCAAGTGTTATGATATAAGTAATTAATCATATGAGTAATACATAATTAATACAATTATTAAGGGAGACTACCCTTTTTTGCTTACTTAATACATATCGCTAGTAATCCGTCCTTTGGTGCTATTTAAGTTGATTGTCATTGATTATCCGCTCCGAACGTACATTTTCATTTGTAATTGCAATATTGACATTTTAGGTTTGTTGAGTACATTGAATTTCGAATACACAATGATATGATTACCATATGTATTTAAATTGTCATTCATATGGTGATACTTACGTGCTTCATTTGACTTAATGTTGTAATTCGATATTTAATTGTTTTGATTTAGTATAGATTCATGTGGCAGCTTCGAAACAATAATACTGGTAACCTATTTCGAATATATTTCATATAATTTACGATATTCGAATCCTTAACATTGAACGAAACTTACAGCTCTTGGTCACCAGTTAGTTTTTTTTAGCTGAACACTGCGATTGCGCCAGTAACGTATAACAATTAAAGAAAACACATTTGCGTAATAATGTTATTCTGTGACTATTACTCTTTGCAAGATTGTCCTGTTACTATTTCTACCCTTCTAGTTTGTTAGTCGAAGAATGAAATCCCTTTCAAATTAAAAAAACAACAACTGTATTCGCATTGACCACTCCTTTTGAGGCATTTACATTTATAAAATGTCCATAAAATTAACACTAAAAGTGGTCTGGTTATCTACATTACCATTTGCCTAAGCAAATTTGCCTACGGCCTCAGAGATGCTACTTCACGATGCTTAAGATTAAGATCCATATGGCAATTTGTTGCTTGACTCTGTTTACCGTATGACATATTAGATTGTTTTCTTTTCGGTAAAAATTAAGATTCTCAGTTCCATGCGGCTGTTTGGTGCTTGATTGTGTTTGACTTATGAAATAAATCATTGTTTTTATTTCGTTTTCGAACAAAAATCACACAAATTAATTGTTCAGAAATGATGAGACGCTAAGACATATCAATTTGCAAACAATGACGTCGTTATTCCCTTCGTCAAAATGAATCTTCGCCGTAATGACCTGTTGACATATGTCGGCATTTGAATCAGCTAGTTCCTGTGGCTCATATCGTGCATTGATTTTGAAATGCGTTGATTTGTATTAAATTGTCCCTTATATCTGACCCCAACGCGCATGAATACACCATGCACTCCTTCCTCTTCAGAGGAATGTCATTCTATTTAAAATAGTTTAAAGTAGTTTGCCGGAGGGACTCATTTAACTATTTGGCAGTTGAAAGGCAGACTGTGGTTCGCGTTAATTCGATTCTATCTGAACCAAATAATCTTGTCTTTGTAATATGTTTGTAACACAGATACTTTTAGACGTTTTGGAGGTGTCTGCCTGTATTTGAAATAAGTAGTACAGTTTCTCCTGTGTATTTTTGTTGTTTTTAAAATTAAAAGTACAGCCAAATTTATTCGGCCAAATTAAACATTTACATTACGCGTGTTCTGTTATGCTTTATTTTCTAACCGTATAAATGGAACTAATGTTATCGCATTTATATAATTAATATGGTAGGCTATCCTCCCTGCTTATTTATTATATGTAACTATAAGTCCGCCCTGTAGTTGCTTATTCAGTCTTTAGTCAGTAATAATTCGGAGCCGTCATACATTTCATACACCCTCCCTCTATTTATATTCTGGATTATTGTAATCTGATCCTGTATGGAACAGCTCAATGCGAAATAAACAAAATGCAACGTATCCAAAACATGTGTGCCAAATTGGTACTCGGCCGACAGAAATATTACAGTTCAAAAGATGCTTTATATGAACTTCATTGGCTACCAGTAAAGGCAAGGATAACATTTAAATTACTGGCCTTCATGTATAATTGCTCTGTCTGTCACGCGCTAAAATACCTTACAGAACTTTTAAAAGAAAAAGTACCAGCACGCAACCTACGATCTACCGTCTTGTATAACGGATGTTATGATGTGAAACGCACAAAGAGAAAAACATTCTTGGATAGGAGATTCGGAGTTGTTGGTCCGAAACTGTGGAATGACCTTCCATCAAGCATCCGAACTTCCGCCTAAATAGACATTTTCAAAAGGAATTTGAAAACATTTCTCTTCAGATACTTTTACAACCTATTTTAATTTGAATACCTGTGATTTAAGAAAAATCGAGACTCAGTTGTACGGGCTTATTTGTCACTAGGACTTGGAGGACCAAGAAATTAAGAATTGTGCGGGCTTCTTTGCTCGAAAAGGATATTTATTGTACAAGTGACTGGTAACCAAGAATCATTAGGGTTTCTTTGCTCAATGATTGAGTTACATCAACCAGCTGTCTTTAGTCACGCTTAGGCCCTCTAGTTGTGTCTTATAGTCACATTGTAATTTTAACCTTCAAGTTGTGTCTTGTAGTCACACTTGTTCAGTCTATTTGTGACTTGTAGTCACGATCGTTCAAATAAGGTTAAAACCCAAAAGAAGTGTCCTTAAGGGTGACAGGTGACTTAAAGCTGTGAGATCCGACAGCCAGAGTGCAGAAATATCCTTTTACGTATCCTTTTAGTTAATGAAAAACAGTGTCTTTATGTTGCCAAATATTTGCTCATAATATAATTATAATTATTGTCTTAACCCTTGTTGTATCAATTTATTACATAATATTTTACTTTTGCTGTGTTTTAATAGTGTAGCCGGTATTGTTTTATTGCTTAAGTTTCTTACAGCATTATTATTTATATCAAACATATTTAGATCATTAATCCTTTAATTGATGCTGCATAATATTATCAATACCTCTTATTTTTATCAATTTTATGTACATATATATGTTTTGTACAACGCCATTGAATATAATTATATAAATAGGCGTTTCATCAAATTAGCAAGTTTCAAGTTTCAAGTTTTATTAAATGTGTTTTCCAACAAGTAATACATAAGCTCGTTATTACATATTTCTACTGAGTGTGTGTTTACTATTCCCATACACAATAGCTAAAGACCATTTATAATATAACACATTGATGTGATGTATACTCATCAGACATGCTGTGGTGGTTTTTAGCTGCTCTTAAGATTTTATAATTAAAAAGTACATTCACGCGTATTCGGCATTTTTGATAATAGGAGATTGTGTGTTATTAAAATTTAAATATTTTAATATTATATAAGTGCGGTCTTTTTTTCACAGTATTAAACGCTTACTGATTAAAAAGTAATTGTCATAAAAAATAGTTACACCGAAGTAACACTGAGCATAATTGAACATAATCTAGACTCTTCTTGTAACCTATGATTTGGATTGGTCAAATCTTGGTTCATTGTTTAATAATATAAAATAGCTGGCTGTCTTAACTTTGCTTACATGTACAGATAAAGCAGCAACGATCATAAATTTAAAAGATATTTTCTTTCACAGTATTTAGATTGAAGGTGTCATGTGATTAGGCGGGAAGGTCGAATTTTTGAGCTCTTGTGAAAATCTTTAAAATCTTAGTTAAAAAACATCAAATACAGAAAAAAGTTTATTAAATATGGATATAAAGTGTTTATAGTCGATGACAAAGTGTTATGGGGAGAAAAACAAAACGAAAGAGTAGAGAAAGCAGTGGTAGTGAAAGCGATATAGTAAACAAAGGAAAACTTTTCAAATCGAGAGGCCCGTCAGGAGATACAAGCGTTTCGGTGAGTGACATTTTAAATGTAGCTAATGCCGTATTATACGAAACGGATTGTGTGCCATCCCTAGAAATTGACAATAATGTGTTCAGTGGGTATGTGAGTTGTATCGAAGGAAATTCTGTCCAACCGGAAGTGCTAAATATGGCAGAACCGTTAAACAGCGAGCTACTCGCGTATTTGAAAAAGCTAGACACTAGAATGGACAACATAGAGAAAAAGCTAAACACTCTTGAAGAAGTAGAAAAAAAGGTTAGTAGCTTCGAATCAGAATTAAAAAAGTTGTGGTTGGTGGTAGAGGATAGAAACCGGAAGTTGGGCGAACAAGTCACGAGAGTCGAGGAAAAGACAGAGAGTATAGACTTTGCCCTGAGTGCTGTAGACAGTAAAGTGAGCGAACTGGAAAAACAGAGGAATACTTTGCAGGAAGAAGTTGTCTACTTGCAATCTCAATCTATGAGAAATAACTTGATGTTCGGTGGCATACCGGAACCAAGCGCCGGCACAACAGAAGACACCGAAAACACGTTACGGACGTTTCTGCACGAGAAAATGAAGCTGGCAAAGGAAGAAGCAGCATCCATTAGGTTGGAACGTGTACATCGGTCCCCAGGATCGCCAGTACACGGGAAAACCCGAAACATTGTGGCGAAGTTTAGCTACTTCAAAGACAGGGAAATGGTGAGGAAAAAATGGAAAGAACTGGACGGCACGGGTTTTACCGTCTTTGAGCAATATCCTCCGGAAGTGATACGGAAAAGAAGGTTATTGGTGCCGAAAATGAAAGAGGCGAGGCGGCTGGGGAAAAAAGCGTACCTGGCCTTCGATACGCTCTACATCGACGGAACCCCGGTGCGTGCCTAGGAACACGGCGGTGATGAACTGAAAATCCTGTCCTGGAATATTAACGGACTTTCCGATTGTAAAAAGTTATGTTCAAATTTTGTTAATATCTTGAGTTCTAATGATATATGTTTTTTGTTTGAATCCTGGACGAATAGCTCTAGTAATATAGATTTGAGTGGATATTTGACTTTTAACTTTTTTAGAAAATTCCAACATCGTAAAGCTCGAAGAAATAGTGGTGGTATTGTTGTTTATATTAAAGAAGAACTAGGCCGATGGTGTTTCAATCGTAAAAAATCATTATGATACAATAATTTGGTTAAAATGTGATCGTACATTTTTTAATATCCCAGATGATTTTTATATATGTGCCACTTATGTATGGGGACATGATTCTCCAGTATATAATACCTTTAATGTAGATCTCTTTGAAATTTTAGAAAACGATATAACTTATTTTTCGGAATTTGGTAAAATATTTGTTACTGGCGATCTTAATAGCAGAGTTGGCAATAAATGTGATTTTATTGTACAAGATAAAATAAATACTGTATATGATGACTCTGATTACTGCCCAGATAACACCTCAGTTAGGGCCTCTGTTGATAGCTCACTAAATTGTCATGGAGTTAGATTACTTGATCTATGCAAATCCACTAGTTTACGTATTGTTAATGGTAGAGTTGGAAATAGCTGTAAGCAAACCTTTTATTCGAATAACGGTACGTCTGTCATTGACTATTTGTTGACAAAAGAATGCAGCTTTTCAAATATATCGGATTTTACCGTGCATGATTTTAATGAGTTCAGTGATCACGCCCCGTTACATTTTTCGTTATTATGTAATTATGTCTCGTCAGAGTATCAGTCTTACACCGATGTCAATTATAAATGGGACGATGTGTTACGAGAGCAATTTCGTTCAGGGATTATTTCTATGTTACCAGCATTTAATAATATTGTGCACCATATAGATTTTTCAAGTCGTTCATCAATTAATGACGTTTTGAATAATTTTACCGAAACTATTCGCAGTGTTCCGGACCCGTTATTCTCCAATTGTCGTGTTTATAATACCAACCCTAGTTTTAATGTTAATACCTGTATAAAACATGCAGAATGGTTTGACCACGAGTGCGTTACTGCACGAAATTTGTACCGCGCAGCTTTACGTGTTTTTAACTCTTGTAAAACAGATACTAACAGAGAAGGTTTATGTTCGAGTAAGAAATATTATAAAGACCTAATTCGTAGGAAGAAAGCCGTTTGCTATAGGCAACAAATGTTGAAGATCGAAAATTTAAGGAAGCAAAAACCAAGGGACTTCTGGCGATTTTTCAAAGCAAAAAATAGCGTCATTAAAAATAAAATATCATTAGAAGAATTTACAAAGTTTTTTGAAAACATTAGTAACAATAATGCTGATTTTTGTCATACTGGAGCAGAGGATTTTTGTTTAAATAATGATTTTAACTTAGAAAATTCTGCATTTCCTGAACTTGACTTGCCAATATCTGTTGAGGAAGTTCGCAATGCGATTAAACATTTAAAACGGAATAAATCATCTGGTAGTGATTGTATGTTGAATGAATATTTCCTTGAATGTAGTGATATCTTATCTGCCCATTTATGCGATGTGTTTAACGGTATTTTTGTATCGGGTTTTTTCCCCGATAAATGGACAGAAGGAGTAATAATCCCTTTGCATAAAAAAGGCTCAGTTAATGATGTAAATAACTATAGAGGGATTACCTTAGTAAGCTGCTTTTCAAAATTATTTACCACGATTTTAAATAAACGCATTGAAACTTTTTGCAATGAAAACACTATTATTTCGGATGCGCAGTTCGGATTTAGAAAAGGCTATTCAACTGTTGATGCTATTTTTATACTGATGTCAATTGTTCAAAATTATTTGAATGAAAATAAACGTTTGTATGTTATATACGTCGATATGTTTAAATGTTTTGACAGTATTTACCGCAATGCATTATGGTTGAAAATGTTTAAGTCTGGTATACAAGGTAAATTGTTAAGAATAGTGAAGGATATGTATGCGAATGTTAAGTCACGTGTTAAATCATGTTCATCCTATTCAGATTATTTTAGTTATGCGGTTGGACTGAGGCAAGGGGAGGTAATGTCGCCGATCTTGTTTTCTTTATTTGTTGAAGATTTTGAACTTTACTTACAAGATAGCATTAACTCTGGTTTGAGTATAGATGATATTGTGTTGATTTTATTATTATTTGCTGATGACATGGCTATTTTAGGCAAGTCACCTGCTGAAGTCCAATCACATTTAGATAAATTATATGTATACTGCAATGCTTGGGGGCTAAAAGTTAACACTGCAAAAACTAAAATAATGGTATTTCGGAAAAGAGGGCGATTAAAAGAAAATGAAAAATGGTCATATAATGGTATTGATATTGAAGTCGTTGATAACTTTAACTATTTAGGCACGGTGTTGAATTATACAGGAAGTTTTAAATTAAACCAAGAACATTTGGTTGGTAAAGCCCTTAAAGCATTGAATACATTATTGTTTAAATGCAATGAATTTGACATAAAACCGAAAATATTTTGCCAGTTGTTTGACGCTTTTGTGGGTTCTATATTAAATTATGCTTCAGAAGTGTGGGGTTTCACTAAGTCAGATGATATAGAACGCATACATTTAAAATTTTGCAAACGATTGCTACAGGTGAAAATAAATACATGTAATGTTGCTGTTTATGGAGAATTAGGTCGATATCCATTGTATGTAAACAGGTTTGTTAAAATTATTAAATATTGGTTTAAAGTTATGAACAATGAAAATATCATTATGCAAACTGTGTACAAACAAGCCTTGAGCGATTGTAATAAAGGTTATACAAACTGGGTCTCAAATGTCAAGAACATGTTAAATAATTTTGGATTCGGTTATGTATTTGAAAATCCTAACGTTGTACATGTTAATAGTTTTATTAGCGAGTTCAAATGTAGACTTGTCGACAATTTTAAACAAGAGTGGTACGGTAAAATGAATAATAGTACTGTATTAGATATGTATAAAGCTTTTAAAAGCTGTTTGGAATATGAACCATATTTAGATTTACTTCCTAGAAGCCTTCGATTATTTTTTGTAAGATTGAGAGTCTCTGCACATCCGTTGAGTATACAAACTGGCAGATACGCCCGAAATAACATACCACGTAATGAACGTTATTGTTTATGTTGTAATGTCTTGGATTTAGAAGACGAATACCATTTTATATGTATATGCCGCTGTTACACTGATTTAAGGAAAAAATATATTAGTCGCATATTTTATATTAACCCATCTGTATATAAATTCCACAAGTTATTAGCCTCATGTGACAAACCAGTCATTTCAAATGTATGTAAATATATGAAAGAAGCTTTTGCTATAAGAAATGCAATTCTTAATAATGCTGTTTAATAAATTTCATTACCGCTTTGATAGAATTTACGTATTCATGCAATTTGATTGTGTTTATTTATATTTGAATTCTTAAATGACCATTTATGTTATGTAATGTTATGTTGTTATACCTATTCATGTGACAGAAAATAATGTGTATATTTGTGTATTAAGACGATGTACTTATGTATAAGTCTGAATAAACTGTCTGTCTGTCTGTCTGTCTGTCTGGTAACATTAATTTGAAACCGAAACTCAATTTCGTATCGAACTTCCTTAAATGTGACAGTGAAACAAAAATTAAACAACTCTCAATTACTTTGAAACTGAATATGAGTGACGATTGGACAACAACAGTACACCATACTGAAACATTTCACCTGTAGAAGGCAAACTCAGTTAAATGTATTCGTTAACCGGTAGGGCATGTGCTTTCACGGTTTCCATAGACGTTGATCCTCCATTGCCCTCCGCACATCTTGCTGTTATCCCCGGGACATTGAATGTTACACTCGTTGTCTGGACTCTTTTTAGTGGCATCAAACGATTGCCACAGAAACAATGATACGAGGCCTAATCATGGAAAAGCAGGAAAGTCATTTAGCAATTTACAGATGCACATATTTTTGTTTTGTTTGACTACAAAACAACAACAACATCAATAACAACAACAACTACTACTACTACCACCACCACTACTACTACTACTACTACTACTACTACTACTACTACTACTACTACTACTACTACTACTACTACTACTACTACTACTACTACAACTACTACTACTACTACCACCACTTCTCCCCCTCCTCCTTCTCCTCCTCCTCCCCCCTCATCCTTCTCCTCTTCCACTACTATGCGATTAGGTGTTTCAAAGAAAACAATTAGACGAAAAATTACCTTATTTTTACTATCTTAGCGGTCTAACTAAAGCGTCACCGTGTGACATAATACTCACAACGGCGTAATAATAACTGTATGTTTTCAATGCGCGTTTCTTACGATTCTTCGATGTTCAAAAAAATACTGAACTGTACATGTTCATTTTTATAGTTTGAAATGCAAAGTTCAATCGATTTTAAGTACAGGATTAAATAAAAATGAAAAGCCTTTGCTTGACCGACAACTCATAATTATCGTTCAAGATGGCCATGATAATGATTGTTGGAGTTCAAGGATAGAACAACATTCTGCAAATTTGAGACGGTTTATATACGCAAAAATATATAACTCAATGCATTTTGGAATGTTGTTTGTAAAAACAATTAGTCTTTCGGCCTTTCGGAAGGCTGTGTATTAATCGCAGTTAATTGCAGTTTAAGTGACAGGCCTTACTTAAGTGTGAATGGCTAACGACATAAGGCACGTGTGGTCATTGATGCAATTCACGGATTATTTATCTACCGCACAGTATTAGGAGCAGCTGGGCGAAGCGGGACGATGAAGTATCAAAGAAACAATTTCTCAACTTTGCCGATACTGGGACAATTATTCGCACTTTGAGATAAATCACAGTAAATACATGTAAAATCGGGACTCAGGACACATTTTTATATCGAGATAACGAATATCGAGATATGCGATGTTTATTTATATAGATAAAGAAGGAAAAAAGTTGGGACATTAAGCTTACCTCGACATATTGAGAAAATCGAGATATGCGATGTCGAAATAACGAGAGTAGACTGTACTTCTACTACTACTACTGTACTACCACCACCACCACCACCACCACCACCACCATCACCATCACCAACACCAACACCAACACCACCACCGACGACATCATCACCGCCACCACCACCACCGACACCAAAACCGAAACCGCTACCACCACTACCACCACCCCCCCACCACCACCACCATCACCACCGACAACACCACCACCACCGACGACATCATCACCGCCACCACCACCGCCGACACCAACACTGCCTACGCTTCCACCACTATCACCACCATAACCGACACCACCACCACCATAACCGACGACACCGCCACCGCCACCACCACCACCACCACAACCACCACTACTATCAACCACCACCACAGCCACCAACACCACCACCACTACCGACCACCCGACATCCATCACCACCACCGGCACCACCACCACCCACCAGCACCACCACCACCCACCACCACCACCATCACCACCACCACCACAACCACCACCACCACCACAACCGACGACACCACCACCACCATCAACCACTACCACAACCACCACACACCACCGCCACCACCCCACTACTTCTACTGCTTCTTCTACTTCTAAAATGCTTCTGCTGCTAATTCTACCACGGCAACTATTTATTATGATACTTTAAACTGTGTCATACATTTCCCTTATTACTTTATATAAGACTTCATAATATATCACCTCACGATAGAGGGGGTAAATCGAAACATATTAACAATATTATTGTATTAAGCAGATTGGGTAGGATATTACCTGCCAGCAAAAGAGACGAGTTGGAATCTTTTACTAAGTTTTATTATATATATTGCTGCGTGCTATTATACCTCCACTCCGGAGAAAGAATAATTCTGTTTACTGCAGTGTCTTGCACATTCGTTTTGGTTGTTCGTATTTGAAAATATCTCACTTTAAGGCAACAAACGAACTGAGCTATCCGTATAGCAACCGCAGTGTTCAGGATTCGATTCTGAAATTTAATTGGTCTATATTCAAAATGACAAGGTGTATAATTACAGGAGTAGTGGTGGTTCAATATAAATAGAAAAAAAAACTTAATAAAAAACGGCGCAACAGTGATGTCGATATTCCTAAGAGACAAACACAGTTTGCATCCCAGTAGCTATTGTTACTTAAACATCTGTTTTTGTCAGAGTAATCATTTAAGATAATTAAATGTGATTTAATGCGTGTGTCATGCTATTGTAACAGTCTGTATAAAAGACAAAATATGGTGATGGATTAATCCTTATACCTTTAATGTTTACTTTTGAGCCATATGCAGCGTATTTTTTCAATTCAATACTTTCCTTAATACGCTTTATAATAAAATAGAGGATCAAGTATAAAAATAGCAAAAACAATAATATTATTAATGTTCGAATAGTGCATTATACGTTGCCAACTGTATTGTTTAAAACAATATTTAATAATGGAATAATGCATTCTTCCTACTATTGATGAGGTTCACCAATACAATCAAGGTCAAAGAATATACCTTTAGAAGTGAAACTAACAGATGGGTCTGTACCTACTACCTACAGATATAAAGCAAGTTTTGTGTAAATGGAAGCAAGATTTTAGTCAATTGTTTGTATCTAGAGGCTCTGTACCTAGTGACAGTAATTCAGTAACTACTGCGGGTGGTTTTAACAAAGATAGATGTCTAATGCTAGATGAAAGTTGTACTATTGATGAAGTAAAAAAAGCTATTTTGAAAGCTTAGAAAGGAAATGCTTGTGGTATTGATAATATACCTGTTGGGATTTTACAAAATGATTGTTCTATGCCATTTTTACAAGTGTTATATAATGTATGTTTTAATTCTGGAATTATTCCATCAACATGAAACAAAATGATTATAAATGCTTTTTCAAACAAGAGATGTGTTTGTCAGAAACCAAATGCGCCTACTGCGCAGCTTTAAAGCCATATATTTGACCTTTGACCTTGAACGATGACTTTAACCTTGACCTTTCACCACCCAAAATGTGCATATCCATGAGATACACATACATGCTAAATATCAAGTTGCTATCTTTAATATTGCAAAAGTAATGGACAATGTTTAAGATTTCGGACGGACGGACGAACGGACATACAGACAGACATACAGATAAATATATAGATAATCACCCAAAAATAGAAGTCACAACTGTTGCGTTCATAATTTCATTAAATTAATGTATTCAATATTCAACAGCAATAGTTTTTCGAAACAAAATAATTATTCAAGTTGTGTATGCTCTTGTTCACAACGTCATGACTTAACGCTTGAAAATCAATGATGTAATTTTGAAACTTATGATCATCATAGTGTTGATCAATGATAATACAAACATTGCGTGTTTAATATATAATATGGTATTTAATTTCACATATCATACCTGGAACACACGTCGTTATTTCCGTCCAGTTTCCCTTTGCACATTGGCTGACTGTTTTTGCTGGGTCAAGGGGACTGTAGCCTTTGTTGCAAGTCAAATTTCTCGTTGCATTCTCAAAAATAGAGTTTCCGAGCACCGTCCAATGGGTTTGGTTCTCAAACTGAAAGCATACTACAAAATAACGGTTTCAAACGATAGAATATGTATATAATAACTTAGTTCACTTAAAATATTACAACAAATTGATGAAAAACGAAATCCGTACGTAAATACGAGGCTATTAAAAAATTTTGTTGTAAAAAACATTGATCACTTATATTCTCAGGCTTGATCAGCAATTTACATAGTCATAGTACACAAGACAAAGAGATTATGACACATGCAGGACTAAAACCTGTGATGACCATTATTCTAGCATGCCTACCAAGCGAGCTTAAATCAAGATGCTTGTAATTTTCCTTGGTGGGATGATAATCCTGTGTAACCAAGGTCTAATTATTTAAACTAGCCCTGACACTACACTGTTTTCTTCTTTTTTCAGGTTATCAACAGCCAGTCAGTTACAGATGCATTGCGACAGAGACGGTGTTATCTACGTCTCTGATTGCGAACACAGAATTAAACAACATTGGTCATAATGTAAGCATAATTAAGCTCCAATATTAGATATAAAAGTCAACAAAACTATTTGCAGTTTGAGCAATGAGCACAGAATTGGACATTGAGCACAAACAAGATTATAGATAATGAAGTTTTGATCTGCTGATGCAAACAAACCGACCTGAGCTTTTACAATTTTATTTTGTGCTTTAAGTTGTAATCAAATCTGTGCTCTCAGCTCAAACATGACACAAATAATCCTATTTTTTTCTGGAGCTGTTTATTACCTATTAACAAAGTTTTCCTAAAACTAGAAACAATTTTCCTTATATTTTTAGCAAAATGTACAATTGTAAACCAATGAATATCTTGAACATCTTCATTTATATATATATATATATATATATATATATATATATATATATATATATATATATATATATATATATATATATATATATATATATATACACATTATATTTGCAGCTTACATACAAGAGATCGGCAGAGCAGGAAGAAGAAGCCATGTGTTGATGCCCTGGCCATTCTCTTCTTTAACAAATCAGTCATTGCATCTGCACATATAACCACCAGAGAAACGAAGGACTATTGTGGAAACTCAACTATCTGCCGAAGAACTTTAGTTAAGCAGTATTTTGGTTTTGAAACTAAAGAAGTCTAACAGTTTTCAATTTCTTGTGATTTGTGTAATAATGAACTGGGGATAGAATATGATTTTAGTAAACTGTCACCTAACTAAAAGCATACATATTATTATTACAAGATTCCTTGATTAATTGAATTTTCACATCTTTTTAGGAAAGTCTATCCTCGAATATTTTAAATATCTTAAATATATTTGATTGGATTTATTTATTTATCATTTATGTTTGATGAAAATGTATATTCTATGTTGAATTAATGCATATGTTAGTGTGAGTGTGTGTGTATGTTTGTGTGTTTCTGAGGATAGTGCGTATGGGTGAAAATGTGTGAGAATGGTACGGGAGCTGCGTGATTTATGTTTATAAATTAACATTTGTTTGTAACGATATACCATGAAGTATAAGTTACCTAATAAAGTTCTTTTCTGTTCTGTTCTTAATTGTGCTGCTATGCTAATTTTGGTTGAAAATTGATCAAATCTACCTTAAAAAGAACTTACTTATAAATAATTGACTTTTGACATATTTAAAGAAAGTGTCAATAAAAAAAGATTGGGTGTGGATACAAAAAAAGAGGGTCAATCTGGTGACCAGAAACAAGATTTTTTTTTGCCTTTGGGAAACAGTTTAGTAATAAATATTCATTGTCTATAACAATGTTTTTTAAATTAGAACATTCTATGTAATTCGAATAAAGAGTTCAGAACTATTAAGCATAATAATGTAACCCTATTTTTTAACGTCCAATTTCATAATATCACTTAATTTGGTTCTGAGAAATCAATGTGTGCAGTTCTTCCATGTTAATCTTCTTTACCGGATTTTTAGCTCGACTATTATATATGAAATATTTAATATATATACTGGAGCTATCCTACTCACCCCGGCGTCGGCGTTCCCATTAGCGTGCAAATGTAAAAGTTTGCGTACCACCCCAAATATGTTCAATGTCCCTTGACATATTGCTTTCATATTTTGCATACTTCTTTACAAACATGACCCCAACCTATAAACAAGAGCAGACAACTCTAATAAGCATTTTGTAATAATTATGGCCTCTTTTCCCACTTAGAATATGCATATTATTGATAAATCTATGTTAAAGTTTGCGTACCACCCCAAATATTTTCAATGTCCCTTGACATATTGCTTTCATATTTTGCATACTTCTTTACCAACATAAGCCCAACCTTTAAACAAGAGCAGACAACTCTATCAAGCATTTTGTAATAATTATGGCCCTTTTTCCACTTAGAATATGCATATTATTGATAAATCTATGTTAAAGTTTGCGTACCACCCCAAATATTTTCAATGTCCCTTGACATATTGCTTTCATATTTTGCATACTTCTTTACCAACATGACCCCAACCTATAAACAAGAGCAGACAACTCTAATAAGCATTTTGTAATAATTATGGCCCGTTTCCCACTTAGAATATGCATATTATTGATAAATCTATGTTAAAGTTTGCGTACCACCCCAAATATTTTCAATGTCCCTTGACATATTGCTTTCATATTTTGCATACTTCTTTACCAACATGAGCCCAACCTTTAAACAAGAGCAGACAACTCTATCAAGCATTTTGTAATAATTATGGCCCTTTTTCCACTTAGAATATGCATATTATTGAAAAATCTATGTTAAAGTTTTCGTACCATCCCAAATATTTTCAATGTCCCTTGACATATTGCTTTCATATTTTGCATATTTCTTTATCAACATGACCCCAACCTATAAACAAGAGCAGACAACTCTATCAGGCATTTGTTATAATTATTGCCCTTTTTCCACTTAGAATATGCATATTATTGATAAATCTATGTTAAACTTTGCGTACGTCCCCAAATATTTTCAATGTCCCTTGACACATTGCTTTCATATTTTGCATACATCTTTACCAACATGACCCCAACCTATAAACAAGAGCAGACAACTCTATCAAGCATTTTGTAAGAATTATGGCACTTGTTTCACTTAGAATATGCATATTATTTTAAATCTATGTTGAAGTTTGCGTACCACCTCAAATATTTTCAATGTCCCTTAACATATTGCTTTCATATTTTGCAAACTTCTTTAACAACATGATCCCAATCTATAAACAAGAGCAGACATTTGTATCAAGCATTTTGTAAGAATTATGGCCCTATTTTATCTTAGTAACTGAATATTTTGTTAAATTGTGTGTTTAGATCCACTTGACTTCTAAAGTATCAAAGATATTGCTTTCAAACTTCAAATATTTTCTTACTATCATGAGGGTTCTGTACCTGCCAAGTTCAGTTTGACCTTGACCTTTGAATGACATTGACTTTGAAGGTCAAGAGTAAATTTTAGTTAAATTTTAGTGCCATTACATCTTTATTTGTGTGATAGGATTTAATTAATACTGTGACAAAACAACACTTACCAGAATACCACAATGGATTCCACCCAAACAATACCCCATGCCCCAACCCAGAATCCCTGCCCCCCCCCCCACTTTTTTATTTTTGAAAGATCATCTAATAAATGACGACACCCCACATTATACCCCCTCTCAACCCCCACCCAACCCAAAAAAAAATATTTTTTTCTTTGAAACATGGTTAAAAAAATATAAATATATTTATTTACTGTATTTTTGAAGGACCGTCCAAACTTCCCACCCAAGCTATTGCAGTCAAACTTTAAATAAAATCTTATTAGTTTGTTTTATGTCTTTACAAATGTTCAATAGATTGTGGAAAATATACCTGAACTATTACCTTGACCTCATTGAATAATTTGAATATTACCCCATGATGGCTTACGTTATACTGTCAAGCTTTAACTAATTCAGTGTGTTTGGTTTTTGAAGTTCTATAATACTTTAAAGATAAATAACAAATAAACATAACCAAAGTATAAACAAATAACAACAAACTAACAGTCACGAGGTACATTTTTTTATTTCTTATTTATGACATCTGCTGTGTATCAGAGCAATTTATCTTTTATAAGGCTGACTTTAAAGGGGCCTTGCACGTTTTGGTATATTGAAAAAAAAAATTCATATTCGCAAATTTCATTTTAGCAATGATATTTGTGAGGAAATAGTAATACTGAACATTTACCATGCTCTAAAATTATATGCATCTTTTGACGATTTGAAAACCTTGAAGTTATAAAGCGTTGCAACGCGAAACGATTGAATAATTTGGAAAGTTCTGTTGTTGTCGTTATACTTTGGGAAACTAAGAGGATTGCTTATTTCATTAAAAAATACATTCGCTCATAGCATGAGCATGGATGGTCGAGTGGTCTAGGCGGGAGACTTTTTACTCCAGGACTCCAGGGGTCAGTGGTTCGAGTCCAGTTGAGGCTTACTTTTTTTCCTTTGTTTCATTGTATTCTTGTTGTTTTTATACTGAACATTTTTAGGTCCAATGTTTAAATTTATCAATATAAAGCATTTAATGACAAGCTTCAATACATGTCAAAATATGTGAAAAGGCCCCTTTAAAATTTCTATTGTTTGGAGATCCCTGACTGACTCATGAAATTGACAGGACCAATTTTGTTTGCTTCTATATAAGGCTAAAAATGATTTATTAGTTAAGAATTACAAACCCTGACAATCCTGCTGGGAAATTCACTTTTGACATCATATTTAACACATTTTTACGTAAGGTATATTAATGAAATTTAAATGGTGTTCTAATTACATATAGAACTACAATTATTCAAAAATTGAAACGAAATGGACAAGAAATAAGAATATTTTTTGGGCAATATTTGTAAACTTATTCCTGATTGTGTTAAGGGTAGAATTAAAGCAAAAGGGCCATAATGGCCCTATATCGCTCACCTAAGTACAGGTAGCCAATATTTGTCAATGGCAATTTACCCCTGATGACCCGTCTTTGAACTTGACCTTCAATTCCTCAAAACAATCATCCTGACCAAGTTTCTCGATCTATGAGCAGAAAAAAACACCAAAGGGGAGTAAAAAGAAGAAGGACGGACAACAGACATTCATCGATCCGATGAGCTCATCTGAGCTCAGGTGAGCTAAAACATCAAGGACCTTAAGATCCTGGAGCAGCGCTATAAAATAGATGTTCCAAAAGATGTATTTAATTTCCAAACAAAACATGTGTCATGAACAGTAACATAAACATTCAAATGTCCAATTTCACAAACTTGAGATTAAGAAAATAGTACACAATTAAATGTTTAATACTGTTTTTTTATCAAATTGCAAGAAACTATACATGTATATTGATAATTTCTGGCTAAGAAAGATTTTTTTTAAATACCTGGTATGTTTTTTACTGTAATGTGTATTTAGATATTGTGAAATATTTAAAACATATAAAGATATATTTAAAATACATACATTGAATATTTTATAAAACAAACATTCATTCGCTGAGTTTGGCAACTCTTAAATGAAATTTTCTCTTGAGTTACTCATAAAATGATTAAATATAAATTGAACACTTTACAATATTCCATTCTATACACAAGGTGTTAAGTTCATATTTTGTGCTTTTGGTCTTTAACATAACATTTGAAGAAAAAAAGAAACACAGTTGAAACAAAATGGAATTTTTGGCATGATTGTTCATTAGCTTAAGTCATTGTGATTATCTTTTGAACTAACAAGTTGTAACGACAACTCCTGGTATCCTGTATTCATCAACATTCCAAACACAGTAGATATGACCAGTATTAGTCTCTGAACAGATTGTGTATTCTCTATCTTAGAGGTTGGTAGAGACACAGCCAAGAGAAGCATCAGCTAGCAGTGGATGTTGCTCTAATAGTTCATCAATCAGTTCATGCCATTTAAATTCAGCCAGGTCACAGAAATCCTTTTGGGCTAAAACACTGTCCTTGTTGTAGCATTCTTGTGCTGCATATTCAATTTCATTTAATAGTTCTACAGCGATACTTTCTCTCAATGGAGAAGACAATGTATGCCCTGCTACTTCTCTTGGAGAGCTGGAACCTGATTGAAGCAAAAAAAAGTAAAATAAAAAAAAAACAGAAATAAAAATTCATGATAATATTGCTTGATAAATCTTTTTTTTCTTTTAAAGAAATGACAATATAATGTTATTTTAGCAAGCATTACTAATCTATGTTTCTATATCATAGACGTCTTTACAAGTGTTTTATACATTATTAGTAGTCATTTAAAAAAAAAAAATTGTTTAAATTGACTAAAAATTAGTCATATATTTTAGAAAAACAAAATATCTGATTGATAGCCGTTTTAGATTTTTTTATTTTATAAAATCACCCACCCCTTTACTACATTTATCATCTCCCACTGTTTCTGTTGTTTACATATGTACAGCTTTTGACATATTGTAATGACTGATTTCTAAAGTCAATTTAATAAGCATGGTTCATATGACATTGTATCATACCTGAATATAAAATTGAGTGCTCTGCCAGCAAAATAAGGAAAATATACTAATGTTATCACTGTTTAAAAATCATTATGTACCTGTTCTGTTCTTTCCACCAAACATGTTGTTCATGGCCATTGCACAGTTGTTCCAGAAACTGTTTTCTGACTCGCCATCTTTTCGTAATTTCTGACTGTATTCTTTCAGAAAGGATTTCTCTTCGATGGACCATCTGTTGTGTCTGGTTTTTTCATCCTAGATCAGTGATGAAACATGAAAATTTGAGTGTTTAATGGCAAAGCTTAAAAAAGGATTGATGGGCTTGTGCCAAAATAGTTTATATGAATGAAGAGTGGTTTATTTGATCTTTGAATTAAAATTTTAGCACATGTGCTAATGCAAAGAACTTAATATTAATGGCAAAAATAAAATATACACACAACAAGACAGTGTTCTATTAAGCAAGCCTATGTTAAACAAATATTAAATCCATAGTATATATACCAAATGTTGGTACTTAATAAGTGATATATACCAAATGTTGGTACTTAATAAGTGATATATTGTGTTTTCAACAAATTTTACAATTGGTTGAAGAGATTTCACAATTATAAAAATACAATTGAATTATTATAGAAAAGAAAGTAGTACTAGAAAGTAAAAAATAATCACTAGTTTAATCCTTTTATGTTCATGTTTAGGTGTTTTTCCTGTGGGAGTTGATATTGCCCTCTTGCTTCCTCGTTTATGAGGGGTACTTGAGTTTTTTGGGCACAGGCACTGTTTGTGTGATCTGGGCCAGACCTACTCTCAATTACTTGAAACCAAGTATGATCCATCTGAAATATGATTTATGATTTGAATTATGAATTATGACTAACTTTGTCTTGAAAACCACGAACCATTTTTTATGGAGTTTAGAAAAGATATTTAGAAGCAGTTTGCTAATCTGGGAAAAGCTGGTCTGAAATTATGACTGTGGTGAACCTTGAAAAAGGCCTGAATACATAAAAAGGCATTACTACTGTTAATCAAAGATAACCACACCGCAATGCTTTCATATTTGTCAAACTACTCAAAAATACATCACAAATACAGTATGTTACAAATTTACTCAAATTTACTCAAACATCCGAAATTACACTATCTGTGTTCTTGTCCGAAACATACTCAGGTTATGGAACATGAATTAACTCTTATATGCGGAAGAACTCGAAAAAAAAGAAGAACGTTTACAGAATGAAATATATGCATTTCGATTGAAAAATGAATGATACCCCGACGAACCCCATTTTTAAATATTTGGTAAACTCACCATTATCATCGCGTCGACCATGATTCCACCAATGCCAGGCTTCTATTTGTTTACAGTAGAAGCTGGAAACCAGAATATATGCGTACATAATATTTACACATGTTACGCACAATTTGATTGGCTGACTAACTCGTGGCCACGAGTTAGCTATGTCGGGATCTCGAGATGACGAAAATGCTCTCCTCTTTTATTTAATGCACTCTGCCTTTATTTACTGCACCGCTCTTTTTTTAATTGCACTCCGCTTTTATCAAGTATTGCTCTCCTCTTTTATCTTTCTCGTGGCCACGAGTTAGCTATGTCGTGGCCACGAGATATAAAAAAGAAGAGTGATTTTTCTATTTCGTGATCTCGAGATCCCGACTTAGCTAACTCGTGGCCACGAGATAGAAAAAAGAAGAGTGCAATTTAAAAAAAGGAGTGAATGTCACCTCTATGCCACCGTAGATATTGTTTAGTGACACTGTGTTTTTTAATTTCAATAAATTGTTTTACAATGTTTAGTTCATAGCAACAACAAGTGGTTCAAACATCCTTCCACTGATAAAATCGCCATATTGCATGCCTTTAACCCTGACACAGTTTAGCATTCCTATTGTATCGGTATTTCTCTTCCTCTTACTGACTGTGTTTAAAATCCTTAAATAAACATACATGTTTTACCTTGAGTCGTTGCAAGGTCCTCAAATTACTAAAGTGTCAATTTTTCTCCTTTAACTTATCTAACATTACGTTTTTACTTTAACAAACCTTATCTTTCTCATGTAAAATGCAAATGACTGCAGCTAAACAATAACAATCTTTAAATGTTCTATAAGAATCATATAAATCGTGGATATATATATCACATGTTTATTTATAAAACTGAACTAGGCATGGTAAAGAATCCTTAACTCAGTTTCGAATATTCCATTTTCCTTTATCGAATCTGTAATAATATTCGATTTATAAACCCCTAGATCCAAATCTTCAAACCTTTGAACGTCAATCAATACTTATTTTACTCGTTTCTTCTATTCACATCTGATGACGTCGTATCGTCTTAATCATTATTTTAAAACAATTATTGTGTTTTCAAAAGGTATATTAAAATATCATACTTATTACCGGTGATAATAGTTTATAAGTAGTACATACATGCCATATTTTTTATCCCAAATCGGGCAATTGACTACTGTGTTATTTCGTCCTTCATATACATTATCTAACTAAACAATCAAGTTGTGATTTTAAAGTGAATTGCACGTGTACTTTGTTAAAACCGTGGGTAGCGTGTAATTCGGATGCAGAATTAAGAGAGCTCTCAAAATAAAAAGAGATAAATCCACTGATTAATCTCTGTGTACTTAAGCCACATAAACACTCAAAATCAACGAATATTTCGTAAAATATTCCGTAAAATAAAGTTTAACCATAAAACATCACTATTATTTTCTTATTACAATAGCCAAAATTGCAACGTTTAATGTGGTCTGGTTACTTAAATTTAACGAGATACAAATTGCTCGTTTATATTTTTTAGTGTCACGATAAACTGCATGTGAATTTCCACTCTGGATCAGCAGACGATTTATTTCATAAATCAATCTCTGGGTTAATGGTCGCCATCTTTCGAACTACTTTCAAAAGAACAACAACAACAATAACAGTAGAAGACAAGTTTAATTGCGAAAAGTTGAAAAATTTAGTACATGTGTCACGGTTGTTGAGTGAAATAGTGTTATTTTCAACTGTGTATGAAGCATGTGAACTGGTAGTGGAATAACCGAATTGTTGGTGGAAATGGAATTTAGAAATATATCTAATAATTCATCATCGTGTAGAATTATCAATCAGCATCATTTCTGTGGAACATTGCACTATTCAAAATACAAGTGTTTCATAGATATGGTGCTTTTGACATAGTTCACTAACCATCAAGACTGAAATGATTCATGCATACAGGTAAAGTACATAATTGAATTTGTGCAGAATGTTTATTTTTTACAAATTATTATTTAATTTGACCAATTTATTTAAGATTGAGTGCACTGAAACTCAAAGTCTAAAGCTTAGTAAGACACTTAAGCCAGTTTTCTGAGAAGAAACAATACTTGTTCAGAGTATAGCAGGCTCATGCGGCCTCTGGTTTATTTATTTTGCCTCGGCCTTTAACCTGGGTCGCTTTGATTTCAGGTGTTTAGCCCCCATATCAACAAGGCTCTTGACCCTATATGTAGTTATTCATATTGTTAAAGATTTTGAGAACCCTCACTCGGTGCCAGTGGGGATAAAACAGGGACCTTCTTATAGCTAGATGAATGCATCAAATATGCCAGCAACACTTTATAATCAATAACTTTATAATTGATGATTCTGCTCATTTAACTACATTACTAATTTACCAAAACAATGTGAAACACATTTTTATGCCCCCAAAGGAGGGCATATAGTGATCGCACTGTCCGTCTGTCTATCCGTCACACTTTGCATTTAGGTTTCGAAAAAATGCTCATAACTTCTATGTCGCTTCAGATGTAACATTCATATTTGGTATGCATGTGTATATGGACAAGGCCTTCCCATACACACACAAATTTTGACCCCTTTGACCTTGAACTTAGGGTCGGCGTTTAGGTTTTGAAAAATGCTCATAACTTCTATTAAAGCGTTTATCGGGGGCGTATGTCATCCTACGGAGACAGCTCTTGTTTTTGCTACTGTCCTCTGCACAAACCATGATATATCTGCATATATGCATCCAACCAAATCAGTAAAACTATTTGTCACTTAATTACAGTAAACTTATTGCATGTTAACTTTTCAACAATATATATATATATATATACATGTATATATTATTATATATAACAGATCTTGAAAAAAACACACATCAAACTTCAAATTGATTTAGTAAATTATAGGCTTTACTTGGTATAGTGACATTGACACCACTCATGCATGCGACTATACAATTATACAACTATGGAACACATTATTTATGAGAAATTCCAATACATCAACATATCGTCTCAGATTTAAGGCAGATAATCTAGTGCTTTTTTGCTGCCATTTTTACTATTACACATATTTTCATTTTATGTTATGATGCATTGATCTTGTTTCTAAATTAACCAAGCAATCATGTTAAACTTTTGAAGAAAGATGTTGTCTGATAAATATAGAAAATATAATCACTACAAAGTGAACAAAATTCAGTTGACTACTGTGACCAACAAAGATTTGCCAAAGAGCAATTCAGATCATGATTTAAATTAAATACAAGTAATATGAAAGTCTGCCTATTGGATCCCAGTTAAGACTTATTTGTCAAATCTGAACATTAATTTTCCCTTAGCCATGTAGAATTGGGGACTAAATACCATTAAGTCATGTAAAAAGGAGCAGGGTATAGCACGCTGCTATTGATCTCTTGAGCTTTCACATGAATTTTACGGGCAATTTTCATACAACAAATGATATTATATAGTGTAATGATAAAGCATTATGAGCACAAATTATATCTCTTACTAGTGGTGCAAAAATCTATTAAGTGTCATATTTCAAAAGAAAATTTATATAAAAAGGTATTATTAATTGTTAAAACGTTATAAAAGGTTATTTCAATTCACTAAAGCATTTAATTACAAGAACAAGTGCATTTTATGTCCATTACAATACATGTAACAGTATTGGCATTGTATTTATCTGCATTTGATGTATTTAATACACTTAAAAATGCAGACAAGACACACTTCTAACAGAAACAAATGTATTTTTTTCTGCATTTTTCCAGCATTAATACTCTTCAAGTGTATTTTTTATCATCCCAAATACACTTTACCAGGAAAAAGGTATGTTAAAATGCATTTTTAGTTTGTTTTAAGTATATTTTCAAATGCATTAAGACACTCTTTTCTTTTGCAAAAAATGTTGAACAAAAACTTGAAAATATTTAATATACTAAAGTGTTGTAATAATTAAAGTTTTGTATGAGCATCAAAAACAGTGTCAAATTCATACCAGTGCCTATTTAGTAGCAGTAGGCCTTATATGGTCTACTTGTGGTAGAAATAATGCATTTTGTATAATACAACATACATAAATTAAAAAATATAGCTGCCCATACAGTTCAATACAATGTTCAATTAACTACACTATGCAAAGTTGAAATATGACATCAAGCTTGGAATAATCTTTTCAATAATGAATAATATGCTGTTTTAATTTATAAGTGAAATAGACACTTGCATATAAAAACTGATTTTACATCAAAACTAAATGTTTAATTTGATTTTTAGCTCCACTGGCCAAAGGTCATGTGTCCATCGTGCATCCATGCATAAACTTTTCCTTTAAACATCTTCGCCTTAACTACTGGTCCAATTCTGATTAAATTTCTTAGGAATGTTCCTGGGGTGAACCTCTTTCAAATTTGTTCAAATTATACCCCTGGGGTCAAATTTGACCCTGCCCCGGGGGTCACAAAATTGAACATATGCTTATATAGGGTATATTTTGTGAAAACTTTACAAATCTTCTCGTCCATAACCATTGGGCCTAGGGCTACCAAATTTGGTATGTAGTGGCATCTTATAATCCTCTACCAAGTTTGTTCAAATTATGCCTCTGGGGTCAAGTTTGACCCTGCCCCGAGGGTCACAAAATTGAACATATGCTTATATAAGGCCTATTTTGTGAAAACTTCAAAAAAATTCTTGTCCATAACAATCCGGCCTAGGGCTATCAAATTTGGTATATAGTGACATCTAATAGTCCTCTACCAAATTTGTTCAAAATTAATCCCTAGGGTCAAATTTTACCCTGCCCCGGGGGTCACAAAATTGAACATATGCTTATATAATACCTATTTTGTGATAACTTAAAAAAAATCTTGTCCATAACCATTAGGCCTAGGGCTACACAATTTGGTATGTAGAGACGTTGTATAGTCCTCTACTTAGTTTGTTCAAATTATGCCCCAGGGGTCAAATTTGACCCTGCCCCGGGGGCCACAAAATCAATTATATGCTTATATAGTGCCTATTTTGTGAACATTTTAAAACTCTTCTTGTCCTTAACTATAAGGCATAGGGCTACCAAATTTGGTATGTAGTGACATGTTATAGTTCTCTACCAAGTTTGTTCAAATTATGCCCCTTGGGTCAAATTTGACCCTGCCCGGGGTCACAAAACTGAACATACACTTATATGGGGCCTATTTTGTGAAAACTTTAAAAATCTTGTTGTCCATAACCATTGGGCCTAGGGCTACCAAATTTGGTATGTAGTGACATCTAATAAACCTCTACCAAATTTGTTCAAATAATGCCTCTGGGGTCAACTTTGACCCTGCCCCGGGGGGGGGGGGGGGTCACAAAATTGAATAAACGCTTTTAAAGTGCCTATTTTGTGAAATCTTTAAAATCTTCTTGTCGAAAACCATTTGGACTATGGCTACCAAATTTGGTATGCAGTAACATCTTATAGTCCTCTACCAAGTTTGTTCAAATTATGCCTTTTGGGTCAAATTTGATCCTGAACCGCATGTCACAAAATTGAACATTATATACGCTTATATCTTGCTTATTTTGTGAAAACTTAAAAAATATTCTTGTCCTTAACTCTAGGACCTAGGGCTACCACATTTTGTATGTAGTGAGATATAGTAGTCCTCTACAAAGTTTTCTCAAATTATGCCCCTGGGGTTAAATTTGACCCAGCCCAGAAGGTCACAAAAGTGTACATGTGCTTAAATAGGGCCTATATTTAAGTATTTGCACATGCAGAGAAATTTGTTTCAACCTTTTTTCAGCAGTGGAGCGATACAGGGCCATCATGGCCCTCTTGTTTAAATACTCAAAAAAATGAAACCAGTTTCATGCTTGCATGAACACAGTTTATAAATGCTGTCAGAATTATAAAATATGTAAGTTCTATAAATACAAATGCCAGGGAAAAGTGCTTTTTGTACTAAAAAATTTGAATGAATATTACAATAATACATTCTGAATACTTTAGTATGTAATAAACAGTTTTGTCTGAGAAAATCACTAAATTTTATATATTTATTCAAATTCACATAAATCATATTTCAAAAAAACATAATTACTTCAAATCCTTTCACACAATACTGAAAAAAATGCACAGTTTCTGATTGTTATTGATTCTTTATTAATTTATACATGTACCATTTTTTAATCTTGATGCATCCTCAATTGTATAATGCTCTGGAGGTCACTGGTGTGATCCCCAGTGTGGGAGCATTCTTAAGAAATCTCCAAGAGACACCTAAGTACTGGTTCTAGGCCCAGGAAACGAACTCAAGAGCATTTTACATACATGTACGTAGTTAGTACTTTAAATTTAATCGAACTAAAAATGGGTTAAAACTAACAACTGAAACCCTTATTAATACATTTTATTTTGAATCAAGCAAATGTGCAAATTCATAAAAAATAATGAGTAAAATTTAAAAATTCTACTTTAAAGTAATCATGATAATTTAGATCTTCAGAATATTTAATGATGATAATGATACAATTATATATTCCCTAAATGATAAAAATAAAACATGTAATGTTAATTTATGAAAAAAACGTTTTAATTGTATCAATATCATGGTAATTACATCTAGATACAGGCAATTAGATCAGAAACGTGCATTAATTATATTAATGAACAACCCAGACATTTGTAGTGATTTATGGTCACTATTTGATTAACGTTCTATACATGACCTGTCATAAAAGGTATTTTTTAGCCAGTGTTACAATCGGCAATGATAGTCTGTATTGCATACATATTCCAACGTCTATTATCGATTCGCTTCCTCAAACTGAACAAATATTTAATGTTTACATCGCGAAACGTAATGAATCCAGTTTCACTTTCGGTTTGGTTGGTTTTGTAAACACCGTAATTTCATCTTAAAAATTGGATGATAGGGTGATTAAATAATAATGGAAAAGTAAATCGCTTGGATAATAGGTCAAAATGCAACACAAATGAACGTTAATAGTGCTATTAATATCAAAGTTTCGGTAAAAAGTTTGGCGCTAGTTCAACGCGCCTCATAACAATAGACTGACAACCTTTTGGGTAGTAATAAAGTAGTAATACAAGGCAATATGGCGACCGTTAGCCACGAGGCCTATATTACGGAGGAATCCGAGATAGCCGATGTATCACGATTGGTGAATTTCCCCCGACGATTTCCGAGCATTTACGAGCGAACGCGAGATTTGCTTCGGGCAGGTCATGAAAACTACGTCGTGCTCCGAAACTGCCCGAAGCCAATATCGTGTTTGCTCGTAACTGTTCGGCAGTTTTGATAAAAGCACAACGTCGGAATGTTTATAAAAATAGTATAGTCAGAGGATTATTTATAATTAAATGTCCCTTAGGATAATTACACTCACCTTTTGTGTTTAACTTCGAAAAACAATATAAAAAGTGGTTATCATGGGTGGAATGCGCGATCTAGTTGATACTGATGTGTCTTTAAGCGACTGCAGAATGGTGAGGTGAATAAAAATCCGTTTGTTGCTGTTTTCCCGTTAGTAAATTAAGACATTTGCATTGTGTATTAAGTTGTTCAGCACTGTAAATCACTGTTCGATGAAACAGCTTTTTATTGACTAGGAAAAACTGCATTTCGACGGGACGCTCACGGAAATGTTACAGTTATCAGAAAAATGACTAATACACGACGGTCTAAAGTTGTATCAAAGTCGGTTTCTATGCAGAATATCATTTATGTTAATATGTTTATGTGCCTACGTCTCTGTTGTTATGTGGACTCGACTATACAATCTACAATGTGGGATGTGATAATAAAATGCCATTTGAAAGCCTTTAGTACATTAACATCATATATATGGGCTATGAAAAACTGACAAGCCAAAATGCTTGTATAAAATATTTTTCATATTATGACGCTGTTGGACGTTAACTGTAAACATCGCTTCTCTCTCTCGAAACTGGCGATAACAAGGAAGTTATTGTAAGAACGTTTAAAGTATGACTTTTATTTAACCGCGTTTGCACAAGTTTCCATGCGATGTACATGATATCGCTTTATTCAGGAAGTAAAGATCCGGACTAGACTCGAAGATGTAGAAAATACGGTCCATAATTGGACGGTGCCAACGTATAAATGACTTCAACCGAAAGGATGATATAAAAAAAATACTATTTTGTACTATATTGGAATACTTAGAAATAAATATGTATTAATGTGTACGAATTTATTCGATTGCCATCGTTTTAAACTGAATATATGTATATACATTTTGCTAATGCATACTAGTATTTACAAAACACACAGGTGTACATACGATTTTACAAAGCACAAATGCCATTTACACCTGATAGTAATTTATTAAACTAAATTCAATTGAAAGCATGGAGGTATAAATACATCAATTGCTCAATGTCTTAATGTTAACTGACTTTGAACACACGTGGTCACGTTCGTCCAGCGCCCGTTCTGACATTGACGGGTAATATTGTTGAGATCTAGAGGAAGGTAACCATGGTTACATTCCAGCCTGCGTCTCTGACCTTCCATGTGCATGTTTCCGAGGATCACTCCGTTGGTCTTTGCCGCTTTATCGAATGGTGGACACACTGAGACAAGTATGGCGTATTTTAATGCAGAAAGAAAAGAAGGAAACGAGACTAACGTATGTACATTTGAAATGCAACGTCTCAACACATCGTTTGATGTATTTATTTTAAACTGTCGATTGTTCTTGTAAACGGTTATGACGTCGAGTTCACTGACACATAAATTAGATATTTAAGCTACACCACTTAACGCATTAAAAATGTACGAATACACGTTAACCAAATTATTGTTATTGTAACAATTAGTGTTCCGTTGTTTGTATGTTGTTTGATTGGATGTTATTTAGTAACGGTTTCTGTTATTTGTGATCATACACAATGTGCATCTGTTTTTTATAACACAACACGAAAACAATATAAATATTTATATTATGTAAATTACATGTTTAACAACACGCCTCGCTCTGTGAAAATGGGTTTTAATGCATGCGCGTAAAGTGTCATCCCAGATAAGCCTGTGCAGTAAAAAACGAAACTCTACGCTTTTATTGTATTTTTCGTGTAAGGAAAGTCTATTCTTAGCAAAACATCTAGTTGAGGCGGAAAGTGTCGTCCCTGATTAGCCTGTGCGGACTGCACAGGCTAATCTGGGACGACACTTTACGCACATGTATTAAACCCCCTTTTCACAGAGCGTGTCTCATATATACCATCTGTACGGCACTTAGTTTCTGAAGTGAAGTCACATGTTTGTAGAAGCGATGTAGAATTGTATGGACACTTATTGTCGCATTTTTCTCTGTCCTTTATTTAAAAGAACAACTACTCAACCTTACATGAAAATAAAAGCAATATTATTTCAATACACATAAAAAGGTCTGCATTTACATAACAATACTACATTTGAAAGATTTTATAAACATTTATAACACCACATAAACCGTTCACCGGTTTAGAAGTTTGCAAATTCGTAAATTACGCTGTACTTAAAACATTTAATGCAAAAATCAAAGTTTATAAAGATATTACTGCAGTGAAGCTTTATATAAACGAAACAATTACGTGTTTTTCGAAATATTTTCAGATCGATTATATACTTCCATGCAGAAGTGTGATTTTTAAATATTGCCCAAATGTCCATTAATGTTTGTTTAGTTAATTACAAAATGAATTTATTTTCAAAAGTAACTCTGTCATTTTAATATTAAACATAATTCAAAAATTTACTTTGTTGATATAAATTTATAGAAGATGTATTTTTGTTGGTGTTAATTGTATTTACAAGTTGGTGGAATATGTACACTTTTGTTCACTATTGTTTGGAAAAATAAAGTGTACGGTGTATGTGGTCGAATGAATGTTTATAAGATGTTTCCTGCAAAAGATGCTTGATTTCTTTGCGAAATGAAAACTTAAAACATACTAAAAAGCATCATAAAATGAAGAATATAAATTCCTACGCATCGGAGGTTATAACAGTTAAACCACACTTAGCCGTTAAGTATTTCTAAATAAACAAAACAGCGCATTATTCACTAAAAGCAACTAAATGGTTGGTCCAGTTTCGCATACAGTAACGTCATTGTTTATGTTAAAATTAAGAATACGTTCGTTTACGTGTTTAAAGAATAAAGCATGTTGGTTTAAGTGCGTGCTTAATTAATTTCAGTTTTGCAATAATTCGCTTTTTAAAGTAGTCAACGCACCCGTGAAAAAAATACGAATTTTACCTGAAATTACAATTGTATCTTTTCATCGTCTATTCTCGTTATAAAGCAAAGTTTTATAGACCCGATGCTGGGTATTTGGCTATACTGGCATTAGTAATTAAAACTCAATCAATCGCTATTCGGAAAATGTTGCAATGTAAATTTATAAACATACAATTAGTAATTTTCACAGTGTTGTTGCGTTAGGTAACATATATTATAAATTAAAGATATATAATAAATGAAATCAGACAATATTTGTGTTATTTTCATTTAAAAAAAACTTTTTTAATCCAATATACGACTAATTGGAAATGTTTTGTTAGTTAAAAGGCACAAATTTAATTTTGTGAATATGAACATGTTTTTGCATGACTGAATAGCGTATTGCATTACAATGTCGAGAACATTTTATAAATAAAGGGAACAGTATTGTATATAATTGCATTATTAAACATCATACGTTCATTTATATGACAAATGTTAAATAATGTCTGATTATAGTCAATACTTATGAAAAAACCATCATCAAATGCCCAAACAATTATATTGTATTACCCATTTTATGACTTAAAAAATGCACATACTTGGACTCATTAAAATACTTAAGAGTTTATAATAAAATGGGCGAGAATAAAACTTTCAGATAACTCTTACTGGGACGGAATTTATATTATATTATTAAGTGTAATAATACGACAGTGAATACAAACTAAGAAACTACAGAAAATAAAATTGTTGCATTGGAAAAGCCGTAATAGAGTGGCTTAAGCGCTTAATGTGACATAGAAGTGACAAATCTCCATGCAGAGTTGCCCCTCCATGGATAATGAAAGGTGACGTCGACACAGTCGTCGACATGAAGTTTGTGAACACAACTTGTGGATGCAGAGTGTTATCTATTTAATACACTGAAAGACAGATATTTCTTTGTTAATACATTCTTGTTTCTTTATTCTCAACTAAAAGCTTCCGAGGCGATGTGATTGTTGTGATTTAATAAGATGCATCCTTTATCCTCTCTTTCTAGTTTTCTTGGGAGTTTCCTCTTCTGCACACCTTTTTCCCTTTTGTATTTAATTCTTCCTAAACTTTCCCCTCATGGAACTTTCTTGCCATATTTGCATTCAAAATTTCTGTTCAATTCCAAGAAATACTTTATGTATATAACATTTAAAGTTCCAATAATATTTTACGCTAGGTAATAGCATAGAGCAGCAAGTGGTTGTTAAATGATGATAATAAAGGGGCTTAGAAATGGCGAAGGAATAAACACTAAAAACACTGAGTGAGTAATGAACAAATAATAGTTCAAAAGACGCCTTGGCAATAAAACAATAGCACGGGAATGGTATTATAATATTAAATAATATATTCATGTTTTTCGTTTCAGAATGGCTTTATTCAAAAATGTTTACGTTAGATGCCTTTCCGCGAGATTACTTTGTCCCAGCTAAACAGAGCCCGGGGGACGTAAACGTTAAAAGCTTCTACAATGAAACTAGTGAATAGAAATAATGCCCACGTTCATCAAATAGCTAGCAATATTTGAAATTAAAAACAGCCATTGACGCATCAGTGTGACAGATCAATTATAAAGGATGATCGATTATCTCTTTGATGACAGGTGAGTAGAAAGCTTTCGGCTGATGTCCGTATACTTTTTGGGGCTGCCTGGCTGGTCACTATTCTGCCATAGGGCCCTCGGTGAGGTTTTCTATTTCTTAATTATACGCTGCGACGCAAAACGCTTTATGAAATTGTTGCTTCTTTTGTACATAAATGGAGAAGTGTACTTAAGAAATAATATTTTTCTACCATGGTTTGTTGTCGAATAACCCACAGTAAGGAGTATAGATGCGTAGGAATTAAATCACGAGTGCGAAGCACGAGTGATTTGATAACAGGCATCTATACTCCTTACTGTGGTTTATTCGACAACAAACCGTCATAGAAAACTATTATTTCGATTTTTACACGATTCTGATTGATTTGGTTCAAGCTTTTGGACGTGAATTATATTTTTCAATACTCCGCCCTTCTTAGTACAAAGTTCACTATTTAGTGACGTCATTGAAATGTACAAACATATGGCGTCGTTTTTATTCATAAATATTTTGCAAATGACGTCACTTTCATTGAGTACAACAATCGTAGAAACTTAATGACGTCACGTTTATTGATGCTACTGAAAAGCTGACATGCTATAAATGTTTTCTTAATTACGTTTCCTAACAAATAACATTCTTTGTAGGCGTGGTTATGCCACTTATCACCAACAAATACAATTTGTTGTTTCATTACATTTATAAACATGCTACATTTACTACATTTCTTTTAGAGTTGGTTTTAGCACATGCATTTTACTGCAATATTTTCTTTATTTATTCGGAACTAGTTTCGAAACATTAAGCTCTGCCCATAATTTATTGCAGAATAACCCACACTTGATTTCCTTCTTTGTCTATAGAAAAAAAGTCGCGTGCCGTGTTAGAATGATAGATAAATCACTTATGATGAGCATTAATGCGCATTAATGCGGCATGTATTTATTAAAAAAAACATTATCTTTAAAAGATATAACAAGCATAGGTGGAAAACCACCGAACATCAAATCAATTATTTCCCGTGTTTGTAATGCCAATATGATCTCCTTAGAAATTAAAAAAATGTTGAATTTGGTTTTGAACTTTCATTGACAGATCCTTTAGGCCGAAGGAAATGCATTTTTTTAAATCATTATTAAAATATCAACAGATAAGTCATTATCATCGCTAATTGTAATTAACCAATAGCGCTGACAGCTACACCAAATGGTAATATCGTTGGGAAAGCAAACTAAGTACGTTGCAATAAAACCTTTTGATAACAATCCTGTTTGGCATTGTTCTAGTATGCGACAGACCAACAAAGAGTGATGAAGTTGTTATAACATAGCTCTTACATCGACACCTGAAGAAGCTATTGAACTCATTTAAAGAAACAAGCAATTTAAGAGCATCTTTCTTATTTATGGATTACATATTTATAAAGAAGGCACTCACATATATTAAACAATTAATAAGCAAATGATGAGAGCTAAAGCTAAATATAAAATAATTTATAGGAGCGTTCAGAAATCATTTATGTTGACATATTGCGGTTAAAACGGGTTTTGAGATTCGATGAGCAGTAACTAAAGGGGCTTTTTCACGTTTATTAAATATACAAAATTTAAATAAAATATTTCAGACTCGCAAATTTTCGTTTTATTTACGATATTTGTAAGGAAACAGTAAAACTGAACGTTAACCATGCTCTAAAATATCCATTATATGCATCTGTTGACGATTTAAAAACCTGAAAATTATAAAACGTTACAATGCGAAACAATTGAATAATTTGCAGAGTTCTGTTCTTGTCGTTATATTTTGTGATACTACGAGGATTGCTTACATCTAGTATAAAATACATCACTCATTGTATGAGCGCGCATGGCCGAGTTGTCTAAGCGATAGACTTTTACTCAGGGGGTCAGTCGTTCGAACCCAGTTGATGGTTACTTTTTTTCTTTGTTTAATTGTATTCTTGTGTTTTTTTAATCGAGCTTTTTATATCCAATGTTTACATTTATCAATATAAAGCATTTACTGACAAACTTCAATACATGCCAAAATCTGTGAAAAGGCCCCTTCAAATCCCGACGGCTGTAGCCCTATTGGTTTGAACAAGCATCGGAACGACAAACCGTTGGTTTTTGACGCAATAACCAAAACCTTTCCGGAAATTATTTTTATTTAAATTCTTTTATATACTTAAAATATTTAAATTTATATTTTATTCCTCTGTATTATCACGCCGGGTATGCGAATACTTCGTTGACGGATGGCACTTCACTAACAGAGAACAACAAACGCCACGCGCGAGAGGTAAGTTCCTCTGTTTTATTTAAAGTTATATCCTAAAGATTAGCTTTTAAGACAAGACCCATGGTCGAGTTGATAAATGGTGTATCCTTTTGTATTGGGAATACACAATTTTAAGGAAGAATGGTACAGTTTTGCCCAAAAATTAGAAAATTCGATCGGAAAACAGCATAAACTGGATGAACAGTAAACATTTTAACAAAATAAAACTACTTAGAATTATTGCAAGAAATTGTTTGCTTTTCCAGCATGTAGAGTAATCACTGTGCTTCAAATACTGAAATTTTGATAGTATTCAATGAAATATAAACAAAGATAGTGCATGTTGTAATAGGTGGCATACATAAAGTTGCAGGCACTTTGTTTACCGATAAAGGGCACTTCAGATTACGGAGACTTTCAACAAAGCGGGCACTCTAATAACTGTGTTTTATCTTCTATCTTAAATGCACTTATTTATATTATGGCAATTCATACGAAACATTTTGAAAATATATTTTTCAAAAATCACATTACTATTAATTTATACTATGTTTACTATAATTGAAATTTTCAAATAAGATAATATTTATTATTAAATAAATGTGTACATAATGAACTTGTTTTTTATTGGTAACTTGAGATTCAGAGAAATGAAAATACAACGGATAATGCGGATCAACACAATCGTGTTTAATTTTACTTATAGCAGGGCTCTAGATAACGGTAGTGAAGGGGTGTTTATGTGGCAAATACACATTTGTTCTTCATAAAATCCTATGTCGGTTGTGCTTATAGGGAGCACTTCCCTTTATGCAACGCTAACGTTTGCTCGAAGTGCGATTCACCTGACCCTAAATCACTGTATTGGTTGAGTTTAAAGAAACACGGGTAAAATGAAATCGTAAAAACAACTGATTCTGGAAAAAAAGGAATGCGTACATAAAATGTTTAAATGTCATATTATGCAGTCAGTACTTAGTATACCCCCACAAACGAAGTTTAGGGTGCTATATAGGATAGAACTTGTCTGTCTGTCGATCTGTCGGTCGGTCGGTCCGTATTAAGTGTCCGCTCTCTCGGTTTTCATCCGATCTTCACCAAACTTGGTCAGAAGTGGTATCTAGATGATGTCTATGTCAAGTTTGAATATTGGTCATGACGGGTCAAAACGTTTGGCTTCTCAGCTCTAACTTTGTATGGTCAAGATCATGACTCGCTTTCTTTGAATGTGTTCAATTTTACTACAGGGATCACGCTTTCGATCATCCAAATCGAGCCTCTAGAAAGCAGAGACGCAAAAAAGGACTAATAAGTAAGCCTGGGCAGCCAGCACACGGCGAAAAGGGGGTGCGTCAGTATCACTCAAGAGATGACTCGAAAATACCAGCACATCGACGCCTTGGACTAAAAGACCTACCCGAATGAATATGTAAAAGGCTTTATACATCCAATGAGAAGAAATTAAACAAATGTTACAGTGATTTTTGTTTTATTTAACATTGAACACTTTTAACGGATAACAATTATCAATTGACGACCTCCAATGATCCTGATTAATCATTTCATTTAAATATACACAGGTGCTGTATGCGCAACTTTCAAAACGAACCAGCTAACACCAATCAGTGAATGTTGATTACAAACAGTAACATACAATTATGAAATAATATGCCCAATGATCATCGTCTACCGAGCAATTTAACAAATAGATCGCAATATAAATCACAATATAAATCACAATATAGTCTGTAAAACAAAGGCAAACAACATTAAATCACCCGAGACTGCACTATTAACTTTGAATATACATGTACTTCAATGCTTTATTTGCGTACTAAGTACATACATTTTTATTTATTGCCTGCTTACTTTAACAGTATTCCACAGCGAATTCTGCATTTTTGATTCACAAAAAAAACGAGTGTGTTATATCTGGAAAAAAGTGTCTAGATGTCGGGAAACGAAGTGCAGATGAAAAATGTGCATGCGACTCTTAAAACATTTGAATTTTCTCAAATACATTAGTAAACTAAAATGTAACATGTTGTAACATTACTGGATATATTGATCTTTTATTTCGAATAGTAAGCACGTTCTTGATTTATTTCCAAGTATGTTTATTTTGTTAAAATATGTACTGATCATTCAATTCATGCTGATTATCGATGGAATTTTATCGGTTTTTATAATAATTCACCGTTTTTCCGCGAATTTCTTTCTTCGCAATACGAAGTGCAATACCATTAATCACCCAAACAATGTTCTGTGTCTAAAAACCAAATAAACAGGCCATAAATACAAAAAAGCTGAAGAACTCACCTCTCGCGCGTGGCTTTTGTTGTTCTCTGTTAGTGAAGTGCCATCCGTCAACGAAGTATTCGCATACCCGGCGTGATTATGCAATAACTATGAAAAACGGAGAAAAAAACACACACATGCGTTTCTGGGACGTTCACACACGATTAGTATGCAAAATGACACCGGCTTCCTTAATAAACTATGAGTGAATATTGAAAATGACGTTATAGGTATCGTTAAATACAGTAACCTCTTTATGCAAATTAATGCAGAAAACATCACAATTAACAAAATTAAAACAATTTTGTATAATTATTTATTTATTTATTGCGGTAAATATAACAGGTGTACAACAAATGTGTTTTTACTGTTATTCATAATGCATACATAAATTCTTTGTTAAATTTTTGCTAGATCGCGCGATTTAACACGTGAATTTTACTGAACAATTTTGTGGAACCAGGAACTTCTTTCAAAATATTAGGTTCGGCTCATGATGTGGGCGGAATAACCGACACTTACTTTCATTATATGTATGTAGAAAACGAGTCGCTGGTCATGGTATAATACTAAAATACTTGCATCTTCAGGTAAACGTTCTGAGCGGTAAACCCATCGCATTTCTGGTTTTTCCATAGCCCCTTTTCGAAGATATATAAATATGCCGATGTAAATCTGTTTTAAACTTGTTTGTTTTTTAAAGGCCGATGTAAAAAAAAAACATTTTCCTTAATATATATGGTTTATGTTACTTTCTAGAATATAAGATTTAATCAGCGTCTATGGCAACTGTGTAAACGTGAATTACTAAACTCGCCATGTAATACAGTCGATGTAAAAAACAACAGTCGCATACCTTATCTGATCACTGTAAATGTTTTTTTATCAGACATTGCGTGTCATATGGTAGACGGTTAAATTTAAATAGTTATATTATTTTTGCTTGTCCATATCAAGCTAGACAGTCAAATCAATTAGCTCAAATTTAAGATTAGTAAACACATTCTTGTTTAAGCCATGATCATAACCAACTGCGTCAGACAAAAACTCGGACTAAACGTACACACTTGTGTTGATGCATAGAGAATAACAGGTTACAGCCTGATCGTTTTGTAATATATCAGGCGAGGCTTCGAATAAAATAACGGCGAGGCTTGCCGAGTCGTTATTTTATTCTCGCCGAGTCTGATATATTACAAAACGATCAGGCAGTAACCTGTTTTTCTGTTTATCATACCACTGACACCACTCACCCCGTTTTTCAAGAAATAATGAAAAATAATCGCTACGCCCTGGAGCCGCTGCATTCGTTTATCGCGTATGAATCTTTCTAAAAATAGCATTGTTCCTCAACACGAAAATTAGCGCCATTTAATGTAATTTAATAACGCTGTTTCTTTATCTTTCTTCTTTAATTCTGCAACAAAACTTTAAGCAGCAATACTTTTTTGCACAAAATGAAAGCATATATTATACATTTTAAAGGAAAAACTTGATAACCGTTGTAACATGTCATGGCCAGTGCAGTCGCTCACGTCTTCGCAGTGTGTCAACACGTGTAAAGAATTGAATGATGTTTTTATTAGAATTTGAAATATATACTGCGCGTTTGGTTTACTGTGGTGGTTTTTTGTAGATATTGAGGTTTTGCACGTTAAGTACAGCTCCAAAAACATGTCATTTATTGGATTTTGGCATGCCGTGCAAGTGATTCCATGATAGCGGTATAAAATGTTTGTTTTTCAATATAGTCAGCTCCACTCAGCGCTACTTTTCTGACTGCGATAATAATATCCTAGCGCAAAGTGCGTTCTTAATAGGACAAGGTTATAAAATATTAAATTATTCCTGTCACATATATTTCATTTCAATACCACCCCGCACGTCATCACTAACGTTCGAACGATTAAATTACGTTAAAACATCTTATAGAAACCGAAAATTTATTACGACAGTATCCCATTAACTAAGTTGACAAATACAGCATCATAACATTACCTATTCAAGTCATTGTAAAGCTTAATAACAAAGGACAGACTCAGCTACAAATAATAATTCAGAGCTCGAACAATAATACGAAAACAAAAACAGTATATCAATCATGCTTTTGAAATAACAAACTTGTTTCAAAGAAACTTATTCAACCTTGACCTCTATTCTTCGATCAACATTTTATTTTCAATATTTTAATGTTGGTTAGTGAAAAGTTATTTTAATTCGCATAAGGTTTTTTAGCTGATCTTGTTATTTCTCTGATACTTTAAATGGAAACGATATGATGCGTGTCTAAACGTCATGATACGTTGCTTTGCGCTAATTTCGATCTTTCGGGTAGAACGATCTGAGACGGTGTTTGATTACATTCGGCCCGACGCGAGTGCTTCGAATGAGTCCTCGATATCCGAAAAGCTGAACACGATACGGTTCCTACAATGAGTAAGTTCTTGTACGATATAATACTGTACCCTACCTTAATGAAGAATCATTGCGTTCCGTAAAGGGCGATTATGACTGTGGGCCCTACATCTTTTACGGTCGTGATGCGAAATAATTCACAAAACGTGCTACGGCTGGACCCCAATTATCTAAATACAGGCCGATATGATATCGACTTTATTTAATCTTAATACCGCAACATATTTTACCAGAACGTTAAGATATTCTTGTATAATTTCAATCGGAATCAGCATGTTGTGGATGTATGAATAATTAATATTTGTGACACTCTTTGTAACAACTTAATACTACATGTTATGATCTGATATGATAATTTCGAATCAAAATGGATAGAGGTTGACACGTTTAAAAAATCCGCAATAAAGCGAGTGAAAAGGTACACTTAAAATTCTATTAGAATCACACAATTGGCGTTCACATTTGTGAAAGTGGAAATCTATCATCAGAACAATTGAGAATGACACAAGAAACTTTTTTTATAGAGGTGTTATATGAACAGGCTACCAAAATTGATTTGTCATTAATACCTTGTTTTATGAAGTACAGTGACAAAGATACGACTAATAACCAAAACACATGGTCATAAACTTGCTTAAATCTCGTAATATATAAAATTATATTGTAATATGAGTTCCATTCCATTAGAACAGGTTGAATTACACGCACTCAGAGTTGTTAAATATTAACATTAAATCGTGGTAAAATGTCTACGGATGTTCTCAATACATATTCTTAAATTTAGGAATATTCATAGTCCAGAAATATTATCATAAGATAAATTATCGACACCATCAAATACTATTAATCTTGTTTCAGGCAAGTCACCAAATGCTTTAAAATACATTATGCGTGTTCGCAATGTACATTTACACAAGTACTTACGTTTTCAAGCTCTACGGTAAAGTAATTTGTCATTGGATTTCTGAGCGCATTATCTAGTAACACGTTCATAACAGATACTTGAAGTGATCGTGTCCATGTTAGCGTATCGTTTCTTGAAATACAATATTTTATAATAATATATATAATATAATAACTCAACTTTTCAATTTTCTTTTGGTACTAGTATAAAGCTTTGCAAGCGCTTCGGACATTACGGATTAAATCTTATATTACTCAGTTTTTGTAACCAGAAGGGTAGTATGCACAAACATACTTGAGCATCCCGCCCGATTTAATACGAAATAAATATAAGCATTCCATACAACTATACTTCAGATTTTCGTACTTTTATGTCCATTCAATAAATGACGGATTTTGTGTGATATCTGTGACGAAGACATGGGTTTAAACTAGACTCGCTGGATTTCAGGGACGACAATTCGGACGTAGAAGTTAATTTAACAGGTTTTTTTACATTTAAATCAAACGAATCCAACGTATTTGAAATTGTTTGTTTGTCATGCATACTTTGATACTTCGGTAGGAATAAACATAAATTGCTCCGAGCAGTTATTCCATTTCGTAAATCTGGTTTTTGGTCAGAATGGTTAGAATCCGATAGCAACGTTTCCAAAAAATACTTTGGTTTAAAACAAATTCAAATAAAAGGATTGAAGAACATCAAATGGAAGTGCATATCTGTGTAATGCTATTTGCATAAGCAAGGGATTAAAATTGTTATTGAGGTAGGCGTGTCGATTACTAATTTAGTTTTTTGACTCCTGTTAAATCGGAAATAGTGTCAGAAATCTAATATACAATACAGTTCCAATTGCAATCGATATTCTTATTATTCAAATCGTGTGCTACGTTCAATTATTATAATTTTCGTAAACTAGGGATTTTAATAAGTATAGTGTGACATAAACACGCTCAACCGATTGCAGGGATAAATTGTATCACTGAAATAAATGTTAAATGGGAAAGTACAGAAGGGGAAGTTTCGCCAAGTTTAGAAGAATAACAAACCTTAAATAAGTGAATGGTTAAATTATAACGATTGAAATCTATACACAACAAAACAATTAATTGCTAGACAATTGAATTTCAATCCCCAGTGATTTCATTTACGTCAAACGGTTCATATTAAATAACCACATTATTTAGCATTCACATATGTTCATTATCTAAACTAACGTTGCCAACAAATATCAAAAGGATATATCCTGACAGCAGGGATAGTGTTATACCCATTATGATTGGCATTATAAATAAATGATGAAAATAATATATTTTTAATAACTGCCTTTTAGAAATCTTTACGACAATGTCGTGTCAGACATTATACATTGACACTAGTTGAATTATTTTTAGTACCTGTTTAACAGTACAACCGTAAGAGCAAAATAGAATTATTGAAATAGATTCAAATTTAAGACCAGGGGTTATTTTACTCATTATTATTTAAATCCATGGAAAACCTGTCTATAGATTAAATTTATGTTTAGAAATAAAATTTGAATTATTAAATTATAATAATAAATGATAAATTATTAAACAATTATTCTTTAAGCCGACCCATATACACCTGCCTTTTAGACTAAAATAATCTAAACCAATGAAGAAAGTGTGCCCTGTGTGGAATGTGAACCCATGAGTGATAGAACACTAACCTGGCACTGTTGCAACTGACTTATTTAGGTGCCTGTTTCTAACCCAATTAAGGAATGCAGCATGTCACATTCGGCTGCTGAACATTTTGTGGGCGGTTATGTATGAAACAGAAACTCGGTTAAACAATAAGGACAAGGGAATCCTGAAGAATACCTATTGAAGAGTGCCATCTCTTTGATGATATAGCATGCTGCTTTTCATAATTATCTTCCACCAAACAATGCTGTTATTGGTTACTGTCCTTTGTCAACATTTCAGTTACGAATGGAGATTTCTGCGATAATACAGATATGCAGAAACATGAGCGTCACTCATTATAATAACGAAACATGTATCCATTGATTGATATATGATCTGATCTACGGGTTACAGTAGATAACACACTTGGACTAAGTTTTTACACGGTTCTAGTATAACGAAACATGTAAATATATATTTTTGAACTGTTAATATGGTTAGATTGTAAAGCAGATTTTTTATTTCTGACAATATGCATGTGATTATATTTGTTTTTCAGTATTTCGATACTTTATTTTTTGCATTTCAACACAATTGGCATATAAAGTACCTTAGAATTGTGCGTATTTGGGTGGATATTATCAGAATAAAGCAAAATCATGATATGTTTTCAGATTTTAACACTCGTACTTTACATATGTGTAAAGAAAGTATATCGTAACAAGGATAAATACAATCCTTATCTAAAAATATAAAAGAGCATAAGCTGTTATGTTTTTCAGTTCCAAAGATGTTATTTTTTAACAAAAGTCATGTGCAAAATATTGAAGGAATGTTTTCTAATAAAACTACAGATACATATTTGTTAATGTTGGTTGTATATAAATTGCCTATTTTCTGTTAATCCGCTGTTGTCTTTTCAAGATATAATTTATTAAAACATATAAAATAGTTGGTGTTTTTAAACTATCAAATATAACACATCTAAAATGCTCTTCTGATAAGATATATGTTAGCATGCATGTTTTATAACTACAGGTCTTTAGACGGTTCTGTTAACATCGATAATGTCACACTAACATGATCAATTGTCTGACGGAATTAATGGAGCGTGCGGGCGAATTCCTATTTTGATCACAGGCTGGGTGAAAACGCAGAAAATCAAAGTACTCACAGTACTGGTGTGATGATGCTTTTGACGAGGATGGATATAAAAGCATCAATTTAAGTTTATCAACATCACCACAATTGTGTATGTTGGTACAACAATTTTGGGTACGAAAACAAAATGGGTACGACCAATTTTGGGTACAAAATTTATGACATAAAAAAATTGAGTACGAAAAAAAATTTGGTTACTAAAGAAAATTTGGGTACGAAAAAAAAATTGGGTACGAGGAAAAATTTGGGTACGAAAAACAATTGGGTACGAAACTAATTGAGTACGAAAAATTGTGGGTACGAAAAAAAAAATGGGGGAACGGAGAAGTAGTACCCGTTGGGAACTTGACCAGCGAAACTGGGAGGCGGGTTACATTCTCGATCAAGTATAACAAGAAATATCTTTAAAAAGATATTTGACGTGTATTTTCTGTACCACTTATCTTAACAAAACGTTTTGTTACAGTAAAACGTTTGTGGGTTATAACATTACGTTACGTAGAAGATATATTCAAAACTTGACATGCTCTTTAATTACACCATGCTCTTTAATTTCACATGTATATCATACCAAACTTTATATTTCGTTGTTTCCTTTCCTAAGTTGATGATGTTATGTGTACGGACGTGATTTCACATGCCCATATATATATATATATATATATATATATATATATATATATATATATATTATTTTTTATATTTTATTCTCTTTCGACTTATGTTTTTCTCTAATTCAATAAACGTGGGCATGTTTGTTCGTTTACTACGGCAATAATTGCATGATGATTCCCGAAACTAGGTCCGAGCACATAGTCGAATACGACTTGTATACGTGAGTTCGCCCATGAAAACACGGCAAGGTTAACTAAATCTTCGCAATATGACCTAATATGTGTTTAAAACAGCAAACAATATCCATCAAACGAATGAATTATCAAACAAAGTATGTGCACTGATATGGCTCTGTAATTTCTTTTTGAAAAGTTTATTGAATATGCAAAATGAGAAAGCATGCATAACAGCGAGTTTCATAGATGTTGTACGGCTATTATGCTGTGTATATACCATACTCGCTATAACGTTTACAAATGGCAGGTTCGAAATAATTCGTTTTCTTTACACTCATAATCGCTTAAAACGTTTATTATACATGTTTTCATTCGCAATTTATTTACAGAATTACGACAAATGTCAAATACGATACAGAAAATGCATAGTTGTTTCATTGGTCTATAAACATATAATGGATTGAATATAACTGATATAAAGTTAACGTTTTCAAACTATTATTAAACCTTTTTCCCAGAATATGCTGTCCTATTTATAGCTGAGCTTTCTTCACCTTTATCTTTATCAATGATAATATGCGAGGTATGCCGATTTGAAAAATCGAGCTATCTCAATCGGACTGGCTCGGTCTTATACATAGGTCGCCATTGTGAAGAATGTTTCATGATATTATAACTTAAAGGAGCTGCTTCGCAGCAGCGTCAAAAAGTTGTTAAGTTTTCATATTTTCAGTATATTCGGTAATAAATTTTACTGGGTACAGGTACCAGGTAACTACCAGTTAACTATAAATAACGCTAGTAGATTGATCATCATCGTCATGTGGTACACAAAGGAATGTTAATTGTGCATGCGTAGTGAATTGTTTATATTTTATATAAAAAGTAAAGGTCTTTTTTATTATAGTTTTACCCCTATTGAAAGGGCCAGCCAATTTGGCTTATGAGACACTTTTTGCGTGTATACCATGTACCTCCCAACTCCTATCACTATGCCAGGCGCCAGGCGGAAAGAAGTGGGTTACCATTCATTTTTAACGCTCGCGGCTCACGAACCGGCTATATCGGAACAAGTCCCATGACAAACATCCATCCTTCGACAAACGCTCCCCAGACACTCTTGAGTTATGGCCCTAGAATCATCGTCAAATTATTTTTTTTTCTTGTTTCCTCTCAATAACTCGAGCAGTTGTCATCAGATCCTCACCAAACTTCATGAAAATATGGAAGACAATAACATCTAGGTCAAGTTCGATAATCGGCCAAATTGACCCAGAATCATCGTAAAATTGCATTTTTACTCGTTTCCGCACAATCTCCTGAGCAATTGTCAAAGGATCTTTGCCACACTTCATGAGTTACGGCCCTTGAATCATCGTAAAATTGTGTTTTTTTTCTCGTTTCCGCTCAATAACTTGACCAAATGTAAGATGACCTTCGCCATAATTCATGTAAATGTGTAAAGCAATAATATCTAGGTCAAGTTCGATAATCGGCAAATTGATCCAGACACTCCTGAGTTACGGCATTTGGATCGTCGAAAAATTGAGCTTTTTCTCGTTTCTGCTCAATAACTCGAGCAAATGTCATAGGATCTTAACCACACTTCATGATCATGTGTAAGTTCATAAGATCTAGGTCAAGTTCGATAATCAGCCAAATTGACCAAGACACTCCTGAATTACGGCCCTCGAATCATCGAAAAAAATGAGTTTTGTCTCTTTTCTTTTGACTCAAGCAATTGTCATCGGATCTTCACCAAACTGCATTAAAATGTGTAAGGCAATAACATCTAGGTTAATTTCGATAATCAGCCAAATTTACCCAGGCATTTCTGAGTAACAGCCATTGAATCATAAAAATGCGTTTCCGCTCAATTACTCAAATAATTGTCATCGGATTGTTACCAAACTTCATGAAAATGTGTTAGGCTATAAGATCTACGTCAAGTTACATAATCAGCCAAATTGATTCGCGTTTAGGTTTCGAAATCTGCGTTTAGGTTTTGAAAAAGCGTTTTGCGAGGGCATATGTCTTCCGATGTAGACAGCTCTTGTTCAAGTAATATTTTATATTTAATCAATATAAACTAATAATTGTAAAAAATACGGTATTTTAGAAATTTTCTTTTTACGTCATACGTGGTTGACGGTCCCTTTAACGCAAAGTTCTCAGTTGTGTGTATCCTACTACAATTACAACATCCAACAACGGAGTAACGAACAAATGAACATTTCGAAACATTATTAACATAATTGAGAATTGCGAAAGAAAGGGACTGCCCATTTATTCTTATCATAGTAAATACTAAATGGACATTATTGAGTTTGCAATTATGAAATAAATAATTTGCTGAAAATTACATTTAGTTTAATAGTAACACATTAAACGCAATTTTCATAATCAAACATGTCAAAATGACACGCAAAGAATCTAGAGATACTTTTTATATGAGCTAAATTCTTTGGAACGTCTCTCTGCGAAAAGTCAATTATGTGGTGGACACCAGAAAGTTTATATTATCATCAATTTTCGTACAATTGCAGAATAGCATTATCAACTCATAAAGTTTTAGTTCAGAAGTCCATTTTTACCTCAAATATCGTCAAATTGAAGTTAGAAAGGCATACATTCTTGAGTTAAACTTTTGCTTAAATCGCATTACAATCACTGACCTCTCGACATGTTATGAAATTGATTTAAATATCAACCAATCAGAAGAAGGCATTACGGTATAACGTGTACGCGTAATTTTATTAAACATGACATTTAAACCCGACTTTTACCTATTAGTAGATCTAGTATGCTCATCTTTGTCGATTTAATAAGCATATGTTCAAAACAGATATGGTGCAGTTTCTATTCACTCTTCTTAGTTTCAGCAACTTGTTATGCATGTCGTGTTCACACCTTCGTCTGTGTTGTTATATGTACTTAAATTCTACGTTACATAGGACGGTATACTGTACGATCTGTATCACTATTATTTATTTACCGTATAAAAATAAAAGATATTATTTATTTCAGAACTTGCACATTTTTAATTGTCACTTTAGAAATAAACAAAAATGCTCAATTATTCTAGAAAATTATAATAACATCGCTTTACTATATAACGCTCTGCGCTCACAACAGACGAACGCAAATTGAATTTTCTGCGGTTTATTCTTCACATTTAAACCAGATGTTTTACATCGAGGCCGTGTTATCGACTTATATCTACACTGCGAGCGAATCGAGAGATTTTGAAAATTTGAATAGTGGTTGGATTTAAATTGCTCAGACGTGCAAAATTCAAAGTGTCATTACATAATTTTTATGGAACATTATTAGAAATGAATTATTCTTGCGCAACAATATAGACAAAGAAGGAAAACTTTTCACCATTGTTTTGGTCCTTCCCCGGTTGTACGCTCCAAATATTACCAATATAAAAAGTAACTTAATATTAGAGAGCGTCAACAAGTTGGACTTATCAACAGAAGGTAAGATTGCGCCGATGAATGATTTAATGTATTTTTTACCTAATGACATTTTTTAGCTAAGTTAGTTTTTAAGTCTTTAGATGGTGAAATTACATATAAATCTGACCTAGTAATCAAGCTGTTAAAAAGAAAATACAAAAATAATTTTTGCATTGAAGGGTCACTTTAATTTGAAATTCTTTTTACCTGTTCACTATTTGTTTTAATGCAGATTTCCAAAGTAATTCTCATAAAAGCATGCACACATTATGTTTGAACAAGTAAAATAACTTTCTTGACTAGCAAAATTGTTAAACATTAGTTCATAACTGAATTTCATTATTACGACATGAGTAAGATAATAATAAATTATTTGGAACGCTTTCTTCCTTAATTTGAGAAATGTTGATTACTGACAAAGCTTGAATATTTCGCTGTCACATTGAAACCTGCATGGCTCAGTGGTAGCGCTTAAACTTTTGCTTTTGCTAACAGAGGTCCCTGGTTTAATTACCGGGAAGAAAATATGTTTTTATCAAATTTTTGTTGTCTTGCTATTGCAATTGTTTATGCCGGTAGATATCAGTGTTCCTTATAGCAATAACCAAAATTTCAACGCGAGATTGGCTTCGGGAAGAAATGATAACTATGTCCTGCTTTAGACCCTGTCCAAAGTCAATCTCGCATTCGCTCATAAATGTTCGGCTATAGTTGCAGGAAATTCACATGGAATATATAATTTTTATTTTTATTGTTACACAAAGAATAAAAATGAGCATTTTGTATCTCATTAAATCTAAGTTACCATACCTCATCTAACGTTGAAATTTTGGCTATTGCTATTAGGAATACTCATTTTGTATTGGTTCACTTTATTTTATGAAATATTTTACAAAGTATTCATTGATTTTGAGTCTGCATTGGGCTTTGAAATAAAAAACAACACTAAAACACAATAAAAATCTTTAATCAGTTAAGGCATTACTTTGGCATGCCTTTGAATTCTTTAACAAATGTTTATTTTTACATCTTTTATTAAGTACATTGTTAAGTTACTTTGAGATAATGTTTCTAAATTAGAGACAGTTGTTTGCACACACGATTTTGACCAAAGTAAATAGAAACCCTCCTCAAAATAATTATTTCCTGATTTGTTCCAGCGGATTCTCGTAAAGCTGCCATTGAGAGATACAAGATTGTTGCAGGCCTCTTGGGGCTACTGTCAGTTGGCTTACTTATAATTGGCTTTATTTCGGCCATAAAGTACCCAGACAATGGGTTTGTCCCTCCTTACTTCACTGGCGGATTTACTGGGGGATTTCTGGTACGATCTTGTATTATAGTTTTTACTTGTGATTTACCCGCCCCCCCCCACCCCCAAACCTATCCTTACGCGGACAAAACACATCATAGTTTATGCTACAAAACTACTTATAACGCATATATGTATATATATCTGCAAAAACAACAAAACCTTTCTTTTCAAAAAACACATTAACAACATTTGCTTAACTTTAACTCTTGTTGTTTAATGTTGTGTATATAGTGTTGCCTATTGTTTAGGAAATTGGCCACTAAGACTGATATATAGGAAAACTGAAACTCAAGAAAGATTTTTCTTAAAATTACATATGCCAAACAAATTATAAGCCTTGTAACCAATTGCAAAGACAATACCTGACAAGTAAATGTTCAAACTTAGACAGATTACTAGCTAAGACAATATCTTGCCAAATTCGATTCTTGGTCAGGTGATTAAAAATCTAAGTCAATAGGTGAAATGGTAGAAAAATATTGTGAAAAAAGTCATCTCCAGTTAAAACATTTATGACTCAATTTTGATGAAACTTGGTCATAACTTTTATATAGACAATATCTAGACCAAGTTCATGTCTGATTCCACATTTATAATGAGGAAACTGGTCCGAATGTTAATATGGACAATAGTCAGAACAAGTTTGAATCTTGGTCAAGTATGGTAAATACTAAGGTTATAAAGGCAAGTCTTACTAAAACTTTTTTACCACACAATAGGCCAAATTTATGACTTTGTAGACATAATTACTTGTCAAATCTTTGGAAAAAACCTATTAAGTATATCTCTCTTGATGTGTGATTTGCAAATTTGTAAAACATTTTTTGCAGGGTCTCCTACAAGCGCTGCTGTGCACGTGTATTGTTGTAAAAGGACCCAATAGTCAGGAAAATGAGATTAAGAAGAGAGAACTTGCTTGCGTGGTAAGAATTTGTTTTGTGATGATTTGAGCAGCATCACAGTTCATGCGAAAATGAGTCATGTTCAAACGCCCAGTCTGGTCATGGGCTTTACCCGCAGAATATGGTATAAGACAAACTTTCGAATGAAGCAGAATATTTCTTTCATTATCAATATGTATAAATATCAATATTTCAATATGTACATTAAAGGCAAGTTCTTATTGTATGTTGATAATAAAGTATTAGAAGATAAGGGGCACAAGTCAAGTGATTATATTTTTATTTTTTTAGGTATTGTTTAATTATTTGTTTGTAGGTACATTTACCAATGTTCTTAGGAAAAAAAAGAGAGCATAAAATTAAATGCCTCTTAACAACTCTATATGATTTAAATGATAATATAGTTCATTAATTAACGAAGGAGATGAAAGTGTTTTAATTGTATGTCTCGGTAAACAATTTATGAAAAAATATTTTTAAAAGCGTATCCTTATTTTTTGCCCTTCTCAAAGTGAGCTACATGTATTGTGGTTAACCAATATCCAGCATTGTGTATCTTGCAATGTCTACCTTTGCTCGTTACAATTAAAGAGTTCACATGTTTCATTCAATTTTGAAGATTTTCTTTCCCAGCAATATCTAGGCTGAGTTTGATTTTGGGTCACATGCACCCAAAAGCTTTGTCACCAGATCAAATATTAGAAAAAAACACATTATTACCACTTTTTTAAAGGCCGCATTTATGGTAAAATATTGATGAAACTTGGTAAGAGTGTTTATCTTGACATTATGAAGGACAAGTTTGAATCTGAATCCAGTGTCCTAAAACTAAATCATCATGTCTTATCTAAGAGCACCCTTACATCCACCCTGTTAGCCACATGTATTCAAGGCTATGATTTTATGTGGTCAAAAACAAGGTAACCAGGTCAGGCGTTCGACAATAGGTTACCTTGAATTCAGGTGAGCACTTTAGGGCCATTATGATCCTCTTGTTTTAACCTCACCAAAATATTATAAATATTATGCTTTCTTTTACAGATGACTGGTCAGTATATTATGTCCATTTTCCATTTGATTGGTTGCTTTATTGCCGTCGTCATGGCCGGAGTTGGGGGTTTTGGCTTGACAGCATCACATTTTGAAGAGGAGGTTCCACATCAAGGCACGATAAAAGGACTGGCTGCAGCAATAATAGTGGGCTGTATACTGGAGCTAGCTGTAAGCATTTTCGGATATTGTATCATCTGCACGTTTGGCATTTACTTTGGTGTTCAAATGAACCGTAATCGACGTGCTGTTATCATGGTTAACCAGCCTAACGGCGTAGGAACTGCTACTGTGATAACAAACACAGACGGTTATGGATTAAACGATCCCTATATGTTCAATAATGGAGGAGGTTTCAATAATACAGGAACAGCAAATGCCAATATTCAAGCCCTGCATGAAGAAAACAGACTGCTACAAGAGCAACTTCGCCTTCAAAGGGAATTGAATCAACAACGAAACCAGTCTTTTGGTTTCTAAGGTCAACCGCAACCACCAACTTCATATTGATTTTTTGGTTCGGTGTATACTCCATCTGCCCCTTCCCCCCCCCCCCCCCCCCCCCCAGCTTTGACAAGGCTTTTTAACATTTCAATAAAATCATTTGTGTTGATTACACGTTTAATCGGTCTGCAATACTTTGTTACTGTTCAAATATTATTTCTACTGGAAAAGTCATGTAATTTATATAGATGATATTTGTTGGTAGTATTTGTTTCATGCATACGTGATCATCTAAATTTATGTAATAATTCTTGAAAAGACACAGATTATCTATCGAACAAAACACAGCAACACTTGGTTTTATTCCCTCCAGCTCATGGAAGGCATAATGCGATTGACCTGTCGGTTGTACGTTTGTCCAATCGTTGATCCGTCAGGTGGTGGCTAATCCAAAATAGCACGTTTCATATTGCATTAATTTGGACTTTTAATAACGCTAAACGACATATTTTAGAAGTCAATATTTCAAGTAATGGGGGCCCCGAATGAAAGATTAAGTGTCTTAAAATCTTTTTTACAAAAAAGGCTTGTCGAGATAATCGATAGTTGAGACATTCTTTCAGGATGACATCACGCTGAAAAGACATGTATGCTTATTCTATTGGTGCTTTTCTTCTTCGTTCTGATGAATTGTCTTGTCGGCATCCCTCAATAGCATTACCACGCCAGATCGATATGACATATATTGATAACTACATTTGTTATCTTATAACATGGATTGTTTGCTGTATTCAACAAGATTTTAACCCTTTCCCACTCAGAAGCAAAGTGAAAATGACTATGTGCAAACAGCATAAAACAAGAACAGCCTGCGAGTAACTCAGGTAGTAATTCAGTATAAACAATAATTAACACAAAATGTGAACACTAATCTATGCCTGCCATGTTGATTGTGTTAGATGTATGAATGTCCTTTTTTCGGTCTGCTCTTAACTACGCTAGTATCGTCTTCTCTACTACGCTAGCCACCGCTAGTAGGTTTTTTTTTTATTCAAAATCGGGTCCGGTAATCGGACCCATTCCCAATGGAATAAAGTATATATTTTCCCAAATAGGAGCTTAAAATACCCAATGGAAGGTTTCCAAAAAAAATTTATCTTTTAGATCTCAATATTTTCTTCATCTTCCATCCATATGAGTTCAACTTTAGTAAATATAGTACTTGACACACTTGTATCCTCGTGTTTGAAGCATTTTGTTTTTAGCAAAATAACAACAACAACACTAATTTTCCCAATTTTAGTCAAGACACCGCAAATTCTCCCAATCCAAAGGGACCCGGCCCCATTCCAAAAACGTTGAGAAAAAAACAATGTCTATGGCCAAATTTGTTTATTGTTAAGCATTTCTAAATATGACTAGAAATTTCAATAGCCGCATATTATTGAATTTTGACGCAATTAAATTTAATTTGCTTTGTTTTTTGGCAAAAGGGATTTTTCTTGAGTACCAACCCATTAAAATTGGGCCTAGTTATTCAACATCAATCATACACATTTCACGTGCCATTGTAATGACCCAGCTATGTAACTAATTGCCACCACCTCTGTGTATTGAAACACCTTCTTTGATTAAAAACTAAACTATGGGACGTCTCTTATCTTATCTTAATTTCATTCATTTCACTTAAAGAAATGTTTATGTGGGAACAGACCAATAGGAGCTGAATTTATATATTTCTCTTAAGTATGCGTCTGCAAAACATTCGATCCTTTGAGTTGAATAAATAATTTGACAAGGTTGAGTGCAAATGACAAATTTCAAATTATTCTATGGTCCAATTATATTATAGATCTGTGAAATATACTTTCAATAGCTCAAACTGAATTCACCCTCCCAAGTGAATATATTTATGGTAAAAGAAGGTCTCATCAAATAACCACATGCTTAGTTATATTCACACAATATTGATTATCTACACTTCAGTTGTCAAAACTATGAATATGATATTTCAGAATGGTTGAATACGGTTATATCCAAGCAAACTTAATGATCTGCGTTAAATATTTTCTAAATAACTGTATTGTTTAATTTTTTGCGAAATTGTCATGCCAGGCAATTTCAATCGAATGCTTTCATTGCAAGTTTTACACTCATAACATCCATGAGCAATAGCCCCATGCTTGGAATGGAAGCAAATTACATACAGTTATCATATAACTTAACAATTTTGAAATGTCTTGTGCTTTTAATTAAATAATCTTCAAGTAGTTTTCCATAATACTTAATTTTAAATTTATTTCTGTACTAGTAAATTTTGCCGATAACTGTTTCTGCCCCCGAGAAAGATTCAATGACTACTAAAGAACTATTATTTAACATCATAGTCGGGTCATGAACAATTCATGAACTCAACCTTATGGATGTCATGATCAAGATTCAACAAAATCATAAACATTAAGTTAATGACCTGTAAAAAACTTAAAAAAGGAAAATGCACAGCCATAAGAGTTAAATAAATATGTTGACTTAAGCCATAAAACTTAGAGGATAATGCATTCAATATTACTCTAAATTATTAAATGCTATTTATCACCATACTTAAGCTGTTTTGTTATTTAATAACAATTTAAAATATTGCAAAACGAGATTTGTTATTTTGTTAATTATGAGATAATTTTTTCTTTGGTCACATTGTTTTAAAAGGCAACAACAATTGTTTAGATCTTATTATTTTGTTCACGTCCCATCCATATAAGTTCAACCTACGTAAATATAATACTAGACACACTCGTATCCTCAAGTTTGAAGCATATTTTTTTTAGAAAAACAACAACAACACTAATTTTAGTCAAAACGCCGCGAATTTTTCCCATTCAAAGGGACCAGGCCCCATTCCCAAAACGGTAAAAAAAACACGGACCCCATCTGCCTGTTTATACTTCACAGCTGGTACACTGCAGACAGCGAGTGTGTGTGTGTGTAAGCAATAGTTTTTAACAGCTTGTGCGAAGACATTAGCCAGTCTAGTGTTTGACAGCTTGTGTGACGTCATTGGCCAGTTTGGAAATCTGGAAAATTGGCTGCTTTCAGGGAAAACGGGGCTTAATGCATGTCAAATAAGATTTGCCTGTGCACACTGATTAGTCTGTGCAATGCGCACAAGCTAATCAAGGACAACATTTTCTGATTTTATCATTATGGTGTTTTTCATTAAAAGTGAATCTCTGGTACCGAAATGACAAATAATGCATATGCATTAAGCCTTTTTGTCCCAAAATGAAGCTTAAATTATCTTCTTTTTTTCATGATTTGAAAAAAAAAGATAAAAGTGATAATAACTTCAAAGTAACCTCGACATGTGCTTTAAGATACACTCTTTATAAATTTGAACTGTTTGTGTTGATTTCAAACTTACGATATCAAAAGCTTGTTAGTGGAAAGCTGAATAATATTGTCGCTTTTTGCAGTGAATCGTCTTTGACAATCGATAACAGAAGAGAAACATAGTATAAGCCTCGAGCTTTCTTCTCAATTCTGTCCATTTTTATTTAACAGCCTTTATGTTTAGCAATCCTGCAATTTCAATCTCCCTAGTATAGTGTTCGCATATAAAATGTATGTTTGTATTGTATTGCTTATATTTACTTTCAATGAACTAAATAAATAGTGTTTACACCAATCGATAACAACTATGGAAATATTTTATATATCATACTCTTCCCATAACCTACAGGAAGGTTGGCAAGTATGTCTCTCCCGGATAAAAATGTTCTAAACGCTCAATCTCTTTCGCTTTTGGCTTAATGGACAGACCAAATTCCAGAAAAGCTTTAATTTGTTATTTCCGTGTTTAACGCCATGCTCACTAATACACTTAAGAAATTGAAAATAATTCTCGTCGTTATTCTTACTTTTTTAATTAAGGTACCCCGGTAATCTTTTTGTTATGGACCTAAACTTAAACACTATATTCAAAATATAAACGAAAACGAAAATGATACTATATTTTATAATATAATACTTAAACAAAAAACAACATCCTACCTAATCTGTGTAGGATTTTCTTGTATTGGAAGAGATTGTATGTGAGTGCAAGGAACGACAACTCTGCGTGGAGATTGATATTCTCACTGCAGAGTTGTCGTTAAATGCAGTGTAACCGTCGTGCAAAAGATTGGTGTAAAAATAGTACAACCACTCTGGATCAGCAGGTAAGATATTTTATTAAATTCTTGTTTCGTAGGATTCTGGACCGGAGGCGGAGATAGTCGCTACGCCACGAATGAGTAAACACCAGAGTAAACAAACACATGTGCATTTTTATTGATATCATTTGCAGTCATGATATAAATACATTTACTGAACCTTCATTAAGTTTAAGAGTAACAAGTAACACATAAGTCTAATAACATGACAACAGAAGGTAAGAATGTGTTGATACATGATTACATATATTTTTATTGATTCTAGTTGGCATTAGAGTTTTTAGTTTAGTGTTTAGTCTTTATGTTGACACCTAATATGAAAGACAAATATAACAACCATGCTGTATAAAATGAAAATTTAAAAAGCGATAAAAGGATTTTAACATAGAGTATTGAAATCAAACCAGTTTCATTTGCTATCGATATGCATAAAAAAGAATTACAATGTCATTATCTAGTGTTTATCTAATGAACACATTTCAATTATGAGTATTTAATCTGACCAATGTAATAATGATACAATTATTATTTTCATTGCACATCAAAACCCCCAAAATTCAAAGCACATAATTCATGCACCCTTCAATAAAATTTGTAATGGGAACACTATATTATAAAGTTAAAAAAAATAACAAAGCAATTTAAACCATTGTATAAGGCAAATCATTATCATAATAATGTATTTTCATCCATTATGTATCAAAAACCCACAGGTGATGGGCACGTGACCAAGTCACTAAAACATATTGCCGTGTAGCAAGCGGTTAAGGAAACAAGTTAAATAATTTCTGCATTAACGTAAACAATGCCGCAATAAACGATTGGCCTTTACACTTTTATTTTTTCGGCAAAGCTGTTTGACCCAGATTTTCACCTTAGCTGACCTTTGTAAGAAACCAATCAATCTGAATATAAAATTTCCCGTCGGTAGGCCTGACACTTTTCGAAGTAGGAAACGGGCAATTCTTACAAACAGTTTTCACATATATATTAAGATGCTATTCAATCGACTTTCAATTTTATAAAAAGGGATACTACAGTGCGTTTAGCAACAATGTTAACTGCGTATTCAGCATAAAACAATTGCATCTGTGATGATAAGGGTTAGGAGATTTCGCTCATCCCTCGATCACTACAGTTTGTGTGCCCCTTTATATTTAGAAGAATGTTAGAATGATTTGTACTTAAATGTTTTGTTTCAATATTGAGTAATTACGACGATATTGCATTCTGTGCACTCGTATATTTTAGATCAATCATTGTTGTTCAATAACCTGATATACGCTTTGGCGAAAATATTTTTAATTGTTTTCGAAATTGAATGTTAAACGTGAAAATGTATAAAGCTTTGAAAAAGCCGTCGTTCGAGCAGTGGAATCATCACCTCACTTAAATGCATTGCATTCCATACCACAAGATATCAAGGTCAGTTCGCGGTCTGACACATAAATTGTTATATAAACGATATCGCGTTAACTATGTGAACTTGAAGTTTATATTGATCAGAAAAATATTAAATAAAGATATTTGGCGATATCTTAACGGGATGTCAATGATTCTTATTATTTTCAACAATTGCATGATTCGTACCCGTTTTGATTAATTAAATAGGAAATATTCCACCATATAGATAAATGTGTTAAAGGGGCCTTTTCACAGATTTTGGCATTTTTTAACTTATTCATTAAATGCTTTATATTGATAATTGTAAACATTGGATCGTAACAGCTCCAGTAAAAAATCAAGAATAAAATTAAAAAAAGGAAAAGAACATTGCCCGGAGCAGGTTTCGAACCAGTGACCCCTGGAGTCCTGCCAGAGTCCTGAAGTAAAAACGCTTTAGCCTACTGAGCTATTCCGCCGAGTACACATACTTGACGTATTTTATACCTTATATAAGCAATCTTCGTAGTTTCACAAAATTTAACGACAAAAACAGAACTCTCCAAATTATTCAATCGTTTCGCGTTGCAACGCTTTATAATTTTTAGGTTTTAAAATTGTCAAAAGATGCATATAATGGCTATATTAGACCATGGTAAATGTTCAGTATTACTGTTTCCTCACAAATATCATAACTAAAACGAAAATTTGCGAATCTGAAACAACTTTTTTCAATTTTGTCAATTTACCAAAGCGTGAAAAGATCCCTTTAAGCATGAGAGCCATGATTCACGATACTATTAATAACCGAATCAAATAACAATGTCCGACGAATCAATAAAACAGGTCTGTTCGAAGAACGCGCGGATAAATATTTCAAATCCGTACGGATGATTCGTGTGTTGCCAGCTGATCAATATGCTTTCATTTATATTCATTCTTTATGTGTTTTTCTATGTTGTAAATATAAATACCCGATCGATAATATCTAATAAAACGAAATAAGCCACGAAATACGACGCAACATCCCGTAATTGATTTGCGAGTGATGCAGCTTAGAACTTCGCAGAAATTAGGCATGCGCTATCTTTGATGTCATAGACATAAATTTTGATCGTACATCAACACCGACCACAATCAACGCCGTATATCTTTTTTTTTAAATATTTCTAGTTTCTCGTTAAATTCAGGTCAAAATTGTTTATTTACAGCGTGTTTAGCCAACGAAATGCCGATAGTTCCATATATATCCACAATAACACCCACTGCGCACGTTGTTTGCCTGGTATCGAGACGTCACATCCGAAAAGCGTGAGCCATTATGCCAACAACACTTTACGGGTTTGAGATGGTAGTTTCCACAGAAGAGTTTGACCCACTTAAAGTGAAATTATGCGCATCTAACAAAATATGCTATGTTTATTGGTGTCTATCGCAACCGTTGTTTATTTTTGGTGTTTTCACTTTATATACACTTATATTTGTTAATGCAGGATCAGCATACTAAAACAACATCCCGGAAAGAGAAAAATAATGCATTTGAATATCAACCGTACTTTCGTTTTGACAACTGGCGACAGAAATGATTGAATGTACGATGTGAATCTAAATTTAGTTTTAGTGCAGATTCGTTCGTACGACACACAAATACTAACTCCGAGCCTAATAAAAAGACAGTTCCGCTCGGCTTATAGGAATGGGTCATGTAAAATATCGAATTAAATTTCTATTTTGTATAAACAACTGGTTGCAAGATGAGATGCAGATAATTTGTCAGTTACCACATTTTAACTCAGTCTTTTGACCTGTTAATTCTTTTCAGCTCAATTCAACAGTGAAAAATGCGCATTATTCTGTTTTGTTCCAGATGATGCTCGTAAAGCTCGTAAAGCTGCTATTGAGAGATACAAGATTGTGTCAGGCCTCTTGGGGCTGCTGTCAATGGCCTTGCTTATAATTGGCTGCTATAGTTTTACTTGTCATCATACCCGCAACTCTAAAAAATGGTATATTAGAAACAGACTGTTTGTTTGTCTTTGGTCTATATGTCAGACAGTTAGCATTAAACTGTTAAAAGCTTTTGGAGCAAACTACATCCACCTTTCTCATGTTATTATATTGTAACTTAAGTATATTATGACAGTGGTCAATATTAAGGAAACAAGGTCAAATCTAAGTTAAAGTTTTTTTACCGCACAAGAAGCTAAATGTATGTCACATTTTTTTTACAAAATTGGTCAGATTTTTTTATTAATAATAGTTTTGTTAAGTTTGAACCTTGGTCAAGTGAGTTTGAAAACAGAATCAGACGGTCAAATCTTAGGAAAACTCTATATCCCTCTGTTTGGGTCATTAACGACCTTATAATAATGAGACTGAATGTTTGTTTTGAACAATTGAACATATATAGTCAATACTGGATCATACTGAGTAAAAGCTAGATTACATGGTCATTTCTTGGACGATGAGTGTTCCAATAGAACTCAGATGAGTGCTTTAGGGTCATCAACGCCCCATTGTTTCATACGAAGTGCAACACAAATTCGAGAAATGAAACAACGTTTGTATGATACTTTTCATAATAGCTCAAATAGGTTTTATTACAAAACAACGCCATCACGCCCATATTTGCAGACTGTTTAAGGACAGCCAGATTAAGTCGTTATCTGATCAATAAAATATAACATGTTAAATAATTTCACAGCATACACTTTCAATTATACTGACTGACTCACAAATTAAAAAAAAGTATGCAATTTGTCTTTACAATATTTGTACTGCACATAAATTTAAAGTGCAAACTATTGGTTTATTAAAAATCAAAGTACTGACAGTACTGGTGTGACGATGCTTTTGAAGAGGATGGATATAAAAGCATTAATTTAAGTTTATCTACATTACCACAATTGTGTATTTGGGTACGAAACAAAAATAGGTACGAAAAATGTGGGTACAAAAATTATGCCAAAAAAGAGTCGGGTAAAAAAAAAATTGGTTACGAAAAAAAAAATTGGGTATGAAAAAAAAATGGGTACGAAAAATTGTGGGTACGAAACAATTTTTGGGGCCACGGAGAAGTAGTACCCGTGGGGAACTTGACCCATTCAGCGAGACTGGGAGGCGGGTAACATTCTCGATCAGATACAACAATAAATATCTTTAGAAAGTTATTCGACGTGTATCTTCTGTACCACTTATCTAAAAAACATTCTGTTACAGTTAAACGTGTGTGCGTTATAACATTACGTTACGTTGCAGATATATTCAAAGCTTGAAATGCTCTTTAATTACGCCATGCTCTTTAATTTCTCCTGTATATCATACCAAACTTTATATTTCGTTGTTTCCTTTCCTAAGTTAATGATGTTATGTGTACGGACGTGATTTCACATGCCCATGTGCATGAACATATAATTTTTCTCTTCTGATTATTGTTTTTCTTTAATTCAATAAGCTTGGGCATGTTTGTTCGTTAAGTACGGCAATAATTGCATGATGATTCCCGAAAGTAGGTATGAGCACATAATCGAATACGAATTGAATACGTGAGTTCGCCCATGAACACATGGTAAGGTTAAATAAATCTCCGCGATATGACCTAATATGTGTTTAAAACAAAAAGCAATATCCAACAAACGAATGAATTATCAAACATAGTGTGTGCACTGATGTGGCTCTGTAATTTCTGTTTGAAAAGTTTATTATTAAAATATGCAACATGAAAAAGCACGCACAAGAGCGAGTTTCATAGATATCGCACGGTTATTATGCTGTTTATATACCATACTCGCTATAACGTTTACACATGGCAGGTTCGAAATAATTCTTTTTCTTTACACTTATGATCGCGTTAAACGTTAATTATACACTTTTTAATTCGCAATTTGTTTACAGAATCACGACAAATGTCAAATACAATACAGAAAATGCATAGTTGTTTCATTGATCTATAAACATATAATGAATTGAATATAACTTATTTAAAATTAACGTTTTCAAACTATTATTATTTTTTTTCACAGAATATGCTGCCCAAATATAGCTGAGCTTCCTTTACCTTTATCAATGATAATCAGCGAGGTATGCCGATTAGAAAAATCGAGCTATCTCAATCGGACTGGCTCGGTCTTTTACATAGGTCGCCATTGTGAAGCCATGGTATGATAACCTAGACGAGCTGCTTCGCAGAATCGTCAAATACGTTTATTTTCATATTAATTGAACTTTTTTTTAACAAAAACATTCGAAGACTTATATATTGCAAATAATGTCTTCTAAATAAAATAATAATCTGACCAAGTGTTTTTACTTTAAATGTGTTAGTAATTGTTCCAAACTAACAATGCTTTTTTCCAATGTGCTGATTTAACTGTCGATCTTGGATGACAAACGAATGGAGGCGTATATTCTTTCTAAATTGTCATCATGTTATCTGTAATAACTGGAGGCATATCCTCAACAATGTTTAGCAACAATCTAAGCCGACAGGTCATAGCCAGTATATTTAGCCCATCCATTAAAATCATATTTAATAATTTAGATTTTAGATTTTAAGGATCAACAACAGGTTGGGTTTGTGTTCATGTGCGCTATACCACTAACATTATTACCAATTATTATGCATTAAAATCTTGTGGGCGACGATTTATAGTCAGCATTAGTGGTCGCTGAGCGAATAAAATATATATTTGTGATCGAATAATTTCAAGATAATAGACGATTAATGGCATTTTCATTTAATTTAAAACCTAATTGCCAATTGTTATACATTAAAATATTTCGGGTGGCGATTAAGTCAGCAGCAGTGGCCGCTGAGCGAATAAAATATTTAAAAATATTTGTAATAGACGATCAATTACATTTTTGTTAAGTTTAAGACTGGGCCAAACAGTTTCGTGCTGCAATTTGGTATTATCACACTTTTAACTAAAAATCAAGAGAATATGTTGCCAAATGTAAAATTATCAAAAATTAACGGAAAAAGCTGTTTGGTGAAAAACGCGCTTGGGGCAAACAAACACTTAGGCGCAATAAATAAACACTTATTTAAATTTCATTACAAAAATTTAAGTGAAATAATTTGGAATAACAACCTATCAGTTTGCTGTGGTCTAGTGCTTACTTTTATTTGTCCATTGTGCCTACATCTCCTGATTTTAATAGGTAAGAACTGAACTCCGGACTCCCCTAACGCCGCATTTGTGCCTTATTTCACAGACTGAGATTTTTTCAGAAACATAACAAGAAACCTGAATGAGAATTAGAAATGTCAACATTGCACAGGAGTCATGACTGTTGCTTCATTAGTTTTTTTTTAGTTCGATATGCATATTGTTTGTTTGGGCATATCTGTTAAATTATGGGGATGTCAACTTCGAAGTTCATAAGCATATAGATCTCATTTAAGAAAAGTGAAGGTCACAAAAACTCATGCCTCAAACTTGTACCTTTATTGCGCATTATTTCTTTTCATGATTACATTTTGTCGGGTGCATATCTTTAAAATTCTCATCATGAAAGAGGAAGCTTACATTTAGGGAAATTGTTGTGCACATATTAACATTAACGGTCCATCCATAAGTTGATGTTTCTGCCCTTTGTTGATTTATTACCTCACGTTGTAGGTCAACTCTGTTTCTTACACATTAGATACATAGTCACAACATTTTCCCATCAACATCTGATAAATAAAACAAATTATTTAAAGCCAAACAATCAAATCCCACTTACAAAAGTGGCAAGTTTGGAGTATTAACAAAAGCATTCTTATGTATTATGACTTATGAGTGAAAATGCAGCTTTTATTTTAATTGTTATCTCATTTTAGCTAGTATTCATCAATACTTTTACGCGCTTAAGTACATATAATAAAACCTCAAAACGGTGGTGAGCATTCACATGCATTTGTAAAGTTCCGACATACAATGCATCACTACCAACAGTTGAACATATGCCTGTTTAAAAACTGTGAATAAAATGTAAATCCGATTTCAATATATACACGGGTGAACTAGCCGATTTTTTACAAAACGTTGTTTGAATACAGTGAACAGCAGCGGACGTTTCCTCGAAGGTCAATAATATTTAAATGTGTCCTGCATTTATATGTAAGCCAATTATCGCACTTTAACATTTAGAGTTTCATTGACACAGTAGTTTAAAGATAGCTATTTGTAGTAAGACTAAACACATATGCTAGTATTTTTGTCCTTTCATTTGAAAAATAAAAGTCAAGACAAAGAATTACTTGTAAATTATTGATAATGACATTTTGCAGACATCAAACTAATGTTATTTTCATGAACGGTCTATTGTGATTCATTTTTAAATATAGACACACATTCGGAGAGTAAATCGAAGAAGAAATACATGAGGCGCCTTTATTGATTTCTTTTTCATTCACCAAATTAGAAATGTGAAACATCGTATAACTTAGTCAAATTATTTACGCAATATTTAGCATGAGTCTACAATGCCTATCTCTTTTTTATTTTTATAGTGGTTTTGTTTTCTATATGTTTTGTTAACTTATTACATCAATACTAAGAAAATATTCACAATATTTATATTGAATTTCATGGGTTTTGACTTTCCCAGACTGATGACGAGATCAGCTTACCCGTATAACATGTTTACTCGCATGCTTGTATGTTCCGTTCTATTCGACAGCCGCATGCTTGTATGTTCCGTTCTATTCGACAGCATGCTTGTATGTTCCGTTCTATTCGACAGCATGCTTGTATGTTCCGTTCTATTCGACAGCATTATATTTTAAAGTATATATCACCCTGACAGTTCTTAGTTGGGCTTTTCGCCCGTTTACAACAAACTTTCATTTATATCACAGCGGTCTGTTTACAAACTCACGCTTTTCCTGTGTTAGCTAGTTTTACGGTACTATGTTTACATACATATACATATGCAAGTAACTGACAACTACCTTGTTTTAATAAGAGTTAGTCAGTGAATGGCCGTATAAATAATTTAATTCCAACCACAAGTTATGTGGCCGGGTCTTGGATCGAACAAGCGATACACGGATTTGCAGTCTGCTGTTCACTTGGGGACTTTTCTAACACATCACTTTTCAAACGTATATATCTCAGTTATGAGTAAAGATATTGAGTTAAAATTTTACATACGATCATTTGACTACATTGATATTTTTGCACGTAGAAATGTTGAAACGAGATTTAATTCTAGTTTTATTTCAATTAAACTATTTTAGGTGGGTTCTTACACAAGGAAACATAAAATTAATTTACAAAACAATATAGCTCGTATAAATATTCAGGAGCGCAATCGCGCATTTTGCATTTTGCAGGCTACCTTTCCCACTTGCTGAAGCGTCCGGTCGTCACGGATGAATGATTTAATCGTAAGCTTGAACATATTGTAGTAAAATGATCACATGTGCAATGTTAAATAAAAATATTTACTCATTACTGAGATATGTAAGTTTTAAAAGTGTTGCGTTAGAAAAAACACCAAGTGTGGTAAAAGGCGATATGCAAGTTATTTCAATTTAATTTCAATTTCATAATTCCAGGTAAGTTTTTACACAAGAAAAACATAACATTAATTAAAGAAAAACAATATGGCTCGTATGAATATTCAGGAGCGAAACGGCTCAATCGGCATGTTGCAAGCCGCTCAGTTATCATGACGTTTAAGTTTATACGTTTTACTTTTCACATTGTTATTATTTAACGTTGTACGAGTTTGAGAATTAGACTTTTGAAGTGACGTTTTTAATTTTTTAAGTTTTATATTTGTTGTTTTTCAATTTCAATAAAATTTTCAGGAATTATCAGATATGTGGTGAATTATTCTTGGTCCAAATTTCAACACAAGCCGTTCAAAAATAAGGGAGCTATATGATTAAGTGATGCGTTAGAAAAGTCTCCAAGTGTGTCTGCAAACTGAGCTAGCCGACCCGGTTTATTCTGTAATAATATAAATACAGGTAATCGGCAGGGGTGGACGAGTTTTTTAAGCTCTCACTTATATGGGATAAAGTGACTTTTAAACGCGAGTGCGAAAACCGAATTTTGGACAGAGGAATGGAATATATTTAGTGCTACATATGTGCTTTACGTTTTGGATATATATAAATAGGAAGCGTGGTATTAAGAGGTACTTTTTAAACATATTTCTGATAAACATAGTGCATTTTGCAATTTTAGCACAATCAAGACATCAATTTCTTGCAAAATTCGTGAGCTGTATTAACCACCGATAACCTAATCCGATAATTGGACTTATTCAAGCTAGCTATATCACGAACCGGTAATAACACCAATTAAATAAATACAATCGCCACTGACACCTCGCAGTCGATTTGGATTAGATGCGATTAGATTAGACTGGTAGCATACACATCATATGTCAAAACAGAGTAAAAAAAACGAAAGGGGGCAGAAACGTACCAAGGACGACGCCTCTACTAATTATACAAACGACCAACCAGAAAAGTGCGAGATAATGTCAAACCAGTCGCCGGAAGCTTCAGCCACTGCACAGCTGGCTGCACAGCTAACTGGTGTGCCCGACCTGGCCCGCACCAACACAAGCTGCGTATGGAGGGCAATATTACCCATCACATCTGCAATTCATGACGCCACAAAACTATACTTACCCTGGCTATCAAAGCACACCACAATATCCGGTTACGCCACAAACACCTACAGAAAACCAATCTCAAACACCTCAGTGGGCAAAATCTTTAATAGAAGACATTAAAAGCATAAAGCTATCCGTGGCAAAAATGGACGAAATTGAAAAGTTTTTGAATAAGTTAAACATGAAAGTATAAGGGCTGGAACAAAACGTGAAATCCATAGAAGCTCGAACGAAAGAAATTGAATCATCTTCTCAATTTATGAATAATGAATTGGAAGACACCAGGCAGAAAATCAAATCCACCGACACAGAGATTAAAAACATTAATAAACATCATAAAGAACTAGAAGAAAAGATACAAAACATTAAAACGAGCAAAAAACGAACGACCTAGAAGCAAGAAGCATGAGAGAAAATATATTGTTCTATGGTTGCCCCGAAGTGTTAAATGAAAATTGTGAAGGGACTGTGAAATCAATTATTTCAGAAAAGCTTCGAATAGTGGAGAATATAACATTAGACAGAGTTCACAGACTTGGTAAACCCAGTAACGGAAAATGCAGACCGATAGTGGCCAAATTCCACTACTACCAACAACGAGAATTGGTACGGACGACGGCTATCGCCAAAACAAATGACCTCAAATCCACCGGGCTGGGCATCGGAATTCAGCAAACCAAAGTAGTGCTACAGCAGAGGCGGGAAAAGAACACTCTATTCAACCGTGAAAAGAGCGCCGGTAAACAAGTGAAGTGGGCCGGTGCAAAACTTTTATCACGCGAAAATGGAAGCAGTCAGTTCAAGGAGGTTACACACTAGGACAAGGAAGGGAAGTTAAATGTTATAGCGTGGAACGTGAATGGACTTGCCAGAAAAATAAATGATGTTGACTTTCAAGAATACGTTAAAAAATATGATCTAATATTACTTTCTGAAACTTGGCTAAACAAAAAGCAACCGCTAAACACTGACATTAATGGGTATATTAGCTACCATGTTTACGGTAATAAACGTTCTGGTACAAACAAAGGTCGCTTTAGCGGTGGACTTTCAATTTATTATAAAAATGAGTTATCAGATAATATATCCATTGTAGAAACTAATCAGTATGGAATAGTGTGGCTAAAATTAAAACATGATTTGTCTTCTGTATAGTCGGATATGTATCTGTGTCAAACTTACACCCCACCTGTCAATTCGAAAGTTTTAATTGACCAAGATTTCGATTTTTTTGATGAAATTGAGAAAGGGGTTGAGAAATATGGGCAGCTCGGAAAAACATGCATAACGGGTGACCTCAATTCCCGAACAGGTAACTTATCAGATATACTAGAGTACGATAAGTACCTTGACTGTTTTGAAGAATTAGATACAGAAAATATAAATACACATTTCCCAGTAATACGCAACAATCCGGACAAGGTAATTGATTGTAACGGTAAAAGGCTAATTAATCTATGCAGAGCTACTAATCATATAATCGTTTATGGTCGTCTCAACAAAGAGCAGGACAATCAATTTACTTTAGTCTCAAATAGAGGCTTGAGTATAACAGATTATCTTATTATAAATGCAAACTATGTTGATAATATAAACAATTTCAAATACTTAATTGGCAAAACTTTTCTGATCACGCAGGTGTTTACTTTTCTTTAAAATGTAACACCAAAACTAGACATATTACAACCGGTGAATACAAAGAGGAAACTAAGCTTACTTTTAACTCAAGTTTTGTTGAAAAATTTCAAGACTCATTGAAAGAGAATATTAATTTGTTACATGAAAACAAGGAAAACATTCATTGTGAAGTAAAACATTTAACTAGCTATATTTATGACAATGCAGTAACAATTTTTGGAAAAAAAAGTAAATATTAACCACGACAAAAAATTTCGAAATAAAGCAGATTCGCAGAAATGGTTTGATTATAACTGCAACACAGCTAAAAAAGAATTCAAACGCGCACGAAACATATTCAATAAATTAAAAACAGATGAAAACAAAACACACTTTGTAAATATGAGAACAAAGTACAATAAAACACGAAAGAAATCTAAAGCAAAATACAAAACATCAGAAGGAAAAAAAAATTGAAGACATAGCAAAATCAGATCCAAAACATTTCTGGAAATCCTTAAAAAAAATATGCTATAAACAAGCCCCAAACAAGGATGATAGTATAACAGTAGCAGACTTTTATACGCACTTTAAAAACTTATAAGGCGAACAACCAGAACAAATAAATGAAAATGTTGCCACCACCGAATCTACGGATATTGATTTAGATAAAGAATTCACATTGCATGAACTCAAGGCAGCCGTCTTCCATAAAAAAATAACAAGTTTTGTGGGCCTGATAATATATCTTCAGAACTAATTAAATCCTCGTTTAGTGTATTAGGACCACACCTCCTAGCAATATACAACAAACTTTTCAACCATGCCGAATACCCGGAAGACTGGGGCCTCGAATACATCGTCCCTATATATAAGGGCGGGAAATCAAATGAAACAAAAAACTATAGGGGTATAACCTTAAATAATATCCTAGCAAAAATATACTCACAATTGTTACTCAACCGTTTAACAAACTGGACAATCAAACACCAAAAAATCATTAACTGCCAGTTTGGTTATCAAAAGGGCAAAAGCACAACATATTGTATATTTATACTAAACGCAATTTTATCAAAAATAATAAACTCAGGTCAAAAATTATACACCATTTTTATCGACTATCAACAGTGCTATGATAAAATCAATCACACACTACTAATTGATATCGGAAAATATGAGTTCAAAAATGATAAACGCTCTAAAAGCGATGTATAGTATCGTAAAATCAGTAATTAAATTCAATCATAACTTGTCCGACCCATTCTCGATACACCAAGGAGTGAAACAAGGTGATTCCAGTTCATCACTGCTCTTCATGATGTTCGTTAATGACATGTTGGAGAACATAATTACAGATTTAGATGGTTTATTCACAATAGACGAGTTGAAAGTATTTCTTATTTTATATGACGATGACCAAACTTTATTCGCAACGTCACCAAACTCATTACAACACATGCTTACAGACATAGAAGCATACTGTAATGCATCGAAATTAAAAATAAATACAGCTTAAACAAAAGTGCTTATCTTCGAAAAAGGAACACAAACATCGATATCTTTCTGTATGGTGAAACACTAGAAGTCGTTACTTCCTTTAAATATCTGGGGGTATACTTATTTAAAAACGGTAACTTTAACAGAACGCAAAAATGCATAGCAGACCATGCGTCAAAATCAATGCACCGACTTTTCTCAGTGGTCAACATGTATGAATTTAGTACAAAAAGCAAACTCAAACTCTTTGATATCTTAGTAGCATCAATTTTGAATTACTCGTCTGAAATATGGGGTACTACACAGGCGAAAGATACTGAAGCCGTACACACGAAATTTTTAAGGAAATTACTGTGTGTAAATAAATCAACCAACCTTAGCGCGTTGCAAGGAGAATTAGGAAGAATACCCTTTTATGAAATACGAAAAATAAACATTATTAAATACTGGTTTAAACTACTATCATCAGATGAGAGTAGCTTGATCAAAATTACATACAATATGCTAAAACAAGATACGGACAATGGACATACATACAACAATCAAAACTGGGCATACCATGTTAAATCCATTCTCGACAGCATCGGCATGTCCGAATTATGGATAAACCAAAACATAACCGAATCTCAATTTATACAATGCAAACAACGAATATTAGACACTTATACTCAAACATGGCACGCCGATATTAACAGCTCTACCCGTCTCTCTACGTACTGTTTATTCAAACATAGTTTATCGTTAGAAAGTTATTTAGACAAAATTAATGAACCAAAATATAAAATTGCCCTAAGCAGATTCCGTTTATCATCGCATAACCTAGAAATAGAAAGGGGGCAATACAATAATATTGAAAAAGAAAACCGTAAGTGCAAATTATGTAATATGAATACTGTAGAAACTGAGTACCATTTCTTACTAGTTTGCCCCATATATGCGCACCTAAGAAGAAAACTTTTAAAGTCACAGTACTGCAGATGGCCAACAATTTCAAAGTTTCAAAGTCTGATGTCCAGTGAAAATAAAACTATGCTTATTAATCTAGCAAAGTTTATATACGAAGCTTCAAATTTACGACGCCTACTAGATACGTAATTAGTCTTTTTGAACGTAACAACCCTTTAGCATTATTCCATCTTTTATTTCACGCACAACATACCTTAACTCAAATTCAATTTCTCATTCCTTATAAATTTGAATAGCATTATAAACAATGCTAATTTGTTTCCGCTCAACTTGTTGTTTAATTTTAAATTTATTTTTTTTAATGGCTAAGCTATTAATAATTTATGATATTAAATCAACTTTCAGAAATTGTTATTTTTTTATAAATAACTATAACCATAATCCTCGTATTGAAATAATTTGATTTTTAATTATTTCTATAACTTGTTGCTGGATACTAACTTAATTTTCAGTGAATGAATACTGTACTTCTTAACATTACATTGTTGTCAATGTTGAATATATATTTTTTTCAAACGAATATATTATATATTTTTTGCACTAACACCATGTGTTCAATTTAACACTTAATCCATATCTGCCATGACTTGTATTACTTGTATATATAAAATGTATATGTGTAGGCTAGGAGCTTGTATAAGCTTTATTTGCTGAAATAAATGTTGTTGTTGTTGTTGTTTATTCTGTAATAACGCACTTTTTACATAATACAACTCGTTAAAATGTTTCTTTTTCATTCCAAAACAAACAGATGGCGCATTTAAGACCCAGATGTGAGGCTTTAGCCTACAAGAAATGCATTACATTGCATGTGATCTGAAGCACAATCCGTGTGTTAAACCAGGTAATGCAGATAGTTTTATACTTAAATAATTTTCAACAAATTCTAACGTTCAATATTTTTGCTTATTACAATTAAAATTTGCTCGTGTCGTAACTTTTTTAACATTGTTTTCTCTACAAACAAAACGACAATATACTATGTAAATAAGAATAGTCTATGTTTCAAATGCTAAGTCCTGAATATATTTTTAACATTGTTGAGAATTGTATTTATATTTCTGAGCGCTGCTGTATTGTCGCTTTTCAAATCTAAAATAAAAGTTATTGATTTTATTAGGAAAACGTGTACATACTTACCTTCGATGTATAGTGTATAATAATAAGTATATGTGAAAGTTTTTTTACGAATGTTTATAAAATCATTTCAATCATGTTCGTCTTTCATACGATACAATTGTTTCTAAAAATTGTTCTAGTTGGCCTTTTTCATAAAAGGAAATCCTTTACAAAGTATACTTCAATACAAACCATAGGTCGCATTTGGGACCAACAGAACATATGGTTATGCGCGTTATAGATAATGAAAATCGTTAATATATGTAATATAATTGTCATCATTAATAATATGATTATGAAGTTCCGTAATTTTGAATCTAAGTTTTAATTCCTATTGAAGAATGATTATTATTTTTATCATTAGAATTATTATAATAATAATAATTATTATTATTATCATTATTATTATTTTATTATTATTATTATTATTATTTTATTTTTTTATTTTTTTATTATTATGATTTTCAGTTATTCCAACAACCAGAAAGTTATGAATATTATAGCAATATTACTTTTTTATATAATACAAAATATCGTATGGAACTTAAATGTAGCAAAAGTAATTTGTTCAGAAATAACATAATTATTTGAAACCAGTCCAAACGCGAGATCCTTTAGAAAGTGAAATACGGGGGTTGTTTGAAAATTATGTAGAAAGTTTTTTTTTAATAACAACAACCCTTCTTAATTAAATTTAAAAACAAACATGATACACTTAAACATGTAACGCTTTTATTTTTTCAATAACAATAAGGTAGAAATAGGTTTGACAGTTTGAAGAAGAATACGATCACAGTTTATAGTTGTGCAAGTCGGAGAAATACGATTATAGTTAAAGAATAAAGAACAGCTCAAACTAATGCATATTAAAAAAACATAGCTATAAAGAGTCTGATAAGTTTAATCCTGCTACTTACTGGATAGGACGTGTATTTGTCTTAAGTGCGGTTATATAAAAACACGCTTTTGAAGATAGTGACCGCATGCTGCCTTTTGCACAAATACAAGAGATGTTGGTTTGACGTGTTTTATTTCCTTTTTTCTCTTGTTTGCATCATTGTTCATACACATATCATGTTCTATGAACAGCAAAATAGAGATTGTAAAAACATTGTTGGGATTTTGAATAAATATGTGTTGATAAATGTATCAGATAGATCTTCGCATTCGTGATTTAATTCCTACGTATCTATACTCATTACTACGGGTTATTCGACAACAAACCATGATAGAAAAATATTTTTTCTTAAATAACCCACAGTAAGGAGTATAGATGCGTAGGAATTAAATCACGAGTGTGAACAAACCATCATAGAATACTATTATTTCGATTCTAACACGATTCTGATTGATTTGGTTCAAGCTATTGAGCGTGAACTATATTTTTCAATACTCCGCCCTCCTTAGTACAAAGTTTACTATATAGTGACGTAATTGAATTGTACAAACATATGACGTCATTTTCATTCATAAATATTTTGCAAATGACGTCACTTCCATTGAGAACGAAAATCGTAGTATATGACGTCACATTTATTGATGCTACTGAAAAGCTGACATGCGATAAATGTTTTCTTAATGACGTTTCCTAACAAATATCATTCTTTGAAGGCGTGGTTATGCCACTTATCACCAAATATACAATTTGTTGTTTCATTACATTGATATACATGCTACATGTATTACATTTCTTTTAGAACTATTTTCGAAACACTAACCTCCGCCAATCATTATTGCAGAGTAAACCACTCTTGATTTCCTTCTGTGTCTATAGAAACGAGTCGCGTGTAGTGTTAGAATATTATATATAGGGCCTATATCTATTAAGTTTTGCCATACAATTAAAGTCTGTAATAAGGAGTGAAATGGGAAGTTTGGATATTGTTTTATATATTATCAATACGTTATTATAGGGAAATATAATCACTTGCCCCTAAAGACCTTAATTTATCTTGTATGATAGTTAATCATAATACAGTCTTCACAATATTCGCACTCGCCCTTTTGTCAATACGTGTTAAAATAAAATCAGGCGAAGTAATAATTCCATGATGATCGTCCCCATCCCCCTGGCGAATAAAATAGTATTGCCATAATTCGGGCATTGATAATGATATTTCATAGTATTTCCCAGAATAAAACGTTGCAAGTGCCCTTATGTTTAACGTAATGCTTATAGGGCAAACAAAGGGTTTATCGGAGGTTGAACACACGACATCATCACATATATTACCATATTAAATATCCTTGCTATAAATAGTACTACATTGACGTCAGCGAGCGGGCCGTAATTCGTATCCGGCGGGCCAATGTAGGGAATACATAGTTGGTGCCGAGATGGAGAAAGTTTATCCGGAAGGGCTTCTTTTTTGACAGGATCTGATAAACTGTCTCCATCTCGGCACCAGCCATGTATTTGATTTATCTTGCTTAATTGTAAATTATGCCGTTATTACATTTTATAAAAGACAAATGATTGATTGAAATAACGAAAAAAATATTCTGATCGGGTCTACTACAGGTACACACCATTCTCTACGACCGAATAACTCCTGATTGTGTCACATAAAAAAATAGTTCCATTTAAAACTGGTTATTTTAATATTTTCATATTAAAATTAAGAGAAGAAATAATAGATGAAACGAGAATATTATATTCGTATTGTAATAATTGAAAACATATGCAACAGCAAAACAAAAAACTCATTTTTTACCTCAATAACAACTGTAATCTTATGCTCATGAAAATACAGTTACATTGATATCCACTTCAATTTCTTGTTCCTCCATTCCTTTATCGAAATGTATTATAAACCGAACTATGTTTTGATAGCGTTTGTATCGATTGCTAACCACGCTGACCCAAAACACGCTTTTCAAAATCGTAATCTTATTTGAGCGAATTATTTTATTCCTACCGAAGTGAACAAATATGCATTACAAACACATATTCCGAAAAACGATTTGGTCTAGTTCAATTCTTTAAAATACTAAATATTTTGGTATAAACTTTTTTTAAATCCCACGTCAAAATTAAGTCCCCAAAATCTAGAGATTCTTGCTAAAACTAGTATGTTGTGTAAGAGAAATTACGTCACGCGAGATACGTCATCAATTGCATAATCAAGTGAATGAAAATACAAATACGGTAATATATTATAAAGAATATTCAAAATAGGATACATTAATATAAACGACAGCATTCATGTTGAGTCTCAATAAATTCCAAAGATCGAATACTAGAACATGTTAATCGGCGCGTAGGAATACTTACTAACGGTAAATCATGGTCACGTGATCAACTACCGGAGATCAACTCGTTTACAGTGTCACTTCTTTATAAAAAATCACTGTAACAGAAACATGATAAATAAAAATATCCGGCCAAGCCTTACCGATTTATCTGAAAAAAATCGGATCGCGCGGCTTCAACTAAAAAAAATGGAGTCAATATTCAGTCTTTGCCAAAGGTGAAAATAGAGAATAATAGGTTAGTGTTGATTATAGATCAGGTTTATCATGCGAGGCTTAGAAAACAAAAAGCACGAGCCTTGGCGAGTGTTTTTTCGTTTTCGTGCCGAGCATGATAAACCTGATCTATAATCAACACTGACCTATTATTCTATTTATCCCACTTTTTATTCAGTAAACTTTTTTATTTAAACAAAATAAGTTTTCATGAGTGTTTGTCGTACTTTGATAATCACTGTAGTGTAACCAAGGTCAGTGTATTACTCCGCGTTCCAAAAATAACCGCTGATCAAATAATCATTTTTTTTTAATCAGAATATCGTTCTGTAACAAAGTGTCGAGCGTTATTAATTACAATTTTAATCATATTGAATTGCAAACCTTTAAGTTTTATGATATAAATATGACATTAAGTTGTTATATACAAGGAACTACATTTGTTTACAACGTAGCCTAACACTACACACAATTAACTTTCGATATCAAACTATCGAGTCGATCACGAGGTGCACAATATTTGCTTCTTTGTTATAATATGTGGTTATTTCGTGACGAAATAACAAAGATTACTTGGATTTAAGCTAATTATATACATTAACATTTTGAATGTTGAAAGTAGCACAAAAGAATTGTGAGGCAAAGTTGTTCGAACTAGAGAGACATTCGCTGGTGAAGTGACTGGGTGGGGCGAACATCAAGATCAACTTGTTCGACGGTAGACAGTGGTTGTCTAGGCCGCATTTCGGCTACAGTTTCGGTGCATGAAGGTGAACAAGAGGAATCTGTTGGATTGTTACATTTACTGGACTGAGCAAGAATGAACACTTTTGCTGCTGTTCAACAGATATGTTGGAATAATTGGACTGGGCATTTTTGTGCCCTGTTATGGCCATGGTTTCAGTGGGTGGAATGTTTGCATTTCGAAGTTTTTGGACCAGGAATTTGCGAACTGAGTGGTTCATTATTCTCTTCAGACTCTTGTGCTTGAGAAAGCCGGCGTCTTTTGCCATGGCCTTCAGCATCTGACCTAACTTGTTGACACCCAATTGTTGACGCAAGAATCACCGGGATGCAGTGTCATTTGTGCGTATTGCCAGGTAGAAAAGATGCTTTGAAGAAAAATCAGATGGACGCATATCCGAAAGCAGCTTGTAAATTAACTCAGGATTTCTTGGTCCAGACGATTGTTTTCTACGGTCGAAGGGGAGCAACTCGAACTGACTTCTTCAAAGGGGAGCAACAACAACAGAACCTATTTGCATAGTGTTAAATTTACCTTATACTAGGTTTTAATGACAATAAATGACAAAAAACACGTTTTTTGCTACTTTCCTTTGTTTAAAGGTTATTAAGATTGACAAACATTTGAGATTGTTTTTATTAATGATGCACTTGGCAAATACAGGTGACGAGGTGCGTGGGAAAAGGTAGTCCCGGTTCGGCAGTTGATGACGTCATTTCGTGCCATTGATTATAGCCTTGCCGTTGATTATAGATGAAATTTAATAAACGGGGCTTTAATCAACCGATTTCGCTGTAAAAGTGGGATAAAATAAAATCAAGCAACAGATCAACGAAAGAATCGAAAATAATGATAATTAAACGTAACACACGATTTGAATAATAAAAATATCGATCGCAATTGGAACTGTATTGTCTATTAGATTTCTGACACTATTTCATATTTAACCGGAATCAAAAAACTAAATTTAGTAATCGACCTCAATACCTCAATTACCTCAATAACAACTTTAATCCCTTGCTTATGCCAATAGCATTACACAGATATACACTTCCGTATCATGTTCTTTAATACTTTAATATGAATTTGTTTTAAACCAAAGTATTTTTTGAAACGTTTCTATCGGATGCTAACGATTCTGCTTAAAAACCCGATTTACGAAATGGAATCACTGCTCGGAGCAATATATTTTATTCCTACCGAAGTATCAAAGTATGCATGACAAACAAACAATTCGAAATACGTTGGATTCGTTCGTTTTTTTACACAAAAAAAACCCTGTTTAATTAACTTCTACGTCCGAATTATCGTCCCTGAAATCCAGGGAGTCTAGTTTAAACCCGTGTCTTCGATAGAGAAATCACAAACAATCCGTCATATATTGATTGAAAATAAAAGGACGAAAATCTGACAAAGGCCCTTGGGCCATAATCACGACAGCGGGTCGATTAAAGACGCCCGGCCCAGCAATGACGTGTGGTTTTGAAAGAATAAAGATTAGATTAATGGTCTATTGACTAAATTTTGTTTACAGTTGCTTTTTAGACAGTCCTATTGAAAACATGTAATTATTTAATTAGATATTCTATATTTACGGGAGAATGCCAACAGGAAAAGCCAACGCAGCCAGAGAATCAACACTGTGTCCAAACGAAAGCAGTCCGATAATAACGTTCGTTTCGTTCGATGTTATAGCACATATATCGTCATAAATATTGATGGGGTAATAAAACCAACGTAAGACGTATAGTTGTATGGAAAGCTTATATTTATTTCATATAAAATCGAGCGGGATGCTCAAGTATGTTTGTACATAATACCCTTTTGGTTACAAAAACTGATCATTATAAGATTAAATCTGTTATGTCCGAAGCGCTTGCAAAAAAGCTTTATACTTATACCAAAATAAAATTGAATAGTTGTGTTATTATATTATAAATATTATATATAATATTGTATTTCAAGAAACGATACGCTAACATGGACACGATCACTTCAAGTATCTGTTTTGAACGTATTACTAGATAATGCGCTCAGAAATCCAACGACAAATTACTTTACCGTAGAGCTTGCAAACGTGTGTACTTGTGTAAATGTACATTGCGAACACGTATAATGTATAAGCATTTGAATACTTGCCTTAAACAAGATTAATAGCATTTGATGTTGTCGATAATTTATCTTATGATAATATTTCTGGACTATGAGTATTTCTAAATTTAAGACTATATATTAAGAACATCCGTAGATATTGTACCACGATTTAATGTCAATATTTAACAACTCTGAAGGCGTGTAATTCAACCTGTTTAAATGCCATTGAACTCATATTACAATATAATTTTATATGTTACGAGATTTTAGCAAGTTTATGATCATGTTTTTTGGGTATTAGTCGTATCTTTGTTCTTAGTCACTCTACTTCATAAAAACAAAGTATTAATGACAAATCAATTTTGGTAGCCTGTTCATATAACTTCTCTATAAAACGTTTCTAGTGTCATTCGCAATAGTTCTGATGATAGATTTCCACTTTCACAAATGTGTACGCCAATTGTGTGATTCTATTAGATCTTTAAGTGTACATTTTCAATCGCTTTATCGCGGATTTTTTAAACGTGTTAACCTCTATCAATTGTGATTCGAAATTATCATATCAGATCATAACTGTAGTATTAAGTCGTTACAAAGAGTGTCACAAATATTAATTATTCATACTTCCACAACATGCTGAATCCGATTGAAAGCGTGCAAGAATATCTTAGCGTTTTGTTAAAATATTTTGCGGTATTAAGATTAAATAAAGTCGATATCATATCGGCCTGTGTTTAGATAGTTTGGGTCCAGCCGTAGCACGTATCGTGAATTATTTCGCATCACCGTGAAGGATATGGGACCCACAGTCATAATCTCTCGTAACGGAACGCACTGATTCTTCATTAACCCATTCATGCCTAGCGTCCTGAAAAAAGGACATTGCAAACAGCGTAGCCCAGATGAGACGCCGCATGATGCGGCGTCTCATCTGGGTCTGCGCTGTTTGCTTAAAGGAATTTCAGTAAGTAATATTCTAAATATAGAAATAAATATACTAGACATCCCTAATTTATTTTGGAAATAAATTGATCCAATTTAGAAGGATGGGAGAGTCCACTGGGCATAAATGGGTTAAGGTAGGGTACAGTATTATCTCGTACAAAAACGTACTCATTAGAGGAACCGTATTGTGTTCAGCTTTTCGGATATCGAGGACTCATTCGAAGCACTCGCGTCGGGCCGAATGTAATCTTAGACCGTCTCAGATCGTTCCACCCGAAAGTATCGAAATTAGCGCAAAGCAACGTATAATGACGTATAGACACGCATCATGTCGTTTCCATCTAAATTATCAGAGAAATAACAAGATCAGTTAAAAACCCTATGAGAATCAAAATAACTTTTCACTGACCAACATTTAAATATTTCAAATAAAATGTTGATCGACGAATAGAAATCCAGGTTGAATAAGTCTCTTTTTAAACAAGTTTGTTATTTCGAAAGCATGATTGATATAGAGAATACTAGGTAAGCGTTGAATACAGAGAAGTTTATGTTGCGTGGCTTAGAACGCCGGGAGCGCGAGCCTTGGTGAGCATCAACGTGACATTTAACATAACTAGATCTAATTAACTTAGCCTAACAATTATTTTAATTCATTCTTAAAAATCGCTTAAAATCTAACGAATGTAACCATGCGTAGTGATATAAATGTATTTGTTCTGGTACGCAAAATAGTCTTAAAAAATTCACACACAAACTGTAAAACTAGTAAAAACATCACCATATTCCTCGATTCAATTTTACGCAGCATGCGAAATGTAACACATTACGACCGCGAAAAGAATATTTTACTTTACTATAATTCATTTTATTTTCGAAAGAAAATGATCAAAATCCAATATGGCGGCGATTGCTACTGACAAAATGATGTCGATGTCAACATAGATTCTGCATGTACACTATCGACGAGTAAACAGACAATTGCAGCGACTGACACTTTATTTGACTTAATATGCAGGGCAATACGTTTTCCGACTTCGGACGACGAATTTAAGGACGCGCAGAACGTGTTTTTTATATAATGTTATGGGTATGCCGTGTGTGATCCAATGAATTAATGGCCCCCATGTTAAAATCATTTCCCCGAGAACAGGGAACGACAAAAGTACAAAAAAAAACAAAACACGTTCGAACTAGTATCTAACCTTTAATTATCCTTTAAAATCCATCTAATAATCCATTTAACTCAATAATTGGCGATTTTGCATCTAGGGTCTTTAATAATTATTTTAGCATAGTTAAATAAAGACCCTCATACCAACCTATCACTATTTTCAAATGAATTTATGAACTCGATAAACTTTCTGATTCGTCACACGCTAAGTCATGTACTCTATGAGATGGTAAAAATAGCACCACACTGGAATTCGGAACGTCACATTATGTACACGGGTATTATCCACTCATTTATTTGTTGTGTAATGGAATGTTTTCATTCTTTGTGTATTTATATATTAAATTATTTTCTTGTACAATAAGAGCATTTACCATAGACAAATAACATTGTGCAAGTTTAAACATAATTATGTTTGTATGCAGAAATCTGCAAATGCATCCGAGTATACCAACGGCTATTATCTGATAAACTGCTCCGGTTCATGAATGAAACAGCTGATTGATAGCGTCATAAAATGACACTTTTTGCGTCATTTTTCCCGAAAAAAAATTGACGATTTATTATAAACGCCACTTATTTCACATGTACATGTACTGTATATCGACAAACGGTATTTGTATTGTCAATTTATCACATTTTCCTTATTTCGTGTAATGTGCATTGTTTATAATCCATGAATATACTTTTGACATTTAAGAATGTACAACAAGCCATACAAATATCGCACAATTCATAAATAATCTGCAATATTTGCTATCCGATTTAATTCACGTTAAGCATAGAGCTGTGTAAAGTTATAGATGTTAAAAATAGCACCACACTGGAATTCGGAACGTCTCATTTTGTAAACGGGTATTATCCACTGATTTATCTGTTGTGTAATGGAATGTTTTCCATTCTTTGTGTATTTATATATTAAATTATTTTCTTGTACAATAAGAGCATTTACCATAGACAAATAACATTGTGCAAGTTTAAACATAATTATGTTTGTATGCAGAAATCTGCAAATGCATCCGAGTATACCAACGGCTATTATCTGATAAACTGCTCCGGTTCATTTTAATAGCAATAATGTACATAGAGAACATGACGTAGCGTGTGACGAAGAAGAAAGTTTATCGAGTTAATAAATTCATTTGAAAATAGTGATAGGATGGCATAAGGGTCTTTATTTAACTATGCTAAAATTATTAAAGACCATAGATGCAAAATCGCCAATTATAGAGTTAAATGGATTATTAGATGGATTTTAAAGGATAATTAAAGGTAAGATACTAGTTCGAACGTGTTTTGGTTTTTGTTTGTACTTTTGTCGTTCCCTGTTCTCGGGGAAATGTTTTAACATATCCATGATGGGGGCAATTGATGCATTGGATCACACACGGCATACCCATAACATTATATAAAAAAACACGTTATGCGCGTCCTTAATTTCGTCGTCCGAAGTCAGAAAACGTATTACCCTGCATATTAAGTCAAATAAAGTGTCAGTCGCTGCAATTGTCTGTTTACTCGTCGATAGTGTACATGTAGAATCTATGTTGACATCGACATCATTTTGTCAGGAGCAATCGCCGCCATATTGGATTTAATCATTTTCTTTCGTAAATAAAATGAATAATAGTAAAGTAAATCTTCTTTACGCGGTCGTAATGCGTTATAATTCGCATGCTGCGTTACATTGAATCGGGGCATATGGTGATATTTTTACTAGTTTTACAGTTTGTGTGTGAATTTTTAAAGACTATTTTGCGTACCAGAACAAATACATTTATATCACTACGCATGAATGCATTCGTTAGATTTAAGCAATTTTAAGAATGAATTAAATTAATTGTTAGGCTAAGGTTATTAGATCTAGTTATGTTAAATGCCACGTTGAAAAAAAAAATCAAATGGGATAAATAGAATGCTAGGATTAGCGTTGAATACGGAGAAGTTTATGTTGCTCGGCTTGAACACTGAAAGCGCTCGCCAAGGCTCGCGCTCCCGGCGTTCTAAGCCTCGCAACATAAACTTCTCTGTATTCAACGCTAACATAGTATTCTCTATTTATCCCATTTTTAACGCGACATTGACGGTATAACACCTTATGAAATATACTAGCCTGTATTCAACACAGTGGGATATACCTGTCGCGTGCACGGACTATTTTTTACTTTACCACTGAATGATTTTTCATAAGAAATAAAGTCGAGAAAACTTTAGCTTCAAAATTATACGACCTTCAACCTTAAAATCTAGTCATATGACATAATTTTTCGCCATCCGTATAGTGATGAATCAGCTCAAAATGACACTTATTGCATCATTTTCCCCCCAAAAAAATTTGAGTATTTATTATAAACGCAACTTATTTCACATGTACATGTACTGTATATCGACATATTTGAATTGTCAATTTATCACATTTTCCTTATTTCGTGTAATGTGCATTGTTTATAACCCATGCCTATACTTTTGAGATTTAAGAAACTGAATGTACAATAAGCCATACAAATATCGCACAATTCATAAATTATCTGCAATATTTGCTTTCCGATTTAATATACGTTCGGCATAGAGCTGTGTAAAGTATAAGATGGTAAAAATAGCCCCACACTGGAATTCGGAAAGTCCCATTTTGTACACGGGTATTATCCACTCATTTATTTGTTGTGTAATGGAATGTTTTCATTCTTTGTGTATTTATATATTAAATTATTTTCTTGTACAATAAGCGCATTTACCATAGACAAATAAAAAAGTGTGCAAGTTTAAACATAATTATGTTTGTATGCAGAAATCTACAAATGCAACCGAGTTTACCAACGGCTATTATTTGATAAACTGCTCCGGTTCATTTAAACAGCAGTAATGTAGAGTACATGACGTATCGTGTAACGAAGAAGAAAGTTGATTGAGTTCGTTAACTCATTTGAATATAGTGATAGGATGGCATAAGGGTCTTTATTTAACTATGCTAAAATAATTATTAAAGACCCTAGATGCAAAATCGTCAATTATTGAGTTAAATGGATTATTAGAAGAATTTTAAAGGATAATTAAAGGTAAGATACTAGTTTAAACGTGTTTTGCTTTTTTTGTACTTTTGTCGTTCCCTGTTCTCGGGAAAATGATTTTAACATGGACGCCATTGATGCATCTGATCACACACGGCATACCCATAACATTATATAAAAACACGATTTGCGCTTACTTAAATTCGTCGTCTTAAGTCGGAAAACGTATTGCCCTGTATATAAGTTCAAATAAAGTGTCAGTCGCTGCAATTGTCTGTTTACTCGTCGAAATTGTCAAGGTCGTCGACGGTGTACATGTATGTTGACATCGCCATCATTTTGTCAGGAAGCAATCGCCGCCATATTGCATTTTAATCATTTTCTTTCGAAAATAAAATGAATTATAGTAAAGTAAAATCCTCTTTTTGCGGTCGTAATGTGTTACAATTCGGATACTGCGTAAAATTGAATCGAGGCATATGGTGATATTTTTACTTGTTTTACAGTTTGTGTGAATTTTTTTAAACTATTTTGCGTACCAGAACAAATACATTTATATCACTACGCATGGTTACATTCGTTAGATTTTAAGCGCTTTTAAGACTGAATTAAAATTATTGTTAAGGTTATTAGATCTATTTATGTTAAATGTCTCGTTGAAAAAAATCAAATGGGATAAATGGAATACTAGGATTAGCGTTGAATACAGAGAAGTTTATGTTGCTCGGCTCGAACACCGAAAGCGCTCGCCAAGGCTCGCGCTCCCGGCGTTCTAAGCCTCGCAACATAAACTTCTCTGTATTCAACGCTAACCTAGTATTCTCTATGTGCATGCATGTTTGAAAATTAGTAAATAAAGATAATTATAAAAAACAATGCTTATTATTAATTCAATAGAGGGGCAATTGTCCCATGGGGCAAATGTCCACCTGAGTAATTGAGGGAAGGGGCAAATGTCCACCTTGAGAAATTGAGTGAAGGGGCAAATATCCACCTTGAGAATTTGAGTTAAGGGTCAGATGTCCGTTTAGTCCTGATTTCATGCAGGGGCAGATGTCCGAAGGGGCAAATATCCTACATTCAGGCTAATCTGGATCGACACTTTACGCACTTGCATTAAACCCCCTTTTCCAAGAAGCTCATATGTATGACCTTAACACATACCTCATATTGCGCCATTCATTTTTTTCTCCGCCAACGCCTTCCGTGGAAACCGTAAGCAAGCCGTGTGGACTACGTTTCGTTTTTGCGGGTTTCGCTGCCAGAAATGTAGTAAAAGGTTATTACTTTTTTCAATTTAAATGCATATGCATCGATCGCGTGACGAACCTCAGAAACACAGAAACAGTGCATTAAAAGAGAGGCCGTTTGACGTTGTTTGGTGCCTGCATTTCGGAATCTGTATATTTGTTTTCAACTTAAAGCAAACTCGTCATGGCAGGATTTGCATGTCACATTAGAGTCAGCGTGGACGACATGGAGGCGTTGCCGAGGTGTGCCATGGGACTTTTGCATCAAATAATGACCGTAAGGCCTGAACACTCGTTTGCTTCCACTTACCCGACCATTGTTGTCCCGACCATAAACTACATGTACTTTTGGTATTCCGTGTATTACCGATAGATTAGATCTGGAATTAAATATAAATGAATGATAATCATTATCATAAGCCATAATTTACGCGGAGAGAATACGCTGCCCTCATCAGATTTATTATAAACGCTGTGACGAAAGTATACATTTTCTAAATAAAGTGTAATGATATAAAGCTACTGCTGGCGTCCTCTTTCCTTATTGATTTGTGCTTCTAATATACCGGTTCTAAACCAACGTTTTTACAGTTGCGATCTTATACACCAATATTCGTCTCGTTGCATTCAGTACTAAGCATGGACTGACTACTCATCAACGTTGGCAAACTTTATAGACGTAAAAAGTACAGGTTTTAATATTATCAGTTTCATTGCGATATCAACTGCTAAAATGTTTTTTATGTTCAATTTTGTTTTTGAAATGTTTGGCCCTGTATTGTAATGTGTATATCGGTAGACAATTGATCACGTGACTTAAAAAAACTACTTAGGGTGTTGAAATAATATAGTTCCCCTGATGTGTCATATTTTGTGCGATTTATAATGTATTCTGCATTTAAAACAAGTTATAGACTGGTTAATATAAATTTTTAAATACTAATAGAACACATTGTACAATCATTAATTGACATGTCATCTCTTATTTTCTTTCAGGAATGGATTATCATGACTTACATTCATGTAGGCAAGGATATAGTCATAATGTTATACAGATTACGATTAGAGATTAGATCGTTCATGACGTCGCGCTCAGTACTGGCGTCAAGTTACGTAACGTCAAAAAATACGGAAAATGAATGCTGACGTTAAGGTGTATTTTTAGCCGTTGACTCTTGGTTCTGTTTGTTGTTATGTGGTAGTTTTTCTTCCGAATTTTAAAGTTTACATATCAAAACACGCAGAATTGATTTATCTTTTCGACGAATGTATAGTACAATACGCTGCGTTTTTGAGCTCTCCGGACTTCCATAAAACAGGTTTTGTTTGCACTAGATTTGGTACTTTAAATAAAATTTGCAATTAAAATCAAAACTGGGCTAAGAAGGGTGTACATACATCGTTTTACAAAGTTCATTAGTTAATTTATGTCCATATAAATAAATCCCTCCAGTTATGTAAGAAGTAAAAAAATGTTTAACTCTAATGTTGACAATCTGCATATGGTATATCTGTACTAAATAACAAAAGTTCACACATGTTGTTTTATTTATTTAGTTAGTCAGTCACTTATGTCTATGTGACATTAATGAATAATTAGTGTTCTGATTCCAAACACTAGTAAGTAGCTCTTCATTTAAGTGATTCCCATAATTATTGATGCATTATCAAGTATACACCTCATAATTTTGTCGCTGATTATGCCTAGAAAATGTCTGCTATAGAGCATCTAATCAATCCACATCAGGAGACCTGGCAGACTCTCGGTCATTACGATAAAACATGATTAGCCGCCTAATTGAAACACAAGTGCATGCGTGGTTCCATGCGTAAATTGACAGTTGTCAGGTATGGTATTGATCTATATCCTTATATAAACTTGCAAGCAATCAAATATGTCGTACCAATCCGGATTATTTTTATTCTTAAAGCCTAAACCAACGATAAAGTCTTGAAAGAACATAACAGAACCGAATATAAATAGTAAAAATTAAAAAATCAAGGAACAACACTAACATGTTAAATGTAAACTTGAAATTGACTTGACTATTTTGTTAAGTTTTTGTAAGTTTTTAGTTTTGTTTTATAGTGAATCGGCTTAAACATTACTATGTATGTAAGTATAAATCGTTGGGTTTCAACAGCATCTCGCACTAGGGACACAACTACATGGGTTAACAATATAAACGAATAACGTCTTTATTTATAAAAGTTTCATTCATCGCGATAACGGGTCAGCTAGTTCGGCCATAAGAGACAACCCATTGACAAACCTTACTCTCAATTCTTAGCCTATATACCAGGAGATTAGCAGGAATGCAATCGGTAATTTTTAATAAAACTGTCTACTAGATTGCAAATATGACATATCACAGTTAGCAGTTATAATGTATATTCCACCAATTCCAACACAGTGTCCTTATATTTCATGCTTACTAATGATTATTTTTGAATTATGCTAAAATAACGACGTCATAAAATCACGAACATGACGCCATTTCACAGTTTTATAGTGAAAAATATCGATAATCTGCCATGATTAAAACAGTGAGTTGTAAGTTTTCATTTCCTGGTATTTTTCTAAAACCCACAGTAAAGCACACAATAATCTTTCTACATGATGTGAATACCCTTCACTTTTCTATCAAGAGCTGTAAGTTAATAATTGATACCTCAATTTCGCGTGTAAACATTCAATACCGTCACGCATCTGATGCTTGCCGACAATTGCAAAGATTTCCTTACTGTAGGTCTCCAACATGACACTCTTAAATTGGATTTGATAAACAATCATGTTCAAGACTTAGCTTCGTATGTCACCCTTTTGATAAACAATCATGTTCAAGAATTAGCTTCGTATGTCACCCTTTTCATAAACAATCATGTTCAAGAATTAGCTTCGTATGTCACCCTTTTGATAAACAATCATGTTCAAGAATCAGCTTCGTATGTCACCCTTTTGATAAACAATCATGTTCAAGAATTAGCTTCGTATGTCACCCTTTTGATAAACAATCATGTTCAAGAATTAACTTCGTATGTCACCCTTTTGATAAACAATCATGTTCAAGAATTAGCTTCGTATGTCACCCTTTTGATAAAGCAAGGCAGTCTCAAATTAGTTAAAACGGTAATTGGACATTTGAACAATTTTTCCATGAACGAAAAATCGGACGCATGAACTCGTGATATGTTAAATTGTAAATATCATACTTTCCAAATCAAAAATAACGAAGTTCATCATCGAAAGGTTGTTTTTATTTGAAAGATTTTGTAACTACACAGTTTTGTTGTTATCGATCGAATCTTTATCAGGTTGCTTATTGCTGAAATATTTTAAAGATTAAAAAAATGGAACATGCATGAGGTTTTACATTTTTCAAGTATAGTTTCACGTATCCACCGTGAACCTTGCATTGCCATACTGTATTATTTAGACTCGTGTTGGTTAAACACATACAGGGATACATGTTCTTTAATAAATGGATCACGCCCCGTATTGAAATTCTCTTCTTTATTCCTTAAATAATTAACATTTTGACATGAAATAAAGTATATTGCATGTCGTCTAATATTTCATCATTGCTTTACAAAGACATTTAGAATGAAATACCTGAGAATATTCATCTTAAAGACCGCATAAGATATATATAAAGCCTGAGTAAATTTTCAATTTAAATTCTGACACTTTGTTACTGCAGTAACGAGATATGTTCTTCTAAAGTGACAGTGTGTTTGTTCTCCGTAAGCACTTTGGTTAATCATGTCACACGTAAATTCTTATTAGAGCTTGTGTAATAACACCACAAGTAAACAACTACGTTAATAAAGTCATGGGAAAGGTTTTGTCCGATGTAGTAAAATCATGGGAGAACTTTTGTCCTTGGTATTAAAATCACGGGAGAGATTTTGTCCTGGGTAGTAAATTCATTGGAGTGCTTTTGTCCAGGTTAGTAAATTCATGGGAGAGCTTTTGTCGGGTTAGTAAATTCATGGAAGAGCTTTTGTACGGGCAGTAAATTCTTGGAGGGCTTTTGTCCTGGGAAGTTTAAATCATGGGAGAGGTTTTGTCCGGGCTAGTAAGTTCATGGGAGAGCTTTTGTCCGGGATAGTCAATTCCCTGGAAAGCTTTTGTCTTGGGTATTAAAATCACGGGAGAGCTTTTGTACTGGGTAGTAAAATGGGAGAGCTTTTGTCAGGGTCAGTAAAATCATGTGAGAGCTTTTGTCACGGTTGTAAAATCATAAAAAAGCTTTTGTCCTGGGTATTAAAATCACGGGAGAGCTTTAGTCCTGGGTAGTCAAATCATGGGAGAGCTTTTTGCCGGGTTAGTAAAATCATGGAAGAGCTTTAGTTCGGGCTAGTAAATACATGGGAGTGCCTTTGTCCATCTTCAAAAAATGTGTAGAATGATGAAAATGTCCGGGTAGTTTTTTTTGGGGAAACCCACCGTAGCCGCATACGTCCATATTAACCTTTAATGTATCATGTTTGAATAGCGACTGCTTCACAGCCACAGACGGATCTGGGTATCGCGGAGCCATCTACAGCCCTAGGGGCAGGCCAATGGGAAGACGCGCTCACACTTTATTCCACGTGGTATTATTAATTGTGAGACGTAATGCCTCAAATGCTTAAAATGTGTTAAAGCTACATTTCTTTAACGGCCTTATATTATTACATTTTTGTTATGTGTTCAGTTGCCACATACAAAGAGCAATTCAATGTGGCTGAAGTGAATCAGAGACAAATTATTTCTTTAAATAAGATTTTATTCTCGCCAGTTAACCGGTTATTTTCATGTAAAATGAGTTTCTTTTGTCCAATTGTTTGTATGCGTCGTAAAAGTCAGTTTTATAGGTAACGTTGTGTTAATCGATCATTTCGATGCAACAAGTTGATAAAACAATCTTATGGTACCAGTTTGTATACAGAAGTGCAGATTCCAATATGTTCAGGAGTGATCCTAAAGCAAAGTACATTTGTATTATTGAATAATACCTCTGTGTGGATTGTGGTAAAGAGAAATATCGAGGAAACAAATGACAAGTAATTGTTATCAAACCATGACATTTTTTCCATGAATTGCTTATACCAGGACCTTTCATAATTTGTACTATGGGGCAAGGGAAACAACCTATACGTGCCTACAATGACGTATGCCTACAAAATATTGTGCACTTTATGCTAACGAATTGAATAGTTTGTAATCTTCAAGGGAATTAGGCCATACCTGTTTGGTACTCAGATCAATTTCGGTTATCAAACCTTCACAATGTTTAGCCTTGCACATGACTTCCTATTTATAATTGAGACATGTTATATATGAACAATTCTGCATATTTATATGCTATTATAGCGACCCCAAATAATGGGAGCATGTGGTATAATATAACACTTGTTCGAGATGGGGACATGTTTAAAACATTTTTTCGAGATGGGAGCATATGGTATAACCTTTTTCAAAATAGGGGCTTGTGGTGTTACCCATGTTCGAGTTGGGAGCATGTGGTATGACCCTTTTTTGAGATGGGAGATGGTGTATGCCCCTTGTTCGAGATTGGAGCATGTGGTATCACACTTGTTCGAGATGGGATCATGTGGTATGATCGTTGTTCGAGATGGGAGCATGTGGTTTTACCATTGTTCGAGATGGGAACATGTGGTATAACCCTTGTAGAGATGGGAGCATGTGATATAACCCATGTTCGAGATAGAAGCATGTGGTTTAACCCTTGCCCGAAATGGGAGCATGTGGTATGACCCTTGTTCGAGATCGGAGCATGCTGTATGACCCTTTTTCGAGATGGGAGCATGTGGTATAACCTTTGCTCGAGATTGGAGCATGTGGTATAACCCATGTTCGAGATGGGAGCATGTGGAATGACCCTTGTTCGAGATGGGATCATGTGGTATGACCCTTGGTTGAAATGGGAGCATGTTGTATGACCCTTGTCCGAGATTTGAGCATATGGTATAACCCTTGTTCGAAATGGGAGCATGTGGTATGACCTTGTTCGAGATGAGAGCATGTGGTATGACCCTTGGTCGAGATGGTATCATATGGTATAAGCCTTGTTCGAGATGGGAGCAGGTGGTATGACCCTTGTTCGAGTTTGTGTCATTTCTTGCTGCAAACTGTTGTCACATCAAGAGAACGTGTCGCATGCAACGATGTCGGTCGCCTTAAACGGCCTTTTCACGTTTTGGTAAATTAATAAAATTTAAAAATATGTTTCAGATTCGCAAATTTTCGCTGTTGTTATGATATGTGTGAGGAAACAGTAATACTGAACATTTACCATGCTCTAAAATAGACATTATATGCATCTTTTGACGATTTAAAAACCTGAGAATTATAAAGCGTTGCAACGCTAAACGATTGAATAATTTGGAGAGTTGTGTTGTTGTCGTTATATTTTGTGAAACTACGAGGATTACTTATATATAGCATTCAATACAACTTTCATTGTATGCGGCAAGATGGTAGAGGGGTCTAAGTGGTAGACTTTTTACTCCCAGGACTCCAGGGGTCAGTGGTTTGAGCCCTGTTTCGGGTTACTTTTTTTTCTTTTTTTAAATTTTATTCTTGATTTTCTCGAGCTTTTCAGAGCAAATGTTTACATTTATCAATAGAAAGCATTTAATAACAAACTTTAAAACATGCAAAATTCTGTGATAAGTCCCCTTAAACCAATCCTGCACACGTCAACTAAATTTTCAAATAATTTCATAGGCCACGCAATATTTATTGACATAATCGATTGATTGGCTTTTCTCAATCCGATAAACAATGCCCGGGACGCCGGACATATACATAACGGTTTTATTTATCCAAAAAAGAGAGGCTTCCGATTTGAGTATTTTAAGAACTAGTGAAACCAATTCTTTCTTTTGAGCATAAGACTTGGAATAGTGAGTCTACGCCATGTTCTTACCATGCTTACTATAGGAAAGAATACATTATATTTGATTTAAATCATTATTGTAATTTAGTATATAATAATAAACAACTCACTTAAAGGAAGCGATTTCAAATTTCGTTAATTTATGTTGGTAATTTATAACAACTTAATTGATAGTTTTATCCTTTTAAATATATATATATATATATATATATATATATATATATATATATATATATATATATATATATATATATATATATATATATATATATATATATAATGTACTTGATCTTAAACGTATGATGAATCTTTGAGGAGTTATAATCGTTATATCAACTGGCTTTCGTATATACGTGTATAATTATTATATACAATATTCTTCTTCTTCTTCTTGGCGTTAGCGCTACACAATCATGCCAGTTTCTGCAATGAATGTTGTTGTCCGTCTTAGATCTTAGACCTCCATACAGTTTTCTGTTGAGGGTTGTGTCTTCGGACCACTTCGCAGCTCGCTCCCGATCGTGTCTTTTGCATCTTTGAAGAACATGTTCAGCAGGTTGTTCTTCTTCACCACATGGACAGAGTGGTGAGGGTACCAGCTTGCAATATACTATATTAATTTTCATTTATAGCAATCGATAAAATACAAACATGAAAATATTCGTGCTGGGAGCGCTGTGCGTGTTGAGCGTGATTGCCATGGTATCCTCCACGGCACTGTACGGGGGATATCCGGCCTACGGTGGTGCTGTTGGATACGGTAACTATGGATACAGAGGTATAGGGGGCGGTATGGGAGGCGGCGGCGAAGGTGGATTCGGGGTAATCTTCGGCATCCTTATTTTCTGTAAGTGCTTGATTTATTTTCTTTATTTATACAATGTTGTATAGACTTGTTGTTTGTTGCAGCGTCTCTACAGATATATAACGTCCCTCTAATTTCGTTTATTAAGATCTCACATTAGGTGGATTCAACAAAGTTGCAGTTACAATGCTGTGTGTCTCATATTCATGAAATTTTATTCTAGTTTTGCACCATACAAGCATTATAACAATTCCAAAGCGTCATATGAATATGATTAATACTTGGTCTATTTTATTAATGAAAAACGGCTAGTTTTTCATCATTTATTCTTAAAAGTTTACCATCGTTATTACCAAGTTTACGAGTTTTATTTTGTCTTGCAGATTTTGTATTTATCATCATAATCAACGTTTTGTTCGGTGGCGCTGGTATCGGAGGTGGTATTGGAAACAATAACAACAACAAGAACAATTACTAGAAACTGGTAACTGTTTATAGAACGTTATTTACGCAATATGTCATTCATAGTTAATATTTTAAAGTCACATTGTTAAATCTCCATCATTGCTAAAGAACAAATGAATGATGATGCTAATAAAGCTTGTGATTTGTTCGTAGTTAACCACACATCTATAGTTGTCATAAATATGCAAACATGGCTTGAACCATGACGAATAAATATCTGCATGTGATGCTTACGCATATGGTGTCTTTGTTATTGTGCTAAATGTTTTTGCCGTTATACAAGATATCGATATTATTTTGTTGTTTTTAAAGTTATTTATGTTGTTTTCTTCTTTGTAAAACAAGCATTATTGTATTTTGCAGATTTACTAGCATCGTGCAAACTGAGCCAATTCTACTACCCAAATATATTATGACCATTGCAGTATTCGTAAACTATAATTGCTTTGCTCAAAATGCGTATGTAGCTATCATGACATCATATAACGTGTGCCGTAATTTATGACGTTTGGATTAAGTTCTCCACAATATTAGCGCGTCAAGCAGTTAAGTACCAGATCTGTGCGAAAATTAATACACCAAACAATGTAATAAATTATATCATACACGTTACTCAAACAGGTTTCCAGTAGATAAGTTATTCTCTGTTTCTGGTATCAGTGTGTGTGTGTGTGTGTGTGTGTGAGTATTCCTTCCACGTCTGAGGCTGCGGTATGTGTGGACACGGAGTCAACCTGCGCGCAGAGATTTAACTGGAACCAGCATTGGATTGTATCCGAGAGCATGGAACGACAACTCTGCGTGGAGATTGACACGGAGTGTGTTCCAGCTCTCAGTTGTTACTAAAATATTTGCTATTTTAATGTAGTATTGTGTTGTTGGAGGGGGGGGGGGGTTCAGCCGGAGCACCCGAAGGAAACCCCACCAGTCCGTTATAGTGACCACAAACAAAACGCACATGCTTCCGTGAACGGATATTGGGCCCATGTCGTCTATGTAAGAAGCGCGTGTACCAACCACAGCTCGTCCCTGAAGTATATGAAAGTGGTAATGATAAACAGCGTTAATCGGCCTGCCGGCCATAACAACGGGCATCATTTCGAATCCTCCCCCTAATGCATATTCAATGTACAGACAGTATACAGTGTAAGTCGTCAAAATGAAATATACAAAAATCGACTGCTCGTTTCGATTCGCTCAATCTACACTAGCGTTATGTACATTCATAAATATACATGAAAAGTACACGTATTTCTGAAACACATGCAAACTATTTTGTAATGTGTTTTCTCGTCACCAAAGCCTTCCTTGCAAACCGCAAACAATACTTTTTTTGTTGGCGGCATCGCTGCTTGAAATTAAAAAACAAGTCATTGCTTTTTATTGTTTCTCTTTTGTTCAAGGCAATTAAATGCATATGCAAACATCGCGTGACAAAACCATGGAGCACTTAAAACAATGAATGCAAAAGGAGGACTCCTTATATTGTTTGGTGCCTGCGTTTCGTAATCTGCATATTCGTTTGCAACTTAAAGCAAAAGAAACATCATGCAAACTTGTGATGGCAGAATTTGCTTGTAGAGAGCCATCGTGATAGACATGGAACCGTCGTGAATGACGTGAGAGCCGTCGTGGTAGACATGGAGCGGTCTTGATAGACATGGAACCGTCGTGGTAGACATGGAGCCGTCGTGATAGACATGGAGCCGTCGTGGTAGACTTGGAGCCGCCGTAGACATGGAGCCGTCGTGAGAGACATGGAGCCGTCGTGAGAGACATGGAGCCGTCGTGGTAGACACGGAGCCATCGTGGTAGATATGAAGCCGTCGTGGTAGACATGGAGCCGTCGTTGTAGATATGGAGCCGTCGTGGTAGACATGGAGCCGTCGTGGTAGACATGGAGCCGCCGTAGACATGGAGCCGTCGTGATAGACATGGGGCCATCGTGGTAGATATGGAGCCGTTGTGGTAGACACGGAGCCGTCGTGGTAGACACGGAACCGTCGTGGTAGACATGGAGCCGTCGTGGTAGACACGGAGCCGTCGTGGTAGGCATTGGGCCATCGTGGTAGATATGGAGCCGTTGTGGTAGACATAGAGGCTCAAACATGTTATCATGTGAGTTAAATTTGTATATTATGTATTAATATAGGCTGAACTTTCTTAAGAACAAACAGTGTAAAAACATATCAATGTTAATGATAATCTTGTGATATTGACCTAGGGATCATTTAGGGGTATTTAAGGAAGTACAACATAGGAAAATTTAAATGGGTACTTCATTGTTTCAGAACATTTATTTGATTCAAGTTTTGATTTTCTTCTATAACTAATGGAGTAATGATGTAACAGTAATAGATTCACGTATTTCCAGAAAAATTACACTACGGTAATTGATTTTTTTGAAATTGGAATGCATACAAAATAGATACATGATGCAATTCATTTAAAGGATTGTTTACTGTCCCATTAGGGGATAATGATTTTGTACATTAAGGTTAAGTTAGTTCCGAGTTGTTGTGTTCCCACACATATTCGCAGTAACTTATACTGTTACAATGAAATAAGTGTATGCATTTACTGTTAAAATCTTGACGTAGCAAGAGGTAATGATCCCAGAATGCTTAAGCTCTTGTATTGAAAGGCACATGCAGCTTGTTACTTCATTCAATCAAAAAAAAATTAGACTGATGCTCCAAACAGCCTCAAAATTGTGAAATTCCTTAGAAATAATTTGGCGTTAAAAACATAAGCAATGATCCTTTAATGTTCAATGCATTAATACTTGAAGTATCATGTCAACGCGCTTGTAAAGATTGTAGACCAAGAAGTGTGCTCTGCACATGTCTTTTAATTTCATTTAAGACTATATCTCTACCAAAAATAATTAAATAAATTTTCAAATTACAAATAAAGAATCTCCACTCCAAATGCAGGAAAACCCGCGTTTTAAATAGACCTTGGTCCGGATTGGGATTTCCCTCCCGTGTCCACCCCAACAACGGCCCAAGTCCATGAACTTCCTCGCGCATGAAATATTGATGTCTGATCCGAGATAGATGGATGTACATTTCATTGTCAAACGGACAAGCCCTCTAATACCCACTCTGGATAAACCGTCTTGATTGCACATAAATCAGAAATGTTAGCACGTTTTCGTCAGCTTGATGTAAAAACGACTGTGATTGTGAAAAAGATAATGATTTAGGGTTTACCAGAATCATACAAGAGGATATTAACGACAGAGATAATGGCAATTTCACCATTCATAAACTATGATGGTGTTGCTGAAACAGCGTGTTGATCTATCAAGATTTTATATAGCGTTTGTTGTAATTTCGCCGCAACGGCCCGCGTAAGCAGTTTAGTACAAGAGCCAATCAGTTCATCCAACAACGTATGGAAATCATGTAATTTTCTTAATTCATGTTTTTCTGAAAGATTTCATGTAGAGTAGCTATCTTTTGTCACTGGTTTAAGCAAATGTGTGTGGTTTTATAAACCGCTTTGATCGGCTTGCAAGCCATGGTTACGGGCAATATTTGGAACATTCTCCCTGGTCCATTTTCCAATGTCCAGACAGTAAAAATGGTAAGTGGTCAATTGCCTTTGTTGTAATCAACGAGATATAGAGGATGAATTCCATTTTATTTGTGTTTGTTCATGTTACCGTTTTCTACGGCAAAAATTCATTAAACGTTTTTATTTCGTGAATCCATCGGTTGTTAAGTTCCATAGTTTATTAACATCAACTTGTAAATTTGAAATATTTAACGTGTGTAAATATGTTAAGGAAGCATTATCTGTACGAAATGCTATTTTAAATAATACCACTGAATTATAGTTTGACTTTCTTCAAAGAAGTGTATGTATCACTTTGCAGTCACTGATAGTATTTGTAATACATTGTCCTTACTGCCTTTAACATTATTATGTTTCTCCTTGTCAAAATCGTTGTTTATCTCTGTTCTTATTTTGTTTAGAAATGTCATTTCATTGAATTTAGTTCTGAAATGTCATTTTACTTACTAACATATATACATCATTATATTGATTTGGTTACCTACTATAGTATAAGGATACGTGACATTACTTTATTTATAATTATATGCATTAAAGACGATGTACTTATGTATAAGTCTTAATAAACTGTCTGTTCTGTTCTGTTCTGTTCTGTTCTGTCAAACTAAAACCTATTTTGTCGACTGATTGCGATCCTATCGATCAACACTACACTTATGTACATTTATATATGCATATGAGTCGTGTTCAGAAAATGGTGTTAAATGCATGCGCGTAAAGTGTATTCCCAGATAAGCCTGTGCAGTCCGTACAGGCTAATCGGTATACGGACATCTGCCCCTTCGGACATCTGCCCCTTCATGAAATCAGGACTAAACGGACTTCTGCCCCTTCACTCAAATTCTCAAGGTGGACATTTGCCCCTTCACTCAATTTCTTAAATGTCCACCTTGAGAATTTGAGTTAAGGGGCAGATGTCCGTTTAGTCCTGATTTCATGCAGGGGCAGATGTCCGAAGGGGCAAATGTCCTACATTCAGGCTAATCTGGATCGACACTTTACGCACATGCATTAAACCCCCTTTTCCAAGAAGCTCATATGTATGACCTTAACACATACCTCATATTGCGTCATTCATTTTTTCTCCGCCAACGCCTTCCGTGGAAACCGTAAGCAAGCCGTGTGGACTACGTTTCGTTTTTGCGGGTTTCGCTGCCAGAAATGTAGTAAAAGGTTATTTCTTTTTTATGTATCAATTTAAATGCAAATGCATGGATCGCGTGACGAACCTCAGGAACACAGAAACAGTGCATGAAAAGAGAGGCCGTTTGACGTTGTTTGGTGCCTGCATTTCGGAATTTGTATATTTGTTTTCAACTTATTGTGTTGAATACAGCCTGTGCTGCACGAAACCACTGACTCATCAGCTGGGAGCCGCCCATCAACAAGTGTTTCATCCTTTAATCCCAGGACACTCTCCGGGCGGTGGAACCGCAGTGCTGATCAGGCACTACGGGTCAGTGGTTAGCTGCCAGCTCTTCTCCTCCCTCTTAATCCATAGCCAACTGGACGCTCTCTCTGCTGCTTGACCTAGTCTCCCAACAGCTCTCTTTCTCTCTCCTCCCCTGATTCCTAGGGCACTTAGCATCCTCCACAGTGATTGTGCGAAAAGGCCTCTGGCGACAATTTCGATCGGGAACAGCCATGTTTTCCAACCGCGGGAACTGCACTGGTCTAAGAGATCAGTGTATTTGGCTTTCTTCCGCTCATATGCCATGTCGCACCTTGATTCCCATGGGACGGTGAGTTCAATGGTCACCAGCTTCTTGTGTTTGGTGGACCATATCACTATGTCAGGCCTCAGTGTAGTTTGGAGGATCTCGGGAAAGACCAACTTCTTCCCTAAGTCGACTTTCATCTCCCATTGGTCTGATTCATCTAAGATCGACGTGTTTCTAGGAGCTTGCTTTGTGGTTGTTTCCCCTGCCTTGACAAAGTTGATCTTTGTAGATGCTGTTTTCTTTGCTATTCTTTTCTTCCTTCTCTCGCGCTCAAGTACATCTGCTAGCTCCCTAAGGACAGCATCATGTCTCCATCTGTAGCGGCCCTGTGTCAGCGAAGTCTGACATGATGACAGGATGTTCTCCATGGTGCCTGGCTTGTTACAAAGACTGCAACTTGGGTCTTCCACTAGACCCCATCTGTGGAGGTTGGTTGGGGATGGCAGCAGGTCGTAAACTGACCTTAACAGGAATTTGAGTCTTAGCGGCTCATACTGCCAGATGTCTGCCAAAGTCAACTTCCTCTCTGTTGTTGTCCATTTGTTCCAGGCACATTGTCCACCCATTTCAACTGAACGGGCTCTTCTGCTCTCCTCTTCGCTCGCCCTGATTTCCTTCTGCACCATCTGACTCCTTTCCCTTTTATCTGCCGTACTCCATCGCTGTGGTTTTATCATACCAAGCCCTTGTCTGCCCTCCGTAGTAGTTCCGACGATGTCTTTGTGTCTCAGTATACTTTCAGCTTGGGACACCGCCTGGCTTGCAGACCACTTCCTTCCGGTTCTAGTCTCTATGCCTGCCATCCTGATCAGGTCATCAGAAGATTCTTTCAGTGTCACCACCATCCTGGCCTTAGCAACATTGTACTCCTCAACAACTGATGATATTGGGAGTTGGATCGGTCACTTGCCTTAAATAAAGGACCAACTAATTGTTTTTAATGAAAATTCAATGCTGCTCCAGCAGCTGGAGTTTCACTTCTTTATATTGGAGCTGGTTGGTCCTCTCATACAGTCCGATGCTGGTGAAACTTGGTGGGACCCCTAGCCATCTACGGAGGTATCTGTTGATGGTTCTTTCAAAGCCTTCCACAGTAGAAACTGCTATCTCATACAGCATTAGAGGCCACATGAGTCTTGGTAACAATCCATGTTGGTATAACCATGCCTTGAATTTCCCAGGAAGTGATGTCTGGTCTATCTGCTTCAGACCTTCTTGGAGTTGGTTCTTGGTGCGGTTTGTGCTGCTTGTGTCATTAAGGCTGGCATCGTACCATTTTCCTAGGCATTTGATAGGATTGTCTACTATGGATGGTATGTCTTCGCTCTGTACCTGGAGGGTGAACCTTTGAGTAACCTTTCCCTTCTTGATTACCAAGCTCCTCGATTTCTTTGGTTTGAACTTCATTCTTGCCCAAGTCACTGTCTCATCCAATGCTCTAAGAACCCAACGAGCTTGCACGTGTGTCGTTGTAGTTACCGTGAGGTCATCCATAAAACCTCTATTGGATGGTAGGTATATCCCGGAGGTTGTCTTTGGTCCTCTGGTTTCCCTCTTTGCGGCATTGATAATTAAGTTCATTCCCATCACGAATAACACGACTGAAATAGTGCAGCCTGTAACTATTCCTTTCTCGAGCCTTATCCAAGGTGTTGACTGTTCTCCTACAGTACAGCAAACCGTAGTTGTATGTTACTGAAGTACCCATTGATAATCTGTTGCACATGGTCTGGGATGTGGTAGTGCTTCAGTGCGGTCTCAATTAGCTTGTGTGGTATGGAGCCATACGCATTGGCAAGGTCAAGCCAGACAACAGTGAGGTCTTTTTGGTTAATCTTTGCTTCCCTGATGATCTGACTGAGGGCGCTTGTATGTTCCACACATCCAGAGAACCCTGGGACGCCTCCCTTTTGCACTGAGGTATCAATGTATTGGTTTGATGTCAGATACTTCGTCATTCTCTTGGCCAGCACAGCAAAGAAGATTTTCCCCTCAACGTTCAGTAAGGAAATGGTTCTGAATTGGGTGACGGTCTTCGAATCCTTTTCCTTTGGTGTAAATATTCCTTCTGCCTGTTGCCAACAATCCGGAACTTTACCTTTCCTCCAAACCACTTTCAGAAGATTCCATAAGCGTCGTAGAAGTTTATGGCACATCTTATACACCTTGTAAGGGATACCATTTGGTCCTGGGGCCGACCCTGCTCTTGCCTTTTGAACTACTTCTGAAACCTCTTTCAGTGCAGGTTCTTTGGTATCTAGAGGTGTTGTGGGTTCTGGTACTGGTTCTATTCTCTGGCAGTTGCCTAACGGTACGTCTCGGATATCATCAGAGTGCGTTTCAGTTAGGAACTGTGTAATTTCTTCCATGCTGCTCTCTAGCTTGCCCGATTTCTCTTTGTTTAGCAGGTTATTAGAGAACTTGAATGGATTTGCAATGAACTCAGCACGACGTTTGGCCTTTTTCCTTCTTTTCTCACGAAGTTGTTCTGCCTTGCATAGGTTTAAAAGTTGTTCCCTCTGGCTGTCTCTTAACTGCTTCAGCCCTGGCTTTTCTTCTTCCCTGGCATGCCTATATCTCCTTCGCAAAACCTTCAGTTCACTCCTGATGCCCTTTATCTGTCGCTGCCTTCTATTCATCTGTACAGGTTTCTTGGTGGTTTTCTGGATAGTCAGACCGAATCTTTCTTTCCCAACTGTGTAGACAAGGTTGGTTAAAGCAACCAGCTTTCTCTCAACTGCTCCTTGGAGTGCTGTCTCCAGTATTGCATGAAGGTCATCGTCCAGGTCTTTCCATGCTTTCTTGTCTGACGTTTTCGGCCAGGATATTCTTGGCTTCCTCGGAGATTCATCACCCTTGTAAGCTGTTGTGGAGTGTGGTAAGTCGGTGTTTGCCTCTGGGTCACTCTGTGATCTCAGTAACGCCAGTAGTGGGTCTTCATCATCGAAGACTTCTTGAGCATCCGTTCCCGATCGCAATGTGTTTGTATCCAGCATGTCAGCCGCTAAGAGGTCCCTAGTACTGTGGGTTTGTTCCTACAGGATCCTCCACCGTCTCACCAGACATTACATCTGTGCGCTGCTGCTGTCGTGCTGTCTGCCCACACATAGTTTTCGCTTGATGTATGCGCAAGCCCCTGAGATTCTTGCAGACTTTTCCACACCTACACTTTGTTTCTGCCTTCTTTCCAGTCAAAGTCGATTGAACTAGCCGTGTCGTTACCGTTGAATCCGTCCGTGTAAGTCTTTCATCCCCCCCCCCTCTCGGAAGACTTTGGGGGTATTCTTCTGTAATGGAGTCCTGTAGCTGAATAATGGTTGTCCTCTTACGAAGACTGCATTCTGGGATGCTACCCCATCCTGCACCTGGCCAGTCTGTTCCTGGTTGTCATCTGTCTTTCCAGTTTCACCAATCTATTCTCGGTTGCCATCTAGTCTTTCCTAGAAGTCACTGGTTCCCCAGATAAGTAATGTGTTGAATACAGTCTGTGCTACACGAAACCACTGACTCATCAGCTGGGAGCCGCCCATCAACAAGTGTTTCATCCTTTAATCCCAGGACACTCTCCGGGCGGTGGAACCGCAGTGCTGATCAGGTTTAAAGCAAACTCGTCATGGCAGGATTTGAATGTCACATTATAGTCAGCGTGGTAGACATGGAGGCGTTGCCGAGGTGCGCCATGGAACTTTTGCATCAAATAATGACCGTAAGGCCTGAACACTCGTTTGCTTCCACTAACCCGACCATTGTTGTCCCGACCATAAACTACATGTACTTTTGGTATTCCGTGTATAACCGATAGATTAGATCTGGGATTTAAATATAAATGAATTCATTAATTTATCATTATCATAAGCCATAATTTACGCGGAGAGAATACGCTGCCCTCATCAGATTTATTATATAAAAAGACAAACATCATACCAAAAACTTAAGCTGTGATAAATCGCAGTTTATGAATGACATGGAGAATGGGCTGGAATTGGATAAACGCTGTGACGAAAGTATACATTTTCTCAATAAAGTGTATTGATATATAGCTACTGCTGGCGTACTCTTTCCTTATTTATTTGTGCTTCTAATATACCGGTTCTAAACCAACGTTTTTACAATTGCGATCTTATACACCAATATTCGTCTCGTTGCATTCAGTACTAAGCATGGACTGACTACTCATCAACGTTGGCAAACTTTATCGACGTAAAAAGTACAGGTTTTAATATTATCAGTTTCATTGCGATATCAACAACTAAAATGTTTTTTTATGTTCAATTTTGTTTTTGAACTGTTTGGTCTTGTATTGTAATTTGTATACCGGTAGACAATTGATCACGTGACTTAAAAAAAACTACTTAGGGTGTTGAAATAATATTGTTCCCCTGATGTGTCATATTTTGTGCGATTTATAATGTATTCTGCATTTAAAACAAGTTATAGATTGGTTAATAGATATTTATAAATACTAATAGAACACATTGTACAATCATTAATTAACATGTACTCTCTTATTTTCTTTCAGGAATGGATTATCATGACTTACATTCATGTAGGCAAGGATTTATTCATAATGTTATACAGATTACGATAAGATATTAGATCGTTCATGACGTCGCGCTCAGTACTGGCGTCAAGTTTCGTAACGTCAAAAAATACGGAAAATGAATGCTGACGTTAAGGTGTATTTTAAGCCGTTGACTCTTGGTTCTGTTTGTTGTTATGTGGCAGTTTTTCTTCCGAATTTAAAAGTTTACATATCAAAACACGCAGAATTGATTGATCTTTTCGACGAATGTATAGTACAATACGCTGCGTTTTTGAGCTCTCCGGACTTCCATAAAACAGGTTTTGTTTGCACTAGATTTGAAATATTTGGTACTTTAAATAAAATTTGCAATTAAAATCAAAACTGGGCTAAGAAGGGTGTACATACATCGTTTTACAAAGTTCATTAGTTAATTTATGTCCATATAAATAAATCCCTCCAGTTATGTAAGAAGTAAAAAAATATTTAACTCTAATGTTGAATAAAGAAAATATTTTATTTAGCGGTTGCGCGTGGCCACGCGATGGTTAAAACTATTACATTTGCATGCGATAGTTATTACGCGCGCACGAAATATTTAATCAATCATTTGGTAAGTATTTATATTGGTCAGCTTTTGCGTCCGCAATGTATCATATTGTGCATAACTAAAGAAATAACTCGCATTTTAATTTTTTAACATTTGTATTTAATATTATTACGTGCGCATTGTAACAGCTATCCGCGACTTAGTGCGTAAAAACTATTGCGTGATCATGTTCTAGACAGCGCTTAATAAAACATGTCCCATATGTCTGGACCAAACTTGTGTATAACTAAAGAAATAACTCGCATTTTTTATTTTTAACAATCTGTATATGGCATATCTGTACTGAATAACATAAGTTCACACATGTTGTTGTATTTATTTAGTTAGTCAGTCGCTTATGGCTATGTTAAATCAATGAATAATTGGGGGTCTGATTCCAACCACTAGTTAGTAGCTCTTCAGTTAAGTGATTCCCATAATTATTGATGCATTATCAAGTATATACCTCGACATTTTGTCGCTGATGAAACCTAGAAAATTTCTGCTATAGAGCATCTAAATTAAGTTAACATCCACACCAGGAGACATCGCTACGGAAGCGTATATGGTACATCCAAATAATATGGTAATTCCGGATTAATTTATATCGACTATACTGTGACATAACATGGTATGTCGTCATAGTTTTGTAGCTTTTTTTCCTCTTAATTCTACTCGCCATAACGACATTAAGTTAAAGTCTCGACGTAAATGTTTCCGGCTTTTCCCGAAAAAATATTTGGTCGACATAATCTAAGTCAACATATTAACTTAATTTTTGGCGTCATGCTCTTGTGTAAATGACTTGCCATGATAGTTTTCGTCGACACGATGAGTTATTTTTTACGCCATGACACCTTTTTCATATCATGCCGTCATAGAATACGGTACACTCCAATAATATGGTCATGCCGGATAAGTTTATTTCGGCTTTTCATATCATGCCGTCATAGAATGTTGACAGTATCACAGCATCAGGGTGAAACATATACGCTTCCATACATCGCAGACTCAGTCGCCACGATAAAAAATGATATGACCGGGGATATGCCGTCTGAACTACCGTTTATTTATAATTACATCATCAAGCCCTGTCATTATGTGGGAATCACATACAACCTGCCCCATCATGTTTTCATGGACAGAAGTTAATAAAGAGCGAATAAAACCAATACTAGCAGTTCAGTAAAATCTTAATTAAGTATAACTATTACATATTTATCCTTTATCACATGCTTATAAATGAGCAAATTAAATAAACGCAAACATAATGATAAATCCCGAATGTTGTTTACATTTCGTGACGTCAATTGACGTTGCACCGTCATTTCAGCAAAATAACAAAATGCCATTGGTCAATAAACGAAAACTATGCCAATGAAAACGCTTTAAAATGTTGTATTACACATGTGTAATAAAAAAAATTTAATGGTTGTATTTCATGGGAAACAGGGTATAGCATGTGATAAAAAAGATCCGACACTCGTTGTCATATCATACCATATTTTCTTAAATTCGTCCAGGAAATTCGTTAGTAAACTCGCCAAAGGCTCGCTTACTAACAAAATTCCTGAACTCGTTTAATAAAATATGGTATGATATGACAACTCGCCAGATCCTATATATATGTAATATGTACAACTAATTAAAATAAACTAACATATACTAATAAAGCGACCGAGTTGTCATAAATCGATGTTTTCTTTGATAAACTACTATGCAATATGTGAACAATAGATATATCTTGACCGTTGTAAAGAATGCGCGCGTAATTATTTTAAAATAAGTGACTTTAAAGTTTGGATATATGACACGGGTATAGCACGCAACAGATCCGAAATTGCCCTTTAAACTTGTTAAATGTACAGTGTGTTTTTTTTTAATGTAAAACTGTATTTTAAATAATATTACAGTCCCCAGAAGTTCACTTTTCACACGAATGTACTACAACTTTTCGCATGGGCATTAAAATATGACCTTGACCTTTGACCACTTGACACATGAATTATGCGCCTACAAATCCTCACTAAGGTTAACATTTGTAAAAAAAAATAAAAATTAAAAATTGTTTGATGAATGAATAAAATATGGTCATGAAAGCTGCATAATGCCCCGAAACTTCATGTTATGCCCTAAATGCGACCTTGAGCTAGGGATACAGGTCTCAAAAGCTATACATTATATCAATATGATGAAAAGTTGTTGTTCGTAAATTCAATTTGTTTTGAGTTATTCATTAATGATATAGTTACATAACGGATATGCTGCTTTTATGCCGAAGGATGATCAATGAACTCTCAAAATGTGACCCTTACCGTTGAGGCACACTGCAAAATTGATGACTGTCGAAAACAGATTAAAGCAATTTAAGTTAACTTGGAGTGGTCAATGGTCGAATAAGGACATGCGCATCTCGTTTGGACATTGATTAAAGGGACCGTTTAACAGATTTTGGCATGTATTAAAGCTTGTCCTTAACTGCTTTAAATGCTTTATATTGATAAATTTGAACATTTGAAATAAAAATCTCCAGTACAAAAATAAGAATACATTTTTAAAGAAGAAGAAAAAACGTAAATCTCCACAGGACTCGAACCACTGACCCCTAGAGACATGGACGCTTAGAGTAAAATGTCTCCCGACTTTACCACCCGACCATCCACGCTCACGTTAAGATAAGATAAGATAAGATTTATTTTGAGTCGGCAAGAGTTAAACAACAAACATAAGCTCAGATAGCTTGTACAACCGACTATAAAACATGATGAATAAGAAATAACAAGTGTATAAAAGCTGAAAGACTGGAAACAATTTGTTCTACAATTAAAAGGCAGATATACATATAAATATATAGCATGATATTACAACATCAGATATGGTACTAAAAAGTTTAGATTTGTCTACATTAAAAGTCAGATAATGTTTTAAGAGAAAGAGATAAAATATCAACTAGACACAGCATGCAGAGCATACAAAACATATCAAGCATACAGAGCATACATAGCGTACAGAGCGTACACAGCAACCAGAGTATACAAAGCGTAGGGCACACAAAGTATACATAGCATGCATAGCATTCAACGCAAACAAAGCATACAAAGCATGCCAGGCATACAAAATATACTAGGCATACACAGCACACAAAAATACACCAAGCAAACAAGCATATAAAGTATATAGAGCAAAAAACACATGCAAAGCACACAAAGTATACAAGCAAACAATGCATATAAAGTATATAAAGCACACAAAACATGCAAAGCACACAAAGTATACAAAGCATACCGATCACACAAAGCATATAAAGCATATAGGGCCTACAAAGCATACAGAGCATGCACAGCACACAAAGCATACAAAGCTAAGAAAAATACTAACAGCATATAACATTTAAGTAAATGAAGCATATAGAGCATGCTAAGCATCCAAAGCACACAAAGCTAAGCAAATCTAACATTATAGTAGAAAATGAACTTAAAACTAAGTGATGTGATGCTCCCTTGCTGTGGAAATCCAATTCAGTCTACAACATTTGCACCTACAGATTTTTGCATTCCATGTCCCAATTAAAGTTTTAAATTGCGAAAAATTTGTACATTTTCTAAAATCTTCTGGTAGGGAGTTCCACAGCGTGGGTGCAGCATATATAAAAGAATTTTTACCATATGTTGTTGTGCGTACCTGTGGTATCTGTAAAATATTGGTATATCTAAAATTTATGGTTGGCTGTCGCTTAACAATTAAATATTTAACAAAGGTGGAGAAATTTTATTTATGATTTTAAATGTTTCAATAGCCATTGATCTTATACGTCGTATTTGCAAGGATGGGAGGTCTACCTTTTGTAAAAGATCGATATATTGAGTGCTATAGTCGTTGTATATAAAACGAATTTCCCTTTCTTGAATTTTTTCCATCTTTTTAATATTAGTTTCTGAACAGAAATACCAGGTCATTGGGCAAAAATTAAAATTTGATCATACAAAGGTATGGAAAATTAAAAGCTTGTTTTTTACACTTAAATTTCTACCAACTCTTTTTAAGATGTTAATTTGAGTGGCTGCCTTCTTACATAATCCTTGTATATGAGTATCAAAATTAAGTTTATAGTCAATGTCAATACCAAGTAGTTTAACAACTTTTTCACAAGTTATAGTGGCATCACCTATCTTAAATGAGGGTTTTTTACAAGAAGTTGATTTGCCTATTGCAAAAGATTGAAATTTGTCAGGGTTAGCTTGCATCTTGTTAAAATGAAACCTATCAATAAGAATGTTACTTTCATGTTGTAAAACACTTATAAGTTCATCAAAGTTTGTTGTGTAAAATGAAAGAGTATTATCATCTGCATAGTTGTAAAGGGTAGATTTGTTAATAAAATAAAAAATATCATTTATAAAGACATTGAACAGTAAGGGCCCCAGGATAGACCCTTGGGGTACTCCTTTTGTTATACTGGCCCATGAACTAACTGTATCTCCTATTTTAATTTGCTGTTTTCTGTTAAAAAAGGTAAGACTGGAGGAGTCTGGACGCAGGCTCTGACATACCATACGCTGCCAGCTTTGACAGTAATATATCGTGCGGCAGGCAATCGAAGGCCTTGGACAGGTCCATGATTATTGCTGCAGCGTAATGGTCTTTATCGAGAGCATACCTCCAATCCTCCAGAAGTTCTAATAGGGTGGTTTGACATCCATGTCCCTTTCTAAAAGCACATAAAAATTTATTAAAAATTTTATCAAAATGAAAGTTAAGTTGATTAGCAATTACTTTCTCACATTTTTAGAGGGCATTGTTAGGACACTTACTGGTCTATAGTTAGCTTTGCAAAAAGGGTCATTTTTCTTGTATAAGGGTGTTACTTGAGCCATTTTGAGTTTATCTGGAAAAGTACTTGTAGCAATAGAAATGTTCACAAGATTAATAAGAGGTTCAGTTAAAGCCGGTTTACCAATTTTCAAAAGCTTAGCTGATATTTTGTCCACTCCAGTGGCTTTCTTTACATTTAGCATATTAATTACTTTGGCAACATCGGGCATGGTTACTGGTTTAAAAATTAAAGGTACAAACATCTGGATAATTATCATGAATTTTTTTGAGACTTGGGTGACTATCTAAATCAAAAGTGTAGTTTTCCCCGATGGACTGGGCAACATTAGCAAAGTATGAATTATAAATTTCAGCATTATCGTTGTCTTTCGTTGTGATTTTGTTGTTTTCATGTAGAATTATTTTTGGCAGTTCTGTACTTGATTTATTTGATAAAAATGGCTTAATAGTTTTCCAAAAGTCTGAATTTTTTGCCCCACCAATGCATCTTTCTTGAAAATATTGGTTTGCTGATTTGTGTTTTAATTTATTTACTAGGTTTCTTTGTTTCCTATAAATTTCCCAATTTTCATGTGATTTAAGTTTTTGAAATTTGTGCAGGTACATCTTTTTAAGATAAATTGCTTTACGTAATGTTTTATTCATATAAGGTACTTGCTTCGCTTTTCTGTACATTTGCTTTACTGGTACATGTTTATCATAGATATCTGAAACAGCAGATTCAAAATTTTGATACAAATTATTTACATTTTCTGATCAAGGGTCAATCTCATTTACATTTGGGATCCTGATATTTGACAGATCAGCATTTAGGGCATTTACATAATGATTTTTGAAGCTTCTATAACTTATTTTAACCTTTTCAATTTTTTGAGTAGCATTGTTTATAACGGTACAGATAAAGTTATGACAATCGCTAATTCCAGTAGCAAAATTGTGGGTTTTCATACATAGTGATCTAGAGTTGGTAAGTATTACATCTAGTAAGGATTGAGTACAATTTTTCATAAAACATGTAGGGTTTTTTACCAAACAGTGCAAATCAAAAATTTCTGTAAAATCTAAAAGTGGCCGACCTTTGTCACATAGAAGGTCATAATTTAGGTCGTCTATCGTTAAATGCGGAGGTATTTCTTAGCTATGTAAGCAATCCTCGTAGTTTCCCAAAATATCGATTCGCGTCAAACGACGCTATAATCTGTTGGACAGTCCCTTTAGGGGCCACGCACACTCCAAGTACCCCGTCGTCGATGTTAACATAGGATCTAAAAAGCTCCATTAAAAAAAGAATAAAATTAAAAAAAGAACAAAAGTAACCCTCAACTGGGCTCGAACCACTGACCCGTGGAGTAAAAGTCTAACGCTTAGACCACTCGGCCATCCGTGCTCATGCAATGAGTGATGTATGTTATACTGTATATAAGCAATCCTCGTAGTGTCAAAAAATATAGCGACAACATCAGAACTCTCTAAATTATTCAATCGTTTCGCGTTGCAACGCTTTACAATTTTTAGTTTTTTTAATCGTCAAAAGATACATATAATGTATATTTTAGAGCATGGCAAAGGTTAAGTATATCTGTTTCCTCACACATATCATAAAATTTGCGAATCTGAAACATATTTTTTTAATTTTGTCAATTTACAAAACGTGAAAAGGTCCCTTTTATTGTGTCTTAGATGTACTAGATGTATTTCATCAAAACAACATTAACATACCGAATATCTATTAAAATGATCGGTTTCTCAAATTCGTTATTGGAATCAGCAATTGGACAATACAAAGCAACATCCATAGCCACCACCTTTTTTATAACAAGTAATACAGCAAATTATTCTGTCCGTCCGTTGGCCGTCAGTCTGACTATCGTTGCGGTCACCCCGCATCTGCTTTTAAAGAAAGAAGAAGATAATTATTGCACTTAAATGTGTAAGAACTGCTTTTCCATAAATTATGGTATTTGCATAATTTGAGTTATACAAGGGGAGATTTCTTGTAACGTTCAGGCCTGCTCGACCACCTGCCGTCGACGCCGCATTCGGCCTCGGGTGGTACTTGCTATTGCATTCGTAGGCCAAAACGTTATCGAACATGTATTTTCCTCGCTCTGTACCTTAGACCTAAGATTCTTGTAAATAATAGTTGTTAAAATGTTTCCATGTATTGACTACGCCACTTGTGCACACTAGCGCTGACATGACTGACTCTATTGTTAAGAGTTATTACACGAATAATTGTTAGTACAAAGTTATCTCTGACTTCATAGGTCTTATATCGGTATTTGGGGTTATATCAGACTTACCAAACATACATTCATATATTACTTGTAATTATTTGAGCTGTTTGGTGTCTTTTTAGTACGAATTTCTGTACTTTAGTTCTTCTGGTTTCTTTCCATGATTACGAGAGGTTTACAATTGTCTAGAGCGCTAGATGCGGCACATTATGGATAGTACAATACTTCCGTTTCATTCCATTGAGTTTTGCACTCAACACCCCGATGATCGTTTCCGAAGTAATACCCCTCCCTACACTGATACTCCACCTGCATGGCGTATGTTAAGTTGCCTCATTGCATCACGTCGCTGAACATTGTCAACGAGAGGTACGGTCTCCTGTGTTCAGTAACGGTTGCAGCTGATGCTGGGAACCATCAATTGACCTTGGATGTCAAAGGAGCTTTATATGGGGTTTACGGGTTACAAATAATAGCCATTGTTGCATGCGTACTGCGTTGTTTCGTTCACCGTACACCATTGGTTTTTCTTCCGTATAATCTGACCAAACGGTATCTGAGGGACATTCGTTTAGTCGCAATCGTAATGCGACATAGTAAGATTGTAAAAACCCTCTATGCATTGATAGAACGCCGTGGTGTCCTCTGCAAAATATTGGCTCCATGACAACAACTTCGCCTTGTTTGTTCCTTCTGTAGCTGCGGACAGTTTTTCGAGCACCTGCAGTCCGTCGGTGTGGAGCTGTCAGTAGGTTGACAGGTTAACGAATATTGTTCAAGTCCCTTGAAACCTTTATAACAGCAGATGATATTTTTATGTCCGATGGATGCCGGTAAAGCCGAATAGAATTTCGCATGTGATATATTAGTTTCGCTAAAGCAAAAAGTTTCTTCTAGATGGTAGCCGTGGTATATTTTGTTAATGTCTTATTGAAATTGAAACAAGGTCAAGGCGTGTTCGGTATTGCGTTTTCTCCCTAAAAGTTGAACCTCAAGAAGCTGGCAGAAATCTGTTGACGGACGCTGACTGACTTGCAGATCAAGAGCTCTTCGCAGGCTGCTCCACGAGAATGAATCGTCGTTTGTTTTATGACTTTCACGGCGTCAGTGTGAAAACAGTGCCCTATCTTCAGCGTTCGTATGTCAACTCCTGCCACGCTGTTCAGCAGCGACGTCGAAACAAACAACGTTTTTTACGGCGTTAACTATCAGAGTTTTTCCATGCTGACAGCTGGCTCATCTGATTTCAACTGATCAAAGTCAACGTTAAAGTCCAGTTGTTGCTTTACGTTTGTTTGGAAAGCGGACGCATTCGGTTACCAGCTAAACACAACGGTGGCGTTTTTCTTTGCATTAGTGGTACTAGTAATGATGCTTCACTAGAATATCTAAAGATCGGCTTGTCCTACGAAGTTATTGTTTGTTTTTTGTTTTACAAGTCACTTTGTCCATTAACAGTTCTAAGGAAAGTACCGGTATGTTCACGGGTCTTCAACGCGACAGACCGTTTCCACAAGATGAATGATTCAGTAACAATCATGGACAGATTTGAACTTGGACAATGACTATTCTTACGCGCGACAGAATATTTCCACATAGCAAGCATTTGTGGTAATTTATTTAGCACGATGAATGATGAAAATACATGTTGGTAATCTCGGACCAAAGACCTATCAATACTAACGCTATCGCGCTCTAACGCGTAAACCGGCGCGTAAACTTTCGACCATTGTGGCAGCAATATCACACAGGCTAAACAAAAACATAACATCTGGATTTGTATCTCCATCGAACATACGGCTTCGGATGAAAAAAATATAATAATCTGCTAATTTAATAGTGACCGTAGTCAAATGTGGAGTAAAATAGCCAAACGATGCGCTGAAAAAGATAACCGTTGGTACCATTTAAAACAGTTAAAACTGAACATGACACGTATAGGTTTGCAATTACTTAACTTGACACTATCGATCAAGTGAAGTTTTTGACCCTAAGAAAATCGAGGATTTCAAAGCAGAATTCCAATTTATTATTTCCACTCGCCTCCGGTTCGGGTAGGCCGTATAATTTTTCGACACGATGTACCTGTTTAGGAAATCGAACTATCCCAGAAGTATAAACAAAGAACAAAAAAATGTAAGAAGATAATAAAGCGGAAGCGAAATCTTCCAATCACCGACCCACACGTGCCTCGTACATACCGGCTGGTGTGATATCGGAACCGACTTGTAACGATACCGATCTGTGTCAACGAACGCATCCAGCCGTTCCAGCAATCGTCTGTGTGATATGATGGAAAAGCATGCAAATTTGAAGCATGAAATGGAATTAAAAAAAAGCCAGGCATGTTCAACTAGACGAAGGTACAAGGAAAGGAAGTAGTGTAAAAAGTGAGGTTAAGACAAAGGTATCTCAAACAAGTGACGTATGTGGTTAGTTACTTTCTAGAAATCGCCTGTCGGAAAGTTCAATGGCGGCAACCTTTGACTTTTCCAAATGACCAATTGGCAATTATTTTAAAGTCACCGGTGATATGAGCATTTGTACACAAGCACTGGCCCCATACCTGTGTGTTCTGTACCTCTAAATTAATTGTATGCAAACTTTGTATATTACTACACAAGGTCAATTTCACCAAAGATTTCAAACCAATATTAGAGATGGCTATGTACAGTACCACAGGGATCGTTAGGTAAAAAATACTCTATTATACTATATACATATATACAAGGGATACAACTGTCAAATTTCCTGCACAACATCATGGTCTGAACAATAGCAAAAAAATCGCTTCCAAAAGCAATACTTACACCAAAAAAACTGTATAACAACAGCTCAGACATTTATCTATCAGATAATAACTACGTTTATAGCAGTAAAAGTGTTCATAGTTGTGTTTGAAACGAAAGTTTCATGAAAAACGGTAAAATTTTCGAAATGCTAACACAGGTGTGCACACCCACTTTGTCACATTTTGTTTCATAATTTAATAATAACAGAGAAGTTGAGCAAATTTTACCTTGTTTTATTATCCATAGACACTTAATTAATCAAAGTAGACACCTTCCATAATTGCATGTAACTGCATATATGTAAAACACCGTAAATATTAAATTTGTTTACATTTCTACCATCGTCAAAGATTTGTATGCAATTTGTCAGGTAATGTTACGTGGAACGTGAATGGCTGGATTTATTACTGCAGTGGAATTTCAACCAATCAAATCGCATGTTAGAAATACATGTGAAATATCCAAAATGAAAGTAAAACATTGTCATTGTGAAATTGAAGCAGATTGATATGAATTTCTAGCAAAATATGCTCACTAAATAGTAACTATGTTCTATTTCACTATGAAAAAAAACTATCCAAGGAATATGTACCAGCAAAAGAGCTTTATAACAAAGGAATACGAAAATTACTTCTAGAATTCTCAGTTTTCAGCTGTGCACACCTGTGTCCAAGTAAGGATTTTTGAGCATTTTGAATGAAACTTTCTCTCTTAGTTCAATGAAAAGCTTGTACTTTATTGCCAAGTGTATTATTTTCTGAAAGATAAATGTCTTGGCTGTTGTAATACAGTTTAATTGGTGTATTTATTGCATTTGGAAGCAAATTTTTCGCTATTGTTTACACCATGGTTGTGTGCAGGAATTTTCACAGTTGTATCCCTTGTATATATATGTAGTATAACATAATATTTTTACTTAACGGGTCCCTATGTACAGTACAGCCAAAGCGGAACAAACGTATTTCGCGATCCGCAGCAGCAAGGCGAAACGAGTCGATGCCGCGTCAGTCGTTGAAGCCGCGTCAGTATGCGGCGGCAAGTCGCATTTCGCCGCGAAACTTCGCATCTGTCCGCCAAGGCATGCCGCGGTCAGCGACATGATGCCGAGTCGATGCGATCATGAAATATTTTTTTTTTAATTATTAGTTACATGTAGTTAACAAATTTTGAAAGAACAATATAATAATAATTAAAATCATAATAAATTTATTGTGCGCGGATTGTACTAGCATATACATGTAAGCATAGTTAATGTGTCTGGCCAATTATTAAGTTTGTTTCCCGCCCGTAGCGTATGTATTTCACACATAAACAAGGTCACGTAATTATGTTTTCGCACATACAAGTGGTCAAGGCTCCAGCATAATATGGTGGATTTATAAATTAATTGCATGTTGATTCCGCTATTATATTTTAGCTGAGAAAATTAGCAGTTTGAAGCCACATCAATAATCAAGACAGTGACGACGTATTTGTAGTTTTGTTAATTATCAGCTTATTCAGGGGTTTTTTTTACTAAGAAAGTGACGCCGATATTCGGCGTCTTCCCCTACCAGAATTTTTCCCCTCAAAATACAATTTCCCCACCAAAAATATCATTTTTCACCAAAATATAATATTTTCTCTTAAAGAAATGTTTATTTTTCCTTTGGGCATTCGACAATTATCCAATTTGCACCATGTACAGCCAGGGGTTTTTTTACTAAGAAAATGACGCCGATATTCGGCGTCTTCCCCTACCAGAATTTTTCCCCTAAAAATACCATTTCCCCTCCAAAAATATAATTTTTCACCAAAATATAATATTTTACCCTCAAAGAAATGTTGTTTTTTTTCTTTTGGGAAGTCGACACTTATCCAATTTGTACCATGTACAACGATCTCGCTCTCTCCCGACGAACACTCAAATCTCGGAATCCCAGTGATTCTATATATAGCTCTTAAATTACGTCATGGAAACCGGGCAACTAATCATGTGACTATTTTACTGGATTCCGGTCTTGCGCGAGAAGGGTGTTTCGTCAATTAATTACCGGAAACCAGTCGAATTTTCATCCGGGTTATGTGAAAGCCAAGATATAAACGTTAAAACAGAAAAAAAGTCTCACAATTGGCGTTCATACACGAACAAAATAAAACGTTCAGACTCGGAAAATATTAATTGCGTTGACGCATTTTTTAAGAATGAATCATCAAAAACCGTTGAAACCCAGCAAGATTCGGAGGTACATGTAATCAACATCGATTAATACTGTCGGATTATTGTGAAAGTGAAAGTATACAATCGGCAGCTGCCGCACCTTTCCCTTCCAATACTGTAGCAGATCTAGATCGTCAACCCATTCATCATGAAATTGAAATCATAATATTGACATCATTCCCCGGCCCCAGTTGAAAACATTTCCCATTATTAGATCTACACCTGCAACTTTATTTAGGACTTTGACTTTAATATCATACTTGTTCATGTGTTTAAGAACAAAAAGGTCAGAGACATGCCTCTTTTTCTAAAAAAAACCTGAAGTCTGTAGGTGAGTTATAGACATTGAAATGAGCAGTTTTTATTTTTTCCCCAAATATGTCTCTTTCGCGCTCGATTTTCCCCTTTTACCCAGCGTCCAGCGTCTTCCCCTTTTTGTAAAAAAACCCCCTGACAACTATCTTTCTCTCTCTCTCCAGACGAACACAAAAAATCTGAGAATCCCAGTTATTCTAAATATAGCTCTTAAATAACGTTATGTAAACTGGGCAACTAATCGTATTAATCATGTGACTATTTAACTGGATACCGGTCTTGCGCGAGAAGGGTGTTTCGTCAATAAATTACCAGAAACCAGTCGAATTTTCATCCGGGCTATGTGCAAGCCAAGATATAAACGTGAAAACAGAAAAAAATGTCTCACAATTGGCGTTCTTACACAAACAAAATAAAACATTCGGAATTGGAAGATACTGAACACATCGAGGCATTTTTTTAAGAAAGAATCATCGAAAACCGTTATAACCCATCAGGATTCTGAGGTAATCAACATCGAACATTGTGAAAGTGAAAGTAGACAATCGGCAGCTGCTGCTCCTTTCCCTTCCAATACTGTAGCAGATCAAGATCGTCAACCCATTCATCATGAAATTGAAATCACAAAATTGACATCGTCCCCCGGCCCCAGTACAGAAATATAGTTGAAAACATTTCCCATAATTAGATCTACACCTGCAACTTAATTAAGGACTTTTACTTTAATACGTGTTAAATGTGTTTAAGAACAAAAAGGACGGAGACAAGCCTCTTTTGATGAGTTATAGACATTGAAATGAACAGTTTTTATTTTTTCCCCTAATATGTCTCTTTCGCACTCTTTTTTCCCCTTTCACCCAGCGTCCAGCGTCTTCCCCTTTCTCTAAAAAAAACCCCTGTTATTATAACTATTGTTTGAATATGCGTATATAAACACGTTTTATTTTGTTCATATTATATAGTTAATATCGCTACTAATTACCCGATAATCCCGTATATTCCAGTTTTAAAGCAAATGCTGGTAAATATTTACGATACACAAACATTCTCGATATTTCCTTAAGTATCAAATACATTTTGGCATTTGTTACTTTTTATAGAGATGATGAAATAATGTCTAATCGGGGCGTTTTTTTTCTCCACTGAACACGCGATTTACGTCTGACGTGATGTTCATGTATTTATACAACACAAAATACACCCAAACTTTCCAAACGACGTTCTACATGTCTGCATAATTTTCGCGCGCTTTTTATGAAACAAAGGATATTTTAGCACTGTTTATTTGACGTTAGAATTTGCCAAAGGACGCGTTAGCATTAAAATTCGGAAGTGTGTTTCGGATTACAAATTTAATAATGATAATCGAACGAAACATAAACAGTTGCGCGTAATTAATTCTACGCTACACATACATGTATGTACATGTAGATGGATATCTTTTCACTCGATCCGCCGCGTACGTATGCGGCAGGATTTACTCCGCGAAAGTACGCGAGGTTAATACAGACTCGGCGTCGTTGCGCGGATCGATGCCGAGTGCCAAGGCGATACGCCGCGTGAACACACGATTCGGCCGCCGCGGACTAATAATCTGGCCGTGGCGTAGCCGCGGATTATGTTTGTGCCGCTTTGGCTGGACTGTATAACAGGATGCACGGTCCTGAATCTTATGGATTTTACAGGACCTCACATTGACCACAGGAGTGTATATTGATAAGAGATGAATCGAGTATTTGACCCTTACTGTAGTAAATTCAATCTTACGCAAATACTATTCATCCGATTTTATTGGTTTATACGTTATCTTGTTGCTTATTAATTCCTCTTTCAAAAAAATATAACTTTAAGTATATTCTTGTTGTTATTAATGGCTTTATAGCGAGTTAAACACAAGAAATACACATTTTATGTTTTACCATCGCGCGTTTTAACGTGTTGTGGCTATCGATCTTTTACAATTAGCGTACAGCGAAGCGCCGAGGTTATACATTTTGGTGTACCCACTCACGTATTTTGTTAAATTATAGTTTCATTTCTCGGCCCATTTTGACAAATTATATATCATTAGAAAGCTTACGTTACGTAGTAAACAGATATATAAATATATATAAGGTTTTTCTTCTGATTTCGACAGCCTGGCGAGTTATAACTTTAACTTTTGCAAATATCATACCGTTTTGGAGTTATAGAATCTAGATTTACGGTTGACATGTTCATACTTAATACCAATTTGTAGCGTTTATATTTGGAGTTCAGTTTTAAAAATTACATCTTGCTTAGGAGAATAGAATTCTGTATACGATAGAAAAAAAATGTGTTTAAAAACGAAAGTAATTAAGGAATGAAGGCGGGAAAATGTGGCGCGCGTTCCTAACGCACTGAACTGATGCTACGGTCTTGGCGATTATGCTTTTGTTTAGAAACCGGCCATTGAATTTCCTTTGCCATCTTATTATAATTTTTATGGAATATATTGTAGTATTTTGTTCACGAAACATATCAATAAAGCTTATTATAAATGAATCTTAATAAATTAACGATTTCAGCTCTTGTTTATAACACAGAAAAGGTGTTAAATTTATGATGAAACAGCGTATATAGCGGACCCTCTCGATATAATTCGGCTTTGCATGCATACTTGAAATAAAATGGGTGTCAAAAACATTCATCGTTTGCTGTTTATTATCAACGAAGTAATTATGTATAATTATATGAAATGTTATTTACCTTAAATTATCAATTTGTTAAAGATTGTTGAAAATCACGCTCGGTGTTACGCGCGTCATTTCGTATTTTGACATCAGGGCATCATGTCCAATTATTTAAAATCAGATTTTTTTCACTGGGACGATGACGGCTTGGATTTAGACAGGCAGACAGATAGTTTATTCAGACTTATACAACAGTACATCGTCACAACTCAAATATATACATTTTTTTTAGACGAATTGTTAGGTGATTACACATATAGCAGTGATGATTCTGAGATTGTTGCCATGTTTCTTATCCGTGTAATCTAGAGTCCGTGGTTTGAGCATTTTTATCGCGGTGTTCAATAAAAGATATCTCAATAATCTTGTTTATTGATAGATCTGTGGTTTTATTGCCCCTGTGTTCAGCACAAACCAATTATCTCGTTATGATCAGATACTGTGCCGACCAATACTAAATAATACTATGGTGTCATATGCCACAGCAGGGACCTATACTTGTATATTGGTCCCTAACCACAGGTGGCAATGTCTGGTCAGTTTACACTTTTTATGATACCTCCATGTCTTCTCGTGGTATTAGTGGTCATTTCTTGGAGTAATGTTACGCCAAATACTCAATTTTGCGTTTATAAGATATGTAGCGTATTGAAAACATTTATAGTCATCGCCCATACAGATTGCCATGAACTACATACTGTATAGATGTTAGCCATCTTAATCATAATAATTATAAGTGCTTAATACCTATACATGTACATTTTTAACATTTAAAAAAATCTAATACTTAACATTTAACGTATTTAGCGGGTACCCGTAAAAACTCCGTCATTTCGTAGTCCTATAAAGATTGTATGGTAGTGTACGGAACAACATGATTAAAAACAGCATTCTCATTTGACCACAACGGGGTTAAATAATCTTTCCGAATAATACAAATAATACAGAGTTATAATTTAGAATTCTATATATTTATAACTCTGATAACTTATAAAAGATATTTCAATATACATGCATAGACAGTTGACCGTGATTTTCAAGAATCTTTAAATAATTTTAATTAATTGATAATTTATGGTTAATAACCTTTCATATAATTTTACATAATTACCTTTTTGATAATAAACAACAAACGATGAATGTTTTGACACCCATTATATTTGAAGTATGCAAAGCCGAAAAATATCAAGAGGGTCCGCTATATACACTGTTTCATCATAAAATTAACACCCTTTCTGTGTTATAATCAAGAGCTGAAATCGTTAATTTATTACGCTTCATTAATACTTAGCTTTATTGATATGTCTCTAGAACAAAATATTTCAATATATTCCATAAAAAAATATAATATAATCATGGCAAAGGAAATTCAATGGCCGGTATCTTAACAAAAGCATAATCGCCAAGACCTTAGCATCAGTTCAGGTTCGTTAGGACCGCGCGCTACTTTTTTCCGCCTTCATTCCTGACTTGCTTTCATTTTTAAACCATTTTTTTTCTATCATATACAGAATTCTATTCTCCTAAGCAAGATGTTATTTTTAAAACTGAACTCCAAATATAAATGCTATAAATCGGTATAAAGTACGAACATGTCAACCATAAATCTAGATTCTAAAACTCCAAAACGGTATGATATTTGCAAAAGTTTAAGTTATATCTCGCCGGGCTGCCGAAATCAGAAGAAAAACTTAATATATATTTACATATCTGAAAACTACGTTACGTTAGCTTTCTAATGATATATAATTTGTCAAAATCGGCCTAGAAATGAAATTATAATTTAACAAAATACGTGAGTGGGTACATCAAATGTATAACCTCGGCGCTTCGCTAAAAGATCGATAGTTACAACACGGTCACGTGACTTAAACACAACAAGATATTTGGCGTAACGGTCCCGTTTCTTATCCGTGTAATCTAGAGTCCGTGCATTGACCTAAATGAATGATTATGAGAAAACCTATTTACTTCATTGTTTGACTGTGAACAGTAATCATTCGTAAAAATGTCTTATTTTAAATACTATGAATACTTACTATTGTGCAATTTTTAGCACTTAAGAAGTCACATTTTTAGTCCAATCTTCATGACACTTGGTCAGGACATTTGTTCTTATTATAGCTTTTTCAAGTTCTTAAATGGCAGTTGCTGGACCACAAACATTTCATCCTGGGACGCTATATGGACAAAGTGAAACCTTATTATTACTCTAGAAGTCACATGTTTAAGTCCAATCCAGGGCTTTCTCTGGCCAAAAATTTCTTTGAGCAAACCAGTTTTAGTTTTTTCAGCGCGCAAAAACTGGTTTTGAAATAATGCTATATACCAGGGCTTTTTTTGGACCAATTTTATAGCAGTTATTCGGTCATATTCCCAATAGCAAAAAGTATCTTTTTTCCCAATCTGAAGATAAAAATTCCCAATTAATGTTTTGAGGGAAAACAACTTTGAAATCAAAACAGATTAACCTTCTAATTATTAGCTCTAGATCAATATAACAGTACAGTATCTTCACAATAAGTAAAAAATTATGAATATACCCTCATTTACATTTAAAATTATCACGTATTATTAAGTAAGCCTCATTTTTCCAATTTTGCCAAAGAGGATGCTAAAATTCCCAATCCCACGGGTATAGGTCATATTCCCAAAATGACCAGAAAAAGCCCTGATATACTTTCTTTTTTTTTCGCTTGACTTTTTCGAAGAAAAATGAGAGCTATACTACTCGCCCCGGTGTCGGCGTCTGCGTCGACGTTGGTTAAAGTTTTTTATAGTCAAATAACTTTAACACTGTCAAAGATAATTAACTCAAACTTGGAATACTTCTTCATGGCAGCAAGACAATTGTGTAGGTCAAGGTGCATAACTCTGTCAGCATTATTTTTAGAGTTATGCCCCTTTTTATACTTAGAAAATTGAAAATTTGTTTAAGTTTTGTGTTAAGGTCCACTATTCCTAAAGTATAAAAGCTATTGCTTTCATACTTGCAATACTTACTAACTATTATACGGGGACTGTGCAAGCAAATATATGTATTTCTGAATGGCATTTTTATATTATGGCCCCTTTTATACTTAGAAAATTTGGTTATGTTTTGTGTTTTGGTCCATTTTACTCCTAAAGTATCAAAGCTATTGCTTTCAGATTTGGAACACTCACTAACTATCATAAGAGGACTGTACAGGACAAGTTGCATAACTCAGGTTGGCATTTTGACGGAGTTATGGCCCTTTTTTGACTTAGTAACTTTGAATATTTTGTTAAATTTTGTGTTTAGATGCACTTTACTTATAAAGTATCAAAGCTATTGCTTAAAATCTTCAAATACTTTTTTACCATCATAAGGGTACTGTACCTGGCAAGTTGAATTTTACCTTGACCTTTGAATGACCTTGACTTTCAAGGTCAAATAAATAAATTTAGCTTAAATTGCCATAACTTCTTTATTAAGGATCAGATTTGATTAATATTTGACAAAACAACACTTACCTGACATACCACAATGGACTCCACCCAAACCACCCCCACACCCCCACCCAAAATTTTTTTTCTTTTTTTTTTCTTATTAGCTCACCTTAGCTCACCACGAAGTGACATGGTGAGCTTATGTGACCGTGTGATGTCCGGCGTCCGTATGTGAGTGCGTGTGTGTGTGCGTCTGTCAACAATTTGTTTGTGTAGACAGTAGAGGTCACAGTTTTCATCCAATCTTTATTAAATTTGGTCAGAATGTTTATCTTGATGAAATCTGGGTTGGGATTGTATTTGGTTCATCTGGGGTCAAAAACTAGATCACTAGGTTAAAAACTAGGTCGCATAATAGGTCAAATAATAGAAAACCCTTGTGAAGACAATAGAGGTCGCAGTTTTCATCCAATCTTTATAAAATTTGGTCAGAATGTTTATCTTGATAAAATCTTGGTTGGGATTCTATTTGGGTCATCTGGGGTCAAAAACAAGTTCACTAGGTCAAATAATTGAAAAATCATCAACAATTTGTTTGTGTAGACAGTAGAGGTCACAGTTTTCATCCAATCTTTATTAAATTTGGTCAGAATGTTTATCTTGATGAAATCTGGGTTGGGATTGTATTTGGTTCATCTGGGGTCAAAAACTAGATCACTAGGTTAAAAACTAGGTCGCATAATAGGTCAAATAATAGAAAACCCTTGTGAAGACAATAGAGGTCGCAGTTTTCATCCAATCTTTATAAAATTTGGTCAGAATGTTTATCTTGATAAAATCTGGGTTGGGATTGTATTTGGGTCATCTCGGGTCAAAAACAAGTTCACTAGGTCAAATAATTGAAAAATCTTCAACAATTTGTTTGTGTCGACAGTAGAGGTCACAGTTTTCATCCAATGTTTATGAAATTTGGTAAAAATGTTTATCTTGATGAAATCTGGGTTGGAGTTGTATTTAAGTCATCTGGGGCAAAAACTAGGTCACTAGGTCAAAATCTAGGTCAAAGAATAGAAAAACCTTTGTAGACAATAGAGGTCGCAGTTTTCATCCAATCTTTATGAAATTAGGTCAGAATGTTTATCTTGATGAAATCTGGCTTGGGAATGTATTTGGGTCATCTGGGGTCAAAAACTAGGTCACTTGGTCAAAAACTAGGTCAAATAATATAAAAACCTTGTGTAGACAATAGAGGTCCTAGTTTTCATTCAATCTTTATGAAATTTGGTCAGAATGTTTATCTTGATGAAAACTGGGTTGGGATTGTATTTGGTTAGTCAGGTGAGCGATTCAGGGCCATCATGGCCCTTTTGTTTTTAAATACCATCTATTAAATGACCCCCCCCCCCCTTATTCCCCCTCTCCACCCCCCCCCCTCCACACAAAAAGATTTTTTTTAAACATGGTTAAAAAAAAAAAAATAATAATTTTTATGCCCCCGGTAGGCAGTTGAGCTGTCAGTCAGTCTGTCTGTCCGTCCGAAAACTTTAATGGTCATTTTTTAAATATTTAACATAGCAACTCGATGTGTGGCATGCATGTGCATCTCATGGAGCTGCACATTTTTAGTGGTGAAAGGTGAAGGTCAAGGTCATCCTTCAAGGTCAAATGTCTAATATAGGGCGTCTGTCCGTCCGTCCAAAAACTTTAACATTGGCCATAACTTTTTCACTTTTGAAGATAGCAACTTGATATTTGGCATGCATGTGTATCTCCTGGAGCTGAACATTTTGAGTGGTGAAAAGTAAAGGTCATCCTTTAAGGTCAAATGTCAAATATTCTGTCCGTCCAAAAACTTAAACATTGGCCATAACTTTTTAAATATTGAAGATAGCAACTTGATATTTTGCATGCATGTGTATCTCCTAGAGCTGAACATTTTGAGTGGTGAAAGGTGAAGGTCAAGGTCATCCTTCAAGGTCAAATTTCAAATATATGGTGTCTGTCCGCAGGGGATTTTTTTACTAAGAAAGTGACGCCGATATTCGGCGTCTTCCCCTACCAGAATTTTTCCCCAAAAACTACCTTTCCCCTCCAAAAGTATAATTTTTCACCAAAATATAATACTGTACCCTCAAAGAAATGTTTTTTTCTTTTGGGAAGTCGACACTTATCCAATTTGTACCATGTACAACGATCTTGCTCTCTTCCTCTCCCGACGAACACTCAAATCTGGGAATCCCAGTGATTCTATATATAGCTCTTAAATTACGTCATGGAAACCGGGCAACTAATCGTATTAATCATGTGACTATTTTACTGGATTCCGGTCTTGCGCGAGAAAGGTGTTTCGTCAATTAATTACTGGAAACCAGTCGAATTTTCATCTGGGTTATGTGAAAGCCAAGATATAAACGTTAAAACAGAAAAAAGTCTCACAATTGGCGTTCATACACGAACAAAATAAAACGTCGGAAAATATTAATTGCGTTGACGCATTTTTTAAGAATGAATCATCAAAAACCGTTGAAACCCAGCATGATTCGGTGGTACATGTAATCAACATCGATTAATACTGTCGGATTATTCAATTTATTGTGAAAGTGAAAGTAGACAATCGGCAGCTGCCGCACCTTTCCCTTCCAATACTGTAGCAGATCTAGATCGTCAACCCATTCATCATGAAATTGAAATCACAATATTGACATCGTTCCCCGGCCCCAGTTGAAAACATTTCCCATTATTAGATCTACCCCTGCAACTTTATTTAGGACTTTGACTTTAATATCATACTTGTTCATGTGTTTAAGAACAAAAGGGTCAGAGACATGCCTCTTTTTCTAAAAAAAACCCCTGAAGTTGGTAGGTGAGTTATAGACATTGAAATGAACAGTTTTTATTTTTTCCCCAAATATGTCTCTTTGGCGCTTGATTTTCCCCTTTTACCCAGCGTCGAGCGTCTTCCCCTTTTTCTAAAAAAAAACCCCTGGTCCGTGCATCCAAAAACTTTAACATTGGCCATCACTTTTTAAATATTGAACACAGCAACTTGATATTTGGCATGCTTGTGTATCTCATGGAGCTGCAAATTTTGAGTGGTGAAAGGTAAAGTTCATCCTTAAAGGTCAAAGGTCAAATTTTGCAATATTGAAGATAGCAACTTGATATTTGGCATGCATGTGTATCTCATGCAGGCTTTCTACTGGTCCCTACTTTTCCTACTTTTCCCTACTTTTTTTTTCTTAACCCTATTATTCCTACTTTTTTTCAAAAATAGCCCTATTATCCCTACTTTTTCATTTTGCAAGTAAAAGAAATAGAATTTGTAAAATGAAGGCTTACATGATTCTTCTTTAGATATTTTCAGAATTTCCATCCATTATGTATCTTTTGTAATGAGTACAGTTCAGATGTGTTTTGGGGATCACCTTGTGATGTCCATCCTTGAAAGCACCATGGTTCCTTGGCTAGTCAGTACAGACATACTGGTCTTTAGGTAAGTAGTCAATATTAATTGCCGCCTTAGAGTCTTTTGATGATTTTTGCTTTGGCAGACTTAGATTTATTCTGAACGTGAATTATTTCAGCTATTAGGTAAGATAATATCTTTTTACACTGTGAAAATACATGTATGTTCTATTTAATCATAACATATGTGCTTCTGAAAATAGAGGTGACAGATATGCACGCTTCATCTAGACTTTACACTGCCAAGTTTCTTTTTTTCCCAATAATGCTACTAACTGAGGGAACCAACAAATGCAATGCTGTGTTTTAAACATTTTGGGTTAAATTCGTAATTGCAGATGCTGCTTTCCTTTCTTACAAAATACATTTTAGTTTATATGTTAAGCTTGCTTTTCCTTACTGTCATAATAATCATAAATAATTTTGTATGACCCCACAAAAAAGGGAGGGGGTGATTTGCCATTGTTTGTCTGTCCATCCATCTGGCTGTCCATAGCCCAAAGTTTGTGTCGCGCAGAACTCAAAAGTATAACTGCTAGAGCCATCTTTCTGCGAATAGTTGTCAGCATGTGAACTTGTATATCTGAGTATTTTGATGCAAGTGTATCAGATATCTATGGAGTTATGCAGGGGTTTTTTTGGCCCGATTTTATAGCCGAAATTCGGCTATGTTCCCAATCCCAAAAAGTATACATTTCATCCCAAAATGTGGCAAAAAATTCCCGATTTCCAAAAAAAGATTCTTTTTTTTTTTTTAGAAAGAGTCGAATGCGTATTTTAACTCAATTTTAATTTAATTACATCTAACAAAGTATTACATGATTTTGTTCTTTTAATTCGAATGATTATAAAGAGTTATAGCAAATTTAGTATTTCCCTTATCAGTGGACTTATCATTTGGAATAAAAAGGCTAATGAATTTATTTTCCCAATTTCATGAAAATGCCGATAAAATTCCCAATTCCAAAGCCATGGGCTATCTTCCCAAAAAGTGGAAAAAAAACCTGGTTATGGCTCCTGATTTAGCAAACGATAGGAATCTTTGTGACTGAGCCAAATTGTGGGGGCATCTGTGTCCTATGGACACGCATCTACTTTAAAATTAATAAATTAATTAGAATTTGATTAGCACCATGGTATTTGTAGTTTGATATAAGACACTGCATTGACCAACTGCTTTGACCAGCCTTGATTTGCTTTGTGTCAATACTTTGTTGCAGCAGTGACATACTAACAACTTAGATCCATACAATGTCCATTTTAATACTATACCTAGTCAGTTTCACTAACATAAAAATTACTTGTAACCATTCTTAATCATTCAATTTGTATATGCATTTGCGTTAAATGGCGGACATTTGTGCTTACTAAATTCTTCAACACATTCATTGTCAATATTGGCCGTATTTTGGTTTTGAAAAAAGAAATCGTAATAATAATGGATTATTGGGTAATGGATAGAAATGGAAAATGCAAAGATCTATCTATATATAATATGTTTTTCACATGGTACAAGATACTTAAAATGTGAAAATCTTTTTAAAAAATCTTCTTTTTGACCTCATTTAAACTTTTTGTGCTCTGAGAATAGCAGTATTTTGTCCCTCAAAATGTCTATAATTCGTTTAAGGTCGGGGGGCTTAAACCCCCTGGCCCCCCTACCAGGACCTTGCCCTGGACCCACAAGGGGGCCTAGGCGGCCCCCTTGATCCCCGGCCTAATCAGTTACTATTCCACATAATCCTTTGCAATCATAATGACAACCCTGTATGGTTTGAGACTAATTTTGCTTATCCCTTTACTCCATGTATACTCATTTTAACACCTTACGGAATAGACCTTGGTCTCTGTTTGCTTGTACACTTATAATAAAAATATAATTTTTATACGCCCGTATAAAATACGGGACGTATTATGTGAAACCCCTTGGCGGCGGGCGGGCGGCGGGCGGCGGGCGGCGGGCGGAAGGCATCACTTTGTCCGGACTCTAATTCAAATTGTATTCATCCGATCTTCACCAAACTTGGTCAGCAGTTGCATCTAGTTGATATCTAGGCCAAGTTCGAATATGGGTCATGCCGGGTCAAAAACTAGGTCATAGGGTCAATAAGTGCATTTTCAAAGGGGCCACTTTGTCCGGACTCTATTTCAAATTGTATTCATCCGATCTTCACCAAACTTGGTCAGCAGTTGCATCTAGTTGATATCTAGGCCAAGTTCGAATATGGGTCATGCCGGGTCAAAAACTAGGTCATAGGGTCAATAAGTGCATTTTCAAAGGGGCCACTTTGTCCGGACTCTATTTCAAATTGTATTCATCCGATCTTCACCAAACTTGGTCAGCAGTTGCATCTAGTTGATATATAGGCCAAGTTCGAATATGGGTCATGCCGGGTCAAAAACTAGGTCATAGGGTCAATTAGTGCATTTTCAACGGCGCCACTTTGTCCGGACTCTAATTCAAATTGTATTCATCCGATCTTCACCAAATTTGGTCAGAAGTTGTGTCTAGATGATATGTAGGTCAAGTTCAAATATGGGTCATGCCGGGTCAAAAACTAGGTCACGAGGTTACTTAGTGCATTTCAAGCATTTAGCATGGTGTCCGCTCTCTAATTGAAGTAGTTTTCATCTGATCTTCACCTAATTTGGTCAGAAGTTGTGTCTAGATGATATGTAGGTCAAGTTCGAACATGGGTCATGCCGGGTCAAAAACGAGGTCACATAGTGCATTTCAAGCATTAAGCATGTTGTCCGCTCTTTAATTGAAGTAGTTTTCATCTGATCTTCACCAAATTTAGTCAGATGTTACATCTAAGTGATATCTAGGTCAAGTTCAAATATGGGTCATGCCGGGTCAATAACTAGGTCTTGAGGACACTTTCAAGCATTGAGCATGGTGTCCAAAACCTTCGAACGGGCGTATCTTGTGACAGTTTGGCACTCTTGTTCATTATTGCCTGTGGTGAGAAAATTCTTTGTTTTAGTACTAGTGCAAGAATACTTATATATTCATAGTGGGTGAAGTTTGGTACATATTCATGGAGGAAAGGGGTAATACTTAGAGCTTTTGTACTTTGCTTTAATAAGATTATCAGTGTATGTTTTGAATGTCATGTTCATGAATGTATTCCATTGTGTAAATTGATGTTAAATGAGAAATACAAATTTCAGGTGCCTGTATTTCAAGGATGGGCAGAACAAGGCATTCTCACAGCATCAGATGGGCTAGGATATGTATCAATTTAATGGTAATTCCAGCTGAAAAATGGTAATAATGTTTAACCAGGTTTTCCGAAGGAAAAAACTGGTTATTAGATTGGCGAATGCGGGCGGGCTGGCTGGCTGGCTGGCTGGCGGGCTGGCGGAATAAGCTTGTCCGGGCCATAACTATGTCGTTCATTGTCAGATTTTAAAATCATTTGGCACAATTGTTCACCATCATTGGACGGTGTGTCGCGCGAAATAATTACGTCGATATCTCCAAGGTCAAGGTCACACTTTGAGTTCAAAGGTCAAAAATGGCCATAAATGAGCTTGTCCGAGCCATAACTATGTCGTTCATCGTCAGATTTTAAAATCATTTGGCACATTTGTTCACCATCATTGGACGGTGTGTCGCGCGAAATAATTACGTCGATATCTCCAAGGTCAAGGTCACACTTTGAGTTCAAAGGTCAAAAATGGCCATAAATGAGCTTGTCCTGGCCATAACTATGTCATTCATTGTGAGATTTTAAAATCATTTGGCACATTTGTTCACCATCATGGGACGGTGTGTCCCACGAAAGAATCACGTCAATATCTCCAATGTCAAGGTCGCCACGACTAAAAATAGATTTAAAAAAAAAAAAAATTACAAAGGGGGTTAATTTTTTTTGGTCATTTCAAAAGTTCAGTTTGAGTTTTCTCCCTTTATCAGATTTTTTTTTCACAATGAAAACCTGGTTTTGTGACAATTTTGTCCCTTGTCTTATTTAGCCCTACTTTTTAACAGTAAAAATCCCTACTTTGCCCTACTTTTTGCTAAAATCTTGCCCTACTTTTGCCATAGTTTTTGTGGAGAGGCAGTTGAAAGCCTGCTCATGGAGCTGCACATTTTGAGTGGTGAAAGGTCAAGGTCAAGTTCATCCTTCAAGGTCAAAACTCAAGGTCAAAGGTCAAATTTTTAAAATATTGAAAATGGCAACTTGATATTCGGCATGCATGTGTACCTTGTGGAGCTGCACATTTTGAGTGGTGAAAGGTCAAGGTCATCCTTCAAGGTCAAAGGTCAAATATATGGCTTTAAAGCGGCGCAATAGGGGGCATTGTGTTTCTAACAAACACATCTCTTGTTATTATTTTATTTTTGAAAGACCGTCAAACCATCCCACTCAAGCTTTTGCTATCAAACTTGAAATATAATCTTATATGTTTGTTTTATGTTCAATCAGAGCTCCAGATAAGGTTTTGTGAAATTCTTAAATTACTACAAGATTTTCAAAAAGAATTCTTAACTCTGAAATTTTATTTTTAACGTTACTACTAAGTTTTGGAAAATAATTCTTATTTTTTCTTAATGACCTAAAAATAAATAATAATGGTTATTTTCATGCAAAAAAAAATCAAAATAAACATACTAGCAACTTTATTTATACGAGTTCAACAGTGTCTTTTCAGTATTATACAATTTTATTTTTCAAATACCTTCATATACCCAAACTGTGCTTAGATTCCATGCCTTAGATGAATTTTTACATATTTTACAATTAAAACGGGTCTCCCCTTCAATCTTTTCAACGATTAGCCACGGGACTTGTCCCTTCCACTCGTTCAATGTTTTTTTGTGTGTTTAAGTTTGGACCCGTCGTGTCGCGTTTTTGTTAAGCTTTTCCGACTGTGTCGGCAACTGAACATACAACATCGTATAAGATCTTTTCTATAATGTCTTTCTAAACATTTAACTTCGGCTCACTTTGCGTACAATATGTTAAAAGCGTGTTTTTGGACGCTTTGCAGTTTTTTAGGACGCTCTTTGGGCGCCGCCATTGTTTTTTGACAGATAGACTGCATACGCCGCTTTTATTGGAAAAAATGCGCATTGTTACACAAACCCGATAACCATTCTATATAAGCACCGCAAAGATCTTTAATACGCGAAAAGAACTCAATAAAACTCGATACGAACCGATGTAAAAATAATATTCGTAACTTGATTTTGTAATCCTTAATGGTACGACAAGATTTAAAAATAAATACGTAACGCACTTGAAAATTATTCGTAATTACGAAAATACGACCCTTATCTGGAGCTCTGTCAATAGATTGTGGAAAATATACCTGAACTCAGAATCGACTATAATGTATTACTTCTTTAAAACATTAGCGATCAATATGTTTCAATTATGGTCCACTTCCAGTTAGAATATGACTATATTACACCTTATTGAATATGAACAATTTCCCCATGATGGCTTACGTTTACTGTCAAGCACTCGAAAAGTCGAGCGCCCTGTCTTCTGACAGCTCTTGTTTTTATTTCTTTTAATGACAACAAGGGTAAACCATGTCTTAATATGACATACAGTTTCCAAAATAGTAAATAATGATTATGGAATTTGTCAAAGTACAATTTTTTTTATTTTATACATGTTTATTTTACAGCGGTTTCAATTGTCCCAAATTTCAAATCTGGAAAATTAGGCTGGGGGTCGTGGGCCACAGGAACCCAAGGGAGCCCTCACTAAGTTAACTTCAGTGATTTTATTTGCCCTAAATTACCGCCGATATTCGGCTGCTTCCCAATTGCAAAAATCGACGTTTTTTTCCAAAAATCTTATCAAAATTTCCCAAATGAGGACCAAATTTTCCCAATAAACCCAATTAGATTACAATGTCATTTAAGATGTCCTAGAACCAGTGCCGATCAAGCTTGTCGAGTCATCGCCGAACGACAACTGACTTACGTATTGGTTTGCAAATGGAGCCGAATATATATGATTACATTGCCACTCATCTCTCTCTATATTGCGGAGAATACCGACGATAGTCGATGTATCCGGATTGAGCACGCCTGCTTTTACACACGTCCACGATGGCGGCAAGCAGACGAGAAATTTCAATTAAAGGCGAAAATGATAAATAACATTCGAATTAACAACGGTTATCATATGGTTATAAGTGAATTATTTAATGGGTGTGTCAATTATTGCAAAATACTACGTTTGAGATTAAAATATATTTATTAGAAATCTGCAAAGTGAATGTGCGTCATGGAAACGAGTGTTGCTGTTGGAAAATTGGAGTTCAGTCTATTCACAAAGTTAAAGCATTTACGATAAGTATCGTTCAAAAATGGAAAGAGACAAACATGATTTGATTTATATGTTAGTTGATCTGTGTATACTCAGATTCATATGCATATTCTGCTTTATTATGTTTGTCATGCTGTACAGTTTACTGAAATAGCATTGAACTCAGGTTGTCAAGTGCAAGATATTGAAAAGGTAAACAAATTAAATATATTATTTAAACTCCATTTAATACAGGATTAACACAACCTTGAACACTAAAGCGTGTTTGTTTATATTTGTTTATGTTTTTCCCATATGAAGTATAATTAAAAAAATACTGAATTAAATTTATACTCTTAAATGGGTTATGATCAATTGGTGTATATAAGAATCTATAGATTATTGCAAGTTTAATATGCATGGGGAAGGATATTAACGTAATATTGTCTTCATTGTAAGAAGACATTACAGCAGCACTTTATAATAATATAAAATTGATGTCAAATATGCACTTAAAAACAATTTTAATTCTGTTACGTATAATCATATTTTTAACGCTTAATGTTTCCCAATTTCATGGTTTATCACGCTATTTTTCCCAATTTCATGGTTTATCGCGCTAATTTTCCCAATCCAAATGACACAGGCTGTAACAAATAAAAGCAAAAAATATCACTGTACTTTTTTTATAGTTTTTCCAAATGCAATTTATATTGAATACAATTAAAAAATAATATAAACCACACCGCCTGTATGACCACATAATTATGTATTCTTTATTCTATTTTTCTATAAAGAACTTTGAACATGAATTATAATCAACGAAAAATACTGTGTCTGAAAATGACAGTCCAAAAAATTGTACGTCTTATGCACATAAAAAAGTGCATATTACTTGCAGAAAATGAAAACCAGTAACCTAGCAAATATGTAATTAATATACAATTTGGTTGACATATTGCTTAACAAAAGCATAGTTTGTGAGTAAGAAACAAAAATTTAATTATAATTTTTTAATTTCAATCGATAATCGGCAGGAAGGTTTAACATCATCGACATTTAACTAATTATTTAATTATCATACTTCTGATCGATAGTCAGAAGAAAGGTATAAAGTGATCAGCTTAGAAATAATTATACGCCCAATAACAAAATTTAGGGTCCTATATATTGGAGTGAGCTTAATGTCTGTCTGTCTGCCTGTTGGTCAGTCTGTCTGTCGGTCTGTATTGTAAGTGTCCGCTCTCTATCACAAGTTGTTTTCATCTGATCTTCACTAAACTTGGTCAGATGTTATATCTAGATTATGTCCAGGTCAAGCTCGAATATGGCAGGTAAAAAACTAGGTCACGGGGTCACTTAGTGTGTTTTAAACATTGAGCATGGTGTCCGCTCTCTACTTCAAGTAGTTTTCATCTGATCTTCACCACACTTGGTCAGAAGTTGTATCTAGATGATGTGTTGGTCAAACTCAAAGATGGACCATGCTGTGTCAAAAACTAGGTCACAGGGTCACTTAGTGCGTTTTAAACATTGAGCATGGTGTCCGCTGTTTTTTGTGAAGACAACATGCAATAATTCTGTGTCAAAATTCGGCATGTGGGGGTATTCGTCACGTCTGTGACAAAGCTCTAGTTTATTTATTTGTTACGCTTCTATTCATGTTTATCTTTGAATCCGACTTTTGCCACCCGCTGCTATATTATACAATTGGTAGGCAGACAACAATATCAAAGTATTCTCAAAGTGTACAGTGTCTGCACATGAATGACCCAATATTACCTGATAGATTCACCCATGTATAAACGAGCTCAATGTTGCTTGGCCAGCTACCATGTGCACTTCAATAACAATAAGGGCAAGCGATGTCTCATAATCAGGTACAGACCAGGTTTTGTTTACTTTCGAATTGCGAACACTTTCATTGAAACAAAAAGACAAATAAAGGAAACCAGTCCTGGTTAAAATGGCGGATGTTTTCAACAAAATTCTCAATATTTTTCGCTGATGGCTCAAATGGCAAACGACGGCGCAAGCCCTGCCAATCTTCATGAGACTTGGTCAGAACATTTCTTCTATTGATATAGTGTTTTTCCTAAGCCCTTTTTGCGTGGCGCTGCACCACGCCGCCTTTCTCAAGTGCCACTCTGCCCTTTTCAAAGGAAAAAGCTGCCACTTGCCCTTATTGATAACATCTTAATTGCCCCTGGACCAAACTTCTAAGCCTACTGTATCTGAGTATGGCCCCAAGGCAGCAAAGATTTGCGCGGTTGTGAATTAGTCATGCCTGAATAACGACGTGTCAATATCAATCGCTATTATTATATAAATGTCAGTGTCTTTGTTATACCGTCCAAGCCCACTTATCGGTCCGTAATGTGTACTCCTCAACAATAAAATAGTGGACAGATACTTGGGAGACTTATGATGAAAACCTTGATGTTATCCTGGTGGAAATTGTGCATTTCATTCATAATAATTATAATACTTAAATTTTATAGACTACTTTTACTCTCCTGAAGTTCACCTGCTCAGAATACAGTCCAACCCCTACTTCCCGTCACCCCTCATCGCCGGTAGCCCCGTGTAGGCGGCCGGTCTGTGCCGCGACTGTCGATAAACACTATATAATGCATCCATCTTTAGCGGAAACCCCGTTTCTCCGGCCAGCGGCCAGCAATTTTGCATCCCAAGTGTTAAATTCCCCCCATATGAGTGGTCACGCGCGAGTAAGTCAGTCATGTACACTGGCAAAATTACACCGACGCAACGGCGAAAAAATCGATACGTACTTCCGGTCTGCAGTTTATGCTCTGCAGTACTGAAGCGTGATGTGTGATAAACATTTTGACAGCCAGTTTGCAAAATTGCAATTAATTAGCGGCAGATTATCGGGTTATCGGGTTAAAGCAATATTCAACCGTTTGATCTTTTTGTTTCCGCACATTTGAATATCATCTATTAGTACTGGAAAAGAGATTCTTAATTTATAATTGATTATTTGTAGCTGTTGAATCATACTATTTCAAGCACACATTAAGGACAATTATCGGCTTATTAAAAGTTTAAAAGAACAACGCAACTTTTAACCGAAATAAACTGCTCTACGTGTTCTCTGTGCTACAAAGTTTTTATCCAAAAATCAATACACGCTTGCATGGGTATGACATGACATTGTACATTGGTGCATAATTTTCGCACGCTTTTGTCCGGACAAAGGAAATACATGAGGACCTTTTTGATGCTAGGATTTGTAAACGTCTCTTTAACATAAATCAATCGGGAGTGTGTTTTGGATTACAAATTATGATTCTCATTTGGGAATTTAACAAAACATTTATATTTGTTTTATCTTTACAATGATTTCAATATTAATTTTGATAAAACCATTTACGCGGTGAAATAAATGTTTTTATAATATTATGCATGAAAAGCACGATTAACAGTAGGATTACACCTGGTTGCTTTTATCAGTCTCTTAAGTAACTGGCCACGATTTTATCGTGGAGGAGATCACTGTCGGGACCAATTCGTGCGGTAGGTATTACAAAGACATAAAACTGCAATTAACCAATTAAATCATCGATTGATAGTGACACGGGAGTTATTCACGCATAACTGATTCACAACTGTTCCCATCTTAAGTGCATTGGTGCCATACAACGCGCATTCTGTAAACAACGAATCATGAGAATGATTCTTTTTCATTGACTTGATTCTGATGAGGATGATATTGATGATGATTAGAAAGATGAATGGAATATTTTTTTGAATGAAAATGTTGTTTTATAGCTGACTTTAGAAAGGAAGAAATAAAATTATTTTAAGTCTATACATTGTTAAGTACATGTACACATATTTACCATTTTGTTTATACAAAAATTGAACAGTTGGCCATCAACTCTAGACTCCCTATGACCCAACCCCCTCTTAAAAGGCCACCCCGCTTAAGCAGCCAATTTGGCCGTTTCCCTTGACTGGCTGCTTAAGAGGGGTTGGACTGTAGTCCTTTGTTCAACAGGTAAGCATCGTAGGGCCCATGGTTCTCTTGTGTTAATCATTGCAAATGATTCCACTAATTACTGCTTACCAGCTTTGTTGTTTTGAACATGTGTGTATTTTCAAACCTGTTTTTTTGAGGCTCACTGTGTAATTGACACTGTGTTGTCCTAAACTCAAACAATGCCATGCAATGTTTTCATAACAGGTGTTTCTTGCTTATAAATGGACCGGTCGATGAATGGGCGACATCCTTTTTGACCATTATGGGTGACAAACAGAGAGCCATCATATACATTCATTTCTTGCTTTTCTTTATAAATTTGAGTGCCCACACATTTGTCTTTTTGTCTAACATGACATTTCATGATGAAAATATTAATGCATTCAAAGTATTTGAAGACAATTATTTTCACAGAGGGACATCAATAGTCCGTCATATTTTAATAATTTAAACTAAAGCTTTTAGATTTTTGTGTAATTTACAAAACAGGAAACAATGCAATAATATTTTAAAAGTACTGAATAAGCTTCATAAACATATTTCACTTTATTTTTGTCAGTGAATCGATGAAGTAGGTGCTTTAAAGGGACTGTCAACCACGAATGATGAAAAAAGTTCTAAAATACCTTATTTTCTTACAATTATTAGTTTATATTGATTAAAATATCACGACTGGTATATTATATTACTTGAACAAAATTCATATTTTCAGTATATTTGGTAATAAAATTTCGCGATGTGAAATAAAAAGTACATTGCGAAAATAGGTGACATTACAATATACACACTATAACAGTGTCCGACAAATTTCTTATTTTTCAGGTAGCCCACTGGGCTACCAATAAAAATATTTGGTAGCCCATAAAATTTTCCTACAAAATGATAAGAGGCAGGTTTTCATTTTTATTTTATTTCTTCATTTACATATACATAATATGTATACATACAGGGACCTATACAAACAATATATGTTTGTATAGGTCCCTGATACATACATATACATAAAACAGCAAGTAGTCTGATGTACACAGTCAATATCGTAAATTAATGTTACAGTACAGGCATCGTGTACTTGAATGTAAATGTACCAAAGAAAATCATATACTACATGTAGATATTACATGTATGTGTACTTGTATGTGTACTTAAATTCGGACAAAACGTTAGGTCGGAAACGTAAACACAGAGTTTACGAAGAGTTTCGTATGGTGTTAATCAATGCAATTGCCCTTTTTAACAACAAATACCAAGTTTCAAGAAATCAAGAGTATTAAATCATTTATTTACTTGTGTCCGACTTTAAGTACTGTCCGAATTTACGTATTGCATTCGTATGTTACGACACTTGTGTGCAGTCAGTATACAATACAATAATTGTTTCAATAATGAAGGAACTGATACAGCGTAACGGTAACGATACAGCGTGTTTACATTATATTTTATTAAGAGGAAATGTCAATGCCAAATAATTCGCGAGATACCCCGGTACTTTAGTTGAAATTCACAACGAAACTTTTAATGGAAATTAAATGATCTCAATGTTGTACCCGCTACGAAATTTTTATTTACAAATAAATACACCCACGCCAATTTTCGCGCGCTTTTTATCTGGACAAAGAAATTCATTTATTAAATGTAGAATTTTGTAACCTTAAATAGCTGTACACAACGCGTGCAAACCGTGGCAGGTGATTTACACATGTTGCAATACAACGGTCCTGATTGGGAGCTTATTTCATCATATCTTTAAAAAAATACAAAATACAAATACAAATTTTATTTCAAGTCGGTTTGTACATAACAAGTATAACATTAGCGATGTATCGCTATTGACCGACATAATATAACAACATACATATAACAAATATACAGTTGAGCATTACATGAAATTTACATTATATAAACAAACAGTATCGTCCTTGAGTTGAGATCAATTATAATAAATAAATAAATATATTAACCTGAATACAATAAACTTGATTATTTTAACATGTTAAAAACGAAAGAACTATGGCATGTGATATACAATTATAATATTTAGACAGTTAAGATCATAGCATTATTAAAAATAAATTAAATATAACTTATAAGAATAAAAATTGTGCTGTAGTTGATGATCTTGACCTTGGTCTAAGAGCAGCTATAAGAAAAAAAAATAAAAAAATAAAAAATAAATAAGGTAAAAGTCTGACAATGGATATGGACACTAAAGTGTGATAGATAAAAAGAAAACAATTATCCCCCAAATCAGATTTGAAAGAAATGTTCAGCAGCTACTTCACAAAAACACAAGCATAATGAGTTATTTCAAATGGTACATAAAGCTTTATTCAAAATCTGATGAAAAGAAAGTACACTTGGCAACTGCCATTAATATGTAACAAACAAAAATTTCATGCACAACATAATATAACATGCTGAAAATAGCAACTGAAAATCTGATGAAAAGAAAGTACACTGGGCAACTGCCATTAATATGTAACATACAAAAATTCATGCACAAAATAATATAACTTGCTGAAAATAGCAACTGAGGGTTAAACTGGCAAAAGCAAATAACAAGAACATATAATACAAGCCATACTAGGTACAACAGCAAGAACATCTGCAATCCTCTCCGTCCCACGAGCCTATCAGACTTCGGAACTGGTTAAGTCCCGTCACATATCCCTGAAGTGCTAGGGTAACGAGTTCCAGAGCCTGGGGGCTGCGGAACGGAAAGACTTAAGACCATAACTGGTACTTCTTACCCGTGGGATTTCAGCTGTATTAGTGTACCTAAAAGAGTAAGAGTTATTTTTAATTTTAATAAGATCATGAAGATATGTTGGTGTCTGTTTATTAATTATCTTGTAGGTTTCAATAGCCATTTGTCTTAGTCTTCTTATTTTTAAGCTTGGCAGTTTTGATTTGCTAAGCAACCCTTCATAATCAGACTTATAGTCATTATAAATAAACCTTAGAGCTCTTTTCTGTATGTTTTCTATTTTTTGAGTTTTTATTTCTCCACAGAAATGCCATGTTAATGGGCAGAAATTGAAGTTTGAGAGAATGAATGAGTAATATATATTAAGTTTGCCAAGTTTACAAAGATTCCTACCTATATGCTTTAGAACATTTAATTGTCTGGATGCCTTTTTACATAAGTTGGAAATGTGTTTGTCAAAATTTAATTTAAAATCTAATGTAACCCCTAGTAAGAGAACCTCATCCTCACAGTTTATTTTGTTTCCTGACAAGTCAAAAGAGATATTAGCTTTGTGAGTTTTAGACCCTATTGCGATTGCCTGAAATTTATCAGGATTAGCTTGCATTTTATTGTCTGAGAACCATTTTATTAAGGATAAACTGTCATTTTCTAAGGTAGATTTAACTATATCTAGATTATGATGTGCAAAAGATAAGGTATTATCATCAGCATAATTGTACAGATTACTCTCTTGAACAAAATGAAAAATGTCATTGATGAATATATTAAAAAGGACGGGACCTAATATTGAGCCTTGGGGTACACCTTTATAAATTTCTTGAAAGTCACTTTTAAATTGACCTATTTTAATACATTGTTTTCTTTCACTCAAGTAACTAATGATTAATTGTAAAGATTTTTCAGATACACCATAATACTTTAGTTTTAGGGAGAGGAGATCATGAGGCAGACAGTAGAACGCTTTGGACAGGTCCATTAAAACTGAGGCAACATATTTGTTTTCATCTAAAGCCCTTTTCCAGTCTTCGATTATTTTCAGTAAAGTTGTCTGGCAGCCATATCCAGGTCTAAATGCAGATAGATAAGTATTGAAATGCTGGTCAAAAAATTTAGTTAGTTGAGTATTTATAGCCCTTTCAAAGATTTTTGATATTGTGGGAAGGATGCTGACCGGGCGATAGTTTCGTTTTTCAAGTGTACTATTTTTCTTGTGTAAAGGTGTTACTTGAGCTATTTTTAATTTATCTGGAAATACTGAGTTTTCAAAGGATTTATTAATTAGGGATGTAATACTTGTTGATATAGTATCTTTTGAGAGTTTAAGTAATTTTGGTGATATACCATCAGCACCAGTGGCTTTTTTACAATTCAAATTATCAATTTGTTTCTTGACAAAAGAATCCTGTACGGGTTGAAAACTTAATTTAGATTCAATAGTGTTTGTTGATTTAATTGAGACTATGCTGGGATGGTTTTCATCTACTGATACTGAGTTATTTCCAATATTTTGAGCCACATTAACAAAAAAATCATTGAATATGTTACATACTTCCTGTTGATCAGTAATAATTTTATTATGTTCACATAGTGCAGTGTCCTTTTTGGTGGAATTACCTTTATTTGTCAAAAATGGTTTCACTGTTGGCCAAAAATCAGCAGATTTGCATCCCCCAACACAGCGGTCAATAAAATACTTGTCCATTGATTTCCTCCTAATACTAGTTACCAAATTTCTTTGCTTTCTAAAGTTTTCCCAGTTTTGAGACGTTTTATTTTTCTTGTATTTATTCAAGAGCATTCTTTTCTTATAAATTGCATTTTTAAGTGTTTTGTTCATAAAAGGAACTGGTTTTTGTAATATTCTTTTCTTTTTTATAGGGGCATGTTTGTTTGCAGTTTCTACAAAGATTTCATTAAAATCATCGTACATTTTATTTACATCATTATGACTTGTGTTTAGGTTTAAAAGGTTGTCATTTAGGTCTGAATTAAAATCATCAACATTAAAACTTTTAAAACTTCTGTATAAGCTAAATCTATTTTTTGACTTTTGAGTTTCCTGTTTAAATTGGACACCAATGAAATTGTGGCAATCACTCAACCCGCAGTCAAAATTACAAATATTACCCAAAAAATTATTATTATTGGTTAATACTACATCAAGAAGTGTTGGGTTGGCTTTATTTGAGAAACAGGTTGGTTCCGACACAATATTTACTAAGTCAAAAATATCACATGAGTTTTTTAATGTTTGACATTTCTCATCTATAAGCATATTAAAATTGAGGTCGCCAATGACCAATATATTTTCATATTTGCAGAAAGCTTTGTCAAGGGTATAATCAAAGTTTTCTTGAAACTTCTGATTTGACATAGATGGTGGTTTATATGTACCAAGTATCAGCCATTTACATTTATCAAAATTTACCTCTACAAAGATGGATTCGATTTCATCCAAATTCTAACTGGGGTTTCCTTTCGCCAGCAATATCTGACCTTAGGTATGCTATGAGACCTCCACCATTTACATCTCTATCAGCTCTCCACATATGGTACTTGTCAACTGAAAATTGAGAATCAGGAAAAGAGTTATCAATTTTAGTTTCAGCTATAAATAGAATATCAACTAGACCTTCATGTAAAATTTCTTGTATACTATAAAACTTATTTCTGAGACTGTTTATATTTAGATAACCGCATGTAAAGCGCTTTGGGTGTTGTTTTTTCATTGTCGTCAGAGGTTTGAAATTGTCAATGTTTTCATCACAGTTTGTGGAATCGAAAGAGTCATCTACTGATAAATAGGATTGTTCGAAGAAGCTGTCTGAGAAGTGGAACTTGTCACAATGAGGGCAAATCCATGGGTTGGTGTTGTTTGAAAGTTCCACATATTCCTTGGGAGTTATGCTTGCACATTTAATGTGCCACCAGAAATAACATGCTTCGCAGAGTACAGCTTTACTGTTCCAAGCGATAGCCTTCGGACATGTGTTATTGCCACATGGTTGCCGTGCCGGCCCAGGGTTCGTCGCTATGTCTCCGGACAAAAGTATTAAGTAAATAGATAGCCAGTATTTTATAGGCATTGGTTTTGATTTCACTCTGCGTGTATGCGTGAGATGGTAATAAAATTGAAACAAGCTGTTGGATGTACATATATAAATGTTACCAATTTTGAAATAAATATTTGTTGGGTGTATTGATTGGTTTTCACTAACTTCTCCAACGAATATCCTCAGTTCCTTGTTACAGTGGTTCACTCGAGGTTCATTTTGGATAAATTTGTCTTCATCATGAACAGGAGGACTGCCAAATACCAGTAGGAGAGCCAAAATCTTCAAAACGGTCGTTATTTTCTCCATACTTCCGTGTTTAGGTTTTGTGTCAAGGTCACTGTTGTTCTGTGCCTTTAGACGCTTGACAAATTGAGTTTTTAATGAGCGCCTGAACTACGTGGTAATGAGCGGCTTTTTTTCAAGCGTCTGGTGATCCGGATTCACGATAAAAAATGTCAAAAGTCTATTAAAACCATCAAATAATAGAGTCGATGATTGGTAAAGTACTCCGTTATGCTAGTTTTATCGAAATATTGAAGTAAAGTTCTTCTTTGGTGCTCCAGTAATTTAGAAATTGAAGTTTTCTTCCGGAGGTTTTTTGCACCTGTGGTTACACACCACTAAAGACATTAGGATTAGAATAGAACCATATGCCGAAATTTATTTGACACTTTAGAAAATTTCAAATGTTTGTGTTTATGACTCTTATTGTCTATATTACCCACCCATTATTTGGTTTTAAAAATATATATCGGGCATATATGGGATTATTGATTAACAGTCGATTAATCCAATTATTAATTGACTATGCAAACCAATTAGCAGGTGTTAACCGCGTTCACACCGTTGTTATTAATATTCATTTTCGGTTTCGTTACCGTTTTGAATCCGCTATTGTTTTGATTTATTTAATGTTCTGCGTCCTTTGATATTTAACGACATCAAAAACGCTGTCGCCATTACTCATTGTTGCGGTTAACAAAGAATTCAAAACTGCGAAATGATGTTGCATCATGTGCGCCAACTATCCAACCGGCTCTCATTATATTATTAGCAGACGACAAATGTTGATTCTGATTGGATGATTAAAATACACTGTTACTGTTTACGACATTACCGCAAGTGATCGGTTACTGATTAGATAATTGATTGCACTTTGTTATTGGATTATAAGCAATACACAGTGTACAAACACATGGTCAGCGTGTTTATTCTACGTATGTCTGTCAATAAACCGGGCTACCACTCTTATAAATTTATAGTAGCCCGGCGGGCGTCGGCTGGAAAATTTCAGTAGCCCGATGAAAAATTTCGGTAGCCCCCGGGCTCCGGGCAATGGATTTGTCGGACACTGCTATAAATAACGCAAGTAGATTGATCATGTTATATATAAGAGTTATACAATTCACTAAAATTTACATTCCTGGGTTTACCACATGACGATGATGATCAATCTACTGGCGTTATTTATAGTTAACTGGTAGTTATACCTGGTAGACATACCCAGTAAAATTTATTACCAAATATACTGAAAATATGAAAACTTAACAACTTTTTTCAAGTAATATACCAGTCATGATATTTAAATCAATATAAACTAATAATTGTAAAAAATACGGTATTTTACAACTTTTCTTTTCTTTGTCGTCATGGTTGACCGTCCCTTTAAACTTGATGTAGAACGCAATAAAAGAATTGTCATGCTGTTTCCAATTAAATGTTCCAATAAGTCCCTTCAGGAGAGACAAAGAAAGATTTGACATTAAAATTAAATGCTTCTTCCTGATGTTTGACAGCTTGTTTTTGTTTTCTTAATGTGGAAGCAACAAATTCATAATTAGTCTCAGAGGACAAGGAGTAATATTGCTACAAAATGGCATCTGACTTGCATTAAAGGGGTGCATTGATTGCTAATTGGAAAACTTAACATAATTTTCTCTTTAAATAAGAATTCATTAGTTTGACTAGTCACTAATAAATATATTCTAAAGGAACATATATAATTCAAAATAGTTTTGTGACTTTTTATGCCCCTGGATCCAATGATCTGGGGTATATTGTTTTTGGCCTGTCTGTCTGTTATTGTATGTGTGTCTCTGTCATTGTATGTGTGTGTCTGTCTGTCCCAAAACTTTAAGGTTGGTCATAACTTTTGCAATATTGAACATAGCAACTTGTTATTTGGCATGCATGTGTATCTCATGGAGCTGCACATTTTAAGTGGTGAAAGGTCAAGGTCATCCTTCAAGGTCAAATATATGACTTCAAAGCGGCACAGTTGGGGGCATTGTGTTTCTGACAAGCACATCTCTTGTTCAATTTATGATCAGTTCAATTTTTTTTCCATTTAAAATAATGTTCACATTTTGCTCAATTTATGAAAGAATGTAGTTCTCTAGCATAAATGAGTCAACAGCTAAATTTTCTTCGTAGAATAGTAGTACTATCAAATGTTGGCGTAGGCTTTTGTGTAAGTGTCTTTGTAATTGTCTAGTTTGAGGTAAATGATCCAATTTAGAAGGATGGGAGAGTCCACTAGGCATCAATGGGTAAACCACAGAAAAAAACATAAACAATTTATAAATACATTAAAGCATCAACAAGTAGTTCATTTAATCACTGTGGCTGTTGAAAAATTGAGTCAACTTCCTTTGCTTGCATTAGTCTTAGGCTGACATTTTGTTTGCAGGGTTATGCTTGACAACATTGCAGGTAGTAATCCCATTCGTTCCTTGTTGTCATTGTTGGCGCTCTCCTCTGCCTCCTTACATGTTCAAGTATCTTTAGCCACCATCTCCTGGTTGGGCTGATGGGCTATGGTCATGAGCTCTTTGTTGATTTTTAACCACTCCTCAATACTACTGTCTGATACACCAATTGCTGCACAAGTGTTGAGGAAATCTACTGATGAGAAGCATTGAAGCCCGCAAGATTTTTCTCTGTCTTCCAAACTTCCGCAGCATGGAAACCCTCAAACTCTCCATGGTTGTTGCTAGCTTCATTAGGACTGAGGATTGGTCCCCTAAGGCCTTCTGCCAGCAGCCATGAATGATGATAAAGCTTAAAAAATGTTAAATTAGTTGAGAGCTCCAGATAAAAATTTGGTCAAATTCTTATTTACTCCCTATTTTACAAATTAATTCTTATTTTACCCCCTATTTATAAAATTGATTCTTAACAATATATTACCAAATAATTTTGTATTCATTGTTATTGACACATTAACAATTCAACGTCATTTACGCAAGAGCTTATAAGTTCATCAATTATTGACGAAACCTGATGCTTTGGGTATTTGAATCTAATTGAAAGAATGCATGCAGCGTGGACTTTTGACACTGAAATGGCTTTTTTTGCCTTCCACGCTTCGATACATCGCTTCGGTCGGCCATTTTGATTTTTTATGTAAAAAGGTCACTGACCCTTCGGCTTAGGTCATAATGGCTTTTGGTCGCCATTAAAGTCATACCAAAAACTATAACATTTAGTTTTAATGACATTTTGAATAGGTATACAGTATATTACTTGTGTATAAAAATTACGTGTAATTAAAAAGGTACAATAAACAGTAATGACTCGCCTGCAATACTAGGAGAACAGAATCCAGACCGTTTGGCCTTTCGACCGTTCTTAGGTGTGGCTTTTCCTCAAAGCAATCGCTTGAGCGACATTGACTTAAAGTTGTAGTTTTAATTGAGCGCCTAGACGAGTCAAAACCGGGATGAAATGTTTACCATATATAATTTGCTACCGGAAGTTTTACGCACGTTAAAAAATTTCGAATTCGTGTTTTATTTTTTCAATGCGTAAACTTTACACAAAGATTTTAAATCTAAATCGTTATGTAAGAAATTTAATTTGTTTTTACGCTTTTACGCATGTTATCTGGAGCACTGAATTAGTTTAAAGAGGTAAGACAATGTAATAAATATATTGGAATGTATATCCCTTTCAGTGTTTGTTTTTTTTCATTCAAAATCATGCTCAGTAACCGGCCCCATTCCCAATGGAAACAAGTATATATTTTTCCCAAATGGGAGCTGAAAATTCCAAATAGACGATTCCCCTTCCCCCCCATTTTTTTTTTTAAGATCTCATTTTTTTAGCTCTGCGTTTTCGGAGAAAAACCCTAGGTATTGTCATAGCCAGCTTGTCGTGTCGTCCGCTGTCTGACGTCTGCAGTCCGCCGTCCACGTCGTGCTAAAAACTTAACATTGGCTCTAAAATCAAAGTGCTTCCACCTACAACTTTGAAACTTCATATGTAGATGTACCTTGATGAGTTCTACATGCCACACCCATTTTGGGGTCACAAGATCAAAGGTCAAGGTCATTGTGACCTTTGAAAAAACTAAAATTCTGACAAGCTTTCATTTATTCAAAACTGCACCCGTAGCCGCGCGTGGCACCCGTTATGCGGTGCTCTTGTTGTTCATCTCTCATCCATATACGTTCAACCTTGGTAAATGTAATACTGAAAACACATGTATTCTTCATTTTGAAGTGAATATTTGAAGTTTGAAGATTGATACAAATTGGCTGCAACATAATTGGATGCTGTAAAAATTAAGTTTCAAAATTATGGCCAGTTATTGTTACTGACTCAATGACTGGCATTCAAAATATTAAACTTCTTATTGGATTCATGAAATTTTATTTTATATGATGTGATTCTTTTACTTAAACAAAATGATGTAAATTGAAAATAAAAAACATCATATATTATAATATATTAACATTATTATCTTTTTTAACTGAAATAGCATGACTGCAAATCCTTAAATGGCAATTAAAGCACGACAAGACACTAATTGACCACATAGAAGAGTTACGTCCCATCACTAAGTTATACATAAATTACAGAATAGTCATCAGCTGCCATCATTATCCTCATCATTATCAGGACATCATTATTGATCATCCCTATTAGCATCATCATACTTAAAAAAAAGAAACCTTTGCCAGGTGTTGTTTCCATGGCACCTGCTCTTCCTTCTGAACAGGCTTTCCTACTACATGCATAAAGTAACCTTGTTTGAGGCCCAAATCCGTTATGTTTACAAGGTTTTTCTGAGATAATTGGCAGTTTGTCTTTGCTTTAAATGGAAGAGCTGTTTGGTATTCAGAAGAGTGTTCCAGTCCGGTAATGAATGTCAGTTTGCGAGGAATTAACTTCAGACAATGACTAAAATTTGTATGGATTATTCAAATGAAAAGGATCATCATTGTGTTCACATTTGATATGCAACAACCACTGTAGCCCATAGTGTCTCTGTAGAATAAATATTTAAATTTCAGATGTTAATTATACTTTCTTGAGTCATGCTTAGCGCTTTTGTATGTAAACTACGCCGTCTTGGAATTTTGCAGTTTTCCCATTTTGGGAATATAAATTTTGTCACTCATTTGTTACAGATTCCATTATGTAGTATGGGGACTTCCTTGTACAACTTTTCGTAGGTAGGCTTGTCATAGAGAACTAGGTTGTTCAACTTGTCAGTAATTTTTCATGAAGGATGATACAAATCAAACACTTTAAATTGTAAGTATCAATACCTGCTGGTTTGAATACTGTACGTTTAAGAGTTGAAGCTTGTCTTTGCAGACGTTTGTGTCCTTACTGACTGACAGTGGGACGGATGGATGGACAGAAGAGCAGGTAGACTGGAAATAAGGCAAATTTTCCTTAAAAATGGAGGCTTCGCTGGCTACTTCATTACTACTTCATTACTTAAACTCAAATGTCGTGTTAGCCCCCTTATTAAGCCAGCTGAGAGATTTCTGTTCTTACAAATTCATAATTTAATATGTGACTTTTATGACACCTATATATCTAGTTTTGTGTTCTGACAGACAAAGTGACAGACTTTCATGGTGCTTTCAGTATAACCCCTTTGCTAGCTGCTTCACAGGCACAATTTCTACTATACTACAGGACCTTACATGAAAATGTAGGATTCCTGTAGTATGTGATGTAAATTTTTACATTTCCATACTTAAATTATGCACCATTGAAATTAATAATGATGAAGCTGACATTGACTATTCAATGAATTAACACTATCATACAAATATTTGTAGACCTTACACAATTTGTTCATGCCACATTTTGTTAGAACATACATCACATATTTTAATCAATCAAGCATCGTGACAGTCAAGCCATTTTTAGCATAAACTACAGAAGTCTAAAAAAACTTATTCAGGTTATTATAAAACAGGATGTTGCAGGAATCAAGGTATTTAACCCTTTTCCCCATAAGAAGCAAAGTGAAAATGGCTTTTGCAACCACTGTAAAACCTGAACAGCCTGCGAGTAACTTTCAGTCTGTTCAGGTTTAATGCTGTTTGCTTCTTATCAGTAACTAAGGCTTGGAAATGAAACCTTTAAATCTTGAGTATGGTATTTAATTAAATGTAACTTTCTAAGGGACTACAAATGTGTCAAAATACATATCTTAGTGGTAAAGGGTTAATTATCCCCATGCTCCGAATTGGAGCGGGGGTATTATGTGGTTATCTCCGCTGTGTGTCTGTCCATCCGTCCGTCTGTCTTGGCTACTATCTCCTCCTACACTATTAGCACTAGAACCTTGAAACTTAAACACATGGTAGCTATGAGCATATGTGCGCCAGTGCACTATTTGGTATTTTGATCTGACCCCTGGGTTAAAAGCTGCGGCGTGTGGATACGCGTCTGCCGCGCCATTTCTAGTTTAGCCTTGTCAGGCTATGCAGAGGGGCGCCAAGATTTTTGTTTGCATAACATTTCCTATACCATCCAACAAGCCCCATGCACTACCAATGCCCAATTAATTGGAGTGAGTTCTCATATCCTTGACTTACCAATGACGCAGTTTTCTATTTTAATTGAACTGTTTTGCTTCTTTGTAATTGTAAACTTATAATGCTGAAGTATTTTTCTGCCTGACTATGATTTTTTTTTAAACTGAGGATACATCAAATTGAAGTCTTTGTCATCGTTTTCAAGCTGAGTTTTTGTTGGCCTTCACCACCTACCATCTTTTTTCAATATTTTATGTTTTCCTTATATCTTATTTTCTGCAACCAAGTGTTGGATTTTAACAAAACTTGCAGTGATGTTCTAGAAGTGATCCTCCACTTTATTAACCTCAAATTAAATGGAATACCTTTAACAGTATGGTAGAAGTCATAAACTATAACTAACAAGAAATATCTTTTTAAAAGATATACGGCTTTGATAGTGGTAGGAGTTGGTAAAGGTAAAGAGTTCAATGAATGAGATAAAAGACAGCGAATGTCTTTTTCTGGGTGGTTCTTAGCTGCATCACACGCAGTATGGGATGTTACGCGGAGTTTTTGCGGCTTATTTTACATTATTACATATTGCTGGTCATAAACCTATAGATATAAAACAGAAAACCAAAAGAAGAATGGAAGTAAAATAAAAACATATGAGTCACCCAGCAAACAATCTATATGGGTCCCATGTGGGCACCTATATGGGCCCCATGTGGGCTGCCAACATGGGACCCAGATGGGGAGTGCAACCGGGCTCCACATGGGTCCCATTTATTAAAGTACTCTCAACTTTTATTAACATATAGTATTACACACATATACATGGATACATACATACATAGCAGGAGGATCCCACGTTAACTATTCTACCAGAAAATTCTAAAATAATATGAAGATTCCTAACTTTTTGAATGTAACATCAGCAAAAATATTTTACATGAAGTTGCTAACGAAAACATGTTTCTATCTAATGTTCTATCCGCATGGAGTAATGTTACTCATAATCTATAAACCCAAACCAACAGTAAAACTATTTTATGGAACAATAAAGAAATAACTTCAAACAATAAGACGTTTTTCTATAACATTATATATGTCGACCAGTTATACGACTATAGAATTAAGGACTTCTATTATTTTGATATTAAATATATATTACATATACAGAATACCTTTAAGTATTTTCCTGATGTACTACACATTACTCAAAAGCATACCCATGCATATTAAATCTTTAACCAATACAAATAACACACCATGTACTCAAAGAACATTTGTAGAAAACATACTTGCAAGACTTAACAAAACGAACAAATATTTTATAAACTAGAAATGGCGCGGCAGAGGCCGACGCGTATCCCCACGCCGAATGTTTGACCTAGGTGTGCCCCAGGGTTGGTAATGGGGCCATGCATAGCTGAGATTGACCGTATTGTCATAAGAGAAGTTCATCATCAATTAGAAGTGAATTGGTGTAGAAATGAAGAAGTTATAGTAAAAGGCAATTTTGGGTGGGTGTGGTCTATGTGGGCAGGGCGCCCCAGGGTTGGTAATTGTGCCATGCATAGTTGAGATTGACCGTATTGTCATAAGAGAAGTTCAGTATCAATTTGAAGTGAATCGGTGTAGAAATGAAGAAATTATAGTAAAAGGCAATTTTGGGCGGGTGTGGTCTATGTGGGCGGGGCCCCTGGGTTGGTAATGGGGCCATGCATAGTTGAGATTGACCGTATTGTCATAAGAGAGGTTCAGTATCAATTTGAAGTGAATCGGTGTAGAAATGAAGAAATTATAGTAAAAGGCAATTTTGGGTGGGTGTGGTCTATGTGGGCGGGGCGCCCCAGGGTTGGTAATGGGGCCATGCATAGTTGAGATTGACTGTATTGTCATAAGAGAAGTTCAATATCAATTTGAAGTGAATCGGTGTAGAAATGAAGAAATTATAGTAAAGGCAATTTTGGGTGGGTGTGGTCTATGTGGGCCGGGCCCCAGGGTTGGTTATGGGGCCATGCATAGTTGAGATTGACCCTAATGTCATAAGAGAAGTTCAGTATCAATTTGAAGTGAATCCGTGTAGAAATGAAAAAATTATAGTAAATGGAATTTTTTGGTGGGTGTGGCCTATGTGGGCGGGCGCCCCAGGGTTGGGATTGGGGCCATGCATAGTTGAGATTGACCCTAATGTCATAACAAAAGTTCAGTATCAATTTGAAGTGAATCCGTGTAGAAATGAAAAAATTATAGTAAATGGAAATTTTTGGTGGGTGTGGCCTATGTGGGCGGGGCGCCCCAGGGTTGGGAATGGGGCCATGCATGGTTGAGATTGACCGTATTGTCATAAGAGAGGTCCAGTATCAATTTGAAGTGAATCGGTGTAGAAATAAAGAAGTAAATGTAAAATAACCTAAAAAAATGAGTGATAATTTCTGACGCGGCCCCACCCCAACCGCTATAACTTTTGACCCAGGGGTCAGATCAAAATTCCAAATAGTGCAGGGTCGCACATATGCTCATAGCTACCATGTGTGTAAGTTTCAAGGTTCTAGTGCTTTTAGTGTAGGAGGAGATAGTGGCCAGGACGGACGGACAGACGGACGGACGGACGGCGGAGATAACCACAATATCCCCACCTTTTTTTCAAAAAGCGTGGGGATAACTACAAATTAAAAATCCTGCAGAAAAATCAAAAACTCAAATAAATGGCAAATCCTTTTTCGAGAACAAGTCCATATTATTATCTTTGATATCTTCATACATTCTAGTTTTTTCATAATTGCACATGATATATATATATATATATATATATGACTTTTAAAATCTTTGAAAACTGGAATGCTGTTTCTTCTTTTGCAAAGGAATATATACCATTTCATTTCCAGATAAAAAAGATTGTATGCTTTCTTAGAAGATGAGCCTTAAAGGAATGGTTTAGGATCAATGGAGAAAACACTATCAATTACATTTACAACATTGCTTAATATATTTGATAAAAAAGCTTGAACTATGCAGCAGTCCTAGAAAAGATGGATCGTAGCTTCATCACCAAGATGCTCTTCAAACTCATCCATTTGCTCATATTGGAAGACTGATGTTCTCTGGCAGTTGCGTTGGCTCGTCATCAGTAGCTGACCTAGCCAAGAGCCGCTGCAGCATCCGCTTCATTTCCCTGTTCTCGTCTCTCATTGTTTCAACACAGTTAAAATCTGTGTAACTGCATCTGAAGACAGAGTAAAAAAAAAAATTGTACCTAAAATTATGTTGACAATAATATATACCACAGCTGGGTCGGATATAATTATATCAGATGTGTGCCGATATAACGGCGGCGGGCCCGATTTGTCCCAACAGCTGTTGTACGGCTAGGGCTGATTATAGACGTCTTGCACCGCTATGCCCGTCAACGTCAATTTGTTTCTTTTATTAGTAGAAGTATGTATTATTATAGATTACTAAATGACTGTGTATTTTATATTTTTATGTCCCCCACTATATTAGTGGGGGACATATTGTTTTTGCCCTGTCTGTCGGTCTGTTGGTCTGTCTGTTGGTCTGTTTGCGCCAACTTTAACATTTTGCGATAACTTTTGTTATATTGAAGATAGCAACTTCATATTTGGCATGCATGTGTATCTCATGAAGCTGCACATTTTGAGTGGTGAAAGTTTAAGGTCAAGGTCATCGTTCAAGGTCAGAGGTCAAATATATGTGGCCAAAATCGCTCATTTTATGAATACTTTTGCAATATTTAAGATAGCAACTTGATATTTGGCATGTATGTGTATCTCACGGAGCTGAACATTTTGAGTGGTGAAAGGTCAAGGTCAAGGTCATCCTTCAAGGTCAGAGGTCAAATATATGTGGCCCAAATCACTTATTTTATGAATACTTTTGCAATATTGAAGATAGCAACTTGATATTTGGCATGCATGTGTATCTCATGGAGCTGCACATTTTGAGTCGTGAAAGGTCAAGGTCAAGGTCATCCTTCACAAGGTCAAGGTCATCCTTCAAGGTCAAACATCATATAGGGGGACATTGTGTTTCACAAACACATCTTGTTAAAGTTGGATTCTCTGTTTACACCAATTATTTATGTAATTAACTATCAGGCATTTTATAAGCTGTAATTCCAATACTGAAATTATTTTAAGTTTAAAGTTTCAAGCACAAAAATTAGTTACTTTGTCCTATGAACTGTCTTGCGGAAGGCTCTTCAGCTGGACTTAATGGGAGTGACCGGCCTCTGTCATGCACTGCTGGACATTCCTTGTAAAGACGATGTTGGCAAACGAGGCGGTGTTGAATATTTTATTTTCTGAAATAAATGTACAATAAACATTACGAATTTAATTATTTCTTAATACACAGACTTTTTTAATATTCTGCAAATATGTTTAAATAATCATTAAAATTTGTCCACAGGCAAACAACCTTGGCTTGAGTGCATGTAATCAAAGACCTATACAAAAAACATTATATATTACGTCTTTGATGTAATACGTTTAAATTAATATTATCAATGTATGAGATAAGTAAGATTCTCATGCATTAGCATGATTACTAATTTAGTGTTCCATTTTTTCAGACATGCGCCTGTCTGCTATAAATAGTTTGTATTGAATTTTAGGCAGAATTAAGTTGAATTAAGCAGTTTAACTAAGAGATAACGTAACGACTTACGTCGCGAAAATACATGACAAAGGCAAAGCGAATAAAAAAGTCTATAATTTGCAATTCAAATTATTAAACACACAGGCATTCATTGAAGTAACAGATAAATAAATAATGCGTGATCAGCTATCTGATTTCAAAAGAAATATATAATTACATGTATAATATCACAATTTAACAAATTACCGTTTCGAGCGTTTTTGTTTTGAATGTTTTCGCGAGGCGGAATTAACATCTGTGCATGCGCATATTATTTAAATACTTTATTTTTCTGCGCGATTATTTAAATTAAAATTATCTCTTGAAAATAACTTAATATTAATCATAGTATATACATTATTTAAACAAGGCCATATCAAAAACAGAATTTTCAAAAAATGTGCGCCCGATAGCTGATTTTGTCCTTTGTTGGGCGGCCCAAATGGGACCCGTATGGAAACCATATGGGCTGCATATTATTTGCTTATGCATTGATTTTATATTTTTGGGTAAAATATTAGCAGTTTAGATCAAATTTTTCATACATATGTTTTAAGAAATTAGTTTTTAATCAAATAAATAAAAGTTTATATCTTTTTCCTGATAGCGCAGTAATATGGGACCCTTATCAGCATTCCCACATCGGCAAGCCCATATAGGTCCCAAATGACTTCCATATGGGCTAACCCATATGGGTTTGCCCAGAAACAGCCCGGTAGCTTATGTTGTCCTTTGTTGGGCGGCCCAAATGGGACCCGTATGGGACCTATATGGGCTGCATAATATTTGCTTATGCATTGATTTTCTATTTTTGGGTAAAATATTAGCAGTTTAGGTCAAGTAGTTCCAGCATATGTTTTAAGAAATGAGTTTTTAATCAAATAAATACAAGTTTACATCTTTTTCCTGATAGCGCAATAATATGGGACCTATATGGGACCCTTAAGGGCATTCCCATATGGGCTAACCCATATAGGTCCCAAATGACTCCCATATTGGCTTACCCATATGGGTTTGCCCAGAAACAGCCCGGTAGCTGATTTTGTCCTTTGTTGGGCGGCCCAAATGGGACCCATATGGGACCTATATGGACTGCATATTATTTGCTTATGCATTGATTTTCTATTTTGGGGTTAAATATTAGCAGTTAAGATCAAGTAAGTCCAGCATATGTTTTAAGAAATGAGTTTTTAATCAAATAAATACAAATTTACATCTTGTTCATGATAGCGCAATAATATGGGACCTATATGGGACCCTTATCGTCAGCCCCACATTGGCAAGCCCATATAGGTCCCAAATGACTCCCATATGGGACCGGTATGGGCTGCATATTTTTTGCTTATGCATTGATTTTCTATTTTGGGGTAAAATATTAGCAGTTTAGATCAAGTTAGTCCTACATACGTTTTAAGAAATGAGTTTTTAATCAAATAAATACAAGTTTACATATTTTTCCTGATAGCGCAATAATATGGGACCTATATGGGACCCTTGTGGGCCTTCCCATATGGGCTAGCCCATATTGGTCCCAAATGAATCCCATATGGGCTTACCCATATGGGTTTGCCCAGAAACAGCCCATATGGGACCCATATGTGCATGTTTGCTGGGCAACCGGCCACACGCGAAGTATCCGTACATATTTAACCAGGTTTTCCGAAGGAAAAAACTGGTTATTAGATTGGTGAATGCGGGCGGGCTGGCTGGCGGGCGGGCGGAACAAGCTTGTCCGGGCCATAACTATGTCGTTCATTGTCAGATTTTAAAATCATTTGGCATATTTGTTCACCATCATTGGACAGTGTGTCGCGCGAAATAATTACGTCGATATCTCCAAGGTCAAGGTCACACTTTGAGTTCAAAGGTCAAAAATGGCCATAAATGAGCTTTTCCTGGCCATAACTATGTCATTCATTGTGAGATTTTAAAATCATTTGGCACATTTGTTCACCATCATGGGACGGTGTGTCGCGCGAAATAATTACGTCGATATCTCCAAGGTCAAGGTCACACTTTGAGTTCAAAGGTCAAAAATGGCCATAAATGAGCTTGTCCTGGCCATAACTATGTCATTCATTGTGAGATTTTAAAATCATTTGGCACATACGTTCACCATCATGGGACGGTGTGTCGCACGAAAGAATCGCAGTCAATATCTCCAATATCAAGGTCGCCACGACTAAAAATAGATTTTTTTTAAAAACAAACTTACAAAGGGGGTTTGTTCATTTCAAAAGTTCAGTTTGAGTTTTCTCCCTTTATCAGATTTTTTTTCACAATGAAAACCTGGTTTTGTGACAATTTTGTCCCTTGTTTAAATATTTATACTGCGGGTTCTTCGAACAAACCTGTTTTAGTGGTTTGTTGGGCATTGCCTTTTGATTCGATTATTAACAGTATCGAGAATCATCGCGCTCATGCTCAATACATTAGTCAATATTGTGGAATAATTCTTGTTAAATTAATAAAAAATAATATTTATCATGGTATTGTTGAAAACACATTAAGAATCTATTATTGACATACCATAATTATATCGCTGAATATCTTCATTTAACATATTTCTGGTCTAAAGAAAATTCCAGTTCACCTAATTCATGCGATAGCGTCTATATTATATAAGGATTGTTTTACTGGCCACAAACTGACCCTGATACCTTGCGGGTTGGAATGCGATGCATTAAAGTGAGGCCACGCTTCCACTGCTGGAACGACGGCTTGTTTAAAACTTTATACTTTTACATGTTTAATGTTCAATTTAAAAAAACAATTTAAAATGGTTTTGCCAAAATGAATATCAGGATAGGGAAAAACGATACTTTTATTAACTTAAATATACTAGTACACAGACAGGAATATGAAAGTAATTACTAAATATGAGAACATAGCCTTTAAGTACAAACGCTCTAGCGCTGGCAATCCTCTGAAAATAAAAGGTGCACGCACAAACTGTATTGATGTCGAGTGTTTAGTGTAAAACTGTTCAATCTATCAAGCCTTTTCATTTGAGATAAAATTGTTTCATGCTGAACACGCAGTAAAACAGTGTTACAAAGACGCCTTGATGTTTCCAATGTTCTGGTGGTATGCTCAAATCAGCCAACAGACTAAATGAAGTGTATTAATTCGTGTTTAGCCGCGGGAAATTTTATTTGAATTTTATTGGACACTTACAAAGGTCAGGTAAGGTGAAAAGCTAGCTTATACAGCTATGCTGAAAAAAACTAGCAAACTAATTACTTCCTTAAAAAGCAGTATTGCAGTAATCCAACTTGCCTGACATGGTTTATTCTGTTGGAATACAAAAAGTTCCCTGCAAACAGCTCGCGGGCTTTGGGCAAAACGGTTGTAACTGACTTTTTGTAAACTTTTCATTACGATAAGTAATAATAATATTTTATTCATTTTTATCAGTAATACAAAATTATTTTGCATAAATGTAGGTATTGTACATTCATTTTAAGTTCACACAATATACCTCTATTGGCATTATTGTAGTCAGAGATATTTGTTAAATATCAAGATACGACTGTTTTGCGCTTAAAATCTTGTAATGTTTGATTTTATTTTTTATGCAAAAAGGTCGTATCTAAAAATCAGATCAGTTTTTTTCTGTTCATATGTCTTAATATGAAGACTTTTATTCGGAATACTTGAAATATGTGTTTATTGAAATATTTTTTTTAATGATGGAAGAAAATACTACATTTTATATATATTTGAATTAAAGTTGGATTGCCTGGGGGACATGACATTTATCGCATTGTGCTTGTTTTTTAACCAATAAATATAACTTTAAAGTATTAACAGTTTATTTTATGCTTTCCGATGGTTTATAGAGAAATATCAGTGAAATAAAAGTGTCACAGTCTTACATGCTACGTACTGGTAAAATTGTCATAGTCTGACATGCTACATACTGGCACAATTGTCACAGTTTAACATATTACATACCGGTACCATTGTCACAGTCTGACATGATACATACTGGTGCCATTGTCATAGCCCGACATGCCACATACTAGTATAATTGTCACAGTCTGACATGCTACGTAGTGGTACCATTGTCACATCCGATATGCTACGTACTGGTACCATTTTCACAGTCTGACATGCTACATACTGGTACCATTGTCACAGTCTCAGATGCTACGCACTTGTTATATTGTCACAGTCTCACATGCTACATACTGGTACCATTGTCAAAGTCACACATGCTACAAGTTGGTTAAATTGTCACAGTTTGACATGTTACATACTGGTACCATTGTCACAGTCTCACATGCTACATACTGCTAAAATTGTCACAGTCTGACATGTTTAATAACTTACTGGTACCATTGTCACAGTCTGACATGCTAATCACTGGTGCCATTGTCACAGTCTCACATGTTACATACTGGTGCCATTGTCATAGTCTGACATGCTACATACTGGCATGATTAACACATTTTTACATAATACTAACCATTGTCAAAGTCTGACATGCTACGTACTGGTGCCATTGTCACAGCTCGACATGCCACATAGTAGTATAATTGTCACAGTCTGACATGCTACGTAGTGGTATGATTGTCACGGTCTGACATACTACCTACTGGTATAATTGTCACAGTTTGACTTAGCTATGTAGTGATACCATTGTAACAGTCTCACATGCTACATACTGGTACCATTGTCACAGTCTATATTCTACCTACTGGCATACTTGTCACAGTCTGACATGCTACATACTGGTATAACTGTAACAGTCTGACATGCTACTTTATGGTTTCATTGTCACAGTCTGACATGCCATGTACTGGTACCATTATCACAGTCTCAGATACTAAGCACTTGTACCATGCATTGTCACCATCGGTCATGCTACGTTCTGATATAATTTTCACAGTCTGACATGCTACGTACTGGTATAATTGTCACAGTCTGACATGCTACATACTCATTTAATAGTAAATGTCTGACATGCTATGTACTGGTATAATTATCACAGTCTGACATGCTACGTTTTAGTACCATTGTCACAGTCTGACATGCTATCCACTGGTACCATTGTCACAGTCTAACATGCTATGTAGTATGTACTGATTTATTGTCACATTCTAACATAATACATGCCAATACCATTTTCACAGTCTGACTTACTAAGTACTGGTACAATTGCAGCGATATTTTTCTTTTTTTTATAAAGTACCGGAAAATGGCCTTTTTCCAATTAGGAAAAAACTACAAATTTCCCTATGGCTGTGAAAAAAATTCCCAATTGAAAAAAATAAAAAAACAATGCAACTTTTAATTAGTCTTCCTATGCAGCTCTATGGCTTGAACCTAAGTTAATATAATATTGACAACTTGACAAAATGTAATTATCAATTTTAAAGCATTTGTGAGCAAAACATCAAATACACCAATTTTCTCAATTTCTGGGTTTTTCTCGCACAATTTTCCGAATTGGGCTGGTACCGATACTTTTCCCAATGTGTTACAAAAATCACAGCATTGTCTCAGTCTGTATGTACTGGTACCATGGTCACAGTCTGACATGCTAGGTACCATTACAATATAATGTTTATATTCAATTTCAGTGCAAAACGGTTGCAACTGCAGATACGACCGTTTTGCAATGAAAATAATTTCATTTTATTTTTTGAGATTATTAATATTGACATTATAGTACAAAATATGCAATAAAGTCATTTTTGTAAAAAATGTCAGTTACGACCGTTTTGCGCTAAGCCCACGAGCAGCTGTGTATCTTTGTAAGGGAAACTACAATATATTCGTAAGATAATGATTTAATGTTAATTGAATCATTCCAATATCTATTTGAATAAAATTTGCTGAATTATAAGATAACATTGAAAAAAAGCAAGGGAATGTCAAAATTAGATTTCATGGTCCTAAAACTGTTCTACAACTGTATGCAGTACAGTGTTGTTGTTTTTTGTCAAATTTGGGACCGTTATTTTTTCCCATTAACATCAAAAAGTGTATACTTTTCCCAAAGGAATGTCTAAAATTATATCTTGACAGTTTAAAAATAAACAGTTTTTTAAATACAAAATAATTTTAGTTAATTTGCATAAACAGCTGTATGGCTTGAACCTTAGTAAATATAATATTAAAAACACTTACTCTCAATTTTAAAGTATTATGTAGGCAAAAAACAAAAACACCAATTTCTAAATTTTAGTCAAAATTGACACAATTTTCCCCAATCCATAGGTCCAAAGCCTTAATGCCTAATTGGTGACAAAAACATTGCAGTAGCAGTTTTGGGGAATAAACCCTACTGAAAAGAATTGCTGAAATCTTATGATATAAAGATAAGAATTGGTATTATAAAATAAAAGTCTCCTTGGGTTGATGAGAAGGTTTATATCCCCTAATTGGACTTTAATCAAGGACCAGACTAGCCAATACATGGTGTTAAATAGTACTTGACAGAAACAGAAAAGTAAACAAACAACAGTGGCCAGTGTGTTGGCTTTGACAGGAAAGTAATATGCTCCTGGGGATAGGCCCACTTGTCAGTGATGTAATACCTGTAATAGGAAACAAATATAAATATTTGCATTGAATATTTGCCTGGCTGTCTGTGCTGTTTTTTGACAGCTGAATAAAATCAAAAATGGAATGAAAAATACCCTGCAGCATGTTTGATAGGAGAGTCAATAATTTATGAAGTCTGACCAACGGTTGTTTATGTATATAGTAATGTAGTTGATTTTGAGTTTGGTGAAATTTTCCAAATTTAACACCGTTGATTTATGAAGTGGGAAGGATTGAGTGTAGAGAGTTTAAAATCCTATCAGTTTGTAAACAAAGTGTCATGACAGTGTGGTTTTCATTGCATTATTTACTTTAGCTCACCCGTCAGTATGTAAACTAGGTCATTACACTATTTGAGTTGTTTATAATTTATTTCAGCCTATTAAAATGAACTCGTGGATGTTCTATTTAAATGTTAGTGGGTCATAGAATGAACAGTTTGTGTAGGATTTAAAACTATAAAGGTAAGTAAGCAAGCGGTATGTTTCGTTGTATTATAGAATGACATGTTAAGACAGTTATTTAAACGTCTATTATGAGTTTATCAAATGCACCAAACTACCCAAGTATTACATGTATTTGGTGATTATATATGCTTCTATGATTATTTATTATAATATTATGTTTACAAAGCTCTTGAAGTTTGATGCGTAAGGAATTATTGAAATTTAATACACTCTACATATATGGAAATATTCCAATTATGTTAAGCACGACATTATTTATATATCACTATAGTTAACAGTACATTTATTGTGTATTAGGTAAACCTATGTCGACCTAATTTGTTATATTGCATTATTCAATTAGGTTTATAACTTGGCCATCATGATTATTCTTTTTAGAATCTGGTAATAATAGAAGTCAAGAGGTCAAAGTCTAAATAAAGGCAATTATTGCTATGAACGATGGATGACGGCGGTTTTGTAGAGCAAATTAATTCTTTCCCACTTAACTAGAAGCAACATGAAAATGGCTTATGTGCAAACAGCATAAAACCAGAACAGCCTGTTCAGGTTTTAATTTGCTCTTTGCTGCTCATCAGTAATTTAGGGTTGGAAACGAAGCCTTTAAAACTTGAATATAGTAACAAGAAATATTTTTTAAAAAGGTATATGGCGTTGATTTACAGAGCTCCAGATAGCTTATCTAAGTAATTGGGTAAATACCCACTACTTTTGAGTTCAATTGGGTATTTTCCAGAGCTCCAGATAACGGTCGTATTTTCGTAATTACGAATTATTTTCAAGTCCGTTACGTATTTATTTTTAAATCTTGTCGTACTATTAAGAATTACAAAATCAAGTTACGAATATTATTTTTACATCGGTTCGTATCGATTTTTATTGAGTTCTTTTCGCGTATTAAAGATCTTTGCGGTGCTTATATAGAATGGTTATCGGGTTTGTTTAACACAGCGCATTTTTTCCAATAAAAGCGGCGTATGCAGTCTATCTGTCAAAAAACAATGGCGGCGCCCAGAGCGTCCTTAAAACTGCAAAGCGTCCAAAAACACGCTTTTAACATATTGTACGCAAAGTGAGCCCAAGTTAAATGTTTAGAAAGACATTTTAGAAATGATCTTATACGATGTTGTATGTTCAGTTTCCGACACAGTCGGAAAAGCTAAACAAAAATGCGACACGACGGGTCCAAACTTAAACACAAAAAAAAACATTGAACGAGTGGAAGGGACAAGTCCTGTGGCTAATCGTTGAAAAGATTGAAGGGGAGACCCGTTATAATTGTGAAATATGTAAAAATTCATCTAAGGCATGCAATCTAAGCACAGTTTGGACATATGAAGGTATTTCAAAAATAAAATTGTATAATACTGAAAAGACACGGTTGAACTCGTATAAATAAAGTTTCTAGTATGTTTATTTTGATTTTTTTGCATGAAAATAACCATTATTATTTATTTTTAGGTCATTTATAAAAAATAAGAATTATTTTCCAAAATTAAGTAGTAACGTTAAGAATAAAATTTCAGAGTTAAGAATTCTTTTTGAAAATCGGGTAGTAATTTAAGAATTTCAGAAAACCTTATCTGGAGCTCTGTTTTTCATTTTCAAATGGGTACAAAATTCGGAACCCATTACTTTAATTGACAACACAGGTGGTTAGCGTGTGGCTATGATATTAATTAGTGAAAACATCATTTTGAATGATAAATAATCATAACGAAAAATTAACTTTATGAAAAAAAAAAATCACTATCAAATATATATATAACAAGGTATGCAACTCAAAATCACCCAAAAACAGGGTGCATCGCTTTGAACAGCCATATCTTCATCAATTGTGCAGCGATTTTCACGATCTCGGTCTTATTCAATGCAGAAATGAATTTCCTTTCTGGAAATGTTTATGTCTTGCAATATTTTTACAAATGCTGGGTCACTTTTTAAGAAATAACACGATACACAACTCGCATGACCCAGTTGACAATGATCATTTGAATGCTCTGAGCTTTTATGAGTACATACGTACAGCTCATAGTTCTTCTTGTCAAAGGCAAAAACAATATTAAAAAAATATGTCTCACGAATGTCTATAAAATCGAGTTCAATCAACCTAATACATTGTTACAAACACAATACCTTTTGCAATCAACATCAATTTGCGTGTATTTTGTTGAGAAATGCTCAAAACATAAACTTGATAACAAATCGTTTATGGCGGAAGTTGTGAATTATCGATAAGAGCAAAGCGAAAGAAAAGGTTACACTGCACAAATTGTTTTCACCGTAGTATCTGATGATCTGGTCTTATGGTAGCAGTTGAAATTGTATTGTGTATAAAAGTGTAGTTTGAATTAGGACACATTCTTATGAATGCGTATGTTTGCATTGTTAACAAGTTGTTATTAAAATAAAGATACAATGTGGTGTTGGTGTAACTTTTACTATTTTACTAAATGAATGAGGTTTGAAATGCTATGAAACACTTTCTGCATCAATTAAAATATTTATTGAACATATTCCATATTTGTTTTTGGTTATTAGGCTAGATTATTTAATATACATGTATATGTAGAAAAATATTGCAGACATACACACACGCAAAGTATAAAGTAATGGAAAAAAGAAACACCATAAGATAAACTTAACAAACAAAACAAGAAAGAATAAAGAAATGAATATGCATTGTTATAATTAGGGATGTCAACGAATATCCGAATATTTGGTCCCGCACCAAATATTCGAATACTATTTTCCGAATCAAATATTCGGAAGAAACAAAATTAAAAAAATTGAGTAATTTCAAAGACGTAGCATTCGTGAAATTTGCTTCAAACATTGTTAAAAAAACTTGTTCCTCGTGTCATAGTGTTTATTCCGGTAGGCGCGATAATGCGTCGCTATGGTGATGACAGTATACCTGTCATAAATCCCCCCAATTGCCTAGCTTCAGGACACTTTAATTGACCAAATACAGTCACTCTGTGTCAAAATTAGGTGCAAATCGCTTCAGCAATTAAAACACCGACCCGCACTTGATCTAATGACTCGAATTACATTTAAAAATGATCAAAGATTAAATGAGTAAAGGAAAAGCCGACTTGGTGTACACAACAAATAAAAACTTGTGCAAAAGATTTTTGATTGACATAAATCGCGTTCTCCAATCAAAAATGTTTTTTTGCTCTAATTAAATTGAGTAAATGCGTATCTTATGGTTACAATCACGTTGTCCAATCAAAAAAGCGTTTAGAAAATAATTTACTCGCCCCCTAATGAGTATTTGCGTATCGTATGGTCCAAACTTTAATTAATTACTCAATATTTTATCAGGTACTTTACTTAAAGAAATGTTTTTGGTATTTTGCCCTCGTTTTGCCCTCGTTTAATTGAAAATATTATTATTGCTTCATGAATAAAGTAAATTTCTGTCAAATCAAAACCTACACCTTCCGCTGCTAGGAACTATTTCACGAGATCATCCGATAAGAAGTTGGCAACGTGTAATTTGTGAGAAGCTAATCGTGTGTACATTTGCGGTACGTCCAATTTTCTCAATCATGTGAATAACAAACATCCATCTTCGGCATAAACAGTTTGAAAACAGTTTTTGTCATTCAATTTTAACAACTACATCTAGCTATAAACAGTCTCAATATCAAAATAAACAAAAGTCACCCAAAATTATCAAATTTATATGAGCATTTTGAAATTGTTGATGTTATTAACACTGAAAGCTAGACGTGGCTGTTACCGTTCAACTCCCGCAAGAATGAACCCAACTACCTTCCAATTCGCCGATTCCCCTACACATCTTTTTCAATGAAGAAAAAGTTTGATTCCTTTGTTCAATCAAGCTTTTAAACAAATATTCACGACTATTTGATCAACATCTAATAACAAAAATAAATCAACATAATCGACTTCGAATTAGCGACGGGCAACGCTGCGTCTATATTTAGTCACTTCCGGTAAAAACGAAAGTAGAATTCATGGAGTAATGGTACGGTAAACAAAGTTGATTTTTTTTCCAACAGATGTTGACAGAATATCCGAATATTCATTTGGAAGGATTACCGAATATTCGAATACCAAAATCGGTATTCTTTGCCATCCCTAGTTATAATGAAATATAAGCACATACAGCTAATAGATTTACAGAAAGCGAAATCCGAAGCAAGATCGAGGGACACCACACATAATCAATTGGTCCCTGTCGGCTCAGGTACTACTTATCAAGTACCCCGTGTAACCTTAGGTAAACTACCATGTTCCCGGGTACCAATAATACGCTTAAAGGCACCTGGCAAGACGATGGGGTTCTTTAAGTATATTTTCCATACACCGGGTACTGTGTAGTAAACTTTAAAGTACCCGGGATACCATATACACACATACAGCTGATAAATTTACATATATGTCCCCGTGTGTGATTGTGCTTATTGAAAGCGAAAGCCTAAGCACGATCAAGGGACACCACACATAATTTACGCTCAATTGGTCATTGTCGGCTCAGGTACTACTTAAAAGAACCCCGGGTACTCAGAAGTATTCTACAATGTACCCCGGATACGGAAAATACGCACCCGGTCATAGTCCATAAGACTTTTTAGAACCGGTATATATTTCTGTACCCCACAATCTTTCCAGTATATTTTTTAAAGACCCCGGGTACTTTGAAGTAGTATCTGAGCCGACAATAACCAATCGAGCATACTTTACTATTGCTTAAATAAATCATTTTATATTTAGAGTCCGCATTTAAGATGTACATTGATTTGACAGGTGGTAATGTATTTGTTCATTTGTTTAACATATGAGTGTTTTGGTATATACATGTATTGAAATACCTTAATTGTGTATGATCAATCTAGTAGGAGAATTCATTGAGACTTGCAATATGTTATACGTCCAACGCTACACTATGGTATGACGACCGATGTCCTCCTATCTAAATGTTCTGATAAAAGTTTAATTTTTTCTCAGTACGAGATTTTTTCACCACTACGTCCTTAAGTTTGCTTATGCCTTGGTGGCACCTTTGCCCAAGGTCCTGACAGAGACGCTCTTTCATTAAGATATTAACAAGCATCTTCATGTCCTCGTCAGTTGTATATCCGTATGGTTGTTGGTTAGTAGGAGACAGTGAACTGAGAGAGACGTTTAAGAGTGTTGAGTGCTTGAGATGGTCTGTATAAAAGACTTAGTTGACTAAAGAGATGGGTGAAAGTGTGTTATGCGTTAGGGAAGGTTGCGTTTTCAAGAATTGTTCTGTATGTGAGTGTGATCTTTGTCAGTGTTGTTCGAGGTGTTGTGCAAAATGTGTTGGTGTTTTGGAGAGATTTTTCATTTGATTATTGTCAATGATGAGAATGTAATGATAAACAGACAATAATAACAAGCCAAGAATATATATATATATACTGGCATTTTCCCAGGAATTTGGTCAGGCACAGCGGCACGCGATTGGTGTCGATTTCTTTATTTACTTTCTAAATGTTATAAATCAAAATCCACACTACTGTGGAGCTACTAGAACACAACATTTCTTTTATTATTTATGTATTTGTCCTCAGTTCATTTTATTCAAGCCATATATTATAATATTAAATAACAACCAAAATAAACAGAAAGCAAAAAAAAATTATTGAAAACATTCCGTGACCCATGGAAAATCTTGCTTCCAACTACTGGTCGTTTATTAGATTGTATTCTGTCATGCACAAAGACTAAAGAAAAATGTGTTGCAGGAATATAGCTTATTTCGTAAATATGAAAGAAACTATATATATATTGGATCTGAATATATTAAATGTTGGTACTGTTAAGTTATAGTCGCCGTTAAGACAATAGTGTGAACAAATTTTAAATGGTCGGGAGCAATCAAATAAGACGTTTGATTCCAATCAATTGTATTTATAACTTAAATTACGCACAACTACTGGTTGTTTATAAGATTGTATTCTGTCATGCACAAAGACTAAAGAAAAAAGTGTTGCAGGAATATAGCTTATTCCGTAAATATGAAAGAAACTATATATATATTGGATCTGAATATATTAAATGTTGGTACTGTTAAGTTATAGTCCCCGTTAAGAAAATAGTGTGAACAAATTTTAAATGGTTGGGAGCAATCAAATAAGACGTTTGATTCCAATCAATTGTATTTATAACTTAAATTACGCACAACCGCAACACGCATCAGTTATGGTTTATTTTTGAAGCATGTTCTTTATATTTTTTATTTTCTGCAATAGTCGTAAACAATTAAAATATTTAAAAGATCACCGTGGCGTAGTGGATATGGTGATTGCAGGGTTCGCACAGGGCTTGAAAAGTGCTTGAAAACGAGTCCAAGGCTTGAAAAGCCCTTGAACAAAGGTTGGCCTTGAAAAAGTGCTTGAAAAGTGCTTATTTCATGTAAAAAAGCCTTGAAAATGTTTATTTATGCTCAAAATTACTTTTATCATCGCTTTAATTATTTTACTTAAATCGTTCTTAAGGGAAATATTATGAAAATTTATCATAAATTCCTTCGCGCAAAAAAGTTGAAAACGAAATATAAGTTTTGTACACTATTTAGTACGAAACGTTATGTGTACACCACGGAGTGTATATTGACAGGAGATGAATCGAGTATTTGACCCTTACTTTAGTAAATTCAATCTTATGCAAAAACTATTCATCCGATTTTATTGGTTTATACGTTATCTTGTTGCTTATTAATTCATCTTTCAAAAAAATATAACTTTTAGTATATTCCTGTTGTTATTAATGGATTTATAGCGAGTTAAACACAAGAAATACAAATTTTATGTTTTACCACCGCGCGTTTTAACGTGTCGTGGCTATCGATCTTTTACGATTAGCGTACAGCGAAGCGCCGAGGTTATACATTTTGATGTACCCACTCACGTCTTTTGTTAAACTATAGTTTCATTTCTCGGCCGATTTTGACAAATTATATATCATTAGAAAGCTTACGTTACGCAGTAAACAGATATATCAATATATATTAAGTTTTTCTTCTGATTTCGACAGCCCGGCGAGTTATAACTTTAACTTTTGCAAATATCATACCGTTTTGGAGTTTTAGAATCTAGATTTACGGTTGACATGTTCGTACTTAATACCAATTTGTAGCGTTTATATTTGGAGTTCAGTTTTAAAAATTACATCTTGCTTAGGAGAAAAGAATTCTGTATACGATAGAAAAAAAATTTGTTAAAAAACCAAAGTAATTAAGGAATGAAGGCGGGAAAATGTAGCGCGCGTTCCTAACGCACTGAACTGATGCTACGGTCTTGGCGATTATGCTTTTGTTTAGAAATCGGCCATTGAATTTCTTTTGCCATCTTATTATATTTTTTATGGAATATATTGTAGTATTTTGTTCACGAAACATATCAATAAAGCTTATTATAAATGAATCTTAATAAATTAACGATTTCAGCTCTTGTTTATAACACAGAAAGGTTGTAAAATTTATGATTAAACAGCGTATATAGCGGACCCTCTCGATATTATTCGGCTTTGCATGCATACTTGAAATAAAATGGGTGTCAAAAACATTCATCGTTTGCTGTTTATTATCAACAAGGTAATTATGTATAATTATTTGAAATGTTATTTACCTTAAATTATCAATTTATTAAAGATTCTTGAAAATCACGGTCCGTGTTACGCGGGTCATTTCGTATTTTGACATCAGGGCATCATGTCCAACTATTGAAAATCAGATTTTTTTCACCGGGACGATGACGGCTTGGATTTAGACAGGCAGACAGATAGTTTATTCAGACTTAAACAACAGTACATCGTCTTCAACTCAAATATATAAATTATTTTTAGACGAATTGTTAGGTGATTACACATATAGCAGTGATGATTCTGAGAATGTTGCCATGTTTCTTATCCGTGTATTCTAGAGTCCATGGTTTGAGCATTTTTACCGCGGTGTTCAAAAAAAGATATCTCAATAATCTTGTTTATTGATAGATCTGTGGTTTTATTGCCCCTGTGTTCAGCACAAACCAATTATCTCGTTATGATCAGATACTGTGCCGACCAATACTAAATAACACTATGGTGTCATACGCCACAGCAGGGACCTATACTTGTATATTGGTCCCTAACCACAGGTGGCAATGTCTGGTCAGATTACACTTTTTATGATACCTCCATGTCTTCTCGTGGTATTAGTGGTCATTTCTTGGAGTAATGTAACGCCCAATACTCAATTTTGCGTTTATGAGATATGTAGCGTATTGAAAACATTTATAGTCATCTGCCCATACAGATTGCCATAAACTAAATACTGTATAGATGTCAGCCAGCTAAATCACAATAATCATAAGTGCTTAATACCTATACATGTACATTTTAAACATTTAAAAAATCTAATACTTAACATTTAACGTATTTAGCGGGTACCGGTAAAAAAACTCCGTCATTTCGTAGTCCTATAAAGAGTGTATGGTAGTGTACGGAACAACATAATTAAAAACAGCATTCTCATTTGACCACAACGGGGTTAAATAATCTTTCCGAAAAATACAAATAATACAGTGTTTTAATTTAGAATTCTATATATTTATAACTCTGTTAACTTATAAAGATATTTCAATATACATGCATAGACAGTTGACCGTGATTTTCAAGAATCTTTAAATAATTTTAATTAATTGATAATTTTTGGTTAATAACCTTTCATATAATTTTACATAATTACCTTTTTGATAATAAACAACAAACGATGAATGTTTTGACACCCATTATATTTGAAGTATGCAAAGCCGAAAAATATCAAGAGGGTCCGCTATACATTTGTATACGCTGTTTCATCATAAAATTAACACCCTTTCTGTGTTATAATCAAGAGCTGAAATCGTAAATTTATTAAGCTTCATTAATACTTAGCTTTATGGATATGTCTCTAGAACAAAATATTTCAATATATTTCATAAAAAATATAATAATAATGGCAAAGGAAATTCAATGGCCGGTATCTAAACAAAAGCATAATCGCCAAGACCGTAGCATCAGTTCAGAGCGTTAGGAACGCGCGCTACATTTTCCCGCCTTCATTCCTTAATTACTTTAGTTTTTAAACAAATTTTTTTTCTATCGTATACAGAATTCTATTCTCCTAAGCAAGATGTTATTTTTAAAACTGAACTCCAAATATAAACGCTACAAATCGGTATAAAGTACGAACATGTCAACCGTAAATCTAGATTCTAAAACTCCAAAACGGTATGTTATTTGCAAAAGTTAAAGTTATAACTCGCCGGGCTGCCGAAATCAGAAGAAAAACTTAATATATAATGATATATCTGAAAACTACGTTACGTTAGCTTTCTAATGATATATAATTTGTCAAAATCGGCCTAGAAATGAAACTATAATTTAACAAAATACGTGAGTGAGTACATCAAATTAATAACCTCGGCGCTTCGATAAAAGATCGATAGTTACGACACGGTCACGTGACTTAGACACAACAAGATATTTGGCGTAACGGTCCCGTTTCTTATCCGTGTAATCTAGAATCCGTGGTGTACACGTCACAGATTATGTGTACTACGTCAGAGGTTCTCCATTGTGATCAATTTTTGCAAGTGAAAACGCAGGGATGGGGAAGTGTCATTTCAAACCAGGGTGGTTAACTGAATAAGAGGAGAGAGCTGGAAGAACTGGAAAAGGAAATCAATTCTGTTAAAGACAAAATGTTATAGTAACTGACTGCTGTTCAAATGTAATGAACTAGTCTGTTTGATGTGAGCATAGAAAAAGACAATGTGTTTGTTTGTAGTAACTTAAAAGTAAATACAGTACAGCCAATGCGGAACAAACGTATTTCGCGATCCGCGGCGGCAAGGCGAAACGAGTCGATGCCGCGTCAGTCGTTGAAGCCGCGTCAGTATGCGGCGGCAAGTCGCATTTCGCCACGAAACTTCGCATCTGTCCGCCGAGGCATGCCGCGATCCGCGACATGATGCCGAGTCGATGCGCATCATGAAATAAAAAATCTTTTTAAAATTTTTAGTTACATGTAGTTAACAAATTTTGAAAGAACAATTATAATAATAATTAATAGTGCTGCAACAATATACCGGTATATCGGTATATATCGCAATACGCAATCCGCATATTGTATTGCGATACGATTTTCATCATACCGGTACAAAAATTTTACAAAAATTCATTCACATTCTGTCCAGAAAAGCCATCCGAAATAACGATATCAAGGTAAACAAAGCAAAGCGGTGTGAATAAAATTTTTACGTAAAAATAGCATTCTAAAAAGTGTATTATACGGAGTAGCGTTGTTACATGGGAGCATTCCTTCGATGCTTTTGAACAGATTATCGTTAAATTAATTGCGCACAACTGTGAATGTTTCGTTCGATTCTGAATTGAGCATTTTTAATTTGTAATCCAAATTTCGGAAACACACTTCCAAATTTTAATGCTTACGCGACAATAAAAAATATCGTCAAATAAAAAGTGCTTTATTCTTTGTCTCAATAAAAAACGCGCGAAAATTATGCAGACATGTAGAACGTCGCATGAAAAGTATGGGTGTATTTTGTACAAAAACCAGAATAAAACATCTGGATATTTTCGCAAAACATCACATCAGGCGAATTACGCGTGTTCAGTGAAAACAAAAACGTCCCGGTAGGACGTTATTTCATCACATCTTTAAATAGTAACGAATGCCATAATGTTTTTGATACTTAAGAAAATTTGCGAATGTTTGTGTTTCTTGTTATTCTAGAGCACATTTATAGTAAATATTTACCAGAATTTGTTTTAAAACTGGAGTATACGGGATTATCGGGTAATTGGCGAGTTATAATTCTGGTACAAGTTTGCAATATATTGCGATACGGGTTTTTGTACTGACAATATATTGCAATACGGTTTTGGGCGTATTGTTGCAGCACTAATAATTAAAATCATAATAAATTTATTGTGCGCGGAGTGTATTAGCATATACATGTAAGCATAGTTAATGTGTCTGGCCAATTAAGTTTGTTTCCCGCCCGTAGTGTATGTATTTCACACATAAACAATGTCACGTAATTATGTTTTCGCACATACAAGTGGTCAAGGCTCCAGCATATGGTGGATTTATAAATTAATTGCATGTTGATTTTGCTATTATATTTAAGCTGAGAAAATTAGCTGTTTGAAGCCACATCAATAATCAAGACGGTGAGGACGTATTTGTTGTTTTGTTAATTATCAGCTTATTATAAATATTGTTTGAATATGTGTATGTAAACACATTTTATTTTGTTCATATTATACAGTTAATATCGCTACTAATTACCCGATAATTCTGTATATTCCAGTTTTAAAGCAAATGCTGGTAAATATTTACGATACACAAACATTCTCGATATTTCCTTAAGTATCAAATACATTTTGGCACGTGTTACTATTTATAGAGATGATGAAATAACGTCTAATCGGGGCTTTTTTTTCAACTGAACACGCGATTTACGCGTGACGTGATGTTCATGTATTTATACAACACAAAATACACCCAAACTTTCCAAATGACGTTCTTCATGTCTGCATAATTTTCGCGCGCTTTTTATGAAACAAAGGATATTTTAGCACTGTTTATTTGACGCTAGAATTTGCTAAAGGTCGCGTTAGCATTATAATTCGGAAGTGTGTTTCGGATTACAAATTAAATAATGATAATCAAACGAAACATTAACAGTTGCGCTTAATTAATTCTACGCTTCACATACATGTATGTACATATAGGTGGATAACTTTTCACTCGATCCGCCGCGTACGTATGCGGCGGATTTACTCCGCGAAAGTACGCGAGGTTAATACAGACTCTGCGTCGTTGCGCGGATCGATGCCGATTGCCACGGCGATACGCCGCGTGAACACACGATTCGGCGGCCGCGTACTAATAATCTGGCCGTGGCGTAGCCGCGGATTATGTTTGTGCCGCATTGGCTGTACCGTACATATGTGAGACTCATTGACTTATGGATGGATAACCTGTATTTCTATGTAATAACTAGAAATAACATGTATGAGTTATTGTGGAATAAGTGTAATGTGTTTGAGCAAATAAAAAAAAGATATTTACTATGTTAATCTGGTTTGAAAATGCAGTTTCAAAAAGAAACTAACGTACGGTTCTCGGCCTTGAAAATGAAAATTAGGCCTTGAAAAGTCCTTGAAAAGTGCTTGAATTTAGGTTTGAGATTTCTGTTTGAACCATGGATTGGGAGATCACGGGTTCGAACCCCACTGGGAGCGTTCCTTCGATCTCCTCCAAAGGACACCAAGTACTGGTTCTAGTCCCAGGAAAAGAACTTGAGAGCGTTTATGCTTAAGGCTTTTGATGCAATCAATCTAAATTAATAGGTTTTAACTAATTAAAATAAAACAAACAAACAAATGGAGCATATCTTTAGTTGCTCTTACTCAATATGTACCTGTAATAATAGATCATTATCGACCATTATTAGGAGACAAACGCCATAATTGATCCCCATGAACGACCCGTAAATCGTTCATACGTGTTATCTAAGCCCCTTATGCACACACCGCTGATAAGAGCGTGCATGTTTTGATTGAACGTTGGCCAAATGCAAACAGCATTCGGATTAGAGCTTGCAAGCGCTTGTGAAAATTTCAAGTGCACGCATTTTAGTCCGCTGGGCTAAAATCGCCCTGGGGAAATCCCTGATTATATGTATCTATTCATATGAATATATGGTGTTCAAATATATATATGAATACAAGTTACACTTCACTGAATGGGTTGTTTTATATAAATCATTGTTCTTAAATCATGCTCGTGTTTTACTTTATGTTATAATGTATAATAATGTCTATCTCAGAATTCAATGAATTACACTCAATATTAATATTAAAGTGATAAGTCTTATGTTACTAAGAAGTGAATTTTTAATTTATGTCTTACCTTATTAAAGTATCTGATGAATAAGTCATTATCAATTGAAAGTCATACAACTTATGTTACTTATCAGTGATTTCTTTTTGTATTTTCTATTTATTCCTAGTTTTCATAATTCTTATAATCCATGCACTACACTTTTGTTATTTTCTATTTTGTATATGGCTAAAAGCAATTGTATGCTTTAGAGCTAATAAATGTTGCTGCTGTAAATGTTGTTGTATTATATTTCCCTTACGGCTGATCTAAGGGTCGTCGTTCCTTTGGTTTTTTCCAAAAGTCTGTTGTCTGACCGCTTTTCATATACAATTAACATAAGTATTAATTAAAATTTGAACAAATTGTATATAAAATTTCTGTCCATTTAAAACAAATATTTAATATTTGAAAATAAACTTTCTTAAAAACATAAATTGTAGGTTCGGAGAAAAGCATAGGTAAACCGTTTATTGGTACAAGTTGTAAACACACTGCTTGTGTTCCTTTAATTTTTCTTTTGGTTAATAAAAAATGTTCCATATGCAAACAAGTTGATATTTGCATTTACGGTTGACGTGTTTGAAACTTTGATTAAAATCTTTCTTCTGCAAGCACACCATATCATGTAAGTTATCTTAATTTGCTCATTATAGATATATTGACGATTTATTTGTGTTAACTCGTGCCAGAAAATAGTTTATACTGCTAATTTTACCAATAAATTAGCGCCCGAAATCCAGGCGGTAAAATTTCTATGGTAAATCTCATTATCAGTTGCAACTCCCAGCGACCTGGAGGGTCAATATAGCTGGGAGTTGTATTATTGCAACTAGGCGTTGATTGTGGTTGGAGTTTGAAAGGTAAAGAGTTCAATGAATGAGATCAAGGATAGTGAATGTCTTTTTCTGTGCAGTTCTTAGCTGCATCACACACAGTACGGGATGTTATGCGGAGTTTTCGTGGCTTATTTTACATTATTACATATGGCTGGTCATAAACCTATAGATACAAAACAGAAAACAAAAAGAAGAATGGAAGTGAAATTAAAACATATGAGACAACCGGCCACACGCAAAGTATCCATACATATTTTAAATATTTATACGCGCGTTCTTCGAACAAACCTGTTTTAGTGGTTTGTCGGGCATTGCTATTTGATTTGATTATTAACAGTATCGAGAATCATCGCGCTCATGCTTAATACATTAGTCAATATGGTGGAATAATTCTTGTTAAATTAATCAAAAATAATTTATTTAATTTATCATGATATTGTTGAAAACACATTAAGAATCTATTATTGACATCCTATAATTATATCGCTGAATATCTTCATTTCACATATTTCTGGTCTAAAGAAAATTCCAGTTCACCTAGTTCACGGATAGCATCTATATTATATAACGATTATTTTACTGGCTGCAAACTCAGGTCAGCACATAGGTAGTCGTGAAGACGCAGCGATGACCTGTAAATAAACTCTGACATTCGCACACACTGGCCGCGAACTGACCCTGTTACCTCGCGGGTTGAAATGCGATGCATTAAAATGAGGCCACGCCTCCACTGCTCTTTATACTTTTACACATTAACATGTTGACAGGAATATGGAAGTCAGTACTAAATATGAGAACATAGCCTTTAAGTACAAACGCTCTTGTGCTGGCAATCCTCTGAAAATAAAAGGTGCACGCACAAACTGTATTGATGTCGAGAGTTGAGTGTAAAACTGTTCTATCTATTTAGCCTTTTCATTAGAGATACAATTGTTTCATGCAGTTAAACAGTGTTACAAAGACGCGGACATGTTTCCAACTCAAATCAGCCAATGGAATAAATGAAGTGTATTCATGCGTGTCAAGCCACGGGAAATTGTATTTAAATTTCATTGGACACTTACACAGGTCAGGTAAGGTCAAAAGTGACGTTTAACAGCTACGCCGAAAAAAAAGCTTAGGTCTTAAATTAAATATTACTATCTAAGGGACGACAAGTGTGTCAAAATATGTATCTAAGTGGTAAAGGGTTAATTGGCTTATTTGACCTAAAGGTGACCTTGAACATCCACTTGCCTGCAGAGAAGAAAACCTTCCTAATCTTGAAGCCGATGTTTGATTGGCGTAATTATAAACAAATATATGATAACAAATGAATAGTTAACAGTCATAATTCACTGAAGTTTAAAAAAAAGAAGATAACCACTCAATCAGTTTTGAGAATAATTTACATGATTTAATCACAGTTTGGAACGAAAATATTGAAAATAAAAAATATCATAGAACTGCTTTTGCAAACCTAAGTTCTGATTATTTTATTTCTTGAATTCTTTTTACGTTTTGTTTTTATTCTTCTAGCAGTGAGGTTTGTGTTTTTTCCAAATTTAATACCCTTGATTTATGAAGTAGGGAAGAATTGAGTGTAGAGAGTTTGAAATCCTATCAGGCTTGTGTTTTTTTCGGGGGGGGGGGGGGGGGGGGGGGGGGGGGTATGTATGGTTAATTGGGCACAATGCGGAACAGAACGAAGTTTGAGAGGATACTAAAATGCAAAATTATATAGCCAAACTAAATGGAAAAAATAGATACCAGAGAAATGTCAAGATAAAAACTTGCTTAAGGAGGTTTCTTCTCAGGCATATCACTTAACCTTGCAAGCATTTAAACTGGCATGGGCAATGGGGCTTTCATTTAACTGTACTCCAGTCATATTATTGGGGCAGAAAGAAGAATTTAAGAAACCATAACATTTCCCTCTTAGATGTAATTTATTTGGAAACAAAGATGATTTTTGTTTCCACCATTTTTATCAAACCAATTTGAATCATAATCTGATTTGATTTACAATTGATATATGCATATAATTCCAATATTCAAATATTCGTTGCCATCCCTAGTTATAATAACCCATAGAACATGCACAAGAAAGGAAATTAAAGGTTTTGAAAGTAATATAAATTATAAAGTACAAATTTGTATAAAGTACAAAGTACAATATATTGTCTCTTCTTACAGACACTCATGTAAAAAGTTTCAGACTATGGTAAGCGTATTTTTATGCCCCCGGATCAAAAGATCGGGGATATTGTTTTTGGCCTGTTTGTCTGTCATTGTATGTGTCTGTCCGTCTGTCTGTCAGTGTCACAAACTTAAACCTTGGTTAAACTTTTGCAATAACTTTTGCAATATTGAAGATAGCACCTTGATATATGGCATGCATGCGTATCTCATGGAGCTGCACATTATCAGTGGTGAACAGTCAAGGTCATCCTTCAAGGTCAACGGTAAAAAAAAATCAAAGCGGCGCAGTAGGGGGCATTGTGACCAACACATCTCTTGTTTTAATTTGAAACAAGCATGTTTTTCATGACCTATGTGTGAGCCTTTACTGTTATTGAGAACTTCTGTATAAAAAAAATAAAAGGATAGTCTCTTGAAATTAGATGATTGCTTTTTGTCTTTTGAGAATGCTTGTATTTAACAGATTAGAATCAATTTGAAAATGAAAGTTTCCATAGAGCAAATTATTAAAAAAATGTGAAAGCACATTTTGCCAATATTGCATTTGTGATCCTGCTTTAAAATAGAGGTTAGTAAAAAACGGTGATGTCACACCCCTATAAATGAAATGACTTCCACCGTGTAAGAATATTTGAGGTTTTATTGTATTTTTATGCCCCTGAAGGAGAGCATATAGTGATCAGATCGTCCGTCAGTCTGTCTTTCCGTCACACTTTGCGTTTAGGTTTCGCGTTTAGGTTTTTTAAAATGCTCATAAGTTCTATGTCCCTTCATATAGCAACTTGATATTTGGCATGCATGTGTATATCATGGCGCTGCACATTTTGAGTGGTGAAAGGTCAAGGTCATCCGCCAAGGTCACAGGTCAAACAAACATGTATCAAAGCGGCGCAGTAGGGGGCATTGTGTTTCTGACAAACACATCTCTTGTTCTTTTAAAGGAAGACACAGTTAAGGTGGAAAGTGTCATCCCTGATTAGCCTGTGCAGACTGCACAGGCTTATCTTATACAACACTTTAGGCATATGCAATAAACCCCCTTTTCACAGAGTGAGGCCCATAAATATGGTATCTATGCTATTTTTGAAAGGATAACATGGGTTCCAAAAGTATTCTGACAGCTGCATGGACATTGCGCTTGCAATATTTTGAAGACCCAGACATTAAACTTTGTTTGCAAACTTGTCACGATAACATGTATACCTCTGACGAAAATAACATATGAACTTTTCTCTGTAAGAACCAATGTTTTGATTTGTTTGACGTTTGACAAGTATCAAGCTGTGAATACACCCTTCATAGCGGTTATCTTGTGGCTTACATTTGTCATCCAAGTATGTCCCAGTTCTTAGTGGTGGTGTAAAGTTTCCACATAACATTATCATAATAATTGGACAATAATACAAATGTACCAAGGTACATAAATCACATATCTAATAGAAAAACATTCAAAGTTTTTCAAACTAACAAAAGAAAAAGTCTGTAATAAGGAAGAATGCATTATTTTGAAACATTTGAAAATTAACACAAATGTTAATGAAAAGATGTTTGCAAAAATATAATCATTATTGATAATCAATATATTGTTTAATAAAAAAAATAAAATAGTAAGATGTTAAATTATTTATAACACTTTATTATGTGAATTTGGAATGAGACATCATAACTTTAATGGATCAGGACATATTTTGGGGATATTTTTCAAACAAAACTGTTCATTTCATGTTAGAATCATTTTTGTAATACATGTATTCTGTCGATATTTTCGTATAATGTATACTTTTTTATGCCCCTGGTAGGGTGGCATATAGCAGTTGAACTGTCCGTCAGTCAGTATGTCAGTCTGTCAGTCTGTCCGAAAAAAACTTTAACATTGGCCATAACTTTTTAAATATTGAAGATAGCACCTTGATATTTGGCATGCATTTGTATCTATGGAGCTGCACATTTTGAGTGGTAAAATTTCTAGGTGAACATCATCCTTCAAGGTCTAGGGTCGAAAAAACAAAGTCAAGGGAAGTAATAAGCTTTAAATGGACATAGTTATCTGAACTGCCCACGTATATATTTTTGTTTAATAAATCAAAGCGGCGCAGTAGGCGGCATTGTGTTTCTGACAAACACATTGTGGTAAAAGGTCAAGGTCAAGGTCATCCTTTACGGTCTACGGTAAAAAATACAGATTTAAGGGAAGTAATAAGCTTTAAAAAGGGAGAAAATTATTCAATATTGAACATAGCCACTTTATATAATGGCATGCATGTGTATCTCATGGAGCTGCACATTTTGAGTGGTGAATCTACAGTCACAGTAGTGGCTTTCAATTATTTGCTACTAAAAATAGAGATTTGTTACAGACAAATATTTTCAAGGGAAGTAATTTATATAATTATAAATCTCATATTTTATATTTCCTTACCAAAAATTGAAGTTCTTTTCACAGTTACTGTACAGATTTATTATTTTGATTATTTATAACCCAAATGATTGATTTTCAAAGTTTTTTTTTAATGATATAATTATAATTTCTTTACTGTTCATGTGTGTTTCAGAGTTTATTTACAGGTCCTACTGGCCTCTTCACGAGACTGTTCATTACATACCTGTGGACTTATGTCCATAGATACATGATCAACTCTGGCTTTTATGAAAAAGAAAAAAAAAACTCTGGCTATGATCACTTAAACCACAACCCTTGGTTATCAGTGATATCTGACATGGTCATAATTGACTGTGAGACCCCCCCCCCCCCCCCGGTTGGATTTGACAAAATTCAAGGGAAGTAATAACCTTTAAAGGGAGATGATTTCTATACCTGCTAAAGGGAGATGATTTCTATACCTGCCAAATGATAAATAGAAATGTTATTTCAATGCGGTGCAGTAGGGGGCATTGTGTTTCTGACAAACACATCTCTTGTTTTCCTTTTTTTTCATTTGATAGTGATTCTTTGCCATTTTTTAGCTCATCTATTTTTTGAAAAAAAAGAGCTATTGTCATCACCTGATTGTCTGCAACAGGGTTGGTGTCCGGTTTAGTTTTGTGTTAAGGTCCACTTTTCTCATAAAGTATCAAAGCTATTGCATTCAAACTGGGTACACTTACTTCCTATCATGAGGGGACTGGGCAAGCAAAGTAAGATAACTCTGGCTGGCATTTTGACAGAATTATTTGCCCTTTTTATACTTAGAAAATTGAAAAGTTGGTAGAGTTTTGTGTTTAGGTCCACTTTTCTCATAAAGTATCAAAGCTATTGCATTCAAACTTGGTACACTTACTTACTATCATTAGAAGACTGGGCAGGCAAAGTTAGATTACTCTGGCTGGCATTTCGACAGAATTATGTGCCCTTTTTATACTTAGAAAATTGAAAATTTTGTTTATTTTTATTCCTAAAGTATCAAAGCTATTACTTTCAGACTTGGAACACTCGCTAACTATCATAAGAGGACTGTACAGGACAAGTTGCATAACTCTGGTTGGCATTTCAACCGAATTATGGCCCTTTTTTTGACATAGTAACTTTGAATATTTTGTTAAATTTTGTGTTTGGTTCCACTTTAATTCTAAAGTATCAATGCTATTGCTTTCAAACTTCAAATGCTTTCATACTATTATACCCACACTATACACCCCTATCCACCGCCACCCCTCCCTTCTTTTTGATTGCAGTATATATTGAGATAGGTCCCTTCACCTTTAAAAAGAAAAAATGATGAGCGGTCTGCACCGGCTAGGCGGTGCTCTTGTTTAATTTTAAGTCAGTGTCCAACTATTCATGCGAATATTGACACGATTTAATTTTATAGGATTAAAGCAAATCAAATGGAACATCCAGTTTTACGTAAAATCAATTTATTTGATGCAGTTATATGCAAAAGTTAAATATATTAGCTTATATCAAAATTAATGAATGAAGCCGTTTAAACAGCATAATGTATATGATGCTGTGTTGAAAAAGCAGTTTATTCAAAGAGTGATGTCTTATTCTTACTTCACTGAACAGTGTGTTTTATGTTAAAATATTAAAAAATAATGAAAAACACTAAAATATCATTGAATTAAATTCCAATTTTTCAAACAGTCATTTTAACAAAAATATTGATACGCATGATTGCCACTTTATTGAGTATAATGTCCTGACTGGATGATTTGAATGTTGGCTTACATTATCTGATAATTATGGTTCGTTTTCTGCATTTATTTTGAATTGAGGCATTTATTTTGCATTGAGACATTCATTTTTCATTGAGGCATGCAGTTTATGGTGTTTGTTTTCTTCCAAAGCTTGGATCTCATTTTGAAACTTATGCAAAAGTGATCTTTGTGATAATTTAATAGCAAGGTAAAAAGATCCATTTTCAGTTTTGTGCATGTTTAACGACGTTGGTATTAAACCTATTACTATTTTAGACATTATGCAATATTAAAGCTTATTAAAGCCTCTTAAATACTTAAAATTAAAGAATATTTCATAAAATAAAGTTAACCCATAAAAAATCAGTGTTCCTTATAGTAATGGCCAACATTTCAAGGCTAGATGTGGTATAGGAACATCGATTCAAAGAGATACAAAATGCTTGTTTTATTTTTTGTGTCACAATATTGCATGCAGTGTTGGAAGCACGACGTAGTGGGAATGCCACTTGAGCTTCTGGAAGCTCATGAGAACTAGGTCGTGCTTCCAACGCTCGATGAATATTTTGTGACACAAAAAATAAAAACTTGTAAATGTTCGAATATCATCACCGGAAATTCACATGTAATATTATAATTGTCACATTGCGTTAATTATTGCTCTGCCATTTAGGATGCATATTTCTGAAGCTATTGAATTGAAACTTGAATTTGTTTATCATTATTAAGTATAGATATGCAAGAAATTGTTTCTCATGCCCAGTTGACAACATGTTCATGAGTTGTGTGCCCTTGAACTGGACGACAAATTAAATGGTACAAGTTTGTGGAGCTAACTTCTTTTTATTTCTCGCACAATCAGATTATTTTCCTGGACCTTAAACTTAGCCATTGGCATCATTTATGATCAGAATCATGATCACAATATTAATGACTGTCATCTTTTTCCTCCTTCTCATCATTATCATCACTATCAGCAATTTATTATTGCGTCACTGCAATTTGCCGGAGTTATGAATTTTAATCAGGACCATGCACCTTGTAATTGAATTTAGGAAGTAATGTAATACTGTTATAAAAATTATAAGATTAATAAAACTCTTCAAGAATGTATCTCCATTAAGATCATGATTGTTTATAAACAATACAAAATTCATGAGCTATTCAATAATAAATAGTTTATGAATAGCTTATATACTGTTAATTAATTGTTCACAATTACTTTGTGAACTTTTTAAGAACATATCTCATAATTCATGAACTGTTTATCAACATTTTAAAAGCTATCAAGCTTATTTAACCTCTTTCTATGTTTCATTCATTTTGTATGAATTGTGGATATGAATTATTTATGAAAAACTCATGACTAATTAATGAACTAAAGGAGCTCCAAAATTGTTTTTTACAAAAATACACATTATTTTGTTTTTCTTTTGAAATGGTACAGTGCTGGCTTCAATATTCAGAACAAACACATGATTTTTGGACCAGTGCAGTGGGTTGAAACTCAGATACTTTAAGACAGAATTTATCTGACTTAAGGTTCATGCACGTGTATCTTTTGTCAATGTAATTTTGTTTATCCTTTGAAAAATATAACTGAGTATTATAATATTGCAATTGAACTGTTGAAGAAATCATTAATAATGGATTCTTCTTCATTGCTATTTCATTTCTGGAGAAAGCAGACATACTTGCGCAAGAATGGTTTATTGCTCATACTTGAATAGCAACGATCATAATTGTTGCATGAGATGTCATTATTTTATAGAATTTTCTGACTAATGATTATTTATGAGCCAGCATTATGTTGAACAGCGTGAGCAGAGAGTTTCAAAGTCGTTATTGTTTCTGGCTTCACTGGCTGAATGTAGGCCTTTATACTGCTCGTTCATTGTCTAACATTTAACTGTTTACCCTGAGATACGTATTTTGATGTGTTTGTAGTCCTTTAGAAAGTTAAATCTTTCTTAATAGATTCAAGTTTTAAATGTTTCATTTCTTACCAGTAGATACTGATGAGCAGAAAACAGCATAAAACCTGAACAGTCTGTGAGTTGCACATAGCCATTTCACTTTGCCTTTGAGTGGGAAAGAGTTAATGCATCTTTCACATGATAATAATGTTAAGTTTGCATCCGCCAGACAGTCACTACTTTAAGGTGGAATGCTTTTTTACAACTACTCAGGATGCATTTTAGTTGTGCAATTAAGAGCCAAAAAATGAAATTAAATGTTAATAATAGTATCAGCCCTCTTATTAAGTGCTAGGCAGTTTCGACTTATGAGACAAGATAAATATCTTTATACATCTTGGGTACCCCCATATTTCACTGGCTGCTGGTAACCAGCCATGTAAGATTGGAGAGCCAAATATGAGTCTCTAATCCTCCTACAATCCATAGACCAATGTCCTAAGTCAATGGACCATTGGGAAACTACAAGGGACCAGCTCTATTAACACTGTTAACAATTTTCGCACTCAATAGGCACATGTCCTTGTCACCTATGGGTCATTGAGAAAAGTTTCAAAGGCTTCATTTTCAACCCTTGGATACTGATTAGCAGCAAACAGCATAAAGACTTAACAGAATGCGAGTTATACTTGCAGGCTGTTCTGGTTTTATGCTGTTTGCACATAGCCATTGTCATTTTGGTTATGAGTGGGAAAGAGTAAAGATTAAGATGGTTACATCTTTCTTATTTCACAAGTGATTAAAGTGACACTTAAAATATGTCATCACCATGAAGTGTAGATGTGCAAGACATTTTACACCATCTGTAATCCTCACTTCCCCAGTTATTTGCCCTTTAACCCATTTATGCCTAGTGTCTAGAAAAAAGGCCTTGGCAAACAGCGTAGACCCAGATGAGTCGCCGCATCATGTGGCGTCTCATCAGGGTCTGCGCTGTTTGCTTAAAGGAATTTCTGTAAGAGATATTCTAAATATAAAAATAAATATACTAGACATCCCTAATGTTTGAAATAAATTGATCCAATTTAGAACGATGGGAGAGTCCACTAGGCATAAAAGGGTTAAGATAGCTGACCAAGCAAGGTGTTAGTCACTTTTGTCACCAAAAAATATGGAAATATATTAACAATTTGATGACTTTTGTATAACTGTTACTCTAGCAGTATGTAACTGTTTCATATTAATCTATATGTAAGGCACTCAGTCACCACCATTTTAACAGTGCTTCTGTCACTTATTATCCCCCGCCATAGGCGGAGGGACTATGGCGGAGGGATATTGTTTTGGCGTTGTCCGTCTGTCCTTTCGTTCGTCCGTCCTTCCGTCCGTCTTTCCATCCATCCTTCCGGAGCCATATCTTGGAAGTGCTTTGGCGGTTTTCATTGAAACTTGGTATGAGTAAGTATATGGATAAGAGGATGATGCACGCCAAATGGCATTGTACACCATCTGTCAATAACGGAGTTATGGCCCTTTGTATCTTGAAAAAATGCTTTTTTGAGTGCCAAATATTATACTTTTGTGTCCAGAAGCCTATTGGCGGGGGATATCAATTCAATGAATTTGATTATTGCGGTAGGTTTCATGTGGGCTGAAGACATTTAAATTAGAAACAAGCAAGCTATAATTAACATGCTATATGATTTTAATCACAAAATAATTGTACTTCTTGCCAAATGCATCTTTTCTTCAGAACAAACCATGACTGCCACATCTTTGGACTTGTAAATTGATGAGCTGATATTTTCAGGAATATTTTTGAGACAGTGTGCAAAATAGCCCTCTTGGTGCAAAAAGGTCACCATGTGATGTTGAAATTATAAGGCACATGGTACCTTTTTTCACCAATCGGGAGATATGTTTTCACATTTGCATGGTCAATTTTATTAGCAAATATATGAAAGTATTCGATGCTAGAATTACTACAATGAGGAAAAAATAAATATTAAATGTAATTTTTTTTCTTCTGAAGTTCAACCTATGTTTTACTTTAGGAACTTTTATATATATATTATTTTTAAATAATTTAATAAACTTACTTCATGACCCAGACCATGAAAATTGAACAACTAAGTTAAACATGATGCGATATAATCCAGAAGTACACCAAACATATACATTTGGATCATATTCTCTTATCTAAAGCGTGTAAACAGCCACGCTTTCTGTACTTTAAACTGTGTCCATTATTGAGCACGCAATGACGGATTGGAATTACTCCCCAATTTATTCCCCAAAACTCGTCTAGTCATCTAGTAGCTCAGCTGGTTTTTGTATTGACCAAATTTGGACTGCTTAGAGGAAATCGGCAGCACTAGTTCACAACACGTGAGTCTCATATTGTCCCCAAATTTCTTTGTTCTCCTTTAACACTGTAATAAAAGCAAGACTCAACTGGCTTCTTGGTCATTGATGGTGTCTTTAACTAAAGATAGCTTTAAATGTCGTTTAATTAATTTCACAGACTTTGATACAAGAGTTTTACTTCTTACTTTTGCCTTTATGGATTTGTAAAAAAAAGTTTGGATTTGTTAGTTTTATATGTAAATGCTTTTCAGCAGCCTAAATATTTGGCATTAGGCACATGTAAACATTTAACATTATGGCTGCTTTCATACAAGATGTGCTTATGATTGAGCTGATTTAGGTTAAACAATATTAAGATTGGAAATATTTGTCTTGTTCTGAGAAAACTGGGCTTAATTCATGTGCGCAAAGTGTCGTCCCAGATTAGCCTGTGCAGTCCGCACAGGCTAATCAGGGACGATACTTTCCGCTTTAATGGTATTTTTAGTTTCAAGGAAGTCTCTCCTTACTGAAAATCAAGTTTAGGCTGAAAGTGTCATCCCTGATTAGCCTGTGAGAACTGCACAGGCTAATCTGGGACGACACTTTACGCACATGAATTAAGCCCAGTTTTTACAGAACAAGACACATATGAATGGCTAATAGAGATAAGTGTGTGTTATTTACTGGTAGTAGTTACAGCAAGTTTACAACATAAGACAGAAGTTAAAATTTGAAAGCTACCAGTTATGCTACAAATCATGTACATTATATCATAGCTTATTTGCTGTATAATGCAGCTTCTGTTAAGGCAATCCTCATCTCTAAACAATGTGGTTATTCGGTTAAATGGTGTGATCAACTTAAAATTGTGTTATAACAATTATTCGGATTAAAGTTCATAATTTTGTTAAAGGGGCCTTTCACAGATTTTGGCATAGTTTTAAATTTGTCATTAAATGCTTTATATTGATAAATGTAAACATTGGATCTTAAAAGCTCCAGTAAAAAATCTAGAATAAAATTTAAGAAAGGAAAAAAAGTAGCCGGAACCATGGCTCGAACCAGTGACCCCCGGAGTCCTGGAGTTAGTCTGAAGTAAAAACGCATTAGCCCTCTCGGTTATTCCGCCAGGTATACACAGGTTAAGTATTTTATACCTTATATAAGCAATCTTCGTAGTTTCGTAAATTCAAACGACAACAACAGAACTCTCCAAATTATTCAATTGTTTCGCCTTGCAACGCTTTATAATTTTATGGTTTTCAAATCGTCAAAAGATACATATAATGGCTATATTGGGCTATGGTAAATGTTCAGTTATACTGTTTCCTCACAAATATCATAACTAAAACGAAAATTTGCGAATCTGAAACAACTTTTTTCAATTTTGTCAATTTACCAAACCGTGAAAAGATCCCTCTAAATGTTGACACAGTTTTTCTGCTAACAGCACCTACTGATGACAACACATTTATTTAGTTAAAATGAACATTTTTTATGCCCCCGGATCGAAAGATCGGGGGTATATTGTTTTTGGCCTGTCTGTCTGTCTGTCTGTCTGTCTGTCTGTCTGTCTGTCTGTCTGTCTGTCATTGTGTCAGTCAGTCATTGTATGTGTGTGTCCCAAAACTTTAACCTTGGTTAGAGTTTTATAACTTTTGCAGTATTGAAGATAGCAACTTCATATTTGGCGTGCATGTGTATCTCATGGTGCTGCACATTTTGAGCGGCTAAATGTTAAGGTCAAGGTCATCCTTCAAGGTCAAAGGTCAAATTTATGGCTTCAAAGCGGCGCAATAGGGGGCATTTTGTTTCTGACAAACACATCTCTTGTTTTAGTGTGAATCTCAATGTTAACAATACCAATTTGTTTATAAATTATAAAAAGCCAAGCCATGATACTCAATATTTTGATATTTTCTATGCTTATAATGCCCCCCTTTGAAGAAGAGGGGGTATATTGTTTTGCACATGTCGGTCGGTCCGTCAACTAAATAGTTTCCGGATGATAACTCAAGAACGCTTAGGCCTGGGATCAGGAAAGTTTATAGGTATATTGTCATGACTGGCAGATAACCCCTATTGATTTTCAGATCACTAGGTCAAAGATCAAGGTCACAGTGACTCAAAACAGTAAAATGGTTTCCGGATGATAACTCAAGAATGCTTAGGCCTGGGATCAGGAAAGTTCATAGGGATATTGGTCATGACTGACAGATGACCCCCTATTGATTTTCTGTTCACTAGGTCAGAGGTCAAGGTCACAGTGACTCGAAATAGTAAAATGGTTTCCGAATGATAACTCAAGAATGCTTACGCTTAAGATCATGAAACTTCATAGGTACATTGATCATGACTGGCAGATAACCACTATTGATTTTCAGGTCACTAGGTCAAAAGTCAAGGTCACAGTGACTCGAAATAGTAAAATGGTTTCCGGATGATAACTCAAGCATGCTTACGCCAAGGATCATGAAACTTCATAGGTACATTGATCATGACTGGCAGATGACCCCTATTGATTTTCAGGTCACTAGGTCAAAGGTCAAGGTCACAGTGACTCAAAACAGTAAAATGGTTTGCGGATGATAACTCAAGAATGCTTACGCCTAGGATCATGAAACTTCATAGGTACATTGATCATGACTGGCAGATGACCCCCATTGATAATCAGGTCACTAGGTCAAAGGTCAAGGTCACAGTGACTCGAAACAGTAAAATGGTTTGCGGATGATAACTCAAGAATGCTTACGCCTAGGATCATGAAACTTCATAGGAACATTGATCATGACTGGCGGATGAGCCCAATTGATTTTCAGGTCACTAGGTCAAAGGTCAAGGTCACAGGTACTTGAAACAGTAAAATGGTTTCCGGATGATAACTCAAGAATGCTTACCCCTAGGATCATGAAACTTCATAGGTACATTGATCATGACTGGCAGATGACCCCCATTGATTTTCCGGTCACTAGGTCAAAGGTCAAGGTCACAGTGACTCGAAACAGTAAAATGGTTTCCTGATGATTACTCAAGAATAATTAGGCCTAGAATCATGAAACTTCATAGGTAGATTGATCATGCCCGGCAGATGTCCCCTATTGATTTTCAGGTCACTAGGTCAAAGATCAAGGTCATAGTGACAAAAACCGTATTCACACGATGGCTGCCTCTACAACTGACAGCCCATAAGGGGCGCATGCATGTTTTACAAACAGCCTTTGTTTTGACCTTGACATTGACCTTATACCGACGCATCACTCTTTCTTTATTTTGACATTGACCTTAGATACCAGCACATCAACCTATCTTTATTTTGATCATGACATTGACCTTACAGCACCCTTACCTTATTTTGACCTCGACATTGACCTAAAACCAGCACATCACCCTTACCTTATTTTGACCATGACATTGACCTTATACCAGCACATCACCCCTACCTTATTTTGACCATGACATTGACCTTATACCAGCACATCACCCTTACCTTATTTTGATCTTGACATTGACCTTAGATACCAGCACATCACCCTTACCTTATTTTGACCTTGACATTGACCTTATACCAGCACATCACCCTTGCCTTATTTTGACCGTGACATTGACCTTAAACCAGCACATCACCCTTACCTTATTTTGACCATGACATTGACCTTATACCAGCACATCACCCTTACCTTATTTTGACCATGACATTGACCTTATACCAGCACATCACCCTTACCTTATTTTGACCATGACATTGACCATATACCAGCACATCACCCTTACCTTATTTTGACCATGACATTGACCTTATACCAGCACATCACCCTTACCTTATTTTGACCTTGACCTTATACCAGCACATCACCCTTACCTTATTTTGACCGTGACATTGACCTTATACCAGCACATCACCCTTCCTTTATTTTGACCTTGACATTGACCTTATACCAGCACATCACCCTTACCTTATTTTGACCATGACATTGACCTTATACCAGCACATCACCCTTACCTTATTTTGACCATGACATTGACCATATACCAGCACATCACCCTTACCTTATTTTGACCATGACATTGACCTTATACCAGCACATCACCCTTACCTTATTTTGACCTTGACCTTATACCAGCACATCACCCTTACCTTATTTTGACCGTGACATTGACCTTATACCAGCACATCACCCTTCCTTTATTTTGACCTTGACATTGACCTTATACCAGCACATCACCCTTACCTTATTTTGACCTTGACATTGACCTTATACCAGCACATCACCCTAACCTTATTTTGACCTTGACATTGACCTTATACCAGCACATCACCCTTACCTTATTTTGACCGGGACATTGAACTTATACCAGCACATCACCCTTCCTTTATTTTGACATTGACATTGACCTTATACCAGCACATCACCCTTTCCTTATTTTGACCGAGACATTGACCTTATACCAGCACATCATCCCCTTCCTTTATCTTGACCTTGACCTTATACCAGCACATCACCCTTACCTTCTTTTGACCTTGACATTGACCTTAGATACCAACACATCACCCTTACCTTATTTTGACCTTGACATTGACCTTATACCAGCACATCACCCTTACCTTATTTTGACCTTGACATTGACCTTATACCAGCACATCACCCTTACCTTATTTTGACCTTGACATTGACCTTATACCAGCACATCACCCTTACCTTATTTTGACCTTGATATTGACCTTATACCAACACATCACCCTTACCTTATTTTGACCTTGACATTGACCTTATACCAGCACATCACCCTTACCTTATTTTGACCTTGACATTGACCTTATACCAGCACATCACCCTTACCTTATTTTGACCGTGACATTGACCTTATGCCAACACATCACCCTTACCTTATTTTGACCTTGACATTGACCTTATACCAGCACATCACCCTTCCTTTATTTTGACCTTGACATTGACCTTATACCAGCACATCACCCTTACCTTATTTTGACCTTGACATTGACCTTAGATACCAACACATCACCCTTACCTTATTTTGACCTTTACATTGACCTTATACCAGCACATCACCCTTCCTTTATTTTGACCTTCACCCTTACCTTATTTTGACCTTGACATTGACCTTAGATACCAACACATCACCCTTACCTTATTTTGACCTTGACATTGACCTTATACCAGCACATCACCCTTCCTTTATTTTGACCTTCACCCTTACCTTATTTTGACCTTGACATTGACCTTATACCAGCACATCACCCTTACCTTATTTTGACCTTGACATTGACCTCATACCAGCACATAACCCTTACCTTATTTTGACCTTGACATTGACCTTATACCAGCACATCACCCTTACCTTATTTTGACCTTGATATTGACCTTATACCAGCACATCACCCTTACCTTATTTTGACCATGAAATTGACCTTATACCAGCACATCACCCTTACCTTATTTTGATGATGAAATTGACCTTATACCAGCACATCACCCTTCCTTTATTTTGACCATGACATTGACCTTATACCAGCACATCAACCTTACCTTATTTTTACCTTGACATTGACCTTATACCAGCACATCACCCTTACCTTATTTTGACCGTGACATTGACCTTATACCAGCACATCACCCTTACCTTATTTTGACCTTGACATTGACCTTATACCAACACATCACCCTATCTTTATTTTGACCTTGACATTGACCTTATACCAACACATCACCCTTACCTTATTTTGACCACGACATTGACTTTATACCAGCACATCACCCTTCCTTTATTTTGACCATGACATTGACCTTATACCAGCACATCACCCTTACCTTATTTTGACCTTGACATTGACCTTATGCCAGCACATCACCCTTACCTTATTTTGACCATGAAATTGACCTTATACCAGCACATCACCCTTACCTTATTTTGACCATGACATTGACCTTATACCAGCACATCACCCTTACCTTATTTTGACCTTGACATTGACGATATACCAGCACATCACCCTAACCTTATTTTGACCTTGACATTGACCTTATACCAGCACATCACCCTTACCTTATTTTGACCTTGACATTGACCTTATACCAGCACATCACCCTTACCTTATTTTGACCATGAAATTGACCTTATACCAGCACATCACCCTTACCTTATTTTGACCTTGACATTGACCTTATACCAGCACATCACCCTTACCTTATTTTGACCATGACATTGACCTTACACCAGCACATCACCCTTACCTTTATTTTGACCATGACATTGACCTTATACCAGCACATCACCCTTACCTTATATTTTGACCTTGACATTGACCTTATACAAGCACATCACTCTTCCTTTATTTTGACCTTGACATTGACCTTATACCAGCACATCACCCTTACCTTATTTTGACCGTGACATTGACCTTAATTTGGACTAACACATTTTAGGTAGATCCAAAATGACGTGTTTTGACTCGTCTTACATAAATACAACATGCTATAAGGCTGTATTAAATAAAATGTACATTAAATATGCATATCGTCTTTTAAAAATCCACTTGACCGTTTTAATTTGTGAGTGAAATTGACAGTCGGGCAAGTAAAGTTTGTTAAATACTTGACCAACCGGGCAAGTGCTGTTTTTCCGGTTGAGAAATGTATATTCAGTTCCAGAACTCCTGCCACTTTGATAAAAATTGTGAACTATTTTCGAACAAACAAAAAATATGTTTAGTGCACAAACAAATTTCATTTTCGTTTTGACAATCTAAATGACATCACAGGCACAGTAAAGATAATTCTTGAAATTGGCTGAGCTCGGTTAGTGCTCTTAGCTAATCCATAAACAGTGAAAAAGAATGTTAAATATATTGGTCATTCCTTGAAGAATAAAGAGAGCGAGAAGATTAAAGTGAAGGGCGAGATGCTCTGGAAATTTTAGTCAAGGCCTGCATATTCGATGGAAAATTCAAATGCATTGTTTTTCGTGCTCACTGACAGAGAATGTTCATAATACTATATCAAGCCAAAGAAAATTAGAGTTCACCGTCTTGAGACAGCTTTGGTTTTATTTCAAAAGTTAAACGGCTGTCTTGTAACAAATTTACTGAACACATTAAATAAATTGTGACAGGAAATAGCCACTTCAGCAATACTCTTATGTTTTATTTTTAAAAATCTTTATGAAATCTGTATGACTCAACCTATTTAATGAATAATACAACTAATGTCTATTTTCCAAGTTCTCTCTATTCATGATTTTATTGTTTTCTGCTTGAAAACACCTCTCAGTATTTCTTAGGCACGGTTTCTCAAGGCAAACAAATGGTTGCTTTTATGTTTCTTTTACTAAATGATCTCCTTTTGTTGCCATTAAAAGGTCTGTTTTAGAACACCACTCGAGACAGTGAAGCTATAGTTAATTGATATCTATAGTGAATAGAGCACTGTTTTCTTTGGAGGTACTGAATCTCTATGTTAAATATGTCCGCTCTTTGAATGCGTTATATTGAATCGTATTGGAAACTTGACTAATATGACCGTCTGTCACTATAGCTGGAAAATCATCGATTAAAGGGTGAAACTTGGGAGCGAAATGTACACTTTGTATCAATCTTGATGAGACGACAGAGAGCATCTGCTGAAAGTGAGTGATTATGTGATAACATGGATGTTTGACAGTATCGATGTGTTTGGGTCTGACTACAGATATAGGTGGTATGTAGCATAAGCTTTAAGTTGAAGGAATCAGCATTTTTTTTTTGCCCAATGGGTCAAGTACCAGTACCAGCCAAATTGGGAAAAAAAATGTGCAAAACCCCCTGAATTTGGGAAAATTGGCGTCATGAAGTCTTAATATTGGGAAATTGGTGTATTTGATTGTTTGCTCCCAAATACTTTAAAATTGATAACTAAGTGTTTTCAATATATTAACTTAGATTCAAGCCATTGAGCTGCAAAGGGGAACTTACTAAATATTATTTATTCAAGAAAACAATAAAAAAAAAATCAGAAACCTTTAATTGTTTTTGTTTTTTTCAGCAATTTGAAAATTTGTTGTTTTTTCCTAATTTGGAAAGTGCCATTTTTCGGTACTTTCTAAAGAAGAAAAACAATCACTGGAAGTAGCGGTCTGCTTGTGTAGTAGTTTAAATAAATTTTTTTTAGCTCAATTGCATGGGAAGCCATAGGCTTACTTGAAATGCTCTCAGGTCCGTTTCTTGGGACTAGAACCACTACTTGGTGTCTATAGGGGAGAGATCTAAAGAAAGCTTCCGCAGTGGGGATACAACACATGACCTTCCGGTTGCTAGGCGGCCAACATATGCACTACGCCACAGCAACCTTAAAGTGCTTGTCAATTGTAATGTTATGCAGAGAAAATACTGCCAGCTAAAAGTTGTTCTACTATACATTGACAACTTTTAACCTTTGTAAAACTCTTATGAATAAAACTTAAAAAAAATTCTTCACAGAACTTCTAATTATGCAATGAACATTTCTTTTTTGTCGAGAAATTAGAATTATTAAGACAAATACATAAAATGGCATTCAAATTGTCATACCTCAGTTAAGTAATTTATTGTCCCCTAACGGTGAAACCGGAGGGGACTTATTGTTTGCGCTCGGTGTGTCAGTCAGTCCGCCACACTTTTCTGGATCCTGCGATAACTTAAAAAGTTCTTCATATTTTTTCATGAAACTTGAAACATGGATAGATGGCAATATGGAGATTTGGCATATCATTTCATTTTGTTCCTACGTCAAGAATTCAGGTTGCTATGGCAACAAATAAAAAAATAAAAATCTGACAATGGTGGAGCTTCACCGGTAGGGGACCATATTGCTTGGCAATCTCTTGTTATGTAGTGTTTTTTCCAGGCCGTTTTAGCGTGGCGCGGCGCCATGCCCTTTTTTTGCCGCACCACGCTGCCCCTTTCAAAGCCATTTAGCGACACGCTGCCTTTTCCAAAGGCCGCCGCCCTGCCATTTCATGAGCATCCACTGTTTTCCGTCCTCTTAAAAGCCGCCATGCGCCCTTATTGATAACATCTTTATCGCCGCTTGACCATACTTCTAAACCGAATGTATCTGAGTATGGCCCTAAGGCAGCGAAGATTCCCGCGGTTGTGAATTAGTCATGCGTGAATAACCCCGTGTCAATATCAATCGATAATGTCAGTGGCTTTGTTGTAGCAAGCACACACACCCCGTAATGTGTACTCCACCACGATAAAATCTTGGACAGTTATTTCGGAGACTTGTAATGAAAACCTCGATGTTATCCTCGTTAAACTTATGCATTTCATGCATTATTAAGTTATATCAAAACATTTATTTTTGGGCATAATAAATTTTTGAAAAAAGTTTTATCTTGGTTGTTATCGTCTTTAAGATAATTTATTTTTGAAACAATAACTGTAACGAATACTAATTAAACAAAAAGCGAATCGAGAATAAGGCGGACGTATACGAATTTACGTTGCTATGCACAACTGTCGCTTACATCATTTTAACAACTTTACAAGATGGCGGACTATACAGAAAATTAATTGTGCCTATCGGCAAAAATGGCAAATAACGATCGAATTAACAATGGAGATCATACATTTAGACGGGATTAATGAAATGCCTATGATAATCAACGATGCACAAAACGTGTTCGATACCAACAACATATTTATTAGTAATCTACTCAGTAGATGATTGCCACGGAAACGAGTGTTTGCAAATCGTTAGCGCCAGTTTACTTGCAAAGTTAAAAATCTGACAATATTATCATTAGAAAACGGGATAAGACAAACATGGTTTCACTTATATGTTAGTGGATCTGTTTATAATCAGATTCATATGCATATATTGCTTTATTATGTTTGTCGTGCTGTACAGTTTACTGAAAGTTTGAAACAGCATGGAACTTGCAAGGTATATATATTAAATAATATTAATTAAAGTAAGTTAATACAATTACCATTAAATCTGCGTGTTTATATTTTTTTTTGTTTCGCACACCTGCCTCTGATTAAATGTTTCTCCTAAAAGCAGATATTCACGGAACGTTTTTGACCTTTTTTTGCCTAACTGCGCGTTAAAATGCCCTTTTTGAAAGGAATGCGCCATGCCCCTTTGCCCTCCTGGAAAAAACACTATTATATCAGAGTGGTCTTTACATAATATAAGTTTTCCAAATTTTTCAATTTTGTAATAAAAGTTAAATTATAAACAAAAATATCTTTGAAAAAGATATTTGGCATATAGCATGGTTTTGAAAGTGATATTTGAGAATAAGTGTTTTTAAAAATTGCATAAAAAACCAAGACTTAGTGTTAAATACAATTATTTTTTTTGCTCACCACATCTCAAAATGCTCATGGTGAGCTCTTGTATGCACCTTTTGTCCATGTTCATAGTCTGTTGTGAATCATGTGTTGTCTTCATTTACCCTGTGAAATCTCTAGAGGCCGTATGCATTGCCGAATGTTAATGAAACTTGGTCAGAACATTTTCCAAATTATATCTTGGACAATTTTGAAACTGGGTCATGTGGGATCAAAAACTAGGTCACTGGGTCAACTTGAATTCAACCTGTTTATTACTTTATCAACTGCAGGAAATGTCATGTATTGCATGTTTATGTATAAATCAATATATATATATATAGTACATTCACATTTCCAATAGACTCGTATACACTCAAAAACGCTTGTATTTATGTATATTCTAACCACACACTTGTATACTTAGATGTAAATGATACTTTATCAGAACATGCTACATCTGTCCTTGCATGAAATATACACTTTCCATGCTACATCTGTCCTTGCATGAAATATACACTTTCCATGCTACATCTGTCCTTGCATGAAATATACACTTTCCATGCTACATCTGTCCTTGCATGAAATATACACTTTCCATGCTACATCTGTCCTTGCATGAAATATACACTTTCCATGCTACATCTGTCCTTGCATGAAATATACACTTTCCATGCTACATCTGTCCTTGCATGAAATATACACTTTCCATGCTACATCTGTCCTTGCATGAAATATACACTTTCCATGCTACATCTGTCCTTGCATGAAATATACACTTTCCATGCTACATCTGTCCTTGCATGAAATATACACTTTCCATGCTACATCTGTCCTTGCATGAAATATACACTTTCCATGCTACATCTGTCCTTGCATGAAATATACACTTTCCATGCTACATCTGTCCTTGCATGAAATATACACTTTCCATGCTACATCTGTCCTTGCATGAAATATACACTTTCCATGCTACATCTGTCCTTGCATGAAATATACACTTTCCATGCTACATCTGTCCTTGCATGAAATATACACTTTCCATGCTACATCTGTCCTTGCATGAAATATACACTTTCCATGCTACATCTGTCCTTGCATGAAATATACACTTTCCATGCTACATCTGTCCTTGCATGAAATATACACTTTCCATGCTACATCTGTCCTTGCATGAAATATACACTTTCCATGCTACATCTGTCCTTGCATGAAATATACACTTTCCATGCTACATCTGTCCTTGCATGAAATATACACTTTCCATGCTACATCTGTCCTTGCATGAAATATACACTTTCCATGCTACATCTGTCCTTGCATGAAATATACACTTTCCATGCTACATCTGTCCTTGCATGAAATATACACTTTCCATGCTACATCTGTCCTTGCATGAAATATACACTTTCCATGCATTTGTTCTTCTTGGTTAAAATACATGAAATGATTGTATTTTATTAAGAAGCAGGTGTCTTTGACCAAACATTTAAATCACATCTTTATATCTTATTGTATTTTGTAAAGGAAAAAAAAATCAATAGACATTTTATGTAAGGTTGTTATTAATAGCAAAGATGCATTTAATGTCTTATCTAGCTTTTTCCAAGACTCTTTCAAAGAACAACTGATTGCTACTGACCTTCATATAATGTAAGATGAAATGTATAATATTAAACAATGAATCTGAAAAGTTGTATGATGTCATGGACAAACTATCTTTACATCATACAAAGAATTAATTCACGCTTAAAATGCAGTGTCAAGCAATTACTGTGAAACCATTTATTTTCGTAAGCACGAAATTTCGTCCTTTTAAAAAAAATGACTATTTCGTCAGCACTTAAATTCGTCCATTTCTGTTGTTTTTTTTAAAGCGTCTGATTTGTTTGTAATGTTTGTAATACATGAAATACGCGGTTGCGAAAAAATCGTGCTGGGGAAAGAGGGGTGACACTTGGTAGTCACTTGCAGGAGGAGGGCCTTGTTTGGTATATGCCAATGAACAAGTCTGTTATTTCAGGTGATAGTAACTGTCCCTTATTATTTTATGTCATTGACACGTTCTTTGTTATGATAAGCGGATAAGTGGGACTGAATAACTGTTAACCAGTGTTTTAAACAACGAAGCTAATTGCCAATTAGTCTTTTTCCATTACAATCACAGTCAAACTGATAACAATCTTACCTTTATCAGCGCCAGTTAGAGAAGGTGCGAACATTATGGGTTATAATTAGCGTAAGCTAAATAAAACAAAATTAACACTTGTGCATTTTCATGAGTATGGGATTTAGTCTGAATGACCTTAGTTTCATTAAAATTTGGTCAATGCAGTTATCAAACTTGTTCTATTATACGAAAGAGGATCTAGTTCGTTAAGTGTTTTTTCTGAATGGAACGCTGCATTTATCGATAAACAACAGTATTAAATCTATAAAAAATAATGTTTTTGTTATAAAAAAACAAAGGTACGGGTTTTTATGTATATGTACAAAAATAGTAGATGCAGTTAAAACCAAACAACCAAACACAAATATGTTTTTTATTAATTTGTAATAAAAGCGCAGAATATATTTCAGTCATGTGTTGATCACACATTGTCATATTTTAATTGCGTTTAATAGTATTGTCTTTAATCCGAATTCGCCGCGTGCTGGCTGTATAATCTGCAACACACCTGACAAACACAATACACACAATGGGTAATAAAGTTGTTAACAATTAGCGCTAATCAACACTATTATACCTAAACGAAGTTGACGCATTCGATACAGCCTTATTGCATTCGCGTTTTACAGGAAATGTCAGTTGTCAGTACACTGTATAATGTACATCCCTTTGTGTCAAAACAGGATTTAACTTGAGTGTGAATAGTCGACTGTTTCATGTTCTTTGTATCAATACCATCCGGGTATCTGTACTATAAGTATACCAGTCTACAAACAAGGTGCGCGCTTCCGCATATGGGTATTCGGACGTTTAAAAAATTGACCTACGGTTGAGCGTTCATGCCGTCAAAGGCATTCAGCAATATAACTCGTTTATTTTCGCTATTTGTTTTTTTACTTGCAAAAAATACTAGTGGCTTATAACTTACCTTGCAATCTTTTTTTACTCGCATTTTGCGAGTGTTAATTTCGAGCCCTGTGTATATGCGTGGATTACGCTGGATTTAAATGCCTCATGCCTACGGTAATTCAGTCTTATTTGTTTCCAATTTGGGACATGATTGTTCGTTAGGATCTTGAATTCGTCCATCGGTTGAAGGACGAAAAAGACGAAAATTAATGTCAGACGAATAATAATGGTTTCACAGTATTTATCTTTAGACAATGAAATGATCATTAATAAGATAAACAGACAAAAACTATTACCCCTTTTCCCATCAGAAGCAAAGTGAAAATGGCTTTTGCAACCAGCATGGAACCAGAACTGCCTGCAAGTCTGTTCAGGTTTAATGCTGTTTGCTTAACTCATCATTATCTTAGGATTGGAAATGAGGCCTTTCAAACTTTAATATATTTAGAAAGGACTTAATCTAATTTGATTTTCGAAAGGACTTCAAATGCCTCAAAATGCATTTATAAGGAGTAAAGGGTTACTGGTCTATCGTTTTGTAATAGGTCTATTTTGGCACTAAGGAAATAACAGCTGTGGCGTTATTTATTGCAAGCTTTACCTTATTTATGACAAACCAATAAGGCAGTAGCTTGTTGTTCTTTATATGTCTAGCAAGTGAACAGTTATAATAACCTATTGCAAGCTTTGCATGACTAAAAAAACAACAATTATAAAAAGTGAAATGGCATTGAATGTGAATCCATCATTGTATCAAATTTTCTACTTGAAACACTCAAGCACAATGTCATTATCTAAATGACAAAAAATTGTCCTCCATTTTTATGTTGTTAAATGTTACACCAGGGACATTTGTGTCATCAAGTATAAAATATACTTGAAAATATTGCATGATTTTTGTTGTTAATTTCAACATGCACACAATAATGTCGTGTTCTGAGAACACTGGGCATAATGCATGTGTGTAGAGTGTTGTCCAAGATTAGCCTGTGCAGTCCGCACAGGCTAATCAGGGACGACATTTTTCGTTTAAATGAAGTCACTTCTTAGCGAAAATCCAATTTAGGCGGGAAGTGTCATCCCTGATTAGCCTGTGCAAACTGCACAGGCTAATCTGGGATGACATTTTACGCACATGCATTATGCCCAGTTTTCTCAGAATGTGACTCAATATATTATTACTATTTTCAGCTCGTCTGCACCATATGATCACCAAGGTGAGCGAGTCTGGATAGTAATTATCTTACCTATAATTGATGTCTTTGATCACTTTATTTGGCATTAAAGAAAGTAGCAGATACAAGAGGCATTGGCTAATTAAAGTGGCATTTTATAACTCAGAATCTCTATAGAAGTACCCTCCGGAGGGAGTTATTTTAGCTTTTACATGAAGTTAGCTACAATAGGTCTTCACGATATTGGTATTTGATATCTTTATTGATTGTAAACTACATTACATCCATTGTTTTTTGCATCAAAGCTTCTTACACCGTTCTAGTTTATGTACTCATGTTTAAAAAGTAAAATCTATTGTATATAATAAGGCAATTAAGTGTTTTCCCATCAACTTTTTAATACCATTCTAGTTTATGCACTCATGTTTATAAGTAAAATTTATTGTATATAATTGGGCAATTCACTGCTTCAACAACAGCACAATGTGGTCTTATCCACATGACTATTATAACTACCTTCAAACCAAGATGTATGAAACCCAGAGTGAATTTGAGCGCTTAAAAAGGTCTGATGCAAAGTATAAACTAGTAGTTGTGAAAACTAAGTGGAAATATTATATGATTGGTTAAATTGCTGATGTGTTAATTAATACTTCAGTTTAAACATAATTATCCCCACGCTTTTTGAAAAGCGTGGGGATATTGTGGTTATCTCCGCCATCTGTCCGTCCGTCTGTCCTGGCCACTATCTCCTCCTACACTATAAGCACTAGAACCTTGAAACTTACACACATGGTAGCTATGAGCATATGTGCGACCCTGCACTATTTGGAATTTTGATCTGACCCTTGGGTCAAAAGTTATGGGGTTGGGGTGGGGCTGGGTCAGAGATTTTCACTCATTTTTTTATGTTATTTTACATTAACTTCTTCATTTCTACACCGATTTACTTCAAATTGATACTGAACATCTCTTATGACAATACAGTCAATCTCAACTATGCATGGCCCCATTACCAACCCTGGGGCGCCCCGCCCACATAGACCACACCCACCTAAAATTGCCTTTTACTATAATTTCGACATTTCTACACCGATTCACTTCAAATTGATACTGAACTTCTCTTATGACAATACAGTCAATCTCAACTATGCATGGCCCCATTACCAACCCTGGGGCGCCCCACCCACATAGGTCACACCCACCCAAAATTGCCTTTTACTATAACTTCTTCATTTCTACACCAATTCACTTCTAATTGATACTGAACTTCTCTTATGACAATACGGTCAATCTCAACTATGCATTGGCCCATTACCAACCCTGGGGCGCCCCGCCCACATAGGCCACACCCACCCAAAATTGCCTTTTACTTAAACTTCTTCATTTCTACACCGATTCACTTCTAATTGATACTGAACTTCTCTTATGACAATACGATCAATCTCAACTATGCATGGCCCCCATTACCTACCAACGCTGGGGCGCCCCTGGGTCAAACATGCGGCGTGGGGATACGCGTCGGCCTCTGCCGCGCCATTTCTAGTTATTTAATTCTTTTGGCAAGTACAATTTATCAAAATACACAATACAATACAGAAAAGGATTGAAACAAAAGAAATTGTTCTGATATAGTTTATCTCCTTGGGATTATGTTTACACATTATTGGAAGTGTATTAGGAATAATAAAACTTAGTTTTATGATAGGCATAGAAAATATTAGTGATAAATATACGAAGGTTTTAAAAGAAGGGAAAAAATAAAAAATAATAAAACAATAAGCAAATAAAGACAAGGGATTGTAGATTAGGAGGATAGGATTAAAAACAACAACGACTAATCGGAGTCGCCAGGATTCTTTTATAAATGTTTGAGCATGTAGGAAGATTTGTATTACCGAAAAGTAGAATATCAAGCTCAGCATCACTGGTTATTCTGGAGGTACTGTTCATTAACGTAATACGTATTGTGTCAAAGTGAGGACATATGAGGAGGAAGTGGTAATTTGATTCAATATCTCCACAGGAATACGTATTGTGTCAAAGTGAGGACATATGAGGAGGAAGTGGTAATTTGATTCAATATCTCCACAGGAATACAATTGGGATTCAATGATGTTTTTTGTGTAAACGTGTTCATTAAGCGCTTCATTTAAGTCCTTAAACGTGTATAAAGTATTTGAAGATAACGTTTTCCTACATAAAAGTACGATGGTGCCTTAATCAATTTTTATGCTCCCCCGAAAAATTTTGGGGGGAGCATATAGTCGCCGCTTCGTCTGTCCGTCCGTCTGTCCGTCCGTGCACAATTTTTGTCCGGGCTATTTCTCAGCAATTAATGACCGGAATTCAATAAAACTTAATGGAAAGCTTCACTACCAAAAGGAGATTTGCAGATTATCAGCCGGTTCTGGTCGGATGATTTTTCATAGAGTTATGGCCCTTTGAAATTTTCCATTAACTGTACATATAGTGCAATTCTTGTCCGGGCTTTTTCTCAGCAACTATTATCTGGAATTCAATGAAACTTTATGGAAAGCTTCACTATCTAGAGGAGATGTGCATATTATCAGCGGGTTTTGGTCGGATGATTTTTCACAGAGTAATGGCCCTTTGAAATTTTCCATTAACTGTATATATAGTGCAATTCTTGTCCGGGCTATTTCTCAGCAACAAATGACTGGAATTCTATGAAACTTTATGGGAAGCTTCACTACCAACAGGAGATGTGCATATTATCAGCCAGTTCTCGTCGGATGATTTTTCACAGAGTTATGGCCCTTTGTAAATTTTCCATTGTACATATAGTGCAATTCTTGTCCGAGCTATTTCTCAGCAACTTATTACGGGAATTCAATGAAACATTATGGGAAGCTTCACTACCAACAGGAGATGTGCATATCATCAGCCGGTTATGGTCAGATGATTTTTCACAGAGTTATGGCCCTTTGAAATTTTCTATAAACTGTACATATAGTGCAATTCTTGTCCGGGCTATTTCTCCCCAACTACTGACTGGAATTCAATAAAGCTTTATGGGAAGCTTAACTGCCTTGAGGAGATGCGCATGTTATTTGTGGGTTCTGGTGTTAGATTATTTATTTAGAGAGTTATAGCCCTTTGAAATTTTTAAGTTGCTAAACCATCCATCGTTTTATTTTGTCCAAAGTTATGCCCCTCAAGACGTTTCCTTTTATCTGAATATATAGTGCAATATTGTGAAGAAAAAACCTTTGGGGAGCATCAACCGTCTCTGACGGTTTCTTGTTTTGTTAGCTTGGACTTAAATATATTCAACAATTCACTATGTTTAATTTTGTCTGGTAGTATATTCCATTTTCGAATGACTCCTAGTAGAAAGGAATTATAGATTAATGCATTCTACACGGCTGCTGGCTTTTTTGAGAAATGATCACTTCAGTCAACTGTTTGTCAATTTGGCAACTTGGCCTTAGAATGCCAGTTGTTGTTAGCAGATGTTTAATAGTGTATGAAATTATATGAGTCCCGTTCTGATAAAACTGGGCATAATTATGCTTGTGCGTTAAGTGTCATGCCAGATTAGCCTGTGCAGTCTGCACAGGCTAATCATGGACAACACTTAACGCTTTTATGAGATTTTTGTTTAAATGAAGTCTCTGCTTAGCAAAAATCAAATTTAGGCGGAAAGTGTTGTTACTGATTAACCTTATCTGCGATGACACTTTACGCACATGCATTCTCTGACCACGGCTCATATCTGGGATGACACTTTACGCACATGCATTCTCTGACCACGGCTCATATCTGGGATGACACTTTACGCACATGCATTCTCTGACCACAGCTCATATCTGGGATGACACTTTACGCACATGCATTCTCTGACCACAGCTCATATCTAGGATGACACTTTACGCACATGCATTCTCTGACCACAGCTCATATCTGGGATGACACTTTACGCACATGCATTCTCTGACCACGGCTCATATCTGGGATGACACTTTACGCACATGCATTCTCTGACCACAGCTCATATCTGGGATGACACTTTACGCACATGCATTCTCTGACCACGGCTCATATCTGGAATGACACTTTACACACATGCATTCTCTGACCACAGCTCATATCTGGGATGACACTTTACACACATGCATTCTCTGACCACAGCTCATATCTGGGATGACACTTTACGCACATGCATTCTCTGACCACAGCTCATATCTGGGATGACACTTTACGCACATGCATTCTCTGACCACAGCTCATATCTGGGATGACACTTTACGCACATGCATTCTCTGACCAGGCTCATATCTGGGATGACACTTTACGCACATGCATTCTCTGACCACAGCTCATATCTGGGATGACACTTTACGCACATGCATTCTCTGACCACAGCTCATATCTGGGATGACACTTTACGCACATGCATTCTCTGACCACAGCTCATATCTGGGTTGACACTTTATGCACATGCATTCTCTGTCCACGGCTCATATCTGGGATGACACTTTACACACATGCATTCTCTGACCACAGCTCATATCTGGGATGACACTTTACACACATGCATTCTCTGACCACAGCTCATATCTGGGATGACACTTTACGCACATGCATTCTCTGACCACAGCTCATATCTGGGATGACACTTTACGCACATGCATTCTCTGACCACAGCTCATATCTGGGATGACACTTTAAGCACATGCATTCTCTGACCACAGCTCATATCTGGGTTGACACTTTACGCACATGCATTCTCTGACCAGGCTCATATCTGGGATGACACTTTACGCACATGCATTCTCTGACCACGGTCATATTGAGAATCAATGATAATCTCCTTGACATAAAATTTGGTCAAAATATGTATTGACAATGTTTTTTGTTGAAGTGTTATTGCAGCCGGCACTTTTAATGCAGATGAAGTACAACTTTTTTTTAAGACATCTAAGCTCTTAAATGTTTAATCTCCTTTGATTTCTGATTTGGAATAGATATCTTTGGCCAACTGAAGGTTATTAGAGAACATTAAAGCAAATAGTTTGATTGAACTGTAGGGACTCTTGGGGCTTTCATCATGTTACTTACATATCCCTTTGATGCAGGGACTCTTGGGGCTTTCATCATGTTACTTACATATCCCTTTGATGCAGTTGTTATTATTGCATCATTGCACATTTTGATTTGAAGAAGCATTTAAATTTGTTGCACACATATCTTATATATAATTAAACGTCCCTATTATAGTTAAATTTGTCAAACTTTTTTTTTTAAACTAAAAAATACAACAGCTGAAACCGAATTGAATGCATTGTTGAAAAAACACAGTTTATACCATGATTAATGTCTTATTCCAACTTAAAATACTATTTTGCTATCTGAATGATGCAGATTCCAACTTTGAAGTCTAGTTCCAAATTTGGGTAATTGGGTGTTCAATGGAATGTCTTAAATCCCACTAAACTTAGTTTGAACACTATTGTATTTTGGTCTGTTGTAGATACTTCCATCCTGTTATTTACAACCTGTTTTCATATTACAGCAGCTGTCTGCCATCATGCCTCAACCACTAGACTGTGAATATCAGGAAAGAAACATACTAGACAAGTTAGTAGACTGCAATCATTTAATATTTCAAACAAAATATTAGACAAGGTTGTACACTACCCTCCCCTTTGCACAGAAGTTGATGTATATTGCTTAATGAATGTCAGTCTATTGGTATATGTTTGTAAACCAACCCTTAAACTGTATCTGATCAAGTAATTTTCAAGCAATTTTTATTATGACTTGTGTATTGTCTAAGATATTTTGCCAAGGCCTAACCATCGCAAAGATTAGAAAAAAATGCCTTGGTTTGTCCAAGTTTGTAGTTACATTGATGATAATTAATAACTTGGATTCATATAATTAGTCCTTGGGTCCAAGATTTAGGTCACATTGATCAATATTTGTAGAACATTGTCTATGCTTTACCGATCCTTTTAAGTGCGTCTTGAAACGTTTAGTTAGAATGTGGTCTACATTTAATTTATACATGTTTGGCATCACTTTTCAGTTATTTTCCTAATACAAAATATCTACCTACATTTCTAACATCAGATGCAGTAGTTTTTGCATAAATATTTGACAATTTACCGTAAATAGTGTTTCTATACCAACACAAAAGTACAGAAAAATGTGACAACCTATACACATAATCATGATATTTAGAACCAGCGCTGAATGCAGTAAATGCAAAAAAGCCTTGATAAAGAACAATATGCTCCTGACAAGCATTTATTTTATTTTTTTCAAAACATGCATGCTGTATACCAGTCACCTCTGCAGAAAAATGTGTCATTGAAATATCAAAACATGCATGATGTGTGGCATTCACCTCTGCAGACAACTGTGTAATTTAAATATACAGGCTTGCAGGTAAAATACTGATGTTTGTATGAGTTTTTAACCAGGTTTTCCGAAGGAAAAAACTGGTTATTAGATTGGCAAATGCGGGCGGGCTGGCGGGCGGACATAACAAGCTTGTCCAGGCCATAACTATGTCGTTCATTGTCAGATTTTAAAATCATTTGGCACATTTGTTCACCATCATTGGACGGTGTGTCGCGCGAAAGAATTATGTCAATATCTCCAAGGTCAAGGTCACACTTTGAGTTCAAAGGTCAAAAATGGCCATAAATGAGCTTGTCCGGGCCATAACTATGTCATTTATTGTTAACCGAAGGAAAAAACTGGTTATTAGATTGGCCAATGCTGGCGGGCGGGCGGGCGGAACAAGCTTGTCCGCTCTCTAATTCAAATAGTATTCATCCGATCTTTACGAAACTTGGTCAGAAGTTGTATCTAGACAATATCTAAGTAAAGTTAAAATATAGGTCATGCCGGGTCAAAAACTAGGTCAAGGGGTCGGAAAACAGATAAACAAGGGGGTAATTGTGATGAAAATCAGTAGCAATGCACATTTTGAGTTGCAATTGTTTCCCTTTATCAGACTTTTTTTATTATTGAAAACCTGGTTTTGTGACAATTTTGTCCCTTGTCAGATTTTAAAATTATTAGATTGGTGGATGTCGGCAGGCGGGCGGAAAAAGCTTGTCCGGGCCATAACTTTGTCATTCATTGTGAGATATTAAAATCATTTGGCACATTTGTTCACCATTATTTGACAGTGTGTCGTGCAAAAGAATTACGTCGATATCTCCAAGGTCAAGGTCACACTTTAAGTTCAAAGGTCAAAATTGGCCATAAATGAGCTTGTCTGGGACATGACTATGTCATTCATTATCAGATTTTAAAATCATTTGGCACATTTGTTCACCATCATTTGACGGTGTGTCGCACAAAAGAATTACGTAGATATCTCCAAGGTCAAGGTTGTCACGACTAAAGATAGATTGATTTTGAAACAAGGGGGTACATGTAACTGTGATGAACAATCAGTAGCAATGCGCATTTTGAGTTGTAGTTGTTTCCCTTTATCAGACTTTTTTTATTGAAAACCTGGTTTTGTGACAATTTTGTCCCTTGTCTGCCAATATCCTCAGGTCATCTTGTAGAAACCTCATAATAGCTGTCAATTGTTGAGAGTATGTGCTGGATTTGTCTAGACTGTTGGTCTTTTTTTAAATCATGATGCACTTTTGCAATAATTTACCACAAATTCTGCATATAGGGACAACTTATTTTTATCTCACCTACGTGCTCATGGTGAGCTTTTGTGATCACTTTTTGTCCGTCGTCCGTCGTGCGGTGTCAACATTTGCCTTGTTAACTCTCTAGAGGCCACATTTATTGTCCAATCTTCATGAAATTTGGTCAGAAGAATGGTCTCAATGATATCTTGGATGAGTTCGAAAATGGTTACATTTGCTTGAAAAACATGGCTGCCAAGGGGCGGGGCATTTTTCCTTATATGGCTTTAGTAAAACCTTGTTAACACTCTAGAGACCACATTTATTTTCCGATCTTCATGAAACTTGCTCAAAAGATTTTGTCCCAATTATATCTTGGATGAGTTCAAAAATGGTAACCTTTGCTTAAAAAACATCGCTGCCAAGGGGTGGGGCATTTTTTCTTATATGGCTAAATAAGGCTTTAGTAAAATCTTGTTAACACTCTAGAGGCCACATTTATTGTCCAATCTTCATGAAACTTGATGATCAGATGATTCATCCCAATAATATCTTGGACGAGTTTGAAAATGATGCTGGTTGGTTGAAAAACATGGCCGCCAGGGAGCGGGGCATTTTTCCTTATATGGCTTTAGTAAAACCTTGTTAACACTCTAGAGGCCAAATTTATTTTCCGATCTTCATGAAATTTGGTCAGAGGATTGGTCTCAATTATATCTTGGATGAGTTCGAAAATGGTTACGTTTGCATGAAAAACATGGCTGCCAGGGGGCGGGGCATTTTTCTGAATATGGCTATAGTAAAACCTTGTTAACACTCTAGAGGCCACATTTAGTTTCTGATCTTCATGAAACTTGGTCAGAAGATTTATCCCAATAATATCTTGGATGAGTTCGAAAACGGATTTGGTTGTTTTAAAAACACGCCGCCAGGGGCATTTTTCCAAAAATGGCTAGATATTGCTTTAGTAAAACCTTATTAACACTCTAGAGGCCACATTTATTGTCCGTCATCATGAAACTGGTCAGAGGATTTTTCTCAATGATATCTTGGATGAGTTTAAAAATGGTTCCGGTTGGTAGAAAAACATTGCCACCAAGGGGGCGTGGCATTTTTCCTTATAAAGCTATAGTAAAACATAATTGTTAACACTCTAGAAGTCATATTTATTGTCTTATAATCATGAAACTTTGTCAGAAGATTTTCCCAATGATATCTTGGAGAAGTTTGAAAATGGTTCCAGTTGCTTGAAAAACATGGCCACCAGGGGGCGGGGCAATTTTCTTTATATGGACTTATGAATCTTCATGAAACTTTGTCAGAATATTTGTTTAAATGATATCTTGATGTGTATGAAAATGGTTCTGGTCTGTTGAAAAACATGACTGCCTGGGTGTTCACTAAGTTGTTCAGAACATTTTGTTCTAATGACATCTTGGGCTGCACAGAAAAGTCAGTTTCTTTGAATCTCAGGTGAGTGACTTTGGGCCTTTCAGGCCCTCTTGTTTGCATGATGTGGCTTATTTGCCGTTTGTCAAACTATTGTGCACTGTTGATGCCGAAATCAGTTTTGTGAGGAAAAGCATTTCTTTCTTGATGTATGCATTGTCTTTTAGACCAAGCTTTCCCTTGGGGTATATGAAATAAATTGGTTTTAGCACTCTGACCAATGGAGAAGGAAGTGTTAGAATATATATCTTGCAGTAATGTGGTTCACCAATTAGTTTTATGAGAAGAGTGCTTTTAGAAAGTCTTGTGGAATACAGTGCAGTCACTTGTAAGTAATGTTCATTTCCAAAAGGGTTTTGATGTAATTTAGGTTTTATTCCTTATACACAGACACTTAAATCGCATTTTATATGCAATCTTATTTAAATGTAATTTGTACTTTTGAAGTAAATGTTTACGTATATTAATTGTCGTCGTAAGTCATATTGCCCATAAATTTATTTCCATTTCCAACCAAGAATAATTACTTGTAATTACAGTAAAAATTCTTTAGGTTGAGATGCAATGGGATGACAGAAATTCTTGAGTTATCAAAGATCCTCAGTTATAGTGGTTTCATATTTTTGCTTTCCCTGACTCTTAGTTGGTTTTCTAGGTTATGGTTATATATTTTAGGTAACGACTCAACAACTGTTTAAGAGATAATTATCCTGTGTCAAAGGCAGAGGGATCAAGAATTGGCGTTGTCCGTCAGTCAGTTTGTCTGTCTTTTTGTCTGTCTGTCACAAAACTTTTTAGGGCTATATCTCAAAAACTATATTATATATCAACATGAAACTTCATAGGTTTATAGATGTAAATCAGAAGAAGTGCCATGCACAACAAACATAACTATACGCTTTCTTTAACAAAAGTTATTGCCCTTTGTTATGTCCCCCACTATAGTAGTGGGGGACATATTGTTTTTGCCCTGTCTGTCTGTTGGTCTGTCTGTCTGTTTGCGCCAACTTTAACATTTTGCAATAACTTTTGCTATATTGAAGATAGCAACTTCATATTTGGCATGCATGTGTATCTCATAAAGCTGCACATTTTGAGTGGTGAAAGGTCAAGGTCATCCTTCAAGGTCAGAGGTCAAATATATGTGGCCAAAATCGCTCATTTTATGAATACTTTTGCAATATTGAAGATAGCAACTTGATATTTGGCATGCATGTGTATCTCATGGAGCTGCACATTTTGAGTGGTGAAAGGTCAAGGTCAAGGTCATCCTTCAAGGTCAGAGGTCAAATATATGTGGCCCAAATCGCTTATTTTATAAATACTTTTGCAATATTGTAGATAGCAACTTGATATTTGGCATGCATGTGCATCTCATGGAGCTGCACATTTTGAGTGGTGAAAGGTCAAGGTCATCCTTCAAGGTCAGAGGTCATATATATGTGGCCCAAATCGCTTATTTTATGAATACTTTTGCAATATTGAAGATAGCAACTTGATATTTGGCATGCACATTTGGAGTGGTGAAAGGTCAAGGTCATCCTTCACAAGGTCAAGGTCATCCTACAAGGTCAAACATCATATAGGGGGACATTGTGTTTCATAAACACATCTTGTTTTTATTTGTATGATGCTTTTCAAAGTCATATCTCAGATACCATGCAAGATTTCAACATGAAACTTTATGGGTGCATTGATATTAATTAGGGGAAGGTCCATGCTTATGAACCACAAAACTTCATTTTCTTAAATGAGAGTAATTGCCCTTTGTTGTCATGTATGATGGAACTTGTGAGGGCTAATAATATGAAAAATGTAAAAAATATCCAGTATAGATCTATAATAAAAACTGTAATTTGTATGACTCTGTGTTTTAATTGTTCGCCCTACACTGAGTATAACACACAGATTAATTATTTCCCCTCATAATGGAATCCTCTCTAACCCAGCATAAAGTCCACAGTTTTCATCCGATTCTTTTCAAACTTGTTCAGTGTCTTTATATAAATGAGGACTCGAACCCTATTAAAAATGGGTTACATCAGAGTAAAATGTCCAGAATTATCTCCCCTTGAATTTTAGAAAATTGTGAAATAAGGCTTGTTTACGCAATTAAGTCCACAGTTTTCATCCAATTATTTTCCAACTTGCACAGTGTCTTTATCTGAATGATGAGTCAAATCCTATTGAAAATGAGCAATATCGGAGATATAAGTCCAGTGTCTTTGTATCAATGAGGACTCAAACCCTTTTGTAAAAAGAGCAATATCGAAGCAATAAGTCCAGAATGACTTCCCCTTGAATATTAGACAATTTTGAAATCCCACTTTTTTATGCAATTAATTCCACAGTTTTCATCCAATTATTTCCAAATTTGCACAGTATTTATATCAATGAGGACTTGAACCCTATTGAATATGAGCAGTATCGGAGAAATAAGTACACAATAATCTCCCCTTGAATTTGAGAAAATTCTCCTTGTTTGTGCGATTAAGTACACAGTTTCCATCTTATTCATTCCAAACTTGCACGGTGTTTATAGCAGTAGAGCGATTCAGGCCCTCATGGACATCTTATTCTAATTGTAGTCTTCAAATTCACATATATTGACAACAATTCCCTGTATTCCCTTTGCAGCTTGTACAAGATGTGAATGATACACCCATGTGAGACAATTCTACACAGACATGTGAAAAACATTCTTGACTTACAGAGGGTACATTTCAATTAATCGAGTTTATAGAATTACAGACAAATGTATATGTCCTTGAGTTATTGAGTTTTTGATGCTGGCATAAAATGTGGCGATACTTATTGAAATATTTATTATTTCGCTGGGAATATCAAATTTGTACGGGGTACCATAGGTTTTTACGTTATCAATGCATAATGAAACAAGTTTTACTTTTATACCTTTTTTTTTAGATCAATTGTTTAGATTCTAGCTTCTGTCATAGATTCTAGCTTCAATCATTTGTTTAATGATGCATCATTATGAGGAAGGCTCAAAGTTTTGAGTCTATTCAGTTAATTTAGAAAATTGCTATAATTTCTGGAAATTATAATATTATATTTCTAATATTATTTTGGTGCCCTCAAAAATTGGTGACCATCCTTGCAGATAAAAGAGCATATAAACGGTTTTCTTTGTAATGAATTAAAACTATTAAAACTTTTGGTGCCCTATAAAATTGAAGACCATCCTTGGTAAAAGAGCATATAAACAGTACTCTTTGTAATGAATTAAAACTATTAAAACTTTTGGTGCCCTATAAAATTGCAGACCATCCTGGGTAAAAGAGCATGTAAAGGGGACGCTTGGTATGTCATTAAACATATTAATACTTTTGATGGCTTCACATATACAATTGAATGCCTGGCAGCTGCATATTGTTCTATTTTGTTTCTTGCCTTTGCTTGGGATATAGCAGAATGGCAACTGTTGATCAGAGCATTAAAAGACACTGTATCTCCCTGTCTTTTATCGACTGTCACAGATACACAGTTTCAAATTTACAGTATGGTTACTAAGGGAACCATGTGAGATCAGCCTATAGATTAGGTCAAGTAGGATGTATATCTTTGCGTTGATGTTGCAGATAAGTAGCAAATATAGTAATGTGGCATTTTGTCATTTGAGAAAACCGATTGTTCTTCAGTAACAGATGACGTGAAAACAACAAAAGAAACTGGAATACAGATCTGGTATTTTTTTCGAGATATTTTTTTTTCTGTGTGTGTCATATTGCAGAAACAAGTCCATTTGTAACAAGATATAAACAAAAATACTTTGGCGTTTATTTTGAAAGATAGAGTTGATAACGGACAATTATACATAATTTGTTGAATTAAAAACTTTATAATGTGTTACTTGCATCAATTAGTTATCTTTTATCCAGCATATTAAAATTGTGCAATTTAGTTAATGACTCATATCCACTTCATTGAAATTTTATATAATTTAGTTGCTTCTATGTAGATTGTTAATACACTAAATGTGATGAATTATGGTACATCTCATTTTAATGTCACTTATTTCTGGTAATGTAATTTATGCAATAAAACCACCCTATTTAAAAAAAAATATAGTGAAGTAATAATAGGAATATTTGTCACATGCATGTAAAAAAGAACTGTAAATAGTTTAATTCTTTTTGTCTTAAAGGACATAACATTCTGGTAGTTGTTCACTGAGCACATAAACCATAAGATACAGTGATTTTTTTGGCCCAAAATTACCGCCGATTTTCGACTGCTTCCCATTTTCAAAAATCAATGTTTTTTCCCCAAAAATCTTACCAAAATTTCCCAAAAAATGGCAAAATTTTCCCAATAAAGCCATTAAGATTACAATGTCATTTAGCGATAATTTTGAACGAGTGCCGATCGAGCTTGTCGAGTCATCACAAAACGACAACTGACTTACGTATTGTTTGCGAATGTAGCCGAATATATACAATTTTACGTTGCTATCCACACATCTCTCTATATTGCGGAGGATACCGACGATAGTCTATGTATCCTGATTGAGCACGCCTGTTTTTTACACACGCCCAAGATGGCGGCAAGCAGACGAGAAATTGCGATGAGCAGCAAAAATGATAAATAACATTCAAATTAACAGCGGATATCATAATGGTTGTTAGGGAATAATTTAATGCGTGTGTCAATTAACGCAAAATACTAAGTTTGAGATAAAAAAACAAAAAATATTTATAAGAAATCTACACAGTGAATGTTCGTCACCGAAACCAGTGTTGGAAAATTGGAGTTCTTTCTCACAAAGTTAAAGCATTTTAGATGAATATCGTTCGAAAATGGAAAGAGACAAACATGATTTGATTTATATGTAAGTGGATCTGTGTATAGTCAGATCCATATGCATATTCTGCTTTATTGTCCCCTACCGGTGAAACTGGAGGGGACTTATGGTTTGCGCTCTGTGTGTCCGTCAGTCAGTCAGTCTGTCACACTTTTCTGGATCCTGCGATAACTTTAAAAGGTCTTCATATTTTTTCATGAAACTTGAAACATGGATAGATGGCAATATGGAGATTATGCACGTCATTTCATTTTGTTCATACATCAAAAATTCTGGTTGCTATGGCAACAAATAAAAACAATTCTGACAATGGTGGAGTTTCACTTGTAGGGGACCATATTACTTGACAATAGTCTTGTTATGTTTGTCAAGCTGTACAGTTTACTGAAATAGCATTAAACTGAGGATGACAAGTGTAAGATATTGAAAGGTAAACCAAATAAATATATTTTTATGTCCCCCACTATAGTAGTGGGGGACATATTATTTTTGCCCTGTCTGTTGGTTGGTTGGTCTGTTGGTTGGTTGGTTGGTTGGTTGGTCTGTTGGTTTGCGCCAACTTTAACATTTTGCAATAACTTTTGCTATATTGAATATATCAACTTCATATTTGGCATGCATGTGTATCTCATGAAGCTGCACATTTTGAGTGGTGAAAGGTCAAGGTCATCCTTCAAGGTCAGAGGTCAAATATATGTGACCAAAATCGCTCATTTTATGAATTCTTTTGCAATATTGAAGATAGCAACTTCATATTTGGCATGCATGTGTATCTCATGGAGCTGCACATTTTGAGTGGTGAAAGGTCAAGGTCATCCTTCAAGGTCAGAGGTCAAATATATGTGGCCCAAATCGCTTATTTTATGAATACTTTTGCAATATTGAAGATAGCAACTTGATATTTGGCATGCATGTGTATCTAATGGAGCTGCACATTTTGAGTGGTGAAAGGTCAAGGTCATCCTTCAAGGTCAAATATATGGGTCAAAATTGCTCATGTAATGTCACTTCTGCAATATTGAAGCTAGCAATTTTAAATTTGAAATGCGTGTGTATCTCAAGGAGCTGCACATTTTGAGTGGTGAAGGGTCAAGGTCAAGGCCATCCTTCAAGGTCAAACGTCATATAGGGGGACATTGTGTTTCACAAACACATCTTGTTGTATCTCCATTTGGGGATTTCTTGTCACGGAACAGTGAACATTATTTATGCAATACTTTTTAATATTGAAATGGATGCAGAGATGTAGCCAATAATGGTAACGGTCGGGAAGGATTTCTCTCAAACCAGCCAAACAAACATTAGGCTTCATTTATTTTAGTCTACTTTCAGAATTTTTACCCAATAATCCAGGCCTTTTCCGCTCCATTTTGGGAAACGCCACACTGGAAATTTGGGAATTTCGCGTCGTGAAAAAACCCATTTTGGGGAAAAAAAATTATCGCAAAACTGGCTAAATTGGGAAAAATAATCGCTTGTAAATAGTGTTTCTTATATTTCAAAGAAGCCGTTAACTGGTAAATAACGACTATTTTGATAACATATTATTAAAATTTTACAAAATATTATGAACATGTGTGATAAGTGCAGGGTTTTTTATCTGATTTTGGGGAAAAGGCCTGGCCTTTTTTGATAGGAAAAAAATCATGCGGATTTAGGGGAAAATAAGGAAAGTCTTAAATAATCAGATTAACATATTTTACTGTTTTTAAAACAAATTCAAGGCAACAGATAATTTAATTATGCAATATTGTTCTATTTTCTATACTGGATCAATTGGGACCCGTGGCATAGGGCGGAAAAGGCCTGTAATCCATTGGTTAAAAAACATAAAAGTTCATAAAAAACTATCAAAACATGACACTTGCAAAGTTTCAAGTCTTTAACCCTTTCATAGATATTGCTAATAAATAAGCATAATAATAATCATTATTTCTTTGCAGTTTATTCCAAAAAGGACATACAATCATAAATGATGTTAATTTTGTGTAAAACAAATATGATATTTAAATGTGAATGTAAGATATTATAGATGGAATGACCAATACAATTGTTGCCACAATATAACTGAAATGGAGAGCCCTGCAATTTGAAGCAGCCCCTTGGGCAGCTCAAGTTTCATCGTGGCATTCATCAGATACCTTTACTTTCCAACTAGTTATCTCCTGAAAGATAATTGCGGTGTTTGGCATTGTGGTGAAGTTATGAGCAATTAAAAATTCATAAAGCAATATATTAAAAAATGAAGTAAAAATGCACATAGTAATATTCTAAACCGTTTTAAAAACGTCACTGGTCTAAGAAAAAAAAGGTCACTTCGAAAAGCAGTTCGTATGTATTTCATGTTCACTATAGTTCCAATTTGGGACAATACTGTACATGGTTATCAGAACTGATAATCAGAATAAAGTTTATTGTTTTGGTTTCTTTGGTTTCCTTAAACTATTTTAGCATTATTTATTTTAATGCATTTGATTTGTTGCTTTATACAGAGGGGGTCATCAAGTGACAAACAAGATGGCGATGTCTATGCCTAGACAGGTTTTATATCCCTTTATTAATTGTTATAATGCTGCTCACTTTCCAAACATGTATCTTAAAGAAAGTGATTAGTGCTTATACGCTATTAATATTCGCTGTATATTTTGACTTATTTTTCTTAGCTTGATGCAATATTAAAGCTCCCGCAAAGAAAATGAACTTTCCCTCCAGGCAAGACTGGAAGTCGAATTCTGAAGTAAACCCCTTGATAATAAACGAACATTAGTACTGAATAATTCATCTGTTATTTTCCAGAATTTGCCGATTTACTTTATACTAATCTTGAGCAGAAACGAAGCATTCAAGCATGCGTATCTCTTGCAATTGCATTATTTGGTTCAATTAGCAAATGAGTTGACCCCATCAGGCCTTCCCCTGATGAGGTCACTGTAAATTACTCAGTCTTCTGTCATGTGATGATTCCCAATCAATTGGAGGCTTGATGTCTCCTGGTGATCAATAGAGGCTTATTGAAGTTTAACATATGGGCAAAAGCAAAGTGTTTGTCTCTGCTAACATTTAAAAAAATAAGGATAGGAATACATTGGCCAAACTTTTGTCTTTAAATTATTTTATTATAAAACCTTGTTCCCAAATAAGGACATTCAATAATAAGGATTTTCAATGACAGAAATCTTTCAAAAGTGTTTGCAATTTATATTTCTTTATATCAAAACAGTTACCACAATAGAAGTTTATGGTGATAAGCCACATGAATGAGGGTTTGTCTGGTTTGTGAAAACAATGTTTTGAAGGCCTGAAGGGAACAGATGATTCCCTCTAGAACTAGGCTGAGTATCTTGATTTAAACTGAAAATACCAGAAGAATTGTCTACATTTGTTTACTTTTGGAGGTTACATTAATGACTGAATTTCTGTTAGTCAGTCTAATAGCAGAAGTAAATGCTTCGCATTAAATCAAGGACAACATGTGAAAGCATTTCTGTTCTGAAGACAGAAAATTGTTTTGAATTATCCTGACTCTTTGCCATTATGTATGCTTTCTAAGATTCAGTCTGCATTAAGAATAATTACAGTTATTTAGATGTAGCGCTTTGTATAAAAACATGTTTTCGTGACAACGTTTTTGCAGTATTGGGAAAGCTGAACTCTGTCATAAACATTGTAAAGATGCTATTTTAATATATTCAATGGCGCTAAAATTGCTTTGAAACGTCTTGGTCTCAAAAAAAAAATCATGCGGCGTCTCATCAGGGTCTACGCTGTTTGCCAAGGCCTTATTTATAGACGCTACCTGTACGAAATGTTCCGCCCGGAATCGGCACGGAATCGCAAACTAAATTCCGGGCGTAAAAAATATTTCCGGGAGTATTTTTCTATATATGATTTTAAGAAGAGGGGCGGATTCCGGGCGTAATCCGGGCGGAAAACAGGGGCGAAATATGTAAATGAGGTGGGACGGAATTTTAAATTATGGGCGGAAAGCAGTTTATGGGCGGAATTCAGATTACAGGCGGAATGTTAAAATTACGGGCGTAACTTAGATAACGAGCGTAATTTAGATACCGGGCGGAAATCGGATTACATGCATATTGTAAATATACCCATATACCCATATAAGGACAGGCCATTTGAAAAAACAAAAGGCGATCGCAAAAGCTCACCATGAGCACTTTGTGCTCAGGTTAGCTAAAAACTAGTCAAAAATATGACAAGATACATTTAACATAGTATCTTTATTTTAATTTTAAGATAATACATTTTAAAAACATGGATCACCATTTTATACTTCTGCAAATGCGGAACAAATGCTGAAAATCCCCGCATTTTTCCGCAGTCACAAAAAATGTGGAACTTATGTGGAAAATGTACGCATTTTCGTTCCGCATTTTGATGATACTTTTAAGATACAATGTAGCTTTTAAAGACAAACAACAAAAATATTCAATATATATACATAAAAAATAATTTGATAGACATGCACTTTTTAAAAAACAAACTGTTCTTATACAAGCCAAAAATAAAAAAGTTCACTCTTTCACATTGAATGCGTTTTTTAAACTGCTTTCTTGAGTAGGAAGTCCTCTCTATCACAGTATTGTTCAGGTCCACGATTCTCCCCCATTCTATGTCATAATCTGAAATGCAATTTTATATTTAGTACAACTACAGTTCACCTATTGAAAATACTGTTAACAGCTTATGTAGAATTAATTGCTTTTTCAAACTTTTTATCTAATCCAGGGCCCCAGCTAGGATTTGAAAAAGACAGGGTCCAAACTTGGCAACTAAGTACACGTTTTAACGTGCTTGGATATTTATCCCTGTGGAATATTTCAAATAACATGTGCTATATATGCGCATATTATTTAATATTACATGCATTTTCATTTAAAAATTATTTTTTTTAATTGATAAAACTAGTTTCACTGTTAAAATAAAATTAGTTTATTGAAAATTCATTGAATATTCTGTAAAATAATGTGATCAGAACCAATTAAAACATGTTGGGGGTCAAAGGGGGCAGGTTTGGATCTTAGTGCGGCAAGGTACTGAGACACCCTGTGATTGACAGGCCTAGCCCTAAGAGGATCACTAATTGTATAATTCGAATTAATCTTTATTTTGAACTTAACTATTTCAAACTAATAATACAATAACTTGTGTAGTAAAATTGTGATTTACCTATCAACAAATCCAGCTTTCCTTTGTCAAGGACCGCTTTGTGCTCATCATCTGGGCGCGCACACAGAGCAAATATAAAAAAGTTCATTTTTTCACAACATGTTTTTTTCAATAGTCTGTGCGTTCTTGCAAACAAATTCTTCAATTTGTGATGTGGCTTTTGAGGTCCGAGATGGGAAAATTTGTTATGCCACCAGCAACCATTCTCCCTAATGCTATGACATAATCTGAAAATAAAATGTTAATTTAAGTACTTACTATATATTTTAAAGAAATTTGTGTATTTCATTTTAGTTTCAAACTGTGTTGTTTTTCCTTCAGATGCCCGTCTACTTTTCATCATCCTTTTACATTTCCCACTGGGACAGTGACACAAATACAATTACAATTATATCAGTTAATAATCTAAATAATAGAGGAACGAAGGAGTAAAAATACAAACCTTTTATGCTGTTCTGCAGTATTCCAAAAACACAGGAATTTGGTGAGACCAAATCACAGTTAAACCTGAGCCAATTTGAACCTCTTTTGCAACAAACTTATTGTTCATTTCCACATTATGTGTATTAAATACAAATTGTTTTTGACACAGTACTCCCTGCAAGACATTTTTTCACTACAGTTTAGTCCTCATTTTGCTTAAGTATTATACTGACAATTTAGTTCAGAGTCAGTAATTTGCTTAACCGCTCGTTTTCAAACAGCAACTTCTACCACTCACTTCCTGTACCACTGAACCAATCCACTGAAGCCTGATAAGCCCAGATGGTTTATAAACATGTACAGATGTGACTCAGCATTTGGTGAATATTGAATGGGCAGCACAATACTTGAGATCAACTCAGCTCTTTGTCAGTGTTTATCTGAGTGTACATGTTTATGCTCTTTTCAGACTGGGGAAATCTTAACTACTATAAACAAGAAATATCTTTAAAAAAGATATACGGCGTAAATAGTTTAATGAATGAGATCAAGGATAGCGAATGTCTTTTTCTGTGCAGTTCTTAGCTGCATCACACGCAGTACGGGATGTTACAGGGAGTTTTCGCGGCTTATTTTACATTATAACATATTGCTGGTCATAAACCTATAGATACAAAACAGAAAACCAAAAGAAGAATGGAAGTGAAATTTAAACATATGAGTCAACCGGCCACACGAGAACAAACCTGTTTAGTGGTCTGTCGGGCATTGCTATTTGATTCGATTATTAACAGTATCGAGAATCATCGTGCTCATGCTTAAAGTGATATTATGGGCATTTTGCACTGTTGAATTGAGCTGAAAAGAATTAACAGGTCAAAATAGTTAGTTAAAATGTGGTTACTGATCAATTATCTGCAACTCACCTTGCTACCAGTTGTTTATAAAAATATATTTTATATTCGATATTCTTACGTGACCCACCCAGTCCTGTAAGCCGAAATGATCCGTAAAACAATATTTTGTCTTTGTGTCGTATGAACAAATCTGCACTAAAACTAAATTTAGGTTCAACTCGTAAACGCATGATCAGTTGTCAAACGAAAGTACGGTTAATATTCAAATGCATTATTTTTCTCTTTCTGGTATATTGTTTTAGTATGTTGATGCTGCATTAATTACTATAAGTGTATATGAAGTAGAAACATCAAAAATAATCAACGGTTGCGATAGACACCTATAAACTGTTACATGCTCATAATATCACTTTAGTACATTAGGCAATATGGTGGAATAATTATTGTTAAATTTATTAAAAATAATATTTATCATTGTATTGTTGAAAACACATTAAGAATCTATTATTGACATACCATAATTATATTGCTGAATATCTTCTTTTAACATATTTCTGGTCTAAAGAAAATTCCAGGTAACCTAGTTCACGGATAGCGTCTTTATTATATAACGATTATTTTACTGACCGCGAACTCCGGTGATGACCTGTATATAAACTCTGAATGTCCGCGACTTGACCCGAAACCTCGCTGGGTGAAATGCAATTCTTTAAGTGAGGCCTCGCTTCCACTGCTCTTTATACTTTTACATGTTAACATGTTGACAGGAATATGGAAGTAAGTACTAAATATGAGAACATAGCCTTTTAAGTATAAACGCTTTTGCGCTGGTAATACTCTGAAAATAAAAGGTGTACGCACAAACTGTATTGATGTCGAGAATTGAGTGTAAAACTGTTCTATCTATTAAGCCTTTTCATTAGAGATAAAATTGTTTCATACAGTAAAACAGTGGTACAAAGACGCGGATATGTTTCCAATGTTCTGGTGGTATACTCAAATCAGCCAATGGAATAAATGAAGTGTATTCATTCGTACCTAGCCGCGGGAAATTTTATTGGACACTTACAAAGGTCAAGTCAGGGTGAAAAGCTGGCTTATGCAGCTTACGCCGAAAAAAATAATTTATAGAGTAACATGGAGAGAAACTGCATTCATATTGATGATATAAACAAATAATATTAAACTAGACTGTTGTGTATTTAATGTTAAAGGAAACCTTAAAATGATGAAAACATTACCAAGTCTTGTTCTTTATTAAACTTTACAGTCATTATTGTAATTATGAAATAATTATTAAAAAGGAGCAACATTTTCAAAAAAGAAGAAGAATTAAAGGTCCGTGAATTAAAAAATAATTGCAAATAGATTTTTAATGCACCAGGTCATCCCTCAGACTTAAAATTATAAGTGGAAACTGTAAAAGTCAGCAATAGATAAAATATATTTAATTAAAATGTGTTATTGTTATCTCCTTTTTTTTTACCAGCAATATTGCCAATAATAGTGAAAAATCTAAGAGTATAATTCATGATCACAAGTTCACAAGTCTGTCTCCTTTTCAGCTTCTCACAAATTAAGTATAAAAATACTACAAAATAAGTTTTAGAATCTGAACATGAAAATCATAAATTAGATCAAAGCTTTATGCTGAATTAATTATACTGTGACTGAAATAGTTGTGTCTATAATGAATGTTCATTGATTGTACAAATGTATAAATAAAATTAAATATTTTTATTTAAAAACGTTTATTTAAAGTTTTTAGTTACTGGTAATATTTTGTTCAGTACTTTGGTTTAAATTAAATTTATTAAGTTATTGTTCAGCTTCATAGAAATTTGCTAAGTCCAATATTACTCTCTGTAAAAACTACTAAGTTCAAAATTCCGTCATGTGGCTTCACAAATATTTTATAAGTATGAAATTCTGCCCCACGAAAGAAACAAAGTGCAAAATTCTGTCCACAAATCTCCATCAAACAAATTCTAAGTATAAAAATACGCCCGGATTTGTTTTACGCCCGGAAAAAACAGTTGAATTACGCCCAGAAATAATTTTAGTTCCGGGCGTAAAACTCATTCCGCCAGTTGTACGGGCGTAATTCCAACATTACGTGCCAATTCCGCCCTGATTACGCCCGGAATCCGCCCCATTATTTCGTACGGGTAGGCATAAATGGGTTAATTAACATATTTGTGCGGTCTCAAAGCAAGCTATTTACTAACTTATTTCTTGTTGCATAACATGTTATTGAACAAACAGTAGCTTTAAGCTCAACTGTTTGAATAATTTGCCTCGGCATCTGAGACAGGTAAACGTGTTTTTGGAAGTTTATAAGGAATGGCATTGAGTGACTACATTCAAACTTAAAAGTGTTTTGGAAAGATAGTTTTTATGGAATGGCTTTAGTGATAACATTTAAACTTACAACATGGCCTCAGAATATTAAAATAGCCCCATACGTCAAGTTCGGTAATTTTAGTTTGAAATTTGTTAAACTCATGGAACCATTTTAAACTTTGACATAAACATAATTATTCACTTAATACACTCTAAAAGTTTATATATAAACTGGTTTCTGTTGAGTTTGAGTAGCTAAAGGGATTTCAATCAAATTAAAAAAATGTATTCCAAATCTTAAAAATAACCCACTAGGTCAAGTTTGGTATTTCTGTTTGTTTTTAGCTCACCTGTCAGGAAGTGACATGGTGACCTTATGTGACCGTGTGATGTCCGGCGTCCGTATGTGCGTGCGTGTGTCCGTCAACAATTTGTTTGTTTAGACAGTAGAGGTCACAGTTTTCATCCAATCTTTATGAAATTTGGTCAGAATGTTTATCTTAATGATTTCTGGGTTGGGATTGTATTTGGGTCATCTGGGGTCAAAAATTAGGTCGCTAGGTAAAAAACTAGGTCAACTAATAGAAAAACCTTGTGTAGACAGTAGAGGTCACAGTTTTAATCCAATCTTTATGAAATTTGGTCAGAATGTTAATCTTGATGAAATCTGGGTTGGGATTGTATTTGGGTCATCTGGGGTCAAAACCTAGGTCACTAGGTCAAAAACTAGGTCAAATAATAGAAATACCTTGTGTAGACAATAGAGGTCGCAGTTTTTTTCCAATCTTTATGAAATTTGGTCAGAATGTTTATCTTGATGAAATCTGGGTTGGGATTGTATTTGGGTCATCTGAGGTCAAAAACTAGGTCAAATAATAGAAAAACCCTCAACAATTTGTTTGTGTAGACAGTAGAGGTCACAGTTTTCATCCAATCTTTATGAAATTTGGTCAGAATGTTTATCTTGATGAAATCTGGGTTGGGATTGTATTTGGGTCATCTGGGGTCAAAAACTAGGTCACTAGGTCAAAAACTAGCTCACTAGGTCAAAAACTAGGTCACTAGGTCAAATAATAGAAAAACCTTGTATAGACAAACGAGGTCACAATTTTCATCCAATCTTTATGAAATTTGGTCAGAATGTTTATCTTGATGAAATCTGGGTTGGGATTGTATTTGGGTCATCTGGGGTCAAAACTAGGTCACTAGGTCAAATAATAGAAAAACCTTGTGTAGACAATAGAGGTCACAGTTTTCATCCAATCTTTATAAAATTTGATCAGAATGTTAATCATCATGAAATCTGGGTTTGATTGTATTTGGGTCACCTGGGGTCAAAAACTAGGTCACTAGGTCAAATAATAGAAAAACCTTGTGTAGACAATAGAGGTCACAGTTTTCATCCAATCTTTATGAAATTTGGTCAGAATGTTTATCTTGATGAAATCTGGGTTTGGATTGTATTTGGTTTGTCAGGTGAGCGATTCAGGGCCATCATGGCCGTCTTGTTTATATTATGTAATTGTTAAACTTAGACATTTGCATGTTTTAGTTTACACAATAAGCAGGTTAAAGATTTCCTCTAAGCTAGTTTCACACTAATGCCTCATTCTAATTATATATTTATTTCCCATAATGGAAGGAATCCCTATGAAAAGTTGGGTAACTCTTGTTTGAAATTTTTATAATGAAAACAAGAAATTATATAATTAAAATGCCATTTATTTATTTGTTATTTATCTATTTATGTTTGAAAGAGAAGGTATATTAATGATTTTAAGGTAATGCAAAATATTTTTTAAATCTCCCTTTCACCCCGTGACACTTCCCATATCTTTTGGGCCTCCTGGAATTGCCCTAGGCCAAATTGAACCCCCATTCCCTAATAAGGTAAATAATGGCATGAAGCTGATTTAACCCTTTGCATGCTGGGAAATTTGTTGTCTGCTAAAATGTTGTCTGCTGAATTTCTAAAATTTGCATTTTCTTTGATTTTTTAGCTCACCTGAGCACGTTGTGCTCATGGTGAGCTTTTGTGATCGCTTTTTGTCCGTTGTCTGTTGTGCGTTGTGCTGTGTCAACATTTGCCTTGTTAACTCTCTAGAGGCCACATTAATTGTCCAATCTTCATGAAATTTGGTCAGAAGATTGGTTTTAATGATATCTTGGATGAGTTCGAAAATGGTTACGTTTGCTTGAAAAACATGGCTGCCAAGGGGCGGGGCATTTTTCCTTATATGGCTATATATGGTTATAGTAAAATCTTGTTAACACTAGAGGCCACATTTATTGTCTGATCTTCATAAAACTTGGTCAGAAGATTCATCCCAATAATATCTTGGACAAGTTCAAAAATGATGCCGGTTGGTTGAAAAACATGGCCACCAGGGGGCGGGGCATTTTTCCTTATATGGCTATAGTAAAACCGTGTTAACACTCTAGAGGCCACATTTATTGTCCAATCTTGATGAAATATGGTCAGAAGATTTGTCTTAATGATATCTTAGATGAGTTCGAAAATGGTTACGTTTGCTTGAAAAACATGGCCGCCAACGGGTGTGGCATTTTTCCTTATATGACTTTTGTAAAACCTTGTTAACACTCTAGAGGCCACATTTATTGTCCAATCATCATGAAATTTGGTCAGAAGATTGGTCTCAATGATATCTTGGATGAGTTTGAAAATAATTATGTTTGCTTGAAAAAAATGGCTTCCAAGGGGTGGGGCATTTTTCCTTATATGGCTATAGTAAAATCTTGTTAACACTCTAGAGGTCACATTTACTGTCCGATCTTCATGAAACTTGGTCAGAAGATTCATCCTGATAATATCTGGGATGAGTTCAACAATGATGCCGGTTGGTTGAAAAATATGGCTACCAGGGGACGGGGCATTTTTTCTTATATGGCTATAGTAAAACCTTGTTAACACTCTAGAGGCCACATTTATTTTCTGATCTTCGTGAAACTTGGTCGGAAGATTTGTCCCAATAATATCTTGTTATCTCAGGTGAGCGATTTAGGGCCTTTCAGGCCCTCTTGTTTAAAAGAATACTATCAGAATAGCAAACAGTTTGGATCCAGATGAGACGCCACGTTTTGTGGCGTCTCATCTGGATCCAAACTGTTTGCAAAGGCCTTTAAAATTCGGTTCCAGCGCTGAAAGGGTTAATAGAAACATGTCCGACAGAATCCTGAAAAATCTAGTTAAACTGGTGTCCACTGAGGCTCATATCTGCTCGGAAACAATTTACTTAAAATAGGAGCAAATAGTGGTAGCAATTCAGCAAAATCCAGAAAATTATTTGTTATCTTGATACCGGCCCTTTCCTATCTGATAGCATTTTGCAGACAGTTAACGGCTGAATGGGAAATGTAAGCATCAGAGGCAACAATTTATGGGGGACAATAATGGAAATATAATCCTGAATGTATTGATGTAGTTGGAGCATGGATAGTGTAGTAATAGTTCTACTACTGTAATGATCAGTACAATCACCAGCATCTAAACTGCATTAATTTGGTATCATCATGGGCACTTAAATATGTTTGTGAAGTATTAATAGGCGTTTTTTTATGCATACAATATATTTGGAACTTTATATTTGTAAATGAATAATAAAACATAGTAACTTTTTTTTGCTAGAATTAAAAAAAATAAAATCAATAGCAGTTTCTTATTGTTCTGTCTTAATCATTTGGCACATTTGTTCACCATCATAAAAATAGACAGTGTGTCTCGCGCAAGAATTTTGTCTATATCTCCAAGGTCAAGGTCACACTTTGAGTTCAAAGGTCAAAAATGGCCATAAATGAGCTTGTCCAGGCCATAACTATGTCATTCATTGTGAGATTTTAAAATCATTTGGCACATTTGTTCACCATCATTGGACGGTGTGTCGCATGAAAGAATTACGTTAATATCTCCCAGGTCAAGGTCGCCACGACTAAAAATATATTTATTTTTAAAACAAAGGGGGTTAATTATAAACAATCTGTTCAGTTTGAGTTTTCTCCCTTTATCACACTTTTTTTCTAATTGAAAACCTGGTTTTGTGACAATTTTTTCTCTTGTCTGCTTATTTACATGAGGTATATGAATTGCTAGATTTAAATCCATGGTGTTATTTATATTCATTCAAATTCAAATTATAATTTTTCTTGTATAAACAGCATCATCTATAATAAATCAAACTACATCAATAATGTTTATAACATAATATTATGTGTTGGAAATATATAAAACAGTCATTATATTAATAACAATATATGCTGACATAATACTGTGTCTTTATCACCAGGGGACAAAAATATTTCTAAACTGCATTCGTCCTGCAGGACAAGTGCATTAAAATTTTCACTCGTCCTGCAAACACATGCATGTCCTTAAAATATGGGTGAAATGAAGATTGCAAATGGCTGATATGACTAATAAAGTTTCTTGTATCACTGCTAAATTGCTTCTTACTCAGTTGTTCATGCCAGCTGATCACAAAATAAATGTTAAGCAGTGAAATAAATTACTTTATTTATGAGGAACACACAATAAATAATTGAAGACAATTTTGTGTTTGCCGTTTTTCTAATACTCGCGTGCTTTCCGTTTCAGGACGTATGAACATCGCTACCGCCAACTTTAAAGAACGCTCGTATGTGTAATTCAGACTGGTTTGAAACCGTAGATTCTACTTCGCGTTTAAATAATTCTTTAAAAATCAATACTTACAGTGAATGCATAGGTTGGTTCCCTGTCACCATGGACGCGCAAAGTTTACACCAAAAAGCCAATATTTACTGGGGACACAGTCTCGAATAACAACGTGCACCTGCTGTATGAAATTTACAACAAAGACCTAGGGCCTATAGATAACATGTTATCTATAGGTCTTTGTTTACAATTACAATTTCCGGTTCATTCGTGATCTACTTTCGGAATAGATATGATTTAAGAAAATGATTTTATTTTATGAAAACAAGTCTTACTCGTCAGAAAATACATATTTTAACAATAGCTTTTTTCAATCGTCCTGTAGGACGAGAGCTTTAGGGAAATTCACTCGTCCTTTTGAGATTTTACTCGTCAATACGAGCGGACGAGTGGTATTTTTGTCCCCTGATCACATAGGTCTAGGTATAAAAAAATGACGGCCAAAATATGTTGTATGGTATTAAAGATGGAAAATCCTTATTTTGCTTGTATCTGAATATGAGACATGATTATAAATAAAAATTGCGGGTAAGAAAGTACTTCGTATATTAGGGAAATATATTTTTTAATGTAATATTTAAGTACAAAAAAACATTTTTGTCACGATGACAGAACTTCCACGAATCAACATAACTTTGTATTGTAAAATACAAACAAATTGCATAAGGAAAGATGTGTTTAGGATTGGACAGTAACAATTGGAGTGCAGAAAGGTGATATAAATATTGTCTGTGCGACAATCCAGATACCCCCCACACACACAATGCTATATCGCTCCATAATAATTTTCACCAGAATAATGTACTTTCATACATTCATAAGCCATTAGCTGCAGATATTTTCTGGGGAAAAAAACTGTAATTTTAATTGAGCTTTTAGGATTTTTCTAAGTATCTGTCTCATTAAGCAGAACGCTAAACCACAGACTTTTAAGTGGAACTCTGAACTATGTATGGCTTCAAATCGTCTCATATTAAATAAATGTCTGAATGTGATCATTATAAACATTTGTAGAATTATAGAAATAGTGTTATGTGTTTTGAGTGTCTTAGTTGAAACCTACTGTATGTGTGTATCTTTTTAACGTCCATATGGGAATTAGATTTTCAAAATTATTATATGTTTAAAACTGAATGCCCAAACAGCATTTAAACCTTTCTAAAATGTGACAGAAAAAAGGAAATATCCCACTAAGATTCTTTAATCATGCAACTATGTTAAAACATTCTGTATTAACCTACAAAACTACAGTTTAAGCTCACCTAAGAACAAAGTTCTCATTGAGAGTGTATTGCAGGTTGTCAGTGTGTTAGTTAGTTGGTGCGTGACTGTTCCTATTGCAGGTTGTCAGTGTGTTAGTTAGTTGGTGCGTGACTGTTCCTTAATTTTTAGCTCGGCTGTTTTCGGAGAAAACCCGAGGTATTGTCATAGCCAGCTCGTCGTGTCCGCCGTCCGTGTCAAGATTTGTTAAGGTTTTGAACATTGGCTCTGAAATCAAAGTGCTTCAACCTACAACTTTGAAACTTCATATGAAGCTGCACCTTGATGAGTTCTACATGCCACACCCCTTTTTTGGGTCACTAGGTCAAAGTTCAAGGTCACTGTGACCTCTATAAAAAAAAAAAATTCTGACAAGCTTTCATTTAATCAAAACTGCACCCGCAGCCGAGCATGCACCCGTTATGCGGTGCTCTTGTTTCTCCTAACAACCTTTAATCCTTTATTGAACTTCTTGGAAGGAAGCTGGGAATGCAAGGTCATCTGGCCTTTGTATACATTGACTCAGTGTCTTGGAGATTACTCATTGCTATATATGAAGTGCTTTTGTAGGCTGAATAAAATACTAATTTCCTTGTGTGACTGAATGCAACATTCTGTTCAACAATGATACACGATGGCAACAGGGCCCTTTGATATTTCAATTAACAAAGGCTTCGATGTCAACAATATCACAGGTTACGCAGAACAATATTACAGGTTACACATTATTAGGAATATCAGTTTTGGTTTTCAATGCCAAGTCAAAAATAATATTATTGTGAGCTGTTACAACTTGAATCAATTACAAGTGACATTTCTTATGCCCAATAGTTGTCACATCTGGTTTTCTGGCTTTCTGTCATGACCTTTTCCATGCAGATAATTTGTTGGATGGAAATTAAACAAATATGATCCTGTATTGGAACAGGAAGAATCCATCAATCAGTGGAAGTTAAGCATCAAGTGTCACCTGTCACTGAGTACATTTAAATGTCACCAGCCAGTTCTATGACTTGACAACAAACACGTGCTAACAAAGTTCAGACAGCAAAACCAATAACATTCCCCCCCCCCCCTATAACAACAGATACACTTATGAGCCTTGCTCTGTGAAAAAGGGGTTTAATGCATTTGCGTAAAGTGCAATACTAGATGAGCCTGTGCAGTCCGCACAGGCTAACCAGGAACAACACTTTCTGCTTAAACTGCATTTTTGCTAAAAAGATACTTTCTTTACTCAGAAAATATCGTAAAAGCGGAAAGTGTCGTCCATGATTAGCCTGTGCGGACTGCACAGGCTAATCTGGGACAACACTTTACCAACATGCATCTCATATGACTCAGTATGATTCCCTTCTGTTCCATTTATTATTTTTGGCGGAAAGTGTCGTCCTTGATTATCCTATGCAGACTGTCTGTCCATATGTTAAATATCTATATTGATAAAAGAAACCAAAGTTTTTTTGTCAACAAGTAGAAAACTGTTAAAAGCTAATATGGAAGGGATGGCGGATTTAGGACAGTGGCAAAATTAAAGACTGCACATGTATGGTGATCTTAGAGCTGTAATCACTGAGGCAAAGTTTTGATTTAAACCATTTTTTATTTGAAATATTTATTTCAAAAATTGGATTTTTATTTTTCCTTCATGTAGACTTGATCCTGTGCAGCCAAGAATCATGCAATGTGCAAAACAGATATTATAAGTATTAGTTGTTTAAAATGTCATTTTATAAGGTTTGTGCCAATAATTGAGTTGTGTTCTGAGAACACCGGGCATAATGCATGTGGGTAAAGTGACGTCCCTGATTAGCCTGTGCAGTCTGCACATGCTATTTAGGGATGACACATTCCGCTTTTATGACATTTTTCGTTTAAAGGATGTCTCTTCTTAGCAAAAATCCAATTTAGGCAGAAAGTGTCATCCCTGATAAACCTGTGCAGACTGCACAGGCTTATCTGGGGCTACACTTTACGCACATGCATTATGCCCAGTTTTTTTCAGAACGAGACTCAATTGAGAAAATAACACATCGCAGAGCTGAGCCAACTTATACAATCAGCCTGTTGCCAACAAGATGGCACAAGAGCCTTAATGGCCCAAGGATCACTATTTGGCTTGTAGGGGGGAAGGGGGTGGTAGGTGTCTGGATGGTGAGACCCTAATGTTATGAGTTTGAAATTTTTAGCATTACTTATAGTGTGTATTTATCGGCTTGTAGTTTACAGATTTTTATGTCCCCACCACTATAGTGTGGGACATATTGTTTTTGCCCTGTCTGTTGGTTTGTTTGCTCCAACATTTAATATTTTGCCATTACTTTTGCAATATTGAAGATAGCAACTTCATATTTGGCATGCATGTGTATCTCATGGAGCTGCACATTTTGAGTGGTGACCGGTCTAGGTCATCCTTCAAGGTCAAAGGTCAAATATATAGCTTCAAAGCGGCGCAGTAGGGGCCATTGTGTTTCTGACAAACACATTTCTTGTTCACACAAGTTTTTATTCTATGGTACTGTTTCCTTTTTTTGTTTAGTACATAATTATGTAACTTATTATTTTGTCAGATCTATGGGGTTTTTTCCACTAGTGATTTGTTTGTATATTGCATGCCTCTTTTTAAATCTATGGGTTAAATGTTTGACATTTTCATGCATAGTTTGCTTCAGTCTGTGTCAATAAATGTTAACATTATTTATCATTGCTCATTAGTCATTTATTATTTTAATTGAAAAGAACACAGGACCTTACACTGCACACCATGTATAACCAAGATGACATTGAATGTTTATTAACACCTTATAACACCTAACAAGAATGGTGTTAACAAGTACTATTAATGCAATAACATGTGGTTAAATAGTTACTGGGGTTTTATTTCACTTCTTCATATCGTAAAAATATTAATTAAAATTAAATAAACACTTCACACTGAAACCATTATATGCACTGAAAAAATATTAATGAACAGTTTAAACATTTTCTTTTAATTTTTAGGTCGACTATTATATATAAAAAATATATAGTGGAGCTATCCTACTCACCCCGGCATCGGCGTCTGGCGTTAGCGTCTGCGTTAGCGTTCAAATGTTTAAGTTTTTCGTACTACCCCAAATATTTTCTTTGTCCCTTGACATATTGCTTACATATTTTGCATACTTGTTTACCAACATGACTCCAACCTATAAACAAGAGCAGACAACTCTATCAAGCATTTTGTCATAATTATGGCCCCTTTTCCACTTAGAATATGCAGCAAATGTTAAAGTTTGCGTAGTACCCCAACTATTTTCAATGTCCCTTGACATATTGCTTTTATATTTGCATACTTGTTTACCAACATCACCCCAACCTATAAACAAGAGCAGACAACTCTATCAAGCATTTTGACAGAATTATTGCCCCTTTTATACTTAGAATATGCATATTATTGATAAATGTATGTTAAAGTTTGCGTACTACCCCAAATATTTCCTATATCCTTTGAATTATTGCTTTTATATGTTGCATACTTGTTTACCAACATGACCCCAACCTATAAATAAGAGCAGACCACTGTATCAAGCATTTTGACATAATTATGGCCCCTTTTACACTTAGATAATTGAACACTTTGTTTAAATTGCCATAACTTCTTTATTTATGATCACATTTTATTATTACTTTGACAAAACAACAATTACCTGAATACCACAATGGATTCCACCCAAACAATACCCCACGCCCCTACCCAGAATCCCTTACCCATACCCCCCCCCCCCCCGCCCCCCACCTCGCCCCCCCCCAACTTCCCCCCTCCCAATATTTTTTTAAACATAAGCTAATAAATTACCCCACCCCACTATTATACCCCCCTCTCTACCCCCCCCCACCCCTACACACCCCCCCCCCCCAATTTTTATAATTTTTTTTCCTTTTTTTATTTTTGGAATATTGTCTAATAAATTATTGAATATGAACAATTTCCCCATGATGGCTTACGTTATACTGTCAAGCACTCAAATAGTCGAGCGCGCTGTCCTCTGACAGCTCTTGTTGAATGTGACGTAACATTCAAACATATCAGTTTTTACAAGAAATGCAACAGCATTTGGTAAAAGTCCGTAACATTTTATATGATTAAAATAAGTACTTTTATTTCAATTCTCAATATCATAAAAATATTATTAAAATGGAACAAACACTATAATATAGTGTTGAACAATGTAAAAGGGCAAACATGTTTATAATACCATTCTAATATGTTTCTTATTTTTATGAAAAAAATCTTACATACTGGTAACCTATTATCAATGACATCAAATTAAATATATTAATAACAAAGAGGGCTATAACCTTAGTCCTATAACATGAAATGTTGCTTTTGTCATTAATAAATTGTTCTTTATGTAGAATTGTGTAGTTTGAGGTATCAAATTTGATGCCATATTGAACTGTATAATTCTATAAGAATAAAACAGTTTTAAGAATAATCTTTATTTTAAGACTAAGAATTGGCTGGTAAATACTTGCCCTGGACTGAGAACATTAACCCTTGTATGCCTAGTGGACTCTCCCATCCTTCTAAATTGGATCAATTTGTTTCCAAAATTAGGGATCTTACTCTAGAATATTTATTTCTATATTTAGAATATTTCTTACACAAATTCCTTTAAGCAAACAGCGCAGACCCTTATGAGACACTGCATCATGTGGCGTCTCATCTGGGTCTGCACTGTTTGCAAAGGCCCTTTTTCTAGACGCTTGGTATAAATGGGTTAACCTGCAGGTCATTAGTTCATTTACATGTTGGTTCATTTGTTTCTATGTGTACTTCACAACAGGGCTCGTATTCACTAACCCATTCGTAATAGGGCTTAAAAATAAAGAATAGACTTAAAACCAAGAAAAACTCGTCTATTATTGAATATATACAGACTGCCAACGATGATTATGATAATGTACTTAAAAAGTATGTTCTACCTAAAGAATAATGTAGATAAGGGTGGTGTATGCTAAGTTTGGCTGCAAAATTTAAGCAATACTTGAATTTTTCAATAAAAGATTGTTCTTTATTTAAGAAGAAGAGGGGGTATGTTGTTTTGCTGGATGTTGGTTGGTCGGTCAAGAATTTGTGAACGGATTGACCAATTGTCTTGATACTTCCCATGTGCATTGACCTTGGACAGTAGATGACCCCTATCAAAATTGGGGTCACTAGGTCAAAGGTCATTGTCACACTAAGAGTAAAAATTGTTTCCCATCAATAACTTGTGAATAGAGGGACCGATGGGCTTGATACTTCTCATGTGCATTGGCCTTAGACAGTAGATGGGCCCCCTATTTAAATTGGGGTCTCTAGGTCAAAGGTCAAGGTCACTGTCACACTAAGTGTTAAATCATTTCTGATAAATAACTCATCAACTGATTCACGGATTGGCTTGATACTTCCAATGTGCATTGGCCTTGGAAGAAGATGACCCCTATTGAAATTGGGGGTCACTAGGTCAAAGGTCAAGGTCACTGTCACAATCCGTGTGAAAATCGTTTCCGATCAATAACTCGTTAACTAATTTACCAATTGGCTTGATACTTCACATGTGCATTGGGATTGGGGTCACTAGTTCAAAGGTCAAGTTCACGGTGACATTAAGTCTCAAAATGGTTTCTGTTCGATATGTTATCAAAGGATTGAGAGATGGGTCACAATATTTGTTAAAAATATAAGAGCACCATCAGTTATAATTAGTGATTCAAAAGCAGCCAAAAATCATAATTGATTATTGAATCAAATCAAACATACGTAATCGATTATAAATCGTTAAATATTCAAAATAATTTCACAGAGTATTAGCATGTTCAACTGAATATATAAAGCTCTTTAAAGAGTACAAAGGAATGAAATATATTGCAACAACATAATTTCATATAACTTTTAATGTTGAAAAACAAGATTCATATCACAATGAAAGAGTGATATGTAAAACAATATAAACGAGAGCGCCGATGGCGTTAAAAGCATAGGTGCAAGATACAGGGAAGAATGGCGTCACGTGGTATAATGTAGTTCGATATCGCCATCTGCGAATTTCTCAAATCAATAATTTCAAACAATTACCGACTATTTAAATAGATAATCTTTCCATTTACATCAGTGTTTGAAACGCTTATGAAAAATAATTACCCAAGCCTTTCAAAATTTAAGCACGGACAGATCTGTATCGAACTATTCTTTTCACAAATGAAAATAGACGCTACCCTATTCGTCTGCTTCAAGAATTTGTCGTAAAACTTGTGGTAAGCGTTAGATGCAGACGTGCACAACAGATTGAGTTCTGAATACAGATTTCTGAATGCAGATTTTTATAGAAACTCCTCACAGCAGTTACTTCCCTTGTTTCGCCCGGTCAGTAACTTCTAGTATAAGGGAGGCCACTGCGTAGGAGATTGAGATTTATAGTGCAGATAGAATTGTTTTACGAACGAAATTTGTTTTAGGTAATAAGAAGATTTTTTGACATAAAACGGTCTTAGAAAAATTCACTAAAAACGGTGTCAGCAATATTCTTGGAAGAAAACGTTAGAAAAACGTTTCCAAAAAAATTTTGTAAGAATGACCATATACTAAATTAAATAGATATTTCGTCTGATTTTTGATCAGGTAAGGCTTCATAAAGGGCAACCGATCGATGTGGATTTTCAAAATGTGGTATATACCATAAGCATAGGTGCGTAAACGCACCTATGCTAAAAAGGTAGTGTTTTTATACGCCCGTCTATGACGGGACGTATTATGGTATACCCCGCGTCCGTCCGTCCGTCCGTCTGTCCGTCCGTCTGTCCGTCCGTCCGTCTGTCCGTCCGTCCGTCCGTCTGTTAATGTCGTACGCTACGTCAAATATCCTTTGACAGATTTTCTTCAAATTTTAACACAATCTTAATATTGATAAACCCTGATCCCCTTTCGTTTTTGACGGAATTCTGAATTGTCGTTCCAGAGTTATGGGACTTTGTTCGTCAAAATTTCGTGATTTCATTGAATGTCCTACTGTAGCTCAAATATCCTTCGATGGATTTTTTTCAAATTTCAACACAATCTTAATATTGATAAACCCTGATCCCCTTTCGTTTTTGACGGAATTCTGAATTGTCGTTCCAGAGTTATGGGACTTTGTTCGTCAAAATTTCGTGATTTCATTGAATGTCCTACCGTAGCTCAAATATCCTTCGATGGATTTTTTTCAAATTTCAACACAATCTTAATATTGATAAACCCTGATCCCCTTTCGTTTTTGACGGAATTCTGAATTGTTGTTCCAGAGTTATGGGACTTTGTTCGTCAAAATTTCGTGATTTCATTGAATGTCCTACCGTAGCTCAAATATCCTTCGATGGATTTTTTTCTAATTTCAACACAATCTTAATATTGATAAACCCTGATCCCCTTTCGTTTTTGACGGAATTCTGAATTGTTGTTCCAGAGTCAAAATATCTATAACAGGTTTACTTCAACTCCATATCCCCTAAAGAAATGCATACATATACTCAAAAAAAGATATGGTATGAATGTCAAGGAGACGGCGCTCCATGCTCATGTACTTATAAAATAAACCATGTATTCAAATACAAATAAACTGAAGTAAAAAAATGATTCAAAGGGTTATTTATTACCTTACTACTTCATTGGCGAACGACGGGCGTATCATGCGCTCATGGCGCAGCTCCTCAGTTTATTAACTGTGTAATAAACTAACACAGATGCTAACTACTGACTGCTGACTGAGTTTATCTCAAGGTCGGTCTTTTCAATAATTACCTACTAAATCAGTGGCATTGATTTTCCGGAAAGAGCATTGATTATTTTTGACTTTCTCATCCAACAATCATTAATCGATTTAATTCGATCATCGTGACATCACTAGTTATAATACTATAATATTCTCTGCCCATTTACTATAATGATCAGAGCTCCAGATAAGGTTTTGTGAAATTCTTAAATTACTACCAGATTTCCAAAAAGAATTCTTAACTCTGAAATTTTATTTGCAACGTTACTTCTAAGTTTTCGAAAATAATTCTTATTTTTTCTTAATGACCTAAAAATAAATAATAATGGTTATTTTCATGAAAAAAAAGTCAAAATAAACATACTAGCAACTTTATTTATATGAGTTCAACAGTGTCTTTTCAGTATTATACAATTTTATTTTTCAAATACCTTCATATGCCCAAACTTAGATTGCATGCCTTAGATGAATTTTTACATATTTACAATTAAAACGGGTCTCCCCTTCAATCTTTTCAACGATTAGCCACGGGACTTGTCCCTTCCACTCGTTCAATGTTTTTTTTTGTGTTTAAGTTTGGACCCGTCGTGTCGCGTTTTTGTTTAGCTTTTCCGAATGTGTCGGCAACTGAACATACAACATCGTATAAGATCTTTTCTATAATGTCTTTCTAAACATTTAACTTCGGCTCACTTTGCGTACAATATGTTAAAAGCGTGTTTTTGAACGCTTTGCAGTTTTTTAGGACGCTCTCTGGACGCCGCCATTGTTTTTTGACAGATAGACCGCATACGCCGCTTTTATTGGAAAAAGTGTGCTTTGTTAAACAAACCCGATAACCATTCTATATAAGCACCGCAAAGATCTTTAATATGCCAAAAGAACTCAATAAAAATCGATACGAACCGATGTAAAAATAATATTCGTAACTTGATTTTGTAATTTTTAATGGTATTTTAAAATAAATACGTAACGGACTTGAAAATAATTCGTAATTACGAAAATACGACCCTTATCTGGAGCTCTGATGATGATTTAACAGAAGTGCATAATTCATCTGGATTTAATACGTGTCAACTAAAACTAAAACTTTTTTAAGTTGCTAATTCACACTTATATGGTAAGATTAACTCTTATAGTCAGTATTGTTGCACAAAATCCTGTGTCAAGACCCTGTTGGGTAGGGGAGTGGTGGTCATCTGTCTCCAACAGCTGAGCTCTTGTTTGGCTTAAGTTTAAGTATATATTATCCCCAGCCATAGGCGGAGGGATATTGTTTTGGCGTTGTCTGTCCTTCCGTCTTTCCGTCCTTCCGTCCGTCCGTCCAGCACTTTTGGTGTCCGGAGCCATATCTTTGAAGTCCTTTGGCGGATTTCATTGAAACTTGATATGAGAATATATATGGATAAGAGGATGATGCACGCCAAATGGCATTGTACACCATCGGATAATAACGGAGTTATGGCCCTTTGTGTCTTGAAAAAATGCTTTTTTGTGTGTCCAGAGGCATATCTTGAAAGTGCTTTGACGGATTTTATTGAAACTTGGTATGAGTATATATATGGATACGAGGATGATGCACACCAAATGGCATTGTACACCATCGGATATTAACGGAGTTATGGCCCTTTGTATCTTGAAAGAATGCTTTTTTGTGTGTCCGAAGCCATATATTGGAAGTGCTTTGACGGATTTCATTGAAACTTGGTATGAGTATACATATGGATAAGAGGATGATGCACATTGGCCTTGTCCATCCGTCCAGAATACTTTTGTGTCCAGAAGTATAATGGCGGGGGATATCAATTCAACGAATTTGCTTGTTGGTGAATACAAGCCCAGGATCCTTTCTTGGGAAAAATTCAGGAGTTAAGCATCACTGACCTCATGATCTGTGATCATGATCATCACCAGTAGATCCTGATTATCAGAGGCTCAAACAGTACTTCTAATACAATTCGGCTGCATGTGCTCTGTGAAGAAGGGGTTTAAATCATGTGTGTAATGTGTCATCCCAGATTAGCCGGTGCAGTCCAAACAAGCTAATCAGAGACGACACTTTCCGCTTTTATGATATTTTTTGTTTAAAGCAAGTCACTTCTTAGCAAAAATCAAATTAAGGCGGAAAGTGTTGTCTATGATAAGCCTGTGCAGACTGCACAGGCTAATCTGGCGTGACACTTTATGCACTTGCATTACATCCCCCTTTTCCTAGAGTTTGGCCCAATTCTTGTGAATTATGTTAGCCATTTGTTGTTTCTGAGGCTCAAGCTACAGAGTGTCATGATGTTTCCATGCCCAATAACAAGAATATCTTCAGAAGGTTATCATCTTGCATTGAGAACGCAGATGACTAATGTCTTTCTATCTTTCTACCCGTATGGTCTACGTGTCTTCCTGGTAATCCAGCACTTGTGCTCATTTGTTTTTTTGCTGTCTGGCAACATTTTTTCTTGACAATTGACTGATTTAAGAACCAAACTAGTGATAACTTACATCAGTTGTCGTCGTCGTTGACATCATGCGGTGCGTTTGTTTTTAGATATGAAAAATTGGCCAGAGGCCGATATGATCATATGTTATGCCAGATACAAACAATGGCTTGCATGTGACTTTAAAATTAGTTACCATTTATTGTTATGATAAGTAATATTAAGTAAATACATAATTAAAAAAAATAACAGTAGAAAATAATTAAAGCATTCTATCAAAACTTCTATAAACTTTATGAAAGAGAAGCATATAAAATTTAACTTGTGTATATATATATATATATATATATATATATATATATATATATATATATATATATATATATATATATATATATACAATTTAGTATTTTAAATCATATCTATTTCAAACAGATATTTGAATATTATACAAAGAAAACACATTTTGAAATTTGGAACACAATAGTTTATGTTTTATTGAAGCAAATTATTCTACATTATACACAACAGAGTCCTTTAGGATTTACTTGGTTTCTCTTGTTAAGTCTACTAAGCCTGTCTGTTGGAGATAATTTGTGAGTCAACTGATGTCAGCTGTATATTGATAGATACAATCTTCCAGTCCTCATCTCATGAAATATTCATGTCTGCTGATTTAACCCTTCCCCCATACAATGCAAATTGAAAATGGCATTTGCAACCATCATAAAACCAGAACAGCCTGCGAGTAACTAGCACTCTGGTCAGGTTTTATGCTGTTTGCTGCTCATCAGTAACTAAAGGTTGGAAATGAAGCCTTTAAAACTTGAATTAAAAGTAACTTTCTAAGGGACTATAAATGTGCCAAGATACGTATCTAAGTGGTTAAGTCACAATGCCTTAAAGAGTATTGCCTTGAAATTTCCTCAAAATCGTTTTGTTAGCTCCACTGGCCAGAGGCCTGCTGGGCTTATGTCATGGTCCTGTGTCCTTCGTGCGTGCGTGCATCCGTGCGTGCGTTAACTTTTTCTTTAAACATCTTCTTCTCCTATTATTGAACTACAAGTTCAATTCTGATAAAACTTCTCACAAATGTTTCTGGGTTGAACCTCTTTCAAATTTGTTCAAATTAAGCCCCTGGGGTCAAATTTGACCCCCGCCTCGGGGGTCAATAAATTGAACATATGCTTATATAAAGCCTATTTTGTGCAAACTTTAAAAATCTTCTTGTCCATAACCATTGGGCCTAGTGCTACCACATTTGGTATGTATTGACATTTAATAGTTCTCTACTTTGTTTGTTCAAATTATGCCCCTGGGGTCAAATTTGACCCTGCCCTGGGGGTCACAAAAATGAACATAAGCTTAAATAAGGCCTATTTTGCTGCAAACTTTAAATATCTTCTTGTCCATAATCGTATGGCTTATGGCTACCAACTTTGGTATGTAGTGACATCTAATAGTCTTTTACCAAGTTTGTTCAAATTAAGCCCCTGGGATCAAATTTGACCGTTCCCCAGGGGTCACAAAATTGAACATAGGCCTATATTGGGCCTATTTTGTGCAAACTTTAAAAATCTTTTGTCCATAACCATTGGGCCTATTTCTACCAAATTTGGTATGTATTAAAATCTTAAAGTTCTCTACCAAGTTGTTTCAAATTATGCCCCTGGGGTCAATTTGACCCTGCCCCGGGGGTCACAAAAATGAACATATGCTTAAATAAGGCCTATTTTGTGCAAACTTTTAAAATCTTCTTGCTCATAATTTTAGAGCCTAGGGCTACTAAATTTGGTATGTAGTGACATCTAATAGTCCTCTACCAAATTTGTTCAAATTATTCCCCTGGGCTCAAATTTTACCTTGCCCCGGGGGTCACAAAACTGAACATATGCTTATATCAAGCCTTTTTTGTGCAAACTTTAAAAATCTTCCTGTCTAACCATTAGGCATAGGGCTACCAAATTTGGTATGTAGTGACATCTTATAGTTCTCTACCAATTTGTTCAAAATAAACTTAACAACATTGAAATAAGTGATTTTAATATTCAGTAGCAAAAAAGTAAGGAGAATCCAACTTAAAAAAGATGCATCTATTAAAAGTATATATTCTACCGATGCCGTGAACAATCCCCTTGTTTATAACATGACTGCCGCTAAGTCCATTACTAGCAACCTATCAGAGAATAGATCAGATACCTTATTTCAATATATGGCAATCCTAGTATTTTTCAAATGCAAACATGACAGGTAACCAACGTCAGATGGAAAAAGTAAAGGAAAGTTAGGTCAAGCTAATTGTTATGATATCTCTTTAAACCTCACGCCATATGCAAGTAGTGTTGCCATGATCGCAACATCTTGATGAATTATAATTCAATTTTTTGTCTCATAAACATTTACTTTGTTTAACAAACAACCTCTACAAAGTTATCATTCCTACTGCCTTTGGAACCTCATGAACCTGAAATACTCGTAACTTTATGTTTCCTCAGGCAAATATCTTCTTTGTACAATAAACAATTTCTTCACCACGTTAACAATCCTGCTACACTCACTAATGCTTCAAGAATGAAGTAAAGTTCAGGTGATCTACGTCATTAGGTATTTTTCATATGTCATGAACTATATAAGTAACAGAAACTTTGAAATCTAAAAACACTTTTGGATTTTGGAAAAAGATTCATGATTGAATGAAGGAACTTTCATTAATCTTGTAGAACATGCCTAGATTTGATCTTCAGCATCTAAAAATATGTGAAATAGAAAGAACGACAATATCTTTTGGAGATATAAATGTACCTATGTTATAAGCAAAGGACCTGTGCGACAATTCCCGGGCTTTTTAGTCTGTTTAACTAACGCCATAGTTACATTTTCCATATATAAAAATGCTCACCCTTCCAACTTTAAGCGCCCAGTGGGACGAGGGATAGAAAGAGAAAGTCACATGCTTGAGTACATTTCAACCCATGCGCATTGCACGCTTTTTTCGCATTAAAAAACAGTGGAGCGATACAGGGCCATCATGGCCCTCTTGTTGCTGTTCCTATGGAAACACTGCCACTGCAGTGTTCCTTGAACAGACCTTCAACATTTATTGCTCAATCTTTGTAAAACTTGGTTGCAGTATTTACTTATAGACAATTAAAAAACCATGTAACCACTCCAGAGGCCACATTTATGACTAAATCTTGTTGGTCAAAATGTTCATCATAGAAATATCAAGGCAGAGATCGAATATGGGTCTTATGAATCCAAAACCTAGATGACTAGGTCAAATACAGTCAAGATCTGATAACCACTGTAGAGGCCACGTTTATGAATCAATGTTGATAGAACTTGGGAAGAATATTTATCGTGACAATGCATACTGTATAGCCCTTTTCCACTTAAAAGCAAAGTGACAATGGCTTTGTGCAAACAGCATAAAACAAGAACAGCATGCAAGTAACTCACAGTCTGTTCAGGTTTCATGCTGTTTGCTGCTCATCAGTATCTAAGGTTTGGAAATGAAGCCTTTGAAACTTGAATCTAGTAAGAAAGGTTTAATTAAATATAACTTTCTTATGGATTTCAAATGCGTGAAAATACGTATCAAAGTGGGAAAGGGATCGATAGTCCAAGTTTGAATTAAGGTCATATATTTCCAAAACTTTAGTCACACTGTTAATTCTTTGTAAACCCATGTAACCACGCTGAAGCCATGTTTAAAACTCTGTCTTGATCAAACTTGGTCATAATTTTTATCTTAATGATATCAAGACTGTTTTAAAATCTCCAGGGTCTATTGGGGTCCAAATCACTGTCATGAGGTCTGGTTTTTGATAATTGGTGTAACTTGAACTCAGGTGAGCACTTCAGGGCCACCATAGCTCTCTTGTTATTTTTCTGCATATTCATAAATGTGCAATTAAAATTTCTTCCTGTTTTATTGATTGTTCACCTCATATTTTCCGGTCTTATACAGCAGTCAGCCAGGTACATGGATTTTATGAGTTTATAAACTCCATATTATGGAAATCTTGTCATTACGTTCTTAGATACCAGTTAGGTACCTAGATACAGCATCAGTATGTATTGATCATATCTGTTGGTCATGTAACAAAATTAGCAGCCAATATAGACAAGGCTTTTGCAATCTGCTGATGTTGCATTTTTGTACTGTATTTTGACATATGAGATTCAGCTTGCCCTGAGAAAACTGGGCTTAATGCATATTCTTAAAGTGGTGTACAAAACAGGCTAATAAGGTATGACACTTTCCGCCTTGACTGAATTTTTGTTAGAAGAGACGTCCTTTTAACTAAATATTCCATAAAAGAAGAAAGTGTCATCCCTGATTACTGTGTTCAGACGGCACAGGCTATTGTTGGACGACACTTTACACTCATGCATAAGAACTGGTTTACCAAGATGAAAGCTCTATTGTATTTGGTACGTTCCTAACTCTTTCAGTGCTGGAACCGAATTTTGAAGGCCTTTGCAAACAGTTTGGATCCAGATGAGACGCCACAAAACGTGGCGTCTCATCAGGATCCAAACTGTTTGCTATTCTGATAGTATTGTTTGGAAAAAAAAATCGAAGAAAATGCTAATTTTAGAAATTCAGCAGACGACATTTTAGCAGACAACAAATTTCCCAGCATGCAAAGGGCTAAACACTCTTACAAGACATGCAGCGATGATTTTATCAACGATTTTTTTTTATTTATTTACATTCTAGGTCAAACGCATATAACAATATCACAATAAATAAAAGCATAAAAACATAGTTACACCAATTTTATTCTGGCAGCTGTAATTATCAAATAATACATAAATATTTAAATAAATTCAAATCTATATATTAAAACAGTTATAAAAAATAGTTATCTATTGAAAGGCTAAATTTGACATATGGATATCCCATTAAGCTAAAAGCTTATTTCCAATGGGGTCCATTAAAAGTACGAGAAAAAAATTATCAAGTTGTTATATGATCTAACTTACACACATATACTTGGTGTTTGATTGAGAGAAAACATGTGAATAACCTAGCGTTTTGTATCAAGCCGACAACTAAACCAATGTTAACAAAAAATGAATAACATTACCAAACAGGTGGCTTAACTAAATAAATATTATTGCAAATATGGAAAAATTTCAACTCAAATAGAATATATCACAGATTCCAATTGTTTCTATATCACAGTCATATTATTATATCAATAATACGTTTGTCCTCGCTTCTCTCAGTTTGTTTGTCTTGTAGATGTTTCTTAACCATTCTTTTAAATTTGTCAAAATTTTCCACTTTTTTGATGTCCTCTGGAAGGGAATACCAGTCGGTAGATCCAGACTATTTGAATGTTTTTTTGAAATAAGTATTTGTCACAGTTGGTATTATGAAATTACTTTTTCCAGATCTTGATGATTTTTCAAAGTTGTTATTGTCTAACTACCAAATAAAGAATGCAAGAAGAAGTGCCTGATGCCTTAGTTATAAGGTTTTTCTTACTTAAAATTGAAACAAAAATACTTAATTATATTCAGATTATAGGTATGTTAGAATTGAAATAATGTTTGCTGTTTTGGATGGTTACCATTTCCTTAACTAACCATTCATTGTTGGTCTAATGTTTGGTTCTTCATTTACAGTGCATAACACTTGGTCAATAAACAGTCAAGGTAAAGCAAGTAAACATTGTATTATATAAATTAAGAAATGTATACATCAAACTGGGAATGGACAACATTTTGGTGATTTTCTCAATGTAAATTATTTATTTCATGTTTATGAGAGAATTTTTGTGTTATATATTCTGTCTATACTTTTAGTAAGCTCTTTAGCATAATTATTTCATTAACATGGAATGTATTAATATGTTTGACTGTGTTTTTATACATAACTATTAATATGCTCAAGGGCATAGTTTCATTTTTTTAATTCAATTTAAAATCCAGATTTTAGTTAAGATAATTTATATGATGTAGTAACATAGGCAAGTGTCAGTTTACTTATAATTTGTCTAGACTAATAAACGTCAGGTAAAATTGCATAGAATACATTGTTAAAAAAAACACTCTTTCAAAGATTCATGACTCATGCCAGTGTTTTTTTCACCATATTGGAAATTGGGCAGAGTCCCTTAGGACTGGAGAAAATCGCATCATTTTGACTAAAATTGGGAAATGTTTGTTGTTTTTTTGCTAAAAAAAATGATTTTTAATTGAGAATAAACTTATTTCAATATTACATGTACTAAGGTTTAACTAAATAAATGGATAGAATAATGTACTTAATTTTGAGACTTTAAAAACTTTTTTGGGGGGAAAACTTCAATTTGGAATTTGTAAGTCCCATTCAGGAAAAATATATACTTTTTTCCATTGGGAATGGGCCCACCTACTGGACCCTAATTTGAATGAAAAAAAATCACTGAATATAGAGAATACTATGTAAGTGTGATTGTGTACTTAAGTTCTTCCCACGAGCAAAGAAAGGTTTACATGGCGAGGCTTGCCGAGCCTTGTAAGCCTTTCTGAGATTAGTGGGATAAATTTAAGTACACCATCACACTAACATAGTATTCTATTTATCCTACAATATATTTTTTATTTAATTTATTCCTGATGCAATTAAAATAGTAGTCTTAAATTGATAAAATAAAAGCAAAAAAACACATTAAATTTACTGAATCTAACATTGCGTAGTAATATTAATTGTGATCTGTCCCGTTTACGGAACTCAAAATATTTCTTATGAATTCCACGCAAAAGAAGAGAAACGAGACAAAATATCGCTATACTCCTCAATTCAATTTTAATCAGCGTTCCAAATGTAACACACTCAAATAGAACACAGACGGTTGTGTTCAAACTACAATTCTTGTTCAACCACTGTAAAATACCAAAAACAAACATGGCTGCCATTTTGAAATTAACAAAATGTGTACACACCTGCATGCTTCAGCATTTATCCCCGCCGATATTGTTAATTTTAGTCTATAAACAACTCTTCTTTTTACACACTTTTAACTTACTGACATACAAAGTAAAACATCTACCGTACGTCTTCGCTTATAAGACGGGTTTTTTTCCTGAAATTTTCAGGCATAATGTGGGGGGGTCGTCATATAAGAGCGTCCTCAGAAAAAAACTGAGTTTTTTTACAGATTTTTGTGACATGATCACCGTTTTTCTGATGACGATAAGAAACTACTTTCGTTGTGACAGCAGATACGCCTCTTATATCATTATGTTTTTATCTATCTGATTTGAATACTCGAGAGTTTATTATTGAATAAAAAAATATAGATTTATTTAAACACGTGTGTATAAATAAGTAAGAACTGTAATCAGTGTTCTATTATTTTTTTTTGCAGCAATGAACAGCGGATCGTTTCTACTGTGGCGGTGAAGAATCAGCGTTACGTCGCTTATGTCATTAATTTGATTACCGGTAGTTTGGAAGCGTTTGTTGTAAAAATCCAAAATATACGTTTATTTATTTTTGAATGTATCACTTTCATTTTTATGACTAATATTTTGCATATTTTGTTCCATTTTCAGGGAATGCAGGGTAACCGAACGTCATTCTTCAAATCTGTACCTGTTATTTTTCAAAAATAAAGCACCTATTTGTTTCAGTGTTTACAGAAAACAGGGCATCTTATTACCAGTATACCACAATAATAACACCACCGTAATAATTGTAGCAAAAATCACTTGTCAAATTCCCGTAAAACTCCCATGTTGTGCACACGCTATTGTCAAAGATGACAGTTTGTTTATTGCCTAATGACTATCAACATGTGTACCCGTTATCTAGCCGTTAAATTGCAGTTTTATTGATACATCGTACAGATAGTACTGGCCCCTTACTGGCTTACACATGGCTTCGTGCTGTAAATAGCCAACAACTAACTGACAGACGATACTTGTGTTTATTTAGCCGTTAATTAGGTGTTAAATTGACGCAGATGGCATTATACATCCAACACTAATTAACATAAAGTGACTTACCTTGTATTTGATAGGTCAATATGATGCATACATTAATTGTTAAGTAATTTGATTGGTTGCAAACTTACAGAACGCAATCATACTATCAGAGATATAACGCACCCATTTTCATAATCGTCATTAATTTCCAAAGTATTATATTTGCACTCGATTAAGATAAAAGATGTCCATGAAGAGAAAGAGAGCGTCATATGACGTAAACTTTAAGCTCAAGGTTGTTGAGTATGCGAAAATGCACACCAACTGTGCTGCAGAGCGCGAGTTTGGCGTGACAGAAAAAATGGTTAGAGACTGGAGAAAAAAGGAGTCAAAGATGTTGGATGAGTCCAATAAAGGGCTAAAGAAGATGAGGATGGTGCTGGAACCGGACGGTGCTGGCACCGTATGAGGATTTGGATGCAAAGGTTCATGAGTGGATTATGAACCTTCGCACCAGTGGTTACATTGTGACGCGACCAGCAATCCGCCTGCGAGCGCTACAAATCGCCAAAGAGATGGATGTTAAGGACTTTAAAGCCTCTAGCGGGTGGTGTTTCAATTTTATGAACAGGCGTGGACTGTGCTTGCATCAGCGGACGCATATAGCAGAGAAGTTGCCTGCTTACGTTGACTGTAAAGTAACGGCTTTTCATAAGTTTGTTATTGATTTAAGAAATTCAAATGAGCTTGACCTGGGGTCCATTGGCAACATGGACAAGACCCCCATGTTTTTCGACATGCCGGGGAACAGGACGGTGGATGTGAAGGGGGCCAAGACGGTGTCAGTCAAGACAACTGGCGCCGAAAAGCAGCACTTCACCGTCATACTGTCATGCCTAGCGGACGGCACTAAGCTGAAGCCGGCTATAGTGCTCAAACGTAAAACCATGCCGAAGGAGAAGCTGCCTGCCGGCGTGGTCGTATACCTACAGCCCAAAGGATGGGTGGATGAATCGATTTTGAAGGATTGGTTGCGCAACGTATGGTTTACTCGCCCTGGCGCCTTTCTGAAGCGCAAGTCATTACTTGTATGGGACATGTTTCGGGCCCATCTTCTTGAGAGCGTGATGGACCGCCTAAAACAAAACCAGACTTACCAGGCGGTCATTCCGGGAGGGCGCACGTCTCTCCTACAGCCCCTAGACGTGTGCCTGAATAAGCCTTTCAAGGTTAATATGAGGGAGCGGTGGAACAACTGGATGGTTTCCGGAACAAAGGAGTTAACAAAAGCCGGAAACCTGAAACGACCGGACATTGCCACGGCGTGCCAGTGGATCATTGATTCATGGGAATCAATACCGGCGGCAATGGTAATGAAGTCGTTCCTGAAATGTGGCATCTCCAACAGCCTGGATGGCATGCAGGACGATGAACTGTTTGCCGATCTAGTGGAGACGGCAAATGGAAAGGCAGGTGCCTGCCAGAGTGAGAGTGTTGTGAGTGAGATAGATGAATGTGAGGAGGATGTTGGAGTGTATGATGACGGTGTGAACGAGCGAGAGTTTCTTGAGCTGTTTGGAAACGATGATGACGATGAGGATTTTGATGGATTTTAGTTGAATGTTATGTTGTTATTGTATTGTTATGTCGTTGTTATATCGTTTGTTTACGTATATGATCATGCTTAACTAATAAAAATGCTCTACAAATACAATCGATATAAAACAAATTCCGTCTCCTGTTGTTCTTGTTGAAGTTGCATTGTCAGCTTGCGATAATGAATAATACAATGATTATATTGTAAATATAAATAAATAAGTGTAATATATCCATATACGTCGGGTACCGGTACCTGAAAAACAAAAATAAAAAATATTAATATACATATAAACTCGGCATTAAAATAGGTCGACGTAAATCAGGGAACAAATCCGATAACGAGCTTCCTTGGTTTATTGTACTTACTTACAAAATGGCCGACCAACAAATGTTGACTCTTGACAATTTTTGTCCTTAAAAAATGGCCCGTCTTATAATAAGCGAGGCCAAGCAAAATACAGCCGATCTGGGACCTAAAGTTAGGGTCTCGTCTTATAGTCAAACCGTCTTATAAGCGAAGACGTACGGTACTGGTTCTACTCACCGAAGTTGTGTTAAAACTATGTTTATTTTCGTAAAGTTTAATTTGCTTCCATGACAAGTTAAAATTCTGAACACATTTCTTCATCGCAATCCATCTTTTCCATTTTAAAGCACTTTATGTAAGCAGGCAATTTTTGTGGATAGACATTCTTTGATCGACTGACAAAGGAACGACTTATTCATCTAAGAAATTACCCCTTTTAATTCAATATCGATTTCCTTCAAAAAGTTAAAGAACAATTAACTGACACTTTTCTTAAAATCAATCCATCAATTGTTCAACAAAACATCGCGTTATTCGAGTACATTCGACATTTTAACCAAATCGAAAATGGAGTCGCACTAGTTTCATTCCAGTTTTATATCCCAACACTGTTATTCACATTCATAATATGATAATAATCCATTGTAATAATATTCTCTATTTAGCTGTAGGATAAAATCCAGATTCACATATAAGTCTGTAAAATTACCTCCAGCGTGTGATTGCTATACACACAAGTTATAATGGGAATACATTTTTCAGCCTGTTTGTTTGTTTTAAGAGATAAAATCTCTAAAATCAAACAAAAACATGGCAATGTTGATGTGCATATATGTGTCTTGTTCTGTGAAAGCCGGTCATAATGCATGTGCGTTAAGTGTCGTCCCAGATTAGCCTGTGCAGTCCGCACAGGCTAATCATGGACGACACTTTCCGCCTAAACTTGATATTCGGTAAGGAGGGACTTCCTTGAAACTAAAAATACCATTAAAGCGGAAAGTGTCGTCCCTGATAAGCCTGTGCGGACTGCACAGGCTAATCTGGGACGACACTTCGCACATGAATTTACCCCAGTTTTCTCAGAACAAGACACAGTCATATATTACCTGGAAAAAATGTGCCCTTAAGGACTTTATTTCTGATTGAAGGATTGACAGTTTTTGTCCAAATGTAAACACAGCAGATCACTTGACTACCTATGCTATTATATTTATGAACAAAGCAAACAAATACCATCACAGTGCCCATATTCATCCTTAGAAATAATATTTACTTTAACACCTTTATAGTTTGACTTGTCTGATGATATATTGACCGTATTGACTCAAATCTCTAGCAAAAGACTGCAGCCTTGTAGTATATATATATTGTTTTTCTTCACTGCAGTTGATATAAACTTGGTGTGCGGATGAATATTTGTGAGATTAGCATACAAAAAACAATACTCAATTATAAAATACTGAAATGCGTAATTGGAATTTTGTTATGCATTATTACTTACATTTAATAAAGGATGAGTAGCTGATTGTTATCAACTGTGGATTTTAAAAGCCTTAAAAGACAAGGTTAGTGTTCATAATTGTAATCATGGCATGACAACATTCTATTGAAACCTTTATTTGAAGCTGTATTTTAAAGAAAACAAGTTAAACATTTATTCTTAAATGCTAAACAATAGTAAAACTGTTGTGAAGTCAATGTTTCCCAGTGTTTAGGAGAGTTATTTAGTGGATGAATTTATAATGGGAATTATATCCAGTCTCTGAGTATAAACCTGTTTATTTTAGCTTGAGCCCATCAACAGCCTAAGGCTGATTGAAACGCTCTTTTGTGTGCTTCCTGGGTAGAACCAGTACTTTGTGTTTATGGGATATATCTTAAGAACGGGGATCAAACCCGTGGCCTCCCAGGCGCAAGGCGGACACCGTATCCATTTCACTGTGACGACATTTAAATTTTATTTTGAAAATGTACCATTGTTATGAGGCTCAATATCTGTATATACATTATAACATAATAATTTATAACTAATGGATGTATGTATTTCAAATGATAAAATTATCTTTTTATACAAATCAGTATTTACTGATAAAAACTATAAACAGATACACAGTGATTGGGAAGTTAGCCCGAGCCCACCAGCCACACACTGGTGCCGATTTTGAGGCGAGCTTGCTCAGTTGCTCAGTTTTATACAGGAGGGCATGAACCATTTCCTTGTTCTGCAGTAAACCTTTCCCCCTCAGAAGCAAAGTTGAAATGGCTATGTGCAAACAGCATAAAACCGTAACAGCCTGCGAGTAACACTCAGTCTGTTCAGGTTTTATGCTATTTGCTGCCCATCAGTATCTAAGGGTTGGAGATGAAGCTTTAAAAACTTGAATCTAGTAACAAAAGTCTTTAATTTAATGTAACTTTCTAAGGGACTAAAAATGCGTCTAAATACGTGTTTAAGTGGTAACGGGTTACATAAGAATTCAGGCATTCTTGAACTAACTGCAAGTGTTTTTTTTACTGTATCAATGCTATAGCTGCAATATCAAGAACCAAAAATTAATAGAGTAACAAAAAAGATGGTACTGGGATTTTGAAATTCACTATTCTTATGTACTCTATCTTCCCCTATTTACATGTTGTAAAAACTTTTTGAAATATTGTATAAACTTGTAAAAAAATGGCCAAAGACTTTCCGCATAGGGCATTTTAAACTGTGTATAATTTCTGTTTAAAACATAATACATTTTCTTTTAATATTACTTTCAGAAATCATTTATCAGCACTGTATTATGTATTAGCCCCATTCATATTTTCATTTTAATCTCAATAAACTGGACTGACAATTATTGAGTTTATGTACAGAGCAGAACTATAAATAAGAAACAGAGTAATTGTGTTAAAATTGTAAAATGTTATCAGTGAATCTTGCCCATACATAAGTGAAATTGTTTACATTTTAGTTTGTCATTAAACTATATATGTGTGGGTACTGATTTATTACCTTGACGGTTTTCAATTGGCCATTGAAAGTGTAAGGTCATATCGATCTTGAATGGCTTATTTGGACTCATGTTTGTGTACATCTGAAAGTATGTCAAAGTGATAAAAGACTTCATACAGTGAGGTACATACAGATATTGGAGAATATTCAACTAAATGCACTAGTGTGAATTTGTTTTTGGATTTGGATGTTAAATTCATGAGCTGAATTAGTTTTTGGATTTGGATGTTAAATTCATGAGCTCATTGGTGTGTAAAGAGTTTATTTTTATTGTCCCCTACCGGTGAAACCGGAGGGGACTTATGGTTTGTGCTCAGTCTGTCAGTCAGTCAGTTGGTCAGTCAGTCAGTCAGTCTTTCACACTTTTCTGGATTCTGCGATAACTTAAAAAGTTCTTCATATTTTTTTTCATGAAACTTGAAGCATGGATAGATTGCAATATGGAGATTATGCACGTCATTTCTTTTTTTTCCTACGTCAAGAATTCTGGTTGCTATGGCAACAAATATATTTAAAAAAAAAAAATTACTGACAATCGTGGAGTTTCACCGGTAGGAGACAATATTGCTTGGCAATCTCTTGTTTAATTATACCATCACTGTTGACATAGAAAGTAGTAAATGAGTGAGTACATTATATATGCTCCTAACTCTGTGAAAAGGTGTTTAATGCATGTGCTTCAAGTGTGATTCCAGATTAGCCTGTGCAGTCGGCACAGGCTAATCAAGGAAAACACTTTCGGTTTAAACTGGATTTTGTCATGAAAGGCCTTCATTTTAATGAAAAAAATAGCGGAAAGTGTCTTCTCTGATTAGCCTGTGCGGACTGCACAGGCTAATCTGGGACAACACTTTATGCTAATGCATTTAACTGGCTTTTCACAGGGCAAGGCTCATTACGGCTTTCATTACTCAGTCTGGTGGAGATGTAAACATTTTAAAAGTAGGTTATGAAGATAGTGTATTTCCACACTCTAGGTCTGTATTGGGAATGTATAATGTATACATAACATTTTTATCTTACCGTTGTAATTTAAAATAAACAAATGTTTTTATTTTCAATGAGCATTCGACCTCAACTCTGTGTATTAGTCATAATTAACGCCTATAGAAAGTGGTAGTTAACATTTATAAAAATGTTTTAAGTTATTTGTAATGAGGACAATTACTATGACAAAAGTTTGTCAAATGCGGTGTCATTGTATAAGTATGTTTTATGATCATGAATTAAGCTAATTGGTTAATCTGTTATAATATTTTAAAGCTGCCTGTAGTAAATTGTAACAACAGATATTCCAGTTATGTATTGCTTCTATTGTTTGTGAGAATTTACTATATAATTACTGAATAATAAATCTTGCAATATTAGAAAATTATTCAAAAGAAAGTTTTACATCAAGTGATACAGATTTTTTGTAAATGTAAAGAAATTTTGTAAAGACCACTGAAATAATGAGAAGATAATGCACACTCAAAATGTTTAATGTGAGTACTTTTGAAAAAATAAAAATGGGCAATTATATTTATATCTGTCCTATTGTTTCAAGACAGTTAATCTTGCCTTTTTGACAGTTTCTTGTCTATTTGACAGTTTCATGTCTATGTGACAGTTTCTTGTCTATGTGATTGTGTCTTACCTATATTACAGTTTCTTTACTATGTGACAGTTTATTGTATAGTGACAGTTTCTTGTCTTTGTGACAGTGTCTTGTCTATGTGACAGTTTCTTACCTATGATACAGATTCTTGACTATGTGACAGTTTATTGTCTATAAGACAGTTTCTTGTAAAGTGACAGTGTTCTTTCTATACAACAGTTTCTTGTCTATGTGACAGTTTATTATCTATATGATAGTATCTTGTCTATATGACAATTTTTCTGTCGATATGACAGCTTGTTGTCTATTACATTTGATTGTCCATGTGACAGTTACTTGCCTATGGGACAGTTTCTTGTCTATATGACAGTTTCTTGCCTATGTGACAGTTTCTTGTCTATGTGACAATTTCTTGTCTATATAACAGTTGCTTGCCAGTATGAAGGTTTTTTGTCTATATAACAGTTCTTTGTATATGTAACAGTTTCTTGTCTATGTGACAGTTTTTGCTGATGTTTCAGGTTAGTTTCTATGCCAGGTAAAGAATATTTGAGATTCATATCCTCATTTAGGCAGATGTAGTTGACTGGCATAACATGTTGGTAGATTACATCATTTCAAACATTGATGCAGATTAGTGGAAAGTAACTGTTCAATATTTCATACTTTATTTTTTATGATAATTCGTCTCCTGAAAAGAATTTGAATTTGAATATTTTTCCTTAAAATTATAAGACAGTTTTTCTCAATGAACCACTTGTATGTTTAAACCTTGTATATGATATATTGAATATTAGTGAATTATGTTTTTTTTATTTTGTATGCGTTTATTATGAATGGATTGATTTTTTAGCTCATCTATTTTTTGAGAAAAAAAAAAGAGCTATTGTCATCACCTTGGCGTCTGCGTCGGCGTCCGGTTAAGTTTTGCGTTTAGGTCCACTCTTCTCATAAAGTATCAATGCTATTGCATTCAAACTTGGTACACTTACTTACTATCATGAGGGGACTGGGCAGGCAAAGTTAGATAACTCTTGCATGCATTTTGACAGAATTATGTGCCCTTTTTATACTTAGAAAATTTATATTTTTGGTTAAGTTTTGTGTTTAGGTCCATTTTATTGCTAAAGTATCAAAGCTATTGCTTTCATACTTGCAACACTTACTATCTATCATAAGGGGACAGTAAAGGACAAGTTGCAAAACTCTGGTTGTCATTTTTACGGAATTATGGCCCTTAGATCCACTTTACTTTTAAAGTATCAAGGCTATTGCTTTCAAACTTCAAATACTTTCATGCTATCATGAGGGTACTGTACCTGACAAGTTGAATTTTACCTTGACCTTTAAATGACCTTGACTCTCAAGGTCATATTATTAAATTTTGCTATAATTGCCATAACTTCTTTATTTATGATTAGATTTGATTGATACTTTGACAAATCAACTCTTTCCTAACATACCACAATAGATTCCACCCAAACCACCCCCCCCCCCCCCCCGAGTCCCCCCCCCCCCCCCCCCAATTTTTATTTTTATTTTTTAAAGATCATCAAATAAATGACCACCACACCCTAACATTATACCCCCCTGCCCCCCCCCCCCCCCAAAGAAATTTTTTTTTTGAAACATGGTTGAAAAACACAAATATTTATTTTTATTATTTTATTTTTGAAATACCGTCCAACCATCCCACCCAAGAATCCCCCCCCCCCAAAAAATAAAAAATAATAATTTTTTAAATTTTTTTTGGCATTTTTTGGGGGCATTTTTGGAAGATAATGTAATAAATGACCACACACCCGCACTATACGCCCCTCTCCACTCCACCCCTTCCTCCTTTGTGATTGAAATTGAGATAGGTCCCTTCACCTTTAAAAAGAAAAATAGATGAGCGGTCTGCACCCGCATGGCGGTGATCTTGTTCCTCTTCAAAATGTTTATCTTCCAATTGACTCAACACAAGATTTCAGCTCTGTTTTGAACCCTTTTAAAATGCAAAGTGACGATGGCTCTGAAAACTCGCATTGTTTTAAGGTGCTGTTTGCTGCTCATCAGTATCTAAGGGTTGGAAATGAAGCCTTTAAAAATTGAATCTAGTAAGAAAGGTCTTTAATTTAATGTAACTTTTTCAGGGTCTATGAATGTGTCAAAATAGGCATCGAGGTGGTAAAGGGTCAAAAGAGAGTAGTACAGCCACATCCTTGTGGTGAATATATTACATTTGTGTTAAGCCATAAAGTCTTCAAAGCTGGTCTTTTTCAAAATGCACACTGCTGAAAGTTGCTTTAACATGCATTATTCTAGTGAATTATTTTAGATGCATTTGTAAATATGCAATCTTGAAGATCCAGCCTATCTATTTTCAGGAACTGAATCGGGGATGAGAAGCCTTTGATGGGATGTTGAGTGGTGGCTGCCACTGAAAGATGCAAGACTGGCCTAAATGGTGTTTTCTTCTGTCTCTGCTCTTCGCAGCATCATTACCACTGGTAGATGCTGTTGGGAGTGGTCGTAAGTATACGCAAGCCACATGTACATAAAATTTCACAGCTTTTGCTTTTGAGGTTTTGTCGATTTATTGTAAAGTAGAAATGATGAAGTAGTGGTAAAGTCGATATTACCTTATCAGGTAAAGATTACTGTTTTTTTTATTGGCTAAGCAAGGTAACATATTTACCATGTATTTTTCATAATAGTTTAGTAATGTTTCAAATTAGTTCATCAGTTATGTTGAATGATTAACGGAAATGAACAAGATTACATTATTGTATACTAAGTTAAGCAAACTCTAGTATTGTTATTGCATGCTGGATAAATAGATACAACAGGTATTAAACATTTATAAAAGTATTATTAAAAAGGTACATGTAATACCCCTGCAGGTGAAGTTTGATACAGGGCATATTTGTGTCCGCCTGCCTGTCTGATGGTTGTTGTTTTGCCATGAAATGTTTTAAGTTTTTTTATCAATCTACTTCCACGTATCTCAAGCAATTAAATTAAAAATTAAAAATGAATTGTACCAGTGCGTGTAGCTGTGTTTAACACGCATCATTCCCAGTCATACATACATTCAGGAGTCAGTTTTTTTTCCTTAAAAATCGGGTGCGGTATTCGGCCCCATTCCCAAATGAAAAAAGTTATATATTTTTCCCAAATGGGACCTAAAAATTCCCAATTGAAGGTTTCCCAATTAAAAAACAAAATTCCATATCAGTTTAACCTTATTAAAACTGAGTTATTTGTTCATGAACATTGCTGAAATAGCTGTGTGAGGGTATAAGTAACCCTAATGTTTGTAAGAACCAAGTGTGATTGTAATTCATTTTATTTACAACACTTGTCAAGTGTGGTGGAAGTGCTTAGACCTGGGGTTCCACAGTGCTCTTTATGTCCCATTTAGGCCAAGCAGAAACATAGTATGTGTTTCAAGTAATCCTCTTCTACTCATTGCTTAAAAATCCACAGCCAAAGTTGAACGAAAATTGGGAAAATATGTTTCTTTTGAAAACTATATTTATCAGATTTTTTTAATGTTAACTAAGGCCCCTTCCTTGAGAAAAAAAATCAGAATAAGTTCATTCATTTTACAAGAGAATTCATTTTACAAGAGAATTAATTTTACAAGGAAAGCCTGTCCTATGAGGTGAGTGATATTTTTATCTCAAAATAACATTTGGTTTGGAAGAACTGATTTAATTTATTTTTATATTTGAAAAGGTTTAGTGTAAATGGAATTTGTATTGTTTTGAAGGCTTGTCTTGGTTTCCAAGTAGTATACTTACTTGCCTTAACCCATTTATGCCTTGCGTCTAGAAAAAAGGCCTTGGCAAACAGCGTAGACCCAGATTAGACGCTGCATGATGCAGCGTCTCATCAGGGTCTGCGCTGTTTGCTTAAAGGAATTTATATAAGAAATATTCTTAATATAGAAATAAATATAATAGGCATCCCTAATTTTGGAAATAAATAGAACCAATTTAGAAGGATGGGAGAGTCCACTAGGCATAAATGGGTTAAATTTAAGAGGCCTCAACAGGCATGTCACCTGTACAAAAACTTTATGATAAAAACGGGCCGCCTTGCTCAGTTGGTACTGGGCTTGACTGCTAATGAAAAGATTGCAGATTTGTTTCCGGGCTGGTCACATATTTTGTATGGTGATTGGTTAACAATTATTGTTTTAGCTACATGTCTCCCCCCCACCTCTGATTTAGGAAGGGCAGTTATCTGTAACATACAGTTATATTTTCACCTAGTTGTAGTCCATTTTTTCTCAACTGTTGAAAGTACGCATAATTACACGTTGCAAGTTCTTTGTAGCATGTAGGCAGAGAGTACTACTGTATTTAAAACGAGCATTATAAAATACTACCTGACTAGTTCTCGTAGCATGTATATAAGTTAGAAGATACCACTGTATTTAAAACCCAATGCTTGCATTTCATGAATTCTATAAAGAGTGTTTTTTTTTATCCCAATAGTTGTAGAACTTCAAAAGGAAATCATACAAGCATATTATGGATATAAATTGCGCATTCAACCAGCGTGAAATTTTTAATGCTTGGACAATTAAGAAAAAACTTTCTTCACTAGTTAATCTGTTAACCCAGGAAAGGTGTGAGTAGGTTACTTCATTACTAGTAATCTACGCTTAAATTCTGTTGAAGAGTAGAGCTTTAAAAAAAATCAACCTTCACTTGTAACACACTTTTTATTTAAGATTACCTTGGCCTTAATAACCTTAATTAAACACTATCAGTCAGGTACACTTGTTTGACAATCTGGATTTACTTCAAAGCAGTTGTCAATCAATAAAATGCCATAAACTTGAGGCTAGGTCATCTTCACCACCTTGCTTTGTTATGGGTTTATTGCAGAAATGCCATGGGTCAGTAGTATAACTATAATGAACATTCAATAGCAGCCATTATGTTGACCTGTTGAACAATTTAGGTATTGTTATCTTTTTATTCCCACGTGTTTATGAATGCTTTTGGCAAGTTTGTATTAGTTTTACTTGCATTAAAGTTAAATTAGTGACTCTAAGCCAAAAATATTTTGTTGTTAAGTTTTAAAGGTGGGTGGATAGATAATTTGATACTGAAGATGCCTGTAAAATTGATCAAATAAAAGGCTGTTAACTTTTAAGCTTTTCATTTTAGCTGGATTGCATTGAAAGCTTAATCCTTATTGAGTGCTCTTGAGTCTGTTTCCAGGGTAGAACCAGTACTTGGTGTCTCTTTGAAGAACTGTTAAGAACTCTCCCACAGTGGGATCAAACCCTTGACCTTCCGGTCGCTAGTTGACAACACCTCTGATTTGCCATAACAACATTTCTTTGCTTCTTCCTCTTCAGATTAATACTGATGTCCTAATGTTTTTCCTACTTATTGAAAATTCTTATCAGTTTCATAAATTACATTTTTCAGTCGTTCTTCCCAAAGATCCTTACATCTTCATCGGTAAAAACTTGACGTTGACCTGTAACCTCACACAGTTTGATGCAGTGTATGATTCACGCTACCTCGTTTTCACCCGAAAAAATGACGAAGTATTGGCCGATATATATACCTCCATCGAATCGACACGTTCCATGGTGCTTCGTCTGCCTATCCGGTCACCGGATGATGGAGGGACCTACATCTGCAGACTTAACCGGACAAACGGACGTCCGGAAATCATCGGCACTCAGTTTGTGAATGTGGAGTGTACGTGTGATTATTGTACTACACATGACTTTCCTCTGTTAAATTTTCAAACACCCATCTCTGCATAATTTTTATATGGCATGATGTTAGAACGTAATTTTACACTCATGAGGCTTTAACCCTTTCCACTTAGAAGCAATGTGAAAATGCCCATGTACAAATAGCATAAAACCTTGCAGTCTGTTCAGGTTGTATGCTGTTTGCTGGTCATCAGATCTAAGGTTTCGAAATGAAGCCTTAAAAACTTAAATCTAGTAAGAAATGTCTTGAATTAAACATAACTTTCTAAGGAACTACAAAACCCTGAAAATCCATATTTGATCGTCCCCCACCACTTAAGTGGGGGACATATTGTTTTTGCCCTGTTTGTTGGTTTGCGTCAAACTTTAACATTTGCCATAACTTTTGCAATATTGGAGATAGCAACTTGATATTTGGCATGAACATGTATCTCATGGAGCTGCACATTTTGAGTGGTTAAATGTCAAGGTCATCAATCAAGGTCAAAGGTCTAATATATGGGTCAAAATCGCTCATTCCATATACACTTTTGCAATATTGAAGATAGAAACTTGATATTTGGCATGCATGTGAATCTCATGGAGCTGCTCATTTTGAGTGTTGAAAGGTCAAGGTCATCCTTCAAGGTCAAAGGTCAAATACATGGGGAGACATAGTGCTTCACAAACACATTTTGTTTTGCCCTATAATTCAATTCAAGCTAATAATTGGTTGGTGCCTATAAACATTTGAATAAAAAATCTATTTTATTGAGCATTTAATTTTCTTTAAAAATCTGCTATTTCATTTTATCTGCTTTTTAAAGTTCAGCATATTAATTACAATAAAGTAAATATAGGAATTATTTATTTTCTCAGAAAATGCTCTTTTTCTCTTTCATGTGTGTCCAGTGAGTTATGGTTCTGTTCAATAGGTTATTGATCTTTTATAGATAACCCTGTCCCAATCACAAAAATCAAGTGTCGTGTCTATAGCTATAGCTTAGTGATCTGTTATAGATGAGCCTGTCCCGGTAACAAAAATCAACTGTCGCGTCTTCAATTGGGAAAACATGACGTGTTTCTGGGACCTTGGTGTGTCTTATCTACATCCAGACACTATCATTGTAAAGCTTGTCTGGACTATCACGTAAGTGACCTAGTGGTGACATTGATGACTCGCTTTGAAATCTCAATAATTTTTATGCCTTTTCTGGGCATGCTAATTTGCGCTGCCTAAATTCTGCCCCATTACCCAAATCTAAAAGTATGTAAAGTATGTATTTTTCCCTATAATTAACCCATTTATGCATAGCGTCTAGAAAAAAAGGCCTTGGCATTCAGGGTAGACCCTGATGAGACGCCGCATGATGCGGCGTTTACAGGGTCTGCGCTGTTTGCGTGAAGCAATTTCTGTAAGAAATATTCTAAATATAGGGAAAAAAACTAGACATCCCTAATTTTGGAAATAAATTGATCCAATTTAGAAGGATGGGAGTGTCTACTAGGCATAAATGGGTTAAGAACAATCAAGATGAAAATGAAAAAGGGGACCTTCAAATTTTAGATTTACATTCATTTTTATATATATTTATATATAAAACAAGTATTTAATTGCTAAAAACATTACCTGTGCTTTAACAACTAGATATCCTTTACTTGAAGTAAATTTCAAATTTTACTGAATTTCCTCTGATATGGTATTGCATTTATAAACTACCAAAAAGGTCCCCGGCCCCATTTCCCCAGGAGTGAGAATATGGCTTTCCTTTTCTGGAGTGGACAACAGTGTTGTTGTTTTATTGCATGAATGATTAGGTTAACCCTGTGTTATAGAAACAACTGTTCTATTTCTATTGATTGCTTTTCATCTGAATTACTAACCAGGCCGGTTTCATCTGCTTTACTAACCAGGCCGGTTTCATCTGCTTTACTAACCAGGACGGTTTCATCTGCTTTACTAACCAGGCCAGTTTCATCTGCTTTACTAACCAGGCCGGTTTCATCTGCTTTACTTACCAGGCCGGTTTCATCTGCTTTACTAACCAGGCCGGTTTCATCTGCTTTACTAACCAGGCCTGTTTCATCTGCTTTACTAACCAGGCCGGTTTTATCTGCTTTACTAACCAGGCCGGTTTCATCTGCTTTACTAACCAGGCCAGTTACATCTGCTTTACCAACCAGGCCGGTAAGCTCTGTTGATGGAGCACTGGGCTACAAATCTGATTTTGCAATTTCAAATCCTTACCTGGCCACTTGACTCGTCAGAGATCGGTCATGAAGTTACTTCTGCAGCCATTCATCCCCTACCTCCGCTTCGAATAGGGCAGTTGTCATTTACTTGCTTAACCTTTTACCACTTATATATGTATTGTGACACGTTTTAAGTCCCTTACATAATCAAATTAAATTATAGACCTTTATTACTATATTTAAGTCATAAAGGCTTCATTTCCAACCTCAGATACTGATTTGCAGCAACCAGCATAAAACCTAAACAGACTGCAAGTAACTCGCAGGCTAGTTTGGTTTTAGGCTGGTTGCATATGGCCATTTTCATTTTGCTTCTGAGCAGTAAAGGGTTAAGTCTGTGCTCTTAGTACTGCATGGTGATCAAGCTAACACAGGAACTGTGGGAGTTACTGACTGAGAGGCCTGATAGGAATAGTATACTTTTCAAGAACAGCGAAAATCAAAACTAACAAATCAAACAAACAAATCAGTGAAAAAATTTACAAATTTTCATATTATTTTCAGTAACCCCCATAATATTTTCAGTAACCCCTAATAATTTCAGTAACCACCATTATATTGTCAGTAACCGCCATAATATTTTTTAGTAATCACCATAATATTGTCTGTTACCACCGTAATATTTTTAGTAATCGCCATAATATTGTCAGTTACTGTCATACAAGTTTCAGTAACCGCCATAATATTGTTTGTTACTGCCATACTAATTTTATCAACCCCAATAAAATATTTTCAGTAATGTCAATTAAATTTTCATTAACCCCCATTATATTTTCAGTAAATGCCATACAATTTTCATTAACCCCCATAATATTTTCAGTAAATGCCATACAATTTTCATTAACTCCCATAATATTTTCAGTAAATGCCATACAATTTTCAGTGACAACATTAATCTTTTCAGTAATCTGGATCATATTTTTATTAATGACCAGAATCATATTTTAAGAAAACGCCCAAATATTTTTAATAACTGCCATAATATTTTCAGTTATTTCCATAATGTTTTCAGTTACTACCATAATATTTTCAGTAAGTTAGACAATATTTTCAGTAACCGACATCAGAGCGAGTGCTTGCGTCAGACAAGAACGTCATGCGAGTGGTGGGCAGTTGACGGCCTTGACTCGTTCCAGAGCGATCTCACATACTACATGGCCGTATCCATCCTCAACAATATAACACAGGTCTGGTATCCCCAGAGGGCAGTTGTCAACACGATCGTCACAGAGGAAATTGGTAAGCTTGTTGTTGTTTCAACTCTTTTACCAGGGGGCTTTTTCCTTTGTATTTGGGACAGTTAGTTTAATGTTGGCATTTGAGAATTTAAAAATGAAATGAAAAATGTAATTGTTACTAAGCCGAACCCTTAGGGAAAATTTCCAAATTGTATTAAAAAAATTTTAGTCAGGGATACCAATGATTTTCAAAAACTCAGAAAATGTTGAATAATTGTCCAATGTGTTTTCCATATACTGGACATTTTTAGTTATTTTTTAGCTCTGCGTTTTTGGAGAAAACCTGAGGTATTGTCATAGTCAGCTCGTCGTCCGCCGTCTGACGTCCACTGTCCGCGTTGTGCTAAAACCTTAACATTGGCTCTAAAACCAAAGTGCTTCCACCTACAACTTTGAAACTTCATATGTAGATGCACCTTGATGAGTTCTACACTCCACACCCATTTTGGGGTCACTAGGTCAAAGGTCAAGTTCACTGTGACCTCTAAAAATTAAATAAATAAATTCTGACAAGCTTTCATTTATTCAAAACTGCACCTGTAGCCGAGCGTGGAACCCGTTATGCGGTGCTCTTGTTTAATCTTGGTGATGTGTCCATGAGTGAAAATTAAAATCAAAAATTAATTTGTAATTTTTAGCGAGGCTGTTTTCGGAGAAAACCCAAGGTATAGTCATAGCCTTCTCGTCGTCCGCCGTCCGACGGCGTCATGCTAAAACCTTTACATTGCCTCTAAAATCAAAGTGCTTCTACCTACAACTTTGAAACTTCATATGTAGATGCACCTTGATGAGTTCTACACGCCACATCCATTTTGGGTTACTAGGTCAAAGGTTAAGGTCACTGACCTCTTTAAAAAAAAATAAAAAAATCTGACAAGTTTTCGCAGCCGAGCGTGGCACCCGTTATGCGGTGCTCTTGTTCATTTAAAGCACAATACATATTTGTGTAAAATGTATAGACAGCTAATGGGTTTGTTTGCTGCGGATTATTGTATACCAATCCGCATAATATGTCATAAGAGATAAAGGAAAGCAAAATCTGGGAACATAATACATATCTTTTCACTTTAAGATGCTAATGTTTCAGTGGAGCCAGCTCCAGTGGAGTTTCGATCATCTGTTGCCAACAGTACATGTGTGGTGTTGTCATGGAAACACTCCAAGACCATCAGACTGAAGGCCTACCGCCTGGACTTCCGGTCCCAGCAGGACACAGAATGGGAGGTTAGATAACCCTGACACTACTCAGAAGCAAAATGTAAATAACTATATGCAACCAGCATAAAACCAGAACAGCTAGCCTAAGAGTAACTCGCAGTATATTCAGGTTTTATGCTATTTGCTGCTTATAAGAATCTAAGGTTTGAAAATGCAGGCTTTTAAACTTGAATCTATTAAGAAACGTCTTTATTTAACCCTTTGCATGCTGGGTAATTTGTCTTCTGCTAAAATGTCGTCTGCAGAATTTCTAAAATTAGCATTTTCTTCGATTTTTTTCAAAGAATACTATCAGAATAGCAAACAGTTTGGATCCTGATGAGACGCCACGTTCTGTGGCGTCTCATCTGGATCCAAACTGTTTGCAAAGGCCTTTAAAATTCAGCTCCAGCGCTTTAAGGGTTAAATATAATTTTCTTATGGACTTTAAACTGGTAAAAATGAATATCTGAGGGAAAAAGAGTTAAAACAGTTGATTGTCATCGCATTTTGAAAACACAGTGCATTTTGAACATCCATCTGTTATATTGAAAGTAAAATATGTCGATATCATTGAAAATGAATGCATTTGTTATCAAATGCATTTTAATTTGTTTTTGTTTTTCAGTACTTTTTGCCTTTTGGTAGAAAATCTTTATGTTAGGTGATAAAAATGTCAATTACTTGTTTTATTTTTGTGGTATTACTTTATTTCACCTGGCAGTGACTAGATGATTAATAAATGTAAAAATTTGATATATTTTAATGCATGATTTTGTACAATAAATAAGATTTCTGCATTTTAAAAACAAACTTCATATCAGGACTCAACTTTTTGTGGGTGGAGTCAAGGTCATGGTCACTGCTAGTAAGTAAGTAAAGAATTGTTTGTACCCGATAAGTTGAAATAGAAAAATAAGCATTTCAAAGAGACTCTGATGAGAACAAGAAAAGTTGAGCACATTGTCCTTTGAAAGCTCTTGTTTAATTTCTGCTAAAAAGAAGTTTGTTTTAAATAGTGATACTAAAATAACCATTTTTACAGAAGGCATGCAGATTTTATGATATTCTTTATTTATTAATGAATATTTTCATGAAAAAGACATTTGAATATCACAATACTTCAATTTGTCGTATTTAATGTGTACAATATTTATTTTGCATTTTAATTGACATATAAATTGCTTTATATAGTGTTGCATCTTTTTGCTTTTTCTTATGCCCCCGGATCGAAAGATCGGGGGTACATTGTTTTTGGCCTGTCTGTCTGTCTGTCATTCATTCATTGTGTGTGTCCCAAAACTTTAACCTTGGTTAAAGTTTTGCAATAACGTTTGCATTATTGAAGATAGCAACTTGATATTTGGCATGCATGTGTATCTCATGGAGCTGCATATTTTGAGTGGTGAAAGGTCAAGGTAATCCTTCAAGGTCAAAGGTCAAATATATGGCTTCAAAGCGGTGCAAAAGGGGGCATTGTGTTTATGACAAACACGTCTCTTGTTATAAGTAAAATTGGCAATGTGGTAGCAGAATCCATTGTTCAATATTAACCATAGTAAAAACAATATTGACATTAGTTACTATAGTTACTGCCTTGGGCATAAGCAAATTCACAAATACCAGCTGTCTTGATCCAGATATTGTTCTTACTGAACAGGTATTTGGTGGCAAATTATTGGGAGGTAACCCGATAGCAAATAAGTTTGTATAAACCTCATAAGATTCTTGCCTCTACACATGAGGTCAATTATAAAGACATGTTTGGTTATATTTATTGGTAAAATAGTCAGATAATAATAATATTCTTTTTGTAAAAAAGAAATATCTATAGTGTAAACTTTTTTTTACTTCGAGCCATTTTCTTGATTCATGGTTCATCAACCTGCACATGTAATGTCTGGGAAGAGTTCCACCATTGTTCAAGTTTTAGGTCAATATGTAAAGAAGACCAACTTAAACTCCTCATGCAATAATGGGTATTAAGACATTATTTTTTTTAAATGTGTAGCTCCAGAAAGACTTCTACATCCGTACACTCTGATGAGAAGTCATAACGTTTACTAATTGAGTCTTTTACTGAGAAAACTGGGCATAATGCATGCGCGTAAAGTGTAGTCCTATATTAGCCTGTGCAGTCTGCACAGGCTAATCAGGGATGACACTTTCCGCTTTTATGACATTTTTCGTTGTAATGAAGTCTCTTCTTAGCAAAAATCCAATTTTGGCGGAGAGTGTTGTCCCTGATTAGCCTTTGCGGACTGCACAGGCTTATCTGGGAAAACATTTGACGCATATGCATTATGCCCAGTTTTGTCAGAACACGACTCATTCAACCCTTTACCACTTAGAGACATATTTTCATGCATTTGTAGTCCCTTAGAAAGTAATATTTAATCTAAAGACCTTTCTTACGAGATTCAAGTTTTTAAGGCTTCCAAACATGAGTTACTAATGAGCAGCAAACAGCATAAAACCTGAACAGACTGTGAGTTACTCGCAGGCTGTTCTGGTTTTATGCTGTTTGCACATAGCCGTTTTCACCTTGCTTCTAAGTGGGAAAGGGTTAAAACACAAAATCTTGCATGTGGAATACCCATTTTCGCCATGATTTTGCCTAACTGTCCTTGTCTTTCACAGATGATTTCCATTTGTGTTTATGTTTGTTGTTCGTTGTAATTTAACTGCCTGAAGTCTAGTGCACTCAAATGTACATGAAGTTTGAATATTTTCAGTCACTTCATGAAGTGTTACATAAAATATTTGTTTATAAGTTTGCTAATGAGTTTATGTAAACTTCAACATGAATAATTTTTTGCCTATAGTTATAACTATCCATTAACCCAAGCAAATTTGTAGATTATATTGCATAGATAATAAGTTACATAAGTTGAAATGAGCATAAATCATTTACTTGGATAGTGGTTTAAATATTTTATACTATCTTAAAATATACCTTAGGTAACAGCTCTTTATATAAAAGGTGATATAATCAGTGTTTAATGGACCTCATTTTATGATGAGCTTTTAACTAGGGATGGCAACGAATACCGATTTTGGTATTCGAATATTCTGTCATCCTTCCCAACAAATATTCGGATATTCGGTCAACATCTGTAGGAAAAAAAAATCAACAAAATCAACTTTATGAATTCTACTATTGTTTTAACCGAAAGTTCATCGGAAGTGATTAAATATTGTCACAGCGTTGCCGTCGCTAATTCGAAGTTGATTATTTTTTATTAGATGTTGATCAAATATTCCTGAATATTTGTTTAAAAGCTTGATCGAACAAAGGAATCGGACTTTTTCTTCATTGAAAGGGAGATGGGTAGGGGAATCGGCCAACTGGAAGGTAGATGGGTTCATTCTTGCGGGAATTGAACGGTAACAGCCACATCTAGCTTTCAGTGTTAATAACGTCAATAATTTCAAAACGTTCATATAAATTTGATAATTTGGGGTGACTTGTTTATTTTGATATTCAGACTGTTTATAGCTAGATGTAATTGTAAAAATTGAATGATAACAGCTGTTTTAAACTTTTAATATTGTACATATTGGGCAAAATACCAAAACCATTTCTTTAATTTAAGTACCTGATTGAATATTGAGTAATTAATTAAAGTTTGGACCTTAAGATACGCAAATACTCATTAGAGGTTGAGTAAATTATTTTCTAAAAGCTTTTTTGATTGGACAACATAATTGTAACCATATGATACGCATTAACTCAATTTAATTAGAGCAAAAAAAAAACTATTTTCGATTGGAGAACGCGATTTGCGTCAATAAAAAATCTTATTTGTTTTTTACACCAAGTCGGCTTTTCCTTTACTCATTTAATCCTTGATCATTTTGAATGTAATTCGAGTCATTAGATCAAGTGCGTGTTGGTGTTTTAATTTTAATTGCCGATGCGATTTGCACTTATCATAATTTTGACACAAAGTGACTGTCTTTGGTCAATTAAAGTTTCCTACAGGTAGGCAATTAGCGGGATTTATGACATGTGTACTGTTATCCCCATAGCGACGCATTATCGCGACTACCGGAATAAACACTATAAGATGAGGAACAACTTTTTTTAACAATGTTTGAAGCAAACTTCATGAATACAAAGTCTTTGAAATTACTTGATTTTTATTTTTTTTTCTTCCGAATACTATTCTAATATTCGGTGCGGGACCGAATATTCAGATTTTCGTTTACATCCCTACTTTTAACCAAGAATGTGGCTTTTTTGTACTTGTCGCGTATTGCATTATTATTATGCCACCCTTCGAAGAAGAGGGGGTATATTGCTTTGCACATGTCGGTCGGTCGGTCTGTCGGTTGGTCCGTCCACCAGGTGGTTTCCGGATGATAACTCAAGAACGCTTGGGCCTAGGATCATGAAACTTAACGCTTGGGCCTAGGATCATGAAACTTGATAGGTACATTGATCATTACTCGCAGATGACCCCTATTGATTTTGAGGTCACTAGGTCAAAGGTCAAGGTCACAGTGACCCGAAATAGTAAAATGGTTTCCGGATGATAACTCAAGAACTCTTAGGCCTAGGATCATGAAACTTGATAGGTAGATTGATCATGACTCGCAGATGACCCCTATTGATTTTCAGGTCACTAGGTCAAAGGTCAAGGTCACGATGACCCGAAATAGTAAAATGGTTTATGGATGATAACTCAAGAACGCTTAGGCCTAGGATCATGAAACTTGATAGGTAGATTGATCATGACTCGCAGATGACCCCTATTGATTTTCAGTTTTTATAGGTCAAAGGTCAAGGTCATGGTGACCAGAAATAGTAAAATGGTTTCCGGATGATAACTCAAGAACGCTTATGCCTAGGATCATGAAACTTGATAGGTAGATTGATCATAACTCGCAGTTGACCCCTATTGATTTTCAAGTCACTATATCAAAGGTCAAGGTCACAGTGACCTGAAATAGTAAAATGGTTTCTGGATGATAACTCAAGAACGCTAAAGGCTACGATCATGAAACTTTATTAGTACATTGATCATGACTTGCAGATGACCCCTATTGATTTTGAGGTCACTAGGTCAAAGGTCAAGTTCATGGTGACCCGAAATAGTTAAATGGTTTCGGGATGATAACTTAAGAACGCTTATGCCTAGGACCATGAAACTTCATAGGTACATTGATCATGACTCGCAGATGACCCTCTTGATTTTCAGGTCACTAGGTGAAAGGTCAAAGTCACGGTGACCCGAAATAGTAAAATGGTGTCCGGATGATTACTCAAGAAGGCTTATGGTTAGGATTATGAAACTTCATTGGTACATTGATCATGACTGGCAGATGACCCCTATTGATTTTCAGGTCACTAGGTCAAAGGTCAAGGTCACAGTGACAAAAAACATTTTCACACAATGGCTGTCACTACAACGGAGAGCCCATATGGGGGGCATGTATGTTTTACAAACAGCCCTTGTTATTATTGTGTCACCAAAACAAAATTATTGCAACAAATAACAAAGCTTACAAATCACATAAACAAGGGGAAATTATATCATCAGAATGTTGCATATAAGAGTACTGACTAATTAAAATTAACATAGAAGTATGCACTCCTTTGGAGAAAGGGGGGATCAAACCTGGGTTGTGCATTAGAAGTATGCTTTCACTAGGGGAAGGGCATTGCAATCAAACATCATCATTGAAGAGATGACACTTTGGCTAGGTCACAAACTTGATATGTGTTCTTACACCACTTAGAAAAAAACAATCAAACAAAAATCAGTCAGGAATCATCTCAATAGTTGGATCATCGGCAATTAAAATGCCTTATAGATCTAAAATTTATGTTGCTTACAGACTTAAAGTTTCATCTACATTGCTTTACAGTGTTATTTTTCATTCAAAAGTAGGTCTGGTAATCGGCCCCATTTCCAATGGAAAGAAGTGTATATTTTTCCCAAATGAAAGTTAATTCCCAATGGAAGGTTTCCAAAAAAATATATATATATAATTTTTTTAAGATCTCAATAGTTTGTTCATCTCCCATCCATATAAGTTCAACCTGAGTAAATATAATACTCAAAACATATTCTCAATTTTGAAGCATTTTTAGCAAAACAGCAACAACACTAATTTCCCATGACACTAATCAGACACTAACTGTATCATAAAATTTCTTACAGACTGTAATTATTGTGAAAATATATAACTCCTTCAGGTCTAATAGTGTATCACTTATGTTCCTTTGCCACTCATCAACAAGTTCATAAAACTGCTATTGTGGAAGCCTTGAAAAAAAATGTCCCCAGTGTTGATGACAATGATTGGTAATGTCATCCACAGAATTAGTCCTTGGATTTGACATTTTGCAGCCGCTTGTAATGACAGAGAATATATTTATCAGGCAGGGTTTTAATCAGGCAATTTACAATATCTCTTCAGTGAAGCTTTAGCTGTATCATGGCTTCTTGCTGGGTCTTCATTTCTACTTTTTACATAAACAAAATTTGGATCCCACATTTTCTTAATTGCCCAGCATGGGTATATATGAATTATTAAAAGAGGTCGTCAAGTGAAGTCTTTTAACCTGTTGATCTCACATCTCTTCATATAGTTTGTGTGCTAAAACTGTGTTGTCTGAAACGCAACACTATTGAATGGCATTTTTGTGTCCAATTGTATCCTTCTTTTGAGCTCTGGGAAAATGTGGCTCATTGCATGTGTAAAGTTTTTCCTCCAGATTTATCTCAGTCTGCAAATGCTAATCTGGCATGACACATTATGTACATGCATGGAGTTCTGTTTTTTTTCGAAAGCGCGGCTCATTCATATATAAAGTAAAAACGGAAGTGATGCAAGTGTTCTGCCTAATGCCTTATTATCCCCCCCCCCCCCCCCCATAGGCGGAGGGATATTGTTTTGGCATTGTCCGTCCATCTTTCCGTCCGTCCGTCTTGATGATTCACGATGTTTCAATCTGTTCAGACCAAGCACCTGGGGAACGCTGAAGAGCAGACGCTGTGTGGTTTGCGCCCGTTCACGAGGTATGACTTCAGCATCACCTGCCGGCCTCTTCTGTTCAGGGGCAGAGAGACGGGATTCTGGAGTCGACCGGCACAAATCTCAATACAAACAGACGAAGACGGTACAATAAAGCTGTGTTTTGTTTTATTTTTATCACAATTTGCAACTTAGGTTCTTCTAAAAAAGAATTAAAATAAGTGTGGGTTATTCTGCAACAAACCATGGGAGATGTAAAAGTAATTCTGCAGTGTCTAAAAAGTTGTCTAGTAAAATGCAGGTGCTTAACTCTTCCAGTGCTGAAACCGAATTTTGAAGGCCTTTGCAAACAGTTTGGATCCAGACCAAATGCCACAGAATGTGGCGTCTCATCAGGATCCAAACTGTTTGCTATACTGATAGTATTCTTTGAACAAAATCAAAGAAAATGCTAATTTTAGAAACTCAGCAGACGACATTTTTGCAGACGACAAATTTCCCATCATGCAAAGGGGTACATTATTGATGGAGCAACATTGTCTGCACACTTTTGGCATAATAAGAATTTTTACAAGTTTTTGATAAACAACTTTCCGCCTAAACTTAATTTTTGCTAAGAAAAGACTTTCGTTAAATGAAAAATATCATATAAGCCTGTTCAAACTGTGCAGGCTGTTCTGGGACAACACTTTACGCACACTCATTCAAGCCTCTTTCCACAGATCACGGCCCATATAATAATCCCATGTCCAAACTATTTTGCTGGACTGATTGTACCTTCAGTACCCACAATACACAATGCAGTGTTCTACTGAGCTTGGAATATGTTACCATATACAGAGTCACACATTTCATAAAAACAACTTGAATTTTTGTACTGTATTACATTTGAGCACTAAAAAAAAGGTAAAATTGCTGGTAAACATCTGCTGACTTGAATAAACATCAATGTTTTTCATCCATCTGTCTAAACATCAATGTTTTTCATCCATCTGTCTATGATTTACTTTCAGAAGTTGGTATCGATTGCTTAAAGGGGTAGTATTTAATATAAATAACAGGGTGAGTATTTAATATAAATAACAATATGTCTGAAAAACACTTGCCTGTTTAGATAAAAACCCAATCAATTTACTTTAGGAAAAAAATTAGGATGTATGTCCATGAAGGGTTAAAAAGAGAGGTTCTCATAGATCTCTTCTCCTTACACACAATCTCAGACTATATAGCTTGAATCTGATTCAAGAACTGCCTTTTCCAATAATTACTGGAGGACATATAAACCCTTTCCCACTCAGAAGCAAATTAAAAATTGCTATGTGCAAACAGCATAAAACCAGAACAGCCTGCGAGTAACTCGCAGTCTGTTCAGGTTGAATATAGTTAAAAAGGTCTTCAATGAAATGTAACTTTCTGAGGGACCACAAATGCGTCACAATACATGTCTAATTTGTAAAAGGTCGCCGTGGTGTAATAGATATGATGTCCGCCTAGCGACCGGGGGGTCACGGGTTTGATCCCCACCGTGGGAGCGTTCTTTAGATCTCCCCCAAAGACACCAAGTACTGGTTCTAGGCCCAGGAAACAGACTCGAGAGCGTTTAAATTAGCCTTAGGCTTTCTATGCAATCAAGCTAAAGATAAATAGGTTTAAACTAAAAGGTTAATATGTGCATATAGTACTGGTGCACAATCTCACCCAGGAAAAGTTTGAGGGGGTGCAGTTGCAAAAAATTTCAAACAAACCAACAAACAAACTGACCATGTTTTGTATGTGTTATTTTGTCACATTTTTAGTGCCAAATGTTGGTCCAGAAATCCTGCCTGGAAGTTATACGGAGCAGCGTTGCCTCACCCACTACTGTACCACCGTAATGCTATACTGGAAGGTGAGATATTTATGTACAAGCAGGGCTTCAATAAAAAACTCCTGATTTTATTTTGTCTGTTTGGGATCGTCAAAGACTAACTGAGTTTTGCTCAGGGAAAACAGGGCTAGAAGCATGATTGTAGTGTGATTAGGGGCAACACTTTCTGACAGGGCAAGATGCATGAGTGTAGTGTGATTAGGGGCAACACTTTCTGACAGGGCTAGATGCGTGAGTGTAGTGTGATTAGGGGCAACACTTTCTGACAGGGCTAGATGCGTGAGTGTAGTGTGATTAGGGGCAACACTTTCTGACGGAAGTGGACTTTTATTCATAACCTCAATGTTCAAGGACACACTTAAAGGTCAAAAGTCAAATTATGGCTATAATGAGATTGCTTGTGGCATAAGAGGAGGATTGAGACAAAAGTGGAATGTGGGGCATCTGTGCCATATTGGCACATGCCTTGTTATTTTAATGAAGTAGAATTCATCTGAAAATGTACTCAATTCATACATTAATTACTTGAGTATTAACAACCTCAAATTAAAATTGAACCCTTTCCCTCTCTGAAGCAAAGTTAAAATGGCTTTATGCAACCAAAGTAATACCAGAACAGCCAGTGAGTCAATTGCAGTCTGTTCAGGTTATTTGCTGTTTGCTGTTTATGAGTAACTTATGGTTGGAAATGAAGCCTTGAAAACTTTAATATTGTAAGAAAGGTCTAAAATTGATTCCATTTGTTAAAGGGGCCTTTTCACAGATTTTGGCATGTTTTGAAGTTTGTCATTAAATGCTTTATATTGTTAAATGTAAAAATTGGATCTAAAAAGCTCCAATAAAAAATCAAGAATAAAATTTAAAAAAGGAAAAAAAAGTAGCCCGCAGCAGGGCTCGAACCAGTGACCCCCGGAGTCCTGGAGTAAAAACCAATGAAACCGCTCGACCATCCTGCCAAGTATCTATGTAAGACGTATTTATACTTTATATAAGCAATCTTCGTAGTTTCGCAAAATTTAACGACAACAACAGAACTCTCCAAATTATTCAATCGTTTCGTGTTGCATCACTTTATAATTTTTAGGTTTTTAAATCGTCAAAAGATGCATATAATGGCTATATTAGACCATGGTAAATGTTCAATATTACTGTTTCCTCACAAATACCATAAATAAAACGAAAATTTGCGAATGCGAAACAACTTTTTTCAATTTTGTCAATTTACCAAAACGTGAAAAGATTCCTTTAAGGGACTACACTTGCATCAAAGTTTATGTCTGAGTTGTAAACAAATAATCAAATTAAAATTCATATATGGGTTAAACTACATTGTAATAAAGCATTCATTGCAGCCGTTGAGCTTAAGAGAATCCAACGGCAATGTGACGTTCTACCAGTTGTCCTGGACATCTAGCAGATCCAACGGGTGGGTGAATGTGACCATGACCAACACGCAAGGTCACGTCTTTGTGTCCCCTGGGGAAGCCCACATTGTCCGGATATGGGCCGCAACCAGGAAGGGTTTATCAGCAAAGCCTTCCACTATAGTCATCCCTGCAGTCCATCAAAGTAGGTTTAACGAGAAATCTTTTATGTGTGAAAACAGGGCTTAATGCATGTGCATAAAGTTTTGTCCTAGATTAGCCTGTGCTGTCCCCACAGGCTAATCAGAGATGACATTTTCTGCCTTAACTGAATTTTTTTTTTAGAAGCTGCTTCCTTTAACAAAATATCCATCACATTGGAATGAGTCTTCCCTGATTTTTTTTTTTTTTTTTTTTATACCACATTTATATAGCGCCCTTTTCATACTCACGGGTGCGTTCAAAGGCGCTTTACATGTTTTTCCCTGATCACTGAGTCACAAGTCGTCCGTTAACATCTTAACATTAGCCTGTGCGGACAGCAAAGGGAGTCTTCCCTGATTAGCCTGCGCGGACAGCAAAGGGAGTCTTCCCTGATTAGCCTGTGTGGACAGCAAAGGGAGTCTTCCCTGATTAGCCTGTGTGGACAGCAAAGGGAGTCTTCCCTGATTAGCCTGTGCAGACAGCAAAGGGAGTCTTCCCTGATTAGCCTGTGCAGACAGCAAAGGGAGTCTTCCCTGATTAGCCTGTGCAGACAGCAAAGGGAGTCTTCCCTGATTAGCCTGTGCAGACAGCAAAGGGAGTCTTCCCTGATTAGCCTGTGCAGACAGCAAAGGGAGTCGTCCATGATTAGCCTGTGCAGACAGCAAAGGGAGTCTTCCCTGATTAGCCTGTGTTGACAGCAAAGGGAGTCTTCCCTGATTAGCCTGTGTTGACAGCAAAGGCTAATCCTGGAGGACATTTTACTCACTTGCATTATGCGAAGTTTTCCAAGAACCATGTTAAATGAAGGCACCAAGGTTGCCCTACATTTACTTAAAGGTTTGTGTGGGGGTTGATGGTCTTTATAAGAAATTCAATCATGTCATTCTATTATATTATCACTGCTTTTTAGTAAAGCCAGTCAAAGATTTCAGCATACATGAGTTGCCATGAGAAAGGTCTTATTAGCCAAGCCTTCCACTACAGTCATCCCTGTGGTCCATGAAAGAAATCAATAATTAATTAGCGTCATTATTTTTTTTTAAAGAGGGAATGTAGAGGTATGATAAACAGAAAAACAGGTGACTGCATCGTAAACTGCCCTATCATTGTATGATATATCAGGCTAAGCACCAATAAAACAATAACCTGTCAAGCCTCCCTGTACTTTTATTCTAAGCCTCACCTGATTACACCAAAAAAGGGCAGTAACCTGTTATCCTTTTTATCACTCCTTTAGTAAATGTCAGTCATATATTCACATTAAGCTTGTGCATGAACATCAACTAAGGAAGGGCTGTAAAGCAAATCCCTTTGGACTCCAGAGGAGGTTTTGACTGCGATTTCTTATTTCCTACTAATGCACTCTCAGGCCTTACATTTTTCTTTTGTGGTGGAGGTTTTTTTATGGTTATTTTATATGACATGAGGGTGCTTATGTTCCTAAAAGCTCTTGTCCTGATTCCTGAAGTCAGCCATTTGCACTTTATCAGTGTAGTCTCCATATTTAAAAAAAACATTAAACAAAATTATTGATTTTTTTCAACTGGCTGTAACATTTTCATGTTTTAATTTCTGGCCAATGTATCTATGTTGTTCTTTATTTAGGGATCAGTTTGTTTATTTACTGAATTTTAACCCATTTATGCCTAGTGGACTCTTCCATCCTTCTAAATTGGATCAATTTATGTCCAAAATTAGGGATGTCTAGTATATTTATTTCTATATTTAGAATATTTCTTTCAGAAATTCCTTTAAGCAAACAACGCAGACCCTGATGAGACGCCGCATCATGCTGCGTCTTATCTGGGTCTATGCTGTTAGCAAAGGTCTTTTTTCTAGACGCAAGGCATAAATGGGTCAACTCTGCAATAAACAAATTTTGATTCTGTTCAATTGCCAGAGCCTCCAATTCCTGAGCATCGCGTGGAGGCCAACAACAACAACTTGACTATCTACTGGTCGTTGCTGTCTCCTGTTGCCGCAGTAGCCCCCTGGTCCAACATGACATCTTACACGGTTTTCTGGTGTCATGGCAACGAGAACTGTCAGGTGGGTTTACCTGCTGCCCTGATAGCCACATTGACGCATTAATAGTGATTACGAAAATACAATTAAATTAAAAACCTTTCTTACTAGATTCAAGTTTTACAGACTTCATTTCCAACCCTTAGATACTGATAAATAGCAATCAGCATAAAACCTGAAATGACATTGAGTTACTTGCAGGCTGTTCTGATTTTATACTTGCTTCTGAGATGAAAAGGGGTAAAGGAGGATGGAACCATTTTTTTGCAAGCACAGAGATATTGGTGGTCTGATAATAGAAACAGATACAAAGTGGACATTCTGGCGAAAACCTGTCCCAGATAAATGGCATTTTATTAGCTGGGCTGTTTTCGGAGAAAACACAAGGTATTTTCATAGCCAGCTCATCATCCGCTGTCCGCCGTGCTAAAACCATAACATTGGCACTAAAATCTAAGTGCTTCTACCTACAACTTTGAAACTTCAAATGTAGCTGCATCTTGATGAGTTCTGCACGCCACACCCCTTTTTGGGTCACTAGGTCAAAGGTCAAGGTCACTGTGACCTCTAATATAAAACTTCTGACAAGCTTTCATTTATTAAAAACTGAACCCGCAGCAGAGCGTTTGCACCCGCTATGCGGTGCTCTTGTTGTTATTTCACATTTCTGAATGTAAGCTGCCCCCTCATATCTTGTAATGTTACAAGCCAGACAATGGTCCACTCCTACTAAAAATCTTCAATGCAATGTCCATTTGTATTCGAGGAGATATTGATGATATAAGTGTAAGTGAGGAGTGTTTATTGCACAAAACTTATCTCAAGTGTTGACTGTACTGTTAATCATTGAATCAAAGTAAAATTCTGCATTTTCTTTGATAAATAAGCTTTTAATGCCCCGAAGGAGGGCATATAGTGATCGGACCGTATCTGAACTGAACCCGCAGCAGAGCGTTTGCACCCGCTATGCGGTGCTCTTGTTGTTATTTCACATTTCTGAATGTAAGCTGCCCCCTCATATCTTGTAATGTTACAAGCCAGACAATGGTCCACTCCTACTAAAAATCTTCAATGCAATGTCCATTTGTATTCGAGGAGATATTGATGATATAAGTGTAAGTGAGGAGTGTTTATTGCACAAAACTTATCTCAAGTGTTGACTGTACTGTTAATCATTGAATCAAAGTAAAATTCTGCATTTTCTTTGATAAATAAGCTTTTAATGCCCCGAAGGAGGGCATATAGTGATCGGACCGTCCGTCTGTCCTTCTGTCACACTTTGCGTTTAGGTTTTTCAAAATGCTCATAACTTCTAGGGCTTTTGAGATATAACCTTCATATTTGGTATGCATGTGTATATGGACAAGGCCTTTCCATACGCACACAAATTTTGACCCCTGTGACCTTGACGTTCAACTTAGAGTCCGCGTTTAGGTTTCGAAATCTGCGTTTAGGTTTCGAAAAATGCTCATGACTTATATGTCCCTTGAGATATATCCTTCATATTTGGTATGCATGTGTATATGGACAAGGCCTTTTCATACTCACAAAACATTTTACCCCTGTGACCTTCCCCTTGAACTTAGGGTCCACGTTTTGGTTTCGAAATCTGCGTTTAGGTTTCGAAAAATGCGTATAACTTCTATGCCCCTTGAAATATAACCTTCATGTTTGGTATGCATGTGTATATGGACAATTCCTTTCCATACGCACACAAATTTTGACCCCTGTGACCTTGACCTTGAACTTAGGGTCTGTGTTTCGGTTTCAAAATCTGCGTTTGGGTTTCGAAAAATGCTCATAACTTCTATCAAAGCGTTTATAGGGGGCATATGACATCCTATGGTGACAGCTCTTGTTTAGTAATAGGACTGTGTACAGCGCAATTGAACATTGAAAAATAATTTGTGTGCTGTAAAAGTGTATTTGTATTTGTATAAAAACATTCAAGTTAGACAAATTTAGTTATATAGACACACTCAAGTGCATTACATGGCAAGAAAATGACTCAAACATTTCCAAAAAGCCTACTGCAAAAAGGATTCTTTGTTTCAATCAGAATTTATTTATTCATGTGTAGTAATGAGCTATTTGTGTTAGTTTTTATGCCCCCGGTAGGGTGGCATATAGCAGTTGAACTGTCCGTCATTCCATCTGTCAGTCTGTGCGTCCGTCCGAAAACTTTAACATTGGCCATAACTTTTGCAATATTAAAGATAGCAACTTTATATTTGGCATGTATGTGTATCTCATTCAGCTGCACATTTTCAGTGGTGAAAGGTCAAGGTCATCCTTCAAGGTCAAAAGATATAAAATACAATCCAAGGGAAGTAATAAGCTTTAAAAGGGAGATAATTTCTAAACCTGCCAAATGATATATTGAAATTTTATTTCAGAGCGGGGCAATAGGGGGCATTGTGTTTCTGACAAACACATCTCTTGTTTGTTTATACCAACATCATATAATTGAGACACATTATCATTTGAATATTCATAAAAACACTTCCCTTTTCTGGATACAATAAAGTGAATAAAAATGCTCATAAGTTATATTTGGTAATTGATTTTCATAGATTTTTATGGATGTCAAGCAGATTTTAGTCTTAGCTCATAGAAAATTTCAAGCTACAAACACTGTTGGCTACCAAGTTCCAACAATTAATTTTAATCCCTGCTTATACATAAGTGTCGGAAAAAAAAGTCTTCTAGTTTGGCCCAGAATAATCAGGCCTTTTTTCATTGTCTATATACCACACCTGATGAACTAAAGCCATCTCTATATTGAACATGTATTCTCTATATCAATTATTGTAATAATGCAAATAATTATAATGTAAAAGTTTATATTCAATTAAAATTTATACTTGTAAGGACTGTCCCATTTAAAGTATTCCATTCATAGAATTAATTGTGAATGCCGATTTTTTTTTTTAATGTTCAAATAAATTACATTGATAAAAATAGCATACTCCATTACAGCTATGTGATGCACATGTAGATATGTCTCCTTTTGTCAGTAACCAATCAGATTTTTCTCCTCTGGTCAGGAAACAATCAGATTGTCTCTTTATTTTAGGAACCAATCCGATGGCAGACAGTTCCAATCAGCGAGGATCAGTTCACGCTAGAGCTGCCTCAGTTTCGCTCCCACATGTTTGGGGTGGCCTTGAATGCCGTAACATCTTCAGGGGAGGCAATTAGCAGTGGATTTAAATGGAACACCTGCATTTACAGGCAACACGCAGGTGACTTCCCTCCCTGCATAACAGATTTTGCTGCTGATTTCAAATAAATATTTTTTTAATTGGTTGTAAGTTTGCTCAAATAAGTTGTTTTTATGCCCCCTGTAGGGTGGCATATAGCAGTTGAACTGTCCGTCAGTCCTTCCGTCTGTCAGTCAGTCTTTCTGTCTGTCCGAAAAACTTTAAGATTGCCCATAACTTTTGCAATATTGAAGATAGCAACTTGATATTTGGCATGCATGTGTATCTCATGGCACATTTTGAGTGGTGAAAGGTCAAGGTCATCCTTCAAGGTCAAAGGTCAAATATATGGCTTCAAAGCAGCGCAGTAAGGGGCATTGTGTTTCTGACAAACACATCTCTTGTTTTAAATCAATTTTGTTGTGAACACAAACTTTAAAATTTTATGACAGAAAAAGGATTCCAATCTCAGGTGATATAGAAAATCAATATCAGAATGTTTTGTATTAACATGACTGGATTTCAGTATTTTTAAAGTTAAAAATGTTTACCCGTACATTCCATGCATAAACATAATATGTTCTGTCTTCCAGTGCCACTGATATCGCCAGGCAATGTACGTCGGTCGGCTTACCAGCCAAACGGAGGCCTGAGTGTGGACTGGGACACCCTGTCCTGCGATGTCAGCGATGCCTACATTGTCTCTTATACTGTCAATGTCTGTCCTTCATTGCATGGAGACAACTGTACTGGTAAGCTTAGTTTGTAGGCAATTTGTTGTTTTGGTCACTCTTTTTTTTAACATTGCAATCCTATAGGTATCTTAAATCTTAATTTATTTATTTCAGTTTATATCTAGTTATATTCTTTTTTGGACTCTTTGTTAGATATTGTCTGCAGATTAGTCAGATCCTGAATTTAAATGTGTCGCGTTCTGAGAAAAGTGGGTTTAATGCATGTGCGTAAAGTGTCGTCCCAGATTAACCTGTGCAGTCTGCACAGGCTAATCAGGGACGACACTTTCCACTTATATGGTATTTTAAGTTTCAAGTAAGCCCTCCTTACCTAATCAAGTTTAGGAAGAAAGTGTTGTCCCTGATTAGCCTGTGCGGACTGTACAGGCTAATCTGGGATGACACTTTACGCACATTCATTAAGCCCAGTTTTCTCAGAACGCGACTCAAATTATCAATTATATTCCAAGTTATTGGTTCCTTTGAACAAAATAGACCCAGCCTTTCTCTGGGAAAACAGGGCCCAATGGATGTGTGTAAAGTGTTGTCCCAGATTATCAACACCCAAACTTTACGCTTGTATCGTATTTTTGTTGAAATGAAGTCCCTTTTTAGCCAAAATCCATTTTTGTGGTGACTGCACAGGCTAATCTGGGACAACTCCTAAGGCACCTGCAGTAAACTTCATTTACCTCTTTCAGTGCGGGAACCGAATTTTGAAGGCTTTTGCAAACAGTTTGGATCCAGATGAGACGCCACAGAACGTGGCGTCTCATCTGGATCCAAACTGTTTGCTATTCTGATAGTATTATTTGAAAAAAAATCGAAGAAAATGCTAATTTGAGAAATTCAGCAGACCACATTTTAGCAGACGACAAATTTCCCAGCATGCAAAGGGTTAAGCCCAGTTTTTTCATTTACCCAGAGAGAGCGACTCAATCACTGTCAATAGTAACTGTATTCCCAGGGGCTTTGTCCACCTATTCAATCACTGTCAATAGTAACTGTATTCCTAGGGGATTTGTCGACCTATTCAATCACTGTCAATAGTAACTGTATTCCCAGGGGCTTTGTCCACCTATTCAATCACTGTCAATAGTATCTGTATTCCCAGGGGCTTTGTCCACCTATTCAATCACTGTCAATAGTAACTGTATTCCCAGGGGATTTGTCGACCTATTCAATCACTGTCAATAGTAACTGTATTCCCAGGGGCTTTGTCCACCTATTCAATCACTGTCAATAGTAACTGTATTCCCAGGGGCTTTGTCCACCTATTCAATCACTGTCAATAGTAACTGTATTCCCAGGGGATTTGTCGACCTATTCAATCACTGTCAATAGTAACTGTATTCCCAGGGGATTTTTCCACCTATTCAATCACTGTCAATAGTAACTGTATTCCCAGGGGATTTTTCCACCTATTCAATCACTGTCAATAGTAACTGTATTCCCAGGGGATTTGTCGACCTATTCAATCACTGTCAATAGTAACTGTATTTCCAGTGTATTTGTTGACCTATTCAATCACTCTCAATAGTAACTGTATTCCCAGGGGCTTTGTCGACCTATTCAATCAAGGGCGGACAGAGCTCGATCTCAGTGCAAGGTCTGACCGTGGGAGACCGATATCGTGTCTGGATCAGTGCCTACTCTGCAGCAGGATCTGGGCCCAACAGCGAGGCAATTTACAGCATAATCATAGACCGAAGTATGGCTTCCTAAAACTTGCTTAGTAAAAGATGTTCAACCTGTGTTTGTCATTGTTACATGTTGCACGCACTAGTGCAAAGTGCCTCAAAGGAATGTGAAGGATTTATAGGTGACAGTAAATTAAGCTATGTTATACTCCGTCCCATATATATTTTCATGATATGTTGTACTTATATTGTCTGCCAATCTGTTATTGTAAGATAACCATAAAATGGTGTTAAGTGCCTTTTTTTAGAATCCTATGCCAAAGCTCAACTGAATAGGAATCAAACTCAGAAAATTGCTTTTTTAACCAGGTTTTCCAAAGGAAAAACCTGGTTATTAGATTGGTGAATTTCGGCAGGCGGGCGGAGCAAGCTTGTCTGGGCAATAACTTTGTCGTTCATTGTGAGATATTAAAATCATTTGGCACATTTGTTCACCATCATTAGACGGTGTGTCGCATGAAAGAATTACGTCGATATCTCCAAGTTTAAGGTCACACTTTTAGTTCAAAGGTCAAAAATGGCCATAAATGAGCTTGTCCGGGCCATAACTATGTCATTCATTGTGAGATTTTAAAATCATTTGGCACATTTGTTCACCATCATTTGACGGTGTGTCGCACAAAAGAATTACGTCAATATCTCCAAGGTCAAGGTCACCACGACTAAAAATAGATTGATCAGTAACAATGCACATTTTGAGTTGGTCTCCCTTGATAACACTTTTTTTCATCCCCACTGAAAAAAAATTCGGAGGGGATATAGTAATTGGTCCCATCTGTGCGTCTGTGCGTCCGTCTGAAATTTTGTCCAGAGCATAACTCCAAATCTATTCAATGGATTTACTTGAAACTTAGAATATGAACAGATGGCAACTAGGAGAACTGCATTGACCAAGAACCATAACTCTATCTACCTTAGTTTTTGAATTATCTCCCCTTTTATATAATTTCTAAGTAAATTTTTGTCCTGAGCGTAACTCTAAATCTACTGAAGGGATTCACTTGAAACTTGTAATGAAAAACAGATGGCAAGTAGAAGAAGTGCAGTGACTAAGAACCATAACTCTATCTACTTTAGTTTTTGAATTATCTCCCTTTATTTAATTTCAAAGTAAATTTTTGTCTGGAGCAAAACTCTAAGTCTACTGAAGATATTTACTTGAAACCTGAAATATAAACAGATTGCAAGTAGGAGAAGTGCAATGAACCATAACTCTTTTGGCCGTAGTTTTTGAATTATCTCCCTTTTTTTACATATTTTATTTATTTATAATTTTAAATTATATTTTAATTTAGTTTCATAGTAAATATTTTAGCTTTTCAGGTGCCATGTTTTACAAATAATATTCTACTCTCTGAAATAAATGTTGTCATACAAGCAAACACATTTCGGCAGGGATTTGGCACTACTGTGACAAGCTCTTGTTTCAATTTAAAATCAAGGTCGCCATGAGTAAAAAAAGATTGAATCTTATACAAGGGGGATAACAATGCACATTTTGAATTGTCTCCCTTTATCAGACTTTTTTTCACATTGAAAACCTGGTTTTGTGACAATTTTGTCCCTTGTTTTAGTTTCAAATTGACATAATATCTACCCTGAGATAGGGAGATTCTATTTCCATCCCTGTTCTGGGAGTCATTTTCTTGCCATGTAATGCACTTGAGTGTGTCTATATAAGAGTTAAGTACCTGTTATCAAAAATACATTCACCAGTGCACCACTGAAACTATTCCATGACTGATTGGTTCTTGGTTTTATTGTGTTAAGGTCTGAAGCCTGGGGAGATTGCAGGCCTGGTTGTTGGAGGACTAGTGGTGATCACTCTCGTCATTTTTGTTGTGGTCACTTGCTGTAGGTAAGTCTAGAGGTCAAATGGTCACTTGCTGTAGGTAAGTCAAGAGGTTAAATGGTCACCTGCTGTAGGTAAGTCAAGAGATCAAATGGTCACCTGCTGTAGGTAAGTCAAGAGGTCAAATGGTCACTTGCTGTAGGTAAGTCAAGAGGTCAAATGGTCACTTGCTGTAGGTAAGTCTAGAGGTCAAATGTTCACTTGCTGTAGGTAAGTCAAGAGGTCAAATGGTCACCTGCTGTAGGTAAGTCAAGAGGTCAAATGGTCACCTGCTGTAGGTAAGTCAAGAGGTCAAATGGTCACTTGCTGTAGGTAAGTCAAGAGGTCAAATGGTCACTTGCTGTAGGTAAGTCAAGAGGTCATATGGTCACTTGTTGTAGGTAAGTCAAGAGGTTAAATGGTCACTTGTTGTAGGTAAGTCAAGAGGTCATATGGGCACCTGCTGTAGGTAAGTCAAGAGGTCATATGGTCACTTGCTGTAGGTAAGTCTAGAGGTCAAATGGTCACCTGCTGTAGGTAAGTCAACACGTCAAATGGTCACTTGCTGTAGGTTAGTCCAGGGGTCAAATGGTCACCTGCTGTAGGTAAGTCCAGGGGCCAAATGGTCACTTGATGGCATGCTGATTAAATACTATGCCCTAAGTATTTGTTTTAATAGGAGTAGAGTGTTGAATTATGTATGAGAAGTCTTCTTACAACTTCTTTTACCTTGAATGCAATTTGCAATTTTGTTTTGTTAAGATACAATAGTTATTCTTTTTTATGCTCCCCCAAAAAATTTGGGGGGGGAGCATATAGTCGCCGCTTCGTCTGTCCGTCCGTGCACAATTTTTGTCCGGGCTATTTCTCAGCAACTAATGACCGGAATTCAATTAAACTTTATGGGAAGCTTCACCACCAAGAGGAGATGTGCATTTTATCAGCCGGTTCTGGTCGGATGATATTTGACAGAGTTATGGCCCTTTAAAATTTTCCATTGTTCATATAGTGCAATTCTTGTCCGAGCTATTTCTCAGCAACTTATTACAGGAATTCAATGAAACTTTATGGGAAGCTTCACTACCAAGAGAAGATGTGCATATTATCAGCCTGTTCTCGTCGGATGATTTTTCACAGAGTTATGGCCCTTTAAAATTTTCCATTGTACATATAGTGCAACACTTGTCTGAGCTATTTCTCAGCAACTTATGGGAATTCAATGAAACTTTATGGGAAGATTCACTACTAACAGGAGATGTGCATATTATCAGCCGGTTATGGTCAGATGATTTTTCACAGAGTTATGGCCCTTTGAAATTTTCTATAAACTGTACATATAGTGCAATTCTTGTCCAGGCTATTTCTCCCCAACTACTGACTGGAATACAATGAAGCTTTATGGGAAGCTTAACTACCTTGAGGAGATGCGTATGTTATTAGTGGGTTCTGGTTAGATGATTTATTAAGAGAGTTATGGCCCTTTGAAATTTTTAAGTTGCTAAACCATCCATCGTATGATTTTGTCCAAAGTTATGCCCCTCAAGACGTTTCCTTTTATCTGAATATATAGTGCAATATTGTGACCAAAAAAAACTTTGGGGAGCATCACCCGTCTCCGACGGTTTCTTGTTTCTAGATGGAACCCTTATACTGGTTGATTCACTGTTTTTTGACAAGCATTTTTTATACACTCTTTAGTTGCATTTTACATTTCTTTAATTGAATGGCTTCAGCATGAATGGCACGCATTTTTTTTTTACAGACGACTATTTAGATCACTCAAGGACCGTTACCAGTACCCAGTGCACATAGAGATACCTACTTCATTACATCCCTTGCCACCCATTGTAAGTCAGGTCTCAGAGTTAGCAATTATTTTACGACAAATCTATTATTTAAATTGATTATTTAGCACATGAGAAATTAACATTTATGATTTATTTGTTCCTGATTTCAAATATATAGAAAAAAAAGATTGAAATGAATTGAAAAGAAGTTCTGAATTATTTAACTGATCATTACGTATGAACATATAAATAATGTGTTGTTCAATGTTTGTATAAGAGCACCGCTGCATGTCTCTGCATCTTCTTCTACAAGCAATTATTGTATTGTCAAAAAATAAACAAAAACAAAAGAAAGATTGCAATTAATTCAATTCTTCAGCATTTTTAATGCTTTATAATTTTGTAATTTGTTTAAGATCATTAGTCATAAACAAAATTATATTTTCAGTTTTAATTAACATCATTCTTTCTAATTTTTTCCCTCCATGATGTACAGTGTTCTTTTATTTGTTGAATCTGTAACAAAAAGTTATAATTTTGATAATCTGTGAAAAGTTTCTTTTCTGAGCACATTGATGGCTAACATATTAATTAAGTGAAAACCAGGTCCAATGTTCTGGATTTAATAAATATTAAGTAACTTTTTATGATTCCACAGAGTGGCAGGCATTGAGAGTTTCACTTGTCAGTCCATCCATACTTAAAATACATTGTCCCAAAAGGTGTCCTCTGGAACTACCATAATAGCTCAAAGTTTTTTTAGATACAAAACAAAAATAAAAAATTACAGGTGTCCAAAACTTTAGAGATTAAAATTGATTAAGTCCGAAAATTATAATAATATTGAAATAAAATCAATAAGTCAATGTCCAATAATTGTATTGTGATTTACTCTTCTTTTTCTGCTTTGAAAGAAATACAATTTCACAGGTTTGCTAACTTTTGCCAGAAATGATCGAACCAAAAAGTAAAAACATAAAACATTCTGCTTCCTTAATAGGACGAAACTGTTGCAGATGCTGTTGGGTTAATCAAATGTTTTCTACAGGTATACATGGTTATTTACCCAATTGCGCGAATGTAATGGTCCATTGCCCTCAGGCATGCGTCTGCAAAGTTTTACAACCTTAATCCATTTTTAAAAATCCATGCTTGAAGTGTCACAAGATAAGGGAAAACAGGGCCTAAGTCTGTAGAATAGCGCTAAAAATTTACTGTCGGTAAATTTAGAGACATTAATAGGGAAGAAAACCCGTATGTCTTAAAATTAAGATTCACAAAAATATTATTATTTTTGCTTTAAAAGAACTTAGAGTACACAGCTGATCTTGATCAAAGTGACACAGATTGATGATCAAAATGTGTTGATTATCTTCATTAATTACAAAAATACGGCCAATTAGAGGTTAGAATGAAACATTATGAAAACATCAGCCAAGAAAAGTATTTGAGATAGTATAGTCTAGGGGCCCAACCACATTTTTTATGAGTCTCTGCTCATTGCAGCAAATTGAATTTATCTTGATGCCATCTTGTTACAGCCGATATCTGCTCATGAGATCTCACCATGCTCGGACGACTCCGACGGGATCTATGAGAAGATCGTGGACTGTCCTCCCAGCCCGCAGTCCGAGTCAGAGTCCACAACTGGGGTCCACGCCCCTCTGCTTCAGTACTCCTGGAAATTCTCTGCTATAAAGGTAATAGACTGAATTTAATTTTAACCCTTTCAGTGCTGGAACCGAATTTTGAAGGCCTTTGCAAACAGTTTTGATCCAGATGAGACGCCACAGAACGTGGCGTCTCATCTGGATTCAAACTGTTTGCTATTCTGATAGTATTCTTTGAAAAAAAATCGAAGAAAATGCTAATTTTAGAAATTCAGCAGACAACATTTTAACAGACGACAAATTTCCCAGCATGCAAAGGATTAAAGCAGAGTGTTGCCCCTGATAAGCCTGTGCACATCTGCTAATCATGGACAACATGTTATGCACATATACTAAGCCACATATTTCAGTGCAAGGGACAAAGACAAATTAAGACACTTTCAAGTCCCTTGCCTGGGTAGAAAAGTTCTTGGTGTCTCTAGAGAAGATCCTTAGAATGCTTTTAAAGTGGAGATACTCTGATATAATACAGTAAAAAGTCATCCTCTTATTAATGTTAGCAAATTAAAAGAACATTAATATTATTTTCAGCCTTGATTTTTTTGGCAAATAATTTTAAAAAGCAGTTATATATTGATTTGAGCATGTTTTGTATACTTTGGCAGAGGATTGTTTCAATACCCCAAAATGATTGGAATAAGGTTAGAAAATGACAAATTAAATAGATATTCACTAGTGCTGCAACAATATACCGGTTTATCGGTATATATCGCAATACGCAATCCGCATATTGTATTGCGATACGATTTTCATCATACCGGTACGAACATTTTACAAAAATTCATTCACATTTCGTCCAGAAAAGCCATTCGAAATAATGATAACAAGGTAAACAAAACAAAGCAGTGTAAAAAAAAAATTTCCATAAAAATAGCATTCTGATAAGTGTTTTATACGGAGTAGCGTTGTTACATCGGAGCATTAGTTCAATGCTTTTGAACAGATAATCGTTGAATTAATTGTGCACAGCTGTAAATGTTTTGTTTGATTCTGAATTGAGCATTATTAAATTTGTATTCCGAATTTCGGAATTACGCTTCCAAATTTTAATGCTAATGCGACAATTAAAATTCTAGCGTCAAATAAAAAGTGCTTTATCCTTTGTCTCAATAAAAAGCGCGTGAAAATTATACAGACATGTAGAACGTGGCATAGAAAGTATGGGTGTATTTTGTGTTGTATAAAAACGGGAACTTCACATCAGGTGAATAACGAGTGTTCAGTGGAAAAAAATGCCCCGGTTGGACGTTATTTCATCACATCTTTAAATAGTAACGAATGCCAAAATGTATTCGATACTTAAGAAAATTTGCCAATGTTTGTGTTTCTTGTTATTCTTGAGCACATTTATAGTAAATATATACCATATTTTGCTTTAAAGCTGGAATATACGGGATTATCAAGTAATTGGCAAGTTATATTTTTGGTACAAGTTAGCAATATATTGCGATATATTGCAATACGGAATTTTGAACTGACAATATATTGCAATACGGTTTTTGGCGTATTGTTGCAGCACTAATATTCACTTAACTCTTTCAGTGCTGGAACTGAATTTGAAGGCCTTTGCAAACAGTTTGGATCCAGATGAGACGCCACATAACGTGGCGTCTCATCTGTATCCAAACTGTTTGCTTTTCTGATAGTATTCTTTGGAAAAAAATCAAAGAAAATGCTAATTATAGAAATTCAGTAGACGACATTTTAGCAGAGGACAAATTTCCCATCATGCAAAGGATTAGACCACATGTGAGCCTTACTCTTGGACAATTAGCTATATACCTGTGTGGAAAGTTTTGTAGGACACTCTCTGCAAAACATAAATTTTCGCTAATAAGAGACTTACTTGAAATGAAAAATTCCATAAAAGTGGAAAGTGCCATCCCTGAATAGCCTGTGTGGACTGAACACACTAATCAGGGATGACACTTTATGCACATGCATTAAGCCTTTATTTCACAGAGTGAGCCTTATTTGTATTTTAGAGTGCAGGATATTCTGTGAAGGAGGACGCTCGGAATAGCGAGGACAGTGGACGTGGCAGTGCGGAGCATTCCTCCGACACACTTCTCACTCGCAAACACCCCTCCCACTTTATCAATAGCAACCAGTCGGAAAGCGATTCTGGCATAATAGTGGCCGTTCAAGGTCCAATGAAAACATTCGTGTCGAGCGAAGGTTCCGGAAAAACTCGGGGTAGAGGTCAGAATGGGATTAGTTATAGCCTCGATGAAACTGGGGACTCAAAGGGGACTCAAGTAAACCCATATAGTTGTGTGAACATAGTGGATGACATTCCTTGTAAATCAGGCCAGCTTATTCGAAAGCTGTCTCAGAGCCATGATGATGTCATTCAGTGCAAAGGAAGCACTATATCTCTTCCTAGCTGTAAGCGGATTCCTTTTTCCCAAAAGGCACTTGACCTTCGAGCGCAAAGTGCGGGGAATGACCTTGATCTTGAAAGTGGGAGGAAGTTAAGCTCAATGAAAGAAGCTCGCGAGCTCGAATGTCGTAATTATTCTGACAACGGCACTTTGGATCAGACGGATTATCACTTTACGGGAGAAGTTACGAAGCCTGTCAGTATTAAACACTCCATGACAAACGGTACCGCAATGACAAACGGTTACCATAAAGATAATAGTTATGGCAGCCATGGTGGCAAGTGGTTGAATTCCTACATTAAAGTAAGTGCCAATGATATCCCGGAAATTGACTTGCATGATTTTGTGAATTCGAACAATCATGACTGTGTATGCGGTTGCCACACTAACAATGTCAAAACAAACATCCTCCACGAGGGCTATGTCTCACAGGCAGTGTTTGTCGATCACACAGAGGTTAATTGCTTGTGTCGGAAACACGATCAAACGTATCAGTACCTGTACGACAACAAGGAAGAATTCAAACTGAAGATGCTCCAGGAGATCTTGATGGGCAAGAATGGTGCTCGTCCAGTCAGTCAGGTCGTTAATCTGCCACCTCATTTTTTCGAGTCGATGAGCAAGTTGCCTGTAGATCCAGCCAGAACTACAGAACTATAGACCCTCTCTGGGATTGTCACTTCGCTCAGGCGTGGTGTGGATTTATTTATTGACCTCAGTGCTAAGAAGTGTTGTGTTGTGTATTGTGTACAATGATATTTATAATGAGTGTATGGTTTACATTTCTAATGTAAAATATTGTGTGGGCGTCTATGGTAAAAATGGTGAATTATTTCCGTATTGTCATGATTTAGGAATTGTGTATCGGGATACAATTTATGTATCGTGTAAGGTTGTTTGTTTACTGATTTGCACAGGTAAATCTACTGTGATGACAATCAAATATTTCCACACTTTTGCTCAGTTAAATGCATTATTGGTGATGAGGCCTTGAACATAAATAATGGTTTCAAAAAACCAACTTTGCGCTCTTACTCATTATATTTCACTTTCTTCTGCCATTCTCCCACTACCTCTGATTGGAGCAGGGCAGTTGTCAGTTACTGTCATATGAATGTGCACATAATACTGGTAAACCAGTAAACCAGCTGACTGTCGTAATATGAATGGGCCGTGCTCCGTGAAAAGGGGGTTTAATGCATGCGCGTAAAGTGTCGTCCCAGATTAGCCTGTGCAGTCCACACAGGCTAATCAGGGACGACACTTTCCGCTTTTATAATATATTCTGTTTGCAGAAAGTTTGTTTTTTTTGGCAAAAATCCAGTTTAGGCGGAAAGTGTTGCAGACTGCAAAGGCTAATCTGGGACGACACTTTTGGCACATGCATTAAACCCCTTTTTCACAGAGCACTGCCTAAATGAAATATTGTTAAAAACAATGGTAAACCTAAATAATCAAACATTATTTTTCACAACATTTCATTACAAAAGTAAATAGTGATTACAAAACTAAATATACTTGATATTGCACTGTTATTATCTCTGAAAATTCAGTAAGTTACTGATACCCAGAAATTTTAGTTTTAATTTTGGTTTTCACTATTTCTAACCGACCTAATGCAATTGTTCTAGTCCATTTTCCTTGAGGCATTGACGATTTGTAGATTAAATTTGCAACATTTTCTTACGTAAGATAGTTTTTAATCTGTGTGTTCACTCTGTTTATTAAATATAAATGTTTCAGGAGTGTATTTAATATCTTTAAACCGGGCATTACACTTCTATTTATATCCTTTTGACATTATTAATCAATTTACTGGAGCTAACCTCTTGTATTTATTATAGTCCATTTGCATTTCGGCTTTAAATGATTATAAATTTGCAACATTTTCTTATGAACTTTAGTTTAAGTTATAAGTTGTTTAAGTGTGTTCAATCTGTTTATTAGTCCCCTACCGGTTTCACCGGAGGGGACTTATGGTTTGCACTCCGTCTGTCAGTCAGTCTGTCTGTCACACTTTTCAGGATCCTGCGATAACTTTAAAAGTTCGTAATATTTTTTCATGAAACTTGGAACATGGATAGATGTCAATATGGACATTATGCACGTCATTTCATTTCGTTCCTACGTCAAAAATTCTGGTTGCTATGGCAACAAATAGACTAGAAATACTGCTGAAATGGTGGTTTTCTGGATCCTGCGATAACTTTTAAAGTTCTAAATATTTTTTCATGAAACTTCAAACATGGATAGATGGCAATATGGACATTATGCACGTTATTTCATTTTATGCCTGCGTCAAATATTCTGGTTGCTATGGCAACAAATATATAAAAAAAATAATCTGAAAATGGTGGAATTTCTGACAATGATGGAGCCGGTAGGGGACTTATATTGCTTGACAATAGTCTTGTTATATTTAGTACAATTGTTTCAAACTGGGCATTACCCTTCTATTTGTTTTCTTTTGAAATGTTCATTAATGTATTGATTTATTATTTGGATATGATTTGCAAAATTTTATGATTTCCTCTCATTTACATTTCATCTCTTTTTTACATTTCCAGTTAATTACAAATGCATTTAACCCATACATATTGTTTTTGGTTATTAGTCCCCTACCGGTGAAACCGGAGAGGACTTATGGTTTGCGCTCTGTCTGTCACACTTTTCTGGATCCTGCGATAACTTTAAAAGTTCGTAATATTTTTTCATGAAACTTGGAACATGGATAGATGTCAATATGGACATTATGCAAGTCATTTCATTTTGTTCCTACGTCAAGAATTCTGGTTGCTATGGCAACAGGTAGACTATAAATATTGCTGAAAATGGTGGATCCAGCAATAACATTAAAAGTTCTTCATATTTTTTAATGAAACTTGAAATGTGGATAGATGGCAATATGGAGATTATGAATGTTATTTCATGTTGTTCCCACGTCAATAATTCTGGTTGCTATGGCAACAAATAAACTACTAGAAATGGCGCGGCAGAGGCTGCCACGTATCCCCAGGCCGCATGTTTGACCCAGGGGGCACCCCAGGGTTAGTAATTGGGCCATGCATAGTTAAGATTGACGGTATTGTCATAAGAGATGTTCTGTATCAAAAGGAACAGGGTTCGCACAGGGCTTGAAAAGAGCTTGAAAGCGAGTGCTAGGCTTGAACAAAGGTTGGCCTTAAAAAAGAGATTTAAAAATGCTTAATTCATGTAAAAAAGCCTTGATAATATTTATTTATGCTCAAAATAACTTTTAACATCGCTTTAATTATAAACTTAAATTGTTCTTAAGAGAAATATTACGAAAATTTATCATAAATTCCTTCGCGCAAAAGTTGAGTACGAAATATAAGTTTCGTACATTATTGAGTACGAAACTTTATGTATATACGTCACAGATTATGTGCACTACGTCAGAGGTTCTCCATTGTGATCAATTTTCGCGAGTGAAAACGCAGCAATGGGGAAGTGTCGTTTCAAACCAGGGTGGTTAACTGAATATTCCAGGGTACAGAAAACAAATGACATTTGAAAAGCACATTGTCGGGTCTGTATGAAGCCCATTGATGTCAGGGGGATGGGGGAAAGCGCTTTGAAAAGCCACAAGAAAGGGAAAACCCACAAAGAAAACATGAAATTGAGAAGAAAACAGGGTTCCTGTGATGTGTTTTTAGCTCACCTGCCACGAAGTGACATGGTGAGCTTATGTGACCGTGTGATGTCCGGCATCCGTATGTGTGTGCGTGCGTCTGTCAACAATTTGTTTGTGTAGACAGTAGAGGTCACAGTTTTCATCCAATCTTTATGAAATTTGGTCAGAATGTTTATCTAGATGAAATCTGGGTTGGGATTGTATTTGGGTCATTTGGGGTCAAAAACTAGATCACTAGGTCAAAAACAAGGTCACATAATAGGTCAAATAATAGAAAAACCTTGTGTAGACAATAGAGGTCGCAGTTTTCATCCAATCCATATGAAATTTGGTCAGAATGTTTATCTTGATGAAATCTGGGTTGGAATTGTATTTGGGTCATCTGGGGTCAAAAACTAGGTCAAATAATAGAAAAACCTTGTGTAGACAGTAGAGGTCACAGTTTTCATCCAATCTTTATGAAATTTGGTAAGAATGTTTATCTTGATGAAATCTGGATTAGGATTGTATTTGGGTCAATCACTAGGTCAAATAATAGAAAAACCTTGTGTAGACAATAGAGGTCACAGTTTTCATCCAATCTTTAAAAAATTTGATCAGAATGTTTATCTTCATGAAATCTGGGTTGGGATTGTATTTGGGTCACCTGGGGTCAAAAACTAGGTCACTAGGTCAAATAATAGAAAAACCTTGTGTAGACAATAGAGGTCACAGTTTTCATCTAATCTTTATCAAATTTGGTCAGAATGTTTATCTTTATGAAATCTGGGTTGGGATTGTATTTGGCTAGTCAGGTTAGCGATTCATCATGGCCCTCTTGTTTGTGAAACAGGACGGTACTATTTTTAAAACTGTTAAATCTAAAACAGACATATACAACAACAGCCCATCTGTTTCGACCCAGGAAGGCACAGCCACAGAGACTGTGCAGATAGAAGATATTCAAATTCCAGGACCTTCGCAAACATCGGCAGCAGTATCAATCTCGCAGACATCCATAGACAAATTCATTACAAAAAAATTATATGTTGAAAGCGGAAGTATTGTGGGTATTGCATACCGTTTGCACACATCAATCCTTCAATTCCAAAAAAAAAAATTTACCAAGTTATTTCAAGTTATGTTCCATTACAGTACCAATTAGCAAAGAAATTTTCTTGCTGAGACCGCAAGACATCTGAGCATATGTAGCTGTTTTTTGGCTAGCTGAACATTTCAAAACATTACTTGTTAGTTCTATAAGTGGACCATACTCAGTGTATTTTAATGAAAGTTTGAACAAGAAAGACCAATCTAAGAAAATGGAAAATGCATTTTTTAAAGAAAACTAACGTACGGTTCTCGGCCTTGAAAATGAAAATTTGGCTGTGAAAAGTCCTTGAAAAGTTCTTGAATTTAGGTTTGAGATTTCTGTTTGAACCATGTGGAAGTGAATTGGTATAGAAATGAAGAAGTTAATGTAAAATAACGAAGAACAAGAGATGTGTTTGTCAGAAACACAATGCTCCCTACTGTGCAGCTTTGATTTATTAAAAAAAAGACATTTTGCAGATTCATTGCTTACCTCCCTTTAAAGCTTATTACTTCCCTTGGATTGTTTTTTTTTACCTTTGACCTTGATGGATGACCTTGATCTTTCACCACTCAAAATGTGCAGCTCTATGAAATACACATGCATGTCAAATATCAAGTTTCTATCTTCAATATTGCAAAAGTTATGGCCAATGCACCATACCGGGGGGCATAAAAATGAGTGAATATCTTTGACCCGGCCCCTTCCGAACCTCCATAACTTTTGACCCAGGGGTCATATCAAAATTCCAAATAGTGCAGGGTTGCACTTATGCTCATAGCTACCATGTGTGTAAGTTGAAAGGTTCTAGTGCTTATAGTGTAGGAGGAGATAATGGCCAGGACAGACGGACGGACAGACGTTGGAGATTACCACATTTTCCGCTCGCTTTTTTAAAAGCGTGGGGATAACAAATATTGCTGAAAATTGTGGATCCTGCGTAGGTAGGGGACTTTTATTGCTTGGCAATAGTCTTGTTAATTATTTCATAATTGTATGAACTCCACTCATCTAAACTTCTATTGATTTTTTTTTACTCAGAGCTTGCAGATTCATTGACCTGAGTCTTGCAAAAAATGGGTCTTTTTTTTTTCTTTAAAAATAATTTTCACTTATTATTTATTTATTGAATATATCCACTTACTATGGATTTCATTTTTAGTTCGGCTGTTTTCGGAGATAACCCGAGGTATTGTCATAGCCAGCTCGTCGTCTGAAGTCTGCCGTCCACGTTGTGCTAAAACCTTAACATTTTGTTAAGGTTTTGAATATTGCCTCTAAAATCAAAGTGCTTCTACCTACAACTTTGAAACGCCACATGTAGCTGCACCTTGATGAGTTCTACACGCCACACTCAATTTTGGGTCTCTAGGTCAAAGGTCAAGGTCACTGTGACCTCTAAAAAAAAAAATTCTGACAAGCTTACGCAAATTTGTAATTGTATAAAACATTTGTACCTAGACTTTATTATGTTGAATTGTTTGTTACATTTAATTCAGCTTATTTTATTTCTAGTTATTTTGTGCAAGTACTTTTAACTGAATGCAAAGACAATAATTAGATCTTTTAAATCCACCTTGCAAAAAAAAAAAACGTGTGTATTATGAGCTCCCATGAGACAAGTAGTCTGTGTGCATCCAGGAGAATGATGTCTGCTCAATAACTCAAATAGTCTAAATCAGATAATCATGACATTTGGTTTTGATGTTTATGGGCATAATATCATGACTAAGTTCATTTTCAAGCCTAATTGCAGGATGCACTCCTGAATTATGACCCTTGAAATCTCCACATTTTGCCAAAGTTATGTTACCTGGTTCTAATTAGTGGTTTTGATTAAATTACTGCAGTTTGTATATACCAAGAATGATGCCACTTTAGATATAGTAACCTAGAATATGAACCAAGCTACCGATTGAATCTGGGGCTCGTCAGTTCAAGGAAGCTGTTACTTAAAATAGTTTTTGCTCAATCATTTCAGTTTAGTGATTCATACAAATTTTGTGTATAGGTAACTTAAATGGAGACATAGCATGGTGTCGCATGTTTGACCTTTTATGTTAAGGTCATGCTTATTGTAACTCAAAACCAAAAAACAGTGTCCACTCAATGACTTTTTTGGAATATAGTGTAATATTGAAATTGTGTTTTTATAAAAACTGTTTTTACCAAATAATTTTTTTGAAATGAGAAAATTTTGCTATAATCATTTTCAGTGGTTTGCTTACAAAAAGCAAACCTAGCTTGGAATTGTATTTTTAGCCAGTCAGTTGTTCAAGGTCACTTGTGTTACTAAATATAGAAAAACTATTTCTGCTAAGAAAATTGACGTTCAAGGGCGATATTACAACTTTTTAATGTATTTACCATGCATTTAAAACATATAAGCATAAAATATAAGCAGACGTATGCAAACTTGTATGTCCTAAACAGTCAATGCAATAATGGATATAATATTGATATAAGAATATTGAATATCAAGAAATTTAATCAGGTGATGAATTATTGTAGTGGATCATAATCTCCACTAGTCTGTTATTGAAAGCAAGTGACCAACTTTCTATACAATACTGGACAATACATGTATCACAACTCTAAATAGAAATGATTAACCCTTTCCCACTCAGAAGAAAAGTGAAAATGGCTATGTGCAAACAGCATTAAACCAGAACAGCCTGCGAGTTACTCGCATACTCGCAGTCTGTTCAGGTTTAATGCTGTTTGCTGCTCATCAGTATCTAAGGGTTGGAAATGAAGCCTTTAAAATTTGAATCTAGTAAGAAAGGTGTAATTAAATTTAACTTTCTGAGGGACTACAAATGCATTAAAATACGTATCTAAGTGGTAAAGGGTTAAATACGTATCTAAGCAGTAAAGGGGTAAAGTGATGAAGGGTTAAATACGTATCTAAGTGGTAAAGGGGTAAAGTGATGAAGGGTTAAATACGTATCTAAGTGGTAAAGGGGTAAAGTGATGAAGGGTTAAATACGTATCTAAGTGGTAAAGGGGTAAAGTGATGAAGGGTTAAATACGTATCTAAGTGGTAACAGGTTAAATCCATGGTAAACCCCTTGGAACAGTCAATGCAAAGCATTAAAGGTTAGGACTATTAATACATCAAATTCAAATTGTACGTGAGAGTCCAGTGTTTGGGCACTGTATTATATACTATGAAAAATACTATACTATAAAAAGTTCACAATGGAGAAGTGAATGTGATGTCTGCCAAGCGATCAGGAGGTCCTGGTTCTACCTTAATTGGAAATAAACTTGAGAGCATCTTAATATGCATTTGGCTTTCTTAGCAATCAAACTGCAGTGATCAGCTTAAAATTTAAACCATGAATAATGCATTTATTATGAAATAATTATAATATAGGGTGGTTTTCAAGAATGTTTTATTGTAAACATGTTTGTTGTTGTAAACATCAGCATTATTTGTATTTATTATTTGTATATGTTTTTTTGGCATTCCCTTGTAAAGCATTCCTGACTCTGGTTGTTACTGTTAACTGATATTTTTTATATATAAAATTTTGTTTAAAATTACAATATCTGTGTGTGATGTTAGTTGCCATTGTTTCATGCATAATTATTCTGAATGAGTCTCTATTTCATGCTTGTTATTTTGCTTTCACAGCGCTAAAGTATGGTAGTTTTGATAAATATAAGAAGTTACGACAGTTGTGCATTGATCTATGAATGTACACAATGTTGGTTGCCAATCAGGTTCTTTTTACAACGTGCTCATGGTGAGCTTTTGTGAACGCCTTTTGTCCGTTGTGCGTCGTCCGTCGTCAACATTTTGCCCTGTCAACACTCTAGAGGCCACATTTATTGTCTGATCTTCATGAAATTTGGTCAGAACATTTGTCCCATTGATACCTGGACTGAGTTCAGTTCGAAACTGGATCATGCTGGGTCAAAAAGTAGGTCACTAGGTCAAAAAAAAGAAAAACATTGTGAACACTGTAGAAGTCACATTTGATGCCCAATCTTCATGTTACTTTGTCAAAATGTTTGTCTAAATGATATGTTGGTTGAGTTCAAAAATGGTTTCGGTCCGTTGAAAAACATGGCCGCCAGGGGGCAGTGTTCGATCCTTATATGGCTATAGAGAAACCTTGTGAACACTCTAGAAGTCACAATTTTTGCCCAATCATCATGAAACTTGGTCAAAAAATTGGTTTCATCGATATCTTGGACAACTTCGAAAATGGTCCAGATCAGTTAAAAAACATTGCCGCCAGGGGGCGGGACAGTTTTCCAAATATGGCTATAGTAAAACCTTGTTAACACTCTATAGGCCACATTTATTGTCCAATCTTAATGAAACTTGGTCAGAAGATTGGTCTCAATGATATCTTGGATGAGTTCGAAAATAGTTACGTTTTGCTTGAAAAATATGGCTGCCAAGGGGCGTGGCATTTTCCTTATATGGCTATTTATAGCTATATATAGCTATAATTATAGTACAATCTTGTTAACACTCTAGAGGCCACATTTATTGTCTGATCTTCATGAAACTTGGTCAGAAGATTCATTGTAATAATATCGTGGATGAGTTCAAAAATGATGCTGGTTGGTTAATAAACATGGCCGCCAGGGGGCGGGGCATTTTTCCTTATATGGATATAGTAAAACCTTTTTAACACTCTATAGAGGCCTAATTTATTTTCCGATCTTCATGAAACATGGTCAGAAGAATTGTCCTAATGATATCTTGGATGAGTTCGAAAATGGTTTTGGTTGCTTAAAAAACATGGCCACCAGGGGGCGGGGCCTTTTTCCTAATATGGCTATATATCATGCTTTAGTAAAACCTTGTTAACACTCTAGAGGCCACATTTATTGTCGGATCATCATGAAACTTGGTCAGAAGAATTGTCCCAATGATATCTTGGATGAGTTTGAAAATGGTTCCGGTTGGTGGAAAAACATGGCCATTAGTTGGTGGGGCATTTTTCCTTATATGGACTTATGAATTTTCATGAAACTTAGTCAGTATATTTGTTTAAATTATATCTTGGATGTGTATGAAAATGGTTCTGGTCTGTTGAAAAACATGGCTGCCAGGGTGTTCACTAGTCATGAAGGTTGGTAAGAACATTTTGTTCTAATGACATCTTGGGCTGCACAGAACAGGTCAGTTCCTTTGAATCTCAGGTGAGCGACTTTGGACCTTTCAGGCCCTCTTGTTACAGTTAGAATGAGCCTGTTTAATTGTTCTTATAAAAATTGCATGAATTTATTTGTTAGAAATAACACTTTAATGGGCATTATGTTACTAGCATTTCTATGAAGAATAACTCTGACATTGATTAAGTGTTTGTCCTTATATGAGATGTCCACTTTATGGCACAGACAAGTTTAATTTGTTGTTTACTTATTATGTTGATTTGCATGAACGGTTTCAAGCACTTAGTTATAATTTCAAGTTAATCATAAGCTTTACTGATGTTGATTTGCATGAACGGTTTCAAGCATCTAGCTATAATTTCTGGTTAATATTGTAATTTCAAGTTAACACAAATTACCATGGCATGGTTATTATAGCTTATTGTCATTTAAATCTTTGCATGCTGGGAAATTTGTTGTCTGCTAAAATGTCGTCTGCTGAATTTCTAAAATTAGCATTTTCTTAGATTTTTTTTCAAAGAATAATATCAGAAAAGCAAACAGTTTGGATCCTGATGAGACGCCACGTTCTGTGGCATCTCATCTGGATCCAAACTGTTTGCAAAGGCCTTTAAAATTCGGTTCCAGCACTGAAAGGGTTTTAATAAAGGTTAATGTGCACTTGTTACCAAAATTTACTGAAAATGGGGCCAAAAAAGGGACACAGATCTGTACAATTTTCTTTCACAAAATTCATTTTGTATTTTGCCTACCATATCTGGGTATCTATGAGTTTATCAGTACTCTACATACATTCCAAACATATACTTACTAGGAAGTGTAGAACCCTTTCTAAATTATCAGGTGTTGCATTTTCACAATGTTAACCCTAACAACCATGTTTCTTTATCATACTGTGCTTGAAAACTGTTTTTCCAAAAGATATGCATGTTGTTTGTGCATAATTATAGTACTTTGTATGATCTCAACTTCACTACACCGTTTCATTGCTAATCAACTGGTCTGTTTTATGTTAATTTACCCTATACATGTAGAAGAAAAGTTGAAAATAGGGCACTCTTCCTATTATATCTCACAGAGCTTATACAAAACTATATCTTGTTTTGCTGACTGTAATTTGGAAAATTTTATGTTATAACATGAACTTATAATTAAAATGTTCATGTTTTACTTGTGTTCAAAACAGTATCATTGTAAACCATATTTATGCCCCCCTTCGAAGAAGAGGGGGTATATTGTTTTGCACGTCGGTCCGTCGGTCGGTCTGTCAACAAAATGGTTTCCAGATGATAGCTCAAGAACGCTTAGGCCTAGGATCATGAAACTGCATAGGTACATTAATCATGACTGGCAGATGACCCCTATTGATTTTTATGTCACTAGGTCAAAGGTCAAGGTCACAATGACTTGAAATAGTAAAATGGTTTCCGGATGATAACTCAAGAATGCTTATGCCAAGGATCATAAAACTTCACAGGTACATTGATCATGACTGGCAGATGACCCCTATTGATTTTCAGGTCACTAGGTCAAAGGTCAAGGTCACAGTTACTCAAAATAGTAAAATGGTTTCCGGATGTAGTAAAATGGTTTCCGGATGATAACTCAAGAATGCTTACGCCTAGGATCATGAAACTTCATAGGTACATTGATCATGACTGGCAAATGACCCCTATTGATTTTCAGGTCACTGGGTAAAAGGTCAAATTGACTTGAAACAGTAAAAATGGTTTCCGGATGATAAATCAAGAACGCTTAGGCCTAGGATCATAAAACTTCATAGGTACATTGATAATGACTGGCAGATGATCCCTATTGATTTTCAGGTCACTAGGTCAAAGGTCAAGGCCACAGTGACTCGAAATAGTAAAATGGTTTCCCAATGATAACTCAAGAATGCTTACGCCTCGGACCATGAAACTTCATAAGTACATTGATCATGACTGGCAGATGACCCCTGTCGATTTTCGGGTCACTAGGTCAAATGTCAAGTCACAGTGACTCGAAACAGTAAAATGGTTTCCTGATGATAACTCAAGAATAATTAGGCCTAGGATCATGAAACTTCATAGGTACATTGATCATGACTGGCAGATGACCCCTATGGATTTTCAGGTCACTAGGTCAAGGTCACAGTGACATAAAACGTATTCACACAATGGCTGCCACTACAACTGCCAGCAGATATGGGTGGGGCATGCATGTTTTACAAACAGCCCTTGTTTATTAAACCAGTGCAGGATTTTTTTTGGTAAGCTTAGCTTAATAATAACAAATTTTGTGGAAGAGTTAAATAAAATAAAAGTATGAATGTTCAAAAACATTTTTTAGTTGTAAAAAAGCAACGGGATTAAATCTTACTATACCAAAAAATGTTGATATGTACTTAAAGCTGTGTTCTGGTGTGACACCATTATATGTTGATGTTGTGCGATGATAAACCAAATGTGTTTGATTGATCAGTTAAAGAATATATAGCCACTAAAATGCTTCAAAATGTTTTCTTACAAATCTTGAAACAATTAAATGATGGGGTAACGACAAAAAAAGCAGGTCCCCTCTTTTTTCAATCATATGTTTACCGGTACCTCAAAAAGAAATATATTCAAAAATCGCGATTCTGTAAAAGATGCATAACTGCAAGCAATTTTTCCAATCACATCACAATGCCTGTTTAGGAATTAAAACAAATATAAAACTGATGGCAGTGCTGATTGATTGTTAACCCTTTGCATGCTGGGAAATGTGTCGTCTGCTAAAATGTCGTCTATGTGGCGTCTCATCTGAATCCAAACTGTTTGCAAAGGCCTTCAAAATTCGGTTACAGCGCTAAAAGGTTTAAGCATGTTTATATCCTCTTTTTACTGTTACTTGCCTGTATGGTTGTACATGAACAATTAATGCATGCTTTGTAAAACTCGCTATAAACAGATATATTGTAAACAAATGTACAACGTTAACATTAAAATAATGATATTTTAAATTATGTTGCTTTTGATATTCAATAGTTTATTTGCCTTACTGATAAATAGATTTATGTTTGGGTATTTGTAAATGTATGTTTTACTTTCTTACTGAAAGTATTTTTACCTCTAAATTGTTCCACGGTCACTTAGTGCATTTTAAACATTGAGCATGGTGTCTGTTCTCATTCAAGTAATTTTCATCCGATCTTCACCACACTTGGTCAGAAGTTGTATCTAAATGATGTCTAGATTAAGTTTCAATATGGGTCATGCTGGCCAAAAACTAGGTCACGTGGTCACTTAGTGCGTTTTTTAACATTCAGCATGGTGTCCGATCTCTAATTCAAGTAGTTTTCATCCGATCTTTACAAAACTTGGTCAGAAGTTTTGTCTTGATGATCTGAAGGCCAGGTTTGAGCTTGGGCCATGCCAGATCAAAAACGTGGTCATGGACACTTGGTCAGAAGTTGTATCTAATTGCTTTTGTTTATGTTGTATGAACAAAGTTTTGTTGGATGCTGAATGGTTAGTTCAACTGATGTGCGGACATTCCTTGTTTATTTCATGTTATACTTTGATTAAAATAAACATTTTGTGGATCCAAGTATGAAGTTCTGGTGTGTATTGATTTCTGAGGAAGAGTAGACATATGACAAAAAATGCTGGTCCTGCATTGAGGTACGGCCTGTCAAGGTAGTGTCCTATATCTTGTATGGTGTTTTGAATTTATTTAACCATTTAAAATGTCTGATTATACTCCTTTAATTGAAGTTTCGGCATAATGCCTTTATCAAAACATTGGAGATTATATGTTAACTACATTTTTACGTCTTTTGACTGCACAATTTTAATAACAAAGAAAAATGTTTTTAAACGTCAAATGACGTTGTACATGATGACGTCATAAATGGCGTAATATAAAATGGCGCCAAAAATGTAAAAATTCGCCAAAAATGAAATGACGTTAAACACTTACATATTGTATCTTAATCTTATGTTAAATGTGTGCTTTATATATTTAATAAATTGATATGTTACAATAACGTCAATTATAGGAGTATAATCAGAGAGTTATAATTTTTTAATATCCCTTCGGATAATTCAACTGAGCATTTAAAATGTGTTAAAGAAAATGTAAAGCTGCCATAGGTCTTTTTTTGTTTTATATTTTGACAAAATATTGCCACTTTAAATGTCCTACATCATGCAGCACTGCCCTTCTTATTTCACTAAGTATGTGATAAACAAGTTCATGTCCTGTCTATGATATCCTCAGAAACTTTAAAGGGACCTTTTCACATTTTGGTAAATAGACAAAATTAAACAAGGGCTGTTTGTAAAACATGCATGCTCTCCATATGGGCTGTCAGTTGTAGTGGCAGCCATTGTGTGAAAACGGTTTTTGTCATTGTGACCTTGACCTTTGACCTAGTGACCTGAAAATCAATAGGGGTCATCTGCCAGTGATGATCAATGTACCTATGAAGTTTCATGATCCTAGGCCTTATTATTCTTGAGTTATCATCAGGAAACCATTTTACTGTTTTGAGTCACTGTGACCTTGACCTAGTGACCTGAAAATTAATAGAGGTCATCTGCCAGTCATGATCAATGTACCTATGAAGTTTCATGATCCTAGGCCTAAGCATTCTTGAGTTATCATCCGGAAACCATTTTACTATTTCGAGTCACTGTCATCTTGACCTAGTGACCTGCAAATCAATAGGGGTCATCTGCCAGTCATTATCAATGTACCTATGAAGTTTCATGATCCTAGGCGTAAGCATTCTTGAGTTATCATCCGCAAACCATTTTACTGTTTCAAGTCACTGTGACCTTAACCTTTGACCTAGTGACCTGAAAATCAATAGGGGTCATCTGTCAGTCATGATAAATGTACCTATGAAGTTTCATGATCCTAGGCGTAAGCATTCTTGAGTTATCATCTGGAAACCATTTTACTGTTTCGAGTCACTGTGACCTTGACCTAGTGACCGGAAAATCAATAGGGGTCATCTGCCAGTCATGATCAATGTACCTATGAAGTTTCATGATCCTAGGCGTAAGCATTCTTGAGTTATCAACTGGAAACCATTTTACTATTTCAAGTCACTGTGACCTTGACCTTTGACCTAGTGACCTGAAAATCAATAGGGGTCATCTGCCATTCGTGATCAATGTACCTATGAAGTTTCATGATCCTAGGCCTAAGCGTTCTTGAGTTATCATCCGGAAACCATCTGGTGGACGGATGGACCGACATGAGCAAAACAATATACCCCCTCTTCTTCGAAGTATGGCATAATGAATGTGTTTCAGATTCACAAATTTTTGTTTTAGTTATGTAAAACTGAACATTATCCATCCATTATATGCATCTTTTAACAATTTAAAAGCCTGAAAATTATATAGCTTTGCAAAGAAAAACAATTGAATAATTTGGAGAGTTCTGTTGTTGACGTTACATTTTGTGACGCTACAAGAATTGCTTACATAAAGTATAAAATGCATCACTCGTTGTAAGAGCACGGATGGCCGAGTGGTCTAAGCGATAGACTATTACTCCAAGGGTCAGTGATTCTTTTTTTTACTTTAGCTTTTTAGATGCAATGTTTGCATTTAAAATATATAAAGCATTAAATTACAAACGTCAATACATGCTAACAAAAATAATTTTAAACCTATTTATTTAAGCTCGATTGCATAACAAGCTCTCAAGTCCGTTTCCTTGGTGTCTATTTGGTGTCTATGAGGGAGATCTAAAGAACGCTCCCACTGTGGGGATCGAACCCGGGACCTCCTGATCGCTAGGCGGACACCATATACACTACGCCACGGCGACCTCGAATGCTAAGCATTTAAAAGGTGTTGTTAATACCAAAAACTTTTAGGTTTTAAAGGTGCAGTGGTAGAAACAATATTTTACTCCCAACGGTCAAGGATTCGAAGCCCATTGATCAAACATTTTTATTTTAAAAAATCTAGCATATTTAAATATTTTAGAATAGTCCAAATATAATCTGTTTCATTTCCCAAATGCGAAGATCTTTATTAGTATGTTTGAAAATGTGTTATAAGTCAATGATTTGTGAAATAAAATTGTAAAGATATTTTTAAATCAACATAAACAACATGAACAAATGTTTCTTATAGTAGCATTTCGACGTTTATTCACAGGTCCGTCAGCCTCTTCAAGAGTACAGCTATAGGGTGGATCTGCCCCTATGACCTTTAAATGTATCTTTGTTTACTTTGAGCCGAATTAGGTCAAATTAATACCTTCTTTCCCTGAGAGAACATGTCAATTCCGCCAAGGTAGTGTGGACAAACAAAAAGACTTCTTCCTGCCGCTTATTTGGCACAGCCGAAATTATAGCCTTTCTTGACTTTAAAAACTGTTGACTCGATACCCAGGACGGTTTCCCCAGCATGTTGAGCGTACTAATTACCGCCGTCTTATGACATTAACATAACTTAATTAAGTTACCCCCTCATAGTCCTTGTCTACTCCGTCCGCCCTCTGCGGCTGCCACCTTCGTAGCTCCTCTGCTCCTACCCTCTTCAGACGCTGTAAAACAAGTATATACGCCCTCCGAAAACAAGCATTTGGCTCAACTGGTTTATCGGGGGGTCACGGGTATACGAGTGTTGACTGTGTTAAGGTTAGTTGGAGCTGACATCCAAAATGGCGTTGTTTTGCCGATTTTTGCTAAGGAGCAACTTGTATTTTCCATCGGAAAGCCAATAGCGCACATTCCGCAATAAATGGATAAAATAATTGTAAATGATTAATATTATTCTACCTGCTTACTTTTAAAGTAATTATAATGAAGTAAATTGCTCTGAAATCAGATGCAGGGTCAATCTTCAATAGCGTTAAAACTCAGGGCAATTTTCAGTAGTTGCCTCAATATTATTTAGAACCATCTAGACCCCCGTTTTCACAGAGCTGCGACTTTACCACGATCATCCCGATCAAGCCACGATCTGGAAAAAGGTTTGGATCGGGGCGGATCGAGGCCGATCCGAGCCTAAATCGAGAAATTTTGCAAATAATGGTCTTCATTTCCACCGTACTACGATGCCCCAATGTTAAACGCGCTTCCAACACGCTTCTGCTACGATGTTACGCAGACCGTTGACTGCCGCGACATTCTAGATCATACAAGGACGCTACGCAGACCTATATGACCCTACAACGATATCACTAACATGTTTCCGATCATATTACGATTGAATTACGCTTCTAGTACGATTTTGGTGATGATGATATATATATATATATATATATCTTTGGTTTAAAACATATTTTTCACTTCTTTCCAAACTTCAAACATGAACGGACGTACTAATGCTGATCTGGCTTTACTTCAGCAAGAACAAATGTTAGTTGAACTTGAAATTGCACATATAGTTAACAGGCGGAGGCGCAGAAGAAGGCCTGGAAGATACTGGGTATGACCATGGCTATCTGCAGATAGGAGGCTCCAGTTTGGACAGTACGACACACTCCTGCGAGCACTCTGAATGGAAGACACCAATTCCTTCTTTAACTTTTTGAGGATGGAACCAGTGATGTTCGATGAGCTGCGCCGACGCCCTAGGATTCAGAAGAAAGATACAGACTGGAGGAAAGCGCTAGAACCAGGTGTCAAACTTACCATTACTATCAGACATCTCGCTTCAGGAGATAAGTTTCCTTGTCTAATGTATAACTTCAAAGTGGCTAAGAATACGATAGCGTGTCTCATTCCTTAGGTTTGCCAGGCTATCTGTGAGGAATTTAAAGATGAAGTGATAAAATGTCCTACAACTCCAGATGAATGGTCTCTCATAGCAGACGTCCCCCGAACAGTGGCTCGCTTTACCACAATTACAAGCACTTCTTTCCCGTAGTGCTACTTGCACTGGCATATGCTGATTACACATTTCTATGGATGTACTGCGGAGGTCTTGTTTCTATGTCTGATGCTCAACTTTTTTACAGAACAGAACAGAACATTTTATTATTTTATTTAAGACTTGTTCAAGTACATCGTCTCCGATACATATACATGTATAATACATAAAACAACATGGCATATCATTAAGTGAAAGAGTTATACGAACTTATTTGTTAAACAATACATTAACGAGAAGTTATTCGAAGATGAATTGTGTTTCAGTTATTAACAAAATTTAGTGAATTTTTGTAGTTTGGAGCGTCCTTAACAAACATACGAAGATTACTTAAATCGGTCTTATTACATTAGGAAAAAGTTGTGTAAATTTAAATGCAGAAGGTTTAACATAGTATTCTGTTTAATGTACTTTTTTCTAATTTAATACAGTATAACAATTGCATATAATGACAAAATGTTACTTATCCTCGATATCTTTAGAATTGCAAAAGGTACAATACCTTTCATCTCTAGGAATTCGTTTATAACGGCCTATTTGTATATTTAGAGGAAGTCCGTTTAATCTAAGCTTGATTACTGATAAATGAACGATTATTTTAAGACAAAATATCTAGACTTGTATAGATTTAACATAGAGCTATGTTCTATTTTGGACATAGTTTCTTGCTTAAAAGTGTCTATAATATGTTATGTGTCTTTAACGAATCTGAGCTGAAACAGTGCATCGAAGACAGAGCAATTGGATTTCCAGCCTCCGACCTACTTCCTCATGACAACGAGCCGATGCCCTACTTTATTCTGGTAGATGATGCATTTGGGTTGAGGACATATTTTATGAAATCTTATCAGCAAAGAGGTCTAACCAGACAGCACGTAATCACAAGCTACAAAATATCAAGGGGTCGCCGTGTGATTGAAAATGCTTTTGGTATTTTGGCACAAAGATGGCAGGTATTGCTCATAATCCTGCAGCAATTCCCAGCAGTGATACAAGACATCATAGAGTGTTGTGTTTAGCATTCATAACCTCATGAGATTGCGCTACCCAGTTTACAAAATGCCCAACTTGACCAGGAGGATGATGATCACAATCCGGAGCCCGGTGCATGGAGACAAGAAGCTAACATGCAAGAGGTACAGATGCCAGGAGGACCAAACAGGGACAGCATCGCTGGGAAGAGACAAAGGGAACTTCTTAAGCTCTATTTAAACAGCCTGGAAGGATCGGTAACATGTCAGGAAAGAATGATTCCCCACTAGTATGTGTTATTATGTACAGTGTTGGTCATTTTAAGCAGTATATGTGCGGTATAATCAAGTAATTACGAATAAACATATGTTTGGAGTAACGTTTTACAATAACTGTTTGTAGTGATTGTTTGAATATGTTTTTTCAAGCTGCATTTTTTTGGATTAAGTTAAGATTGTGAACAATCTCTGCAGTTATTTGTGAACTAAAGTACAGTTCTAGTATTTATGTTTTTGCAAAAGGAATTTACGTGTTTATGCAATGTAATATACAAAAGAAGCCATCTAAACCGCATTTGACTTGTGTATATATATAGTTTTATATACTGTTATATACAATAGAACATGAAAAGTATGTATTTGAATTATGTTTTATTTCCAAAATTATGAGTTACACTCCAATTGTGAGCAATTTAGTAAAAGAGTACCCAATTAAAATACGGTAAAGGTATGGAAACATCGAAGAAATGTAGCCGCAGAAAGATTACAGGCAGATCAACGTGCCTAAGTATATGGAGTAATAAATAATACTAGTATACTTAAAACAAGCAATTGGTTCTTATACTTTGTGTATAAAACAGAAATATATGACACAAATATTGTAACATTATCGCATTGCAAATAAAGGTTTAAACCCGTTAAATGCGTTTAAAGTTCTTTGATAACAAGGCTGATGGTACAAATGATAAGTCTTTTTGTATAAAAAAAATACGTTAAGATTATTTATTACAAGAACCAAAACTCTCATTCTTAAAACATACACAAATATAAAAAAACAAGGACTGTTTGTAAAACATGCATGCCCCCCATATGGGCTGTCCGTTGTAGTGGCAGCCATTGTGTGAATACGTTTTTTGTCACTGTGACCTTGACCTTTGCCCTAGTGACCTGAAAATCAATAGGGGTCATCTGCGAGTCATGATCAATGTACCTATGAAGTGTCATGATCCTAGGCAAAAGCGTTCTTAAGTTATCATCCGGAAACCATAAAACTATTTCGGGTCACCGTGACCTTGACCTTTGACCTAGTGACCTCAAAATGAATAGGGCTCATCTGCGAGTCATGATCAATCTACCGATGAAGTTTCATGATCCTAGGCGTATGCGTTCTTGTGTTATCATCCGAAAACCATTTTACTATTTCGGGTGAACGTGACCTTGACCTTTGACCTAATGACCTCAAAATCAAAAGGGGTCATCTGCGAGTCATGATCAATCTACCTATGAAGTTTCATGATCCTAGGAATATGCGTTCTTGAGTTATCATACGAAAATCATTTTACTATTTAGGGTCACCGTGACCTTGACCTTTGACCTAGTGACCTCAAAATCAATAGGGGTCATCTGCAATTCATGATCTATCTAATGATGAAGTTTCATGATCCTTGGCGTATGCGTTCTTGAGTTATCATCCGGAAACCATTTTACTATTTCGGGTCACCGTGACCTTGACCTTTGACCTAGTGACATCAAAATAAAGAGGGGTCATCTGCGAGTCATGATCAATCTACCTATGAAGTTTCATGATCCTAGGCGTATGCGTTCTTGAGTTATCATCCGGAAACCATTTTACTATTCCGGGTCACCGTGACCTTTACCTTTGACCTAGTGACCTCAAAATCAATAGGGGTCATCTGCGAGTCATGATCAATCTACCTATGAAGTTTCATGATCCTAGGCCCAAGCGTTCTTGAGTTATCATCCGGAAACCACCTGGTGGACCGACAGACCGACAGACCGACCGACATGTGCAAAGCAATACACCCCTCTTCTTCGAAGGGGGGCATAAAAAGAAGACAAGACACACAGACAGACATACCATTTAAATTTTACCAAACAGTAATACAATCAAGTTTCCACAAGTACAAGTATTGCCTTTATAAATACAAATTTTGAACTAAAGAGTTTGCCAAAAATTGTACATATAACAGCGTGCATCAAAAAATCTAACTGCTCTGATTTTAAAAACAAAATGAACTACTATTGTTAATTAAGTGCATGTCTGACACGACTTCAAAATAGTTTTAAGAAGTTTGACTGCTGCAAAAATAAAATGATATCGCTAGAACTGCGTGTGTCTATGCATTTTTAGCTCACCTGAACACAATGTGCTCATGGTGAGCTTTTGTGATTGCCTTTTGTCCGTCGTCCGTCGTGCGGCGTCAACATTTGCCTTGTTAACAATCTAGAGGCCACATTTATTGACCAATCTTCAATTTGGTCAGAAGGTTGGTCTCAATGATATCTTGGACGAATTCGAAAATGGTTACGTTTGCTTGAAAAACATGGCTGTCAAGGGGCGGGGCATTTTTCTTTATATGGCTATAGTAAAACCTTGTTAACACTCTAGAGGCAACATTTATTGTCCGATCTTCATGAAACATGGTCTGAAGATTCGTCCTAATGATATTTTGGATGAGTTCCAAAATGTTTCCGGTTGGTTGAAAAACATGGCTGCCAAGGGGGCGTGGCATTTTTCCTTATACATGTATAGCTATAGAAAAACCTTGTTTACACTCCCATTTTTGTCCAATCTTCATGAGACTTGGTCAGAATATGACACGTTGGATGTGTACAAAAATGGTTCCGGAATGTTGAAAAACATGGCCGCAAGGGTGTTCACTATTCATGAAAGTTGGTTAGAACGTTTGCTCTAATGACATCTTGGACTGCACAGAACAGGTCAGTTCCTTTGAATCTCATGTGAGCGACTCTGGGCCTTTCAGGCCCTATTGTTTAAATGAGTTTGATCATCATGCTCTATTTCGTGTTCAAAGAAGTTGTTTGAGTTTTTGGTCTGACACAAACCGGAGTATAAGGAGGAATATGCTGAGATTTGAGATTTGTTGTGCGCTGACTGACATTCTCAATACTCAGCTGAGTTGAAACTCAAATCTCATCTTCTGGGTTGAGCTCAAAAATTGAGAATGTTGATTATTCTGAACCCAGGTTATTTACCGCAATTAGGCGCATAGTTTTGCTCCATTCTCATGAATATTAGCTTGACTTCTATTAACCCCAGTAGGAGTGTCTGTGGTGGCGTCTATCTAGTTGTAACTAACTAACTAACCTCTCTACCTACTATACAAACAATTTGGTTTAGACGCCCCCCAGGAAGGAATGGAGTAAAAAGAAGAAAAAAAAATCTGACGATCAACGCAGGTTATCGCACAGGGATTGCCCGACTTCGGATTCTTTGTACGTGTATCATGACGTGCTCCGTCCGACATCAGTCAGTCATGGTGCGGAGGCCATCCGGCAATCAGACGGAGGCAGGCCAATGTATATGTCCCTGGAAAATACCTTGATTTTTGCCGATTCACGTACAATGAATCAGACGCGGGCGATAACTTGGCGTTGATCTTGACCAATCTTTATTTTAGATCTAAACTCGATTCCTTCTTTGGCCCGACGTCGGGTAAAATTTTAAAAGAGTTAAAATCAATCCGGATGTTGCACCATCTTACAAAATGACCGGGTGTCCGCTGATCAGACAGTTATCAGTCTCTTTTTGCGACTGAGGTATGAGTTATCCTTCCACATAATTTCATAAATGTTTTCAACTAAGTTTACATTTGAAATGCGTTTTATTCCTACGGTAAATTAATCAACATATGTGATGATGACATTCTCCGAGTTACATGTGCAAGATGGTTGCCTCTTCAAGGCAATGCCAGATGTAAGGATATAATTAAAAATTTATATAAAGAGTTTTTTTGTCTGGTGCACTTTTATCAGAACTTGAATGGAATGTTTTGAAAAGTTTCATTAAATGAAATTACCCCCAAAAACGGAAGATTTGAATGTTCCGATATTGGATAAAAATCTTAAAATTAAACGAAAACAGTATTCTTAAACAAGTTTATCTCCTATTGAAAAACGACGCCGATAACGGAATCAATTATAACAAAAACAATTGGGCGTCACAAATAAAAGAAATGTTAGAACAATTAGGGTTAGCAAATTTATGGATTAATCAAGAAAGTATTACTATATCATTAGAGAGCATAGAAATTAGAATATTAGATCAATTTAAACAAAATTTGTTAAGTAACACTAATCAATCTGGCAGACTTAGCACATATTGTATGTTTAAAACCAAATTTGAATTTGAACCGTATTTACACATAATCAAACAAAATAAATATAGAATAGCACTAAGTAAATTCAGGCTATCATCGTATAATCTAGAAATTGAACAAGGACGTTACTATAATATAGAGAGAGCAGAACGAAAATGCAAAATATGTTGTACAAATTTAATAGAAAACGAATATCATTTCATGTTAACATGCCCACTATACTCACATCTAAGAAGAAAATACTTCATATCATATTACTGCAGATGGCCAACATTAACCAAATTTAAGGCGTTCATGTCAACTACAAATAAAATGAACTACTTCAAATTGCAAAATATATTTACGATGCAAGTAGACTAAGAGAAGAACTCGTAAGCATTGAACTTTCGGACAAAAATAATCATCATTGTTTCAAACGTTAAGGAAAATTGAATTACTAATTGACTTAACTAATTGTCTGTATATATGTATATTATTCAACTTTTCTCATCGATAACATACATCATTTTATTTGTTGAGTGTGTATGTGAAATACTAGTTTTACTATTTTAATATATATATATATATATATATATGTACATTATTCAACTTCTTTCATTGATAACATGTACCATTTTATACTATGTTGTGTATGTGAAATATTGGTTTTACTATCTTTATAGTAAAAATAGTTTTCTCAATATGCCAAAAGCATGCACTGTTGTAATACTGTTATATTTATATATTCTAAATAGTTTTCTCATTATACCAATAAGCCATTTCGGTATAGTATGTTTATGTTTACAAATAAATATTCAATGACCATCAAGCACTAACATTTCATTCACGACCTTTGACCTGTAATACTAATATCTTTCTTCCTCTGTATTCAACTAACAATCACAGCAATCTTTACCTGAAGAATTACCATTTGCTTTATCAAATTGTAGGCTAGAAGCTTAGTTGTAGCTTAATTGCCGAAATAAATGTTGTTGTTGTTGTTGTTAACACAATAGAGGCCACATTTATTGTCCGATCTTCATCAAATTTGGTCAGAAGATTTGTCTCTATGATATCTTGGACGAGTTTGAAAATGGTCACGGTTGCTTGAAAAACATGGCTGCTAGGGGGCGGGGTATTTTCTTTTAATGGTTATAAATGGCTATAGTAAAACCTTGTTAACATTATAGAGGCCGCATTTATTTCCGATCTTCATGAAAATTGGTCAGAAGATTTGTCCCAATATTATCTTGGAGGAGTTGGAAAATGGTTCCGGTTTGTTGAAAAACATGGCCGCCAGGGGGCGGGGCATTTTTCTTTATATGGCTATAGTAAAACCTTGATAACACTCTAGAAGCCACATGTATTGTCTGATTATCATGAAACTTGGTCAGAAGATTTGTATCATTGTTATCTCGAACAAGTTCGAAAATGGTTCCGGTTGGTTGAAATACACGGCCCCACGGGGCGTGACATTTTTCCTTATATGGCATAGTAAAACCTTGTTAACACTCTAGAGGCCATATTAATTGTCCGTTAATCATGAAAGTGGACAGAAGATTTGTCCCCATTATCTTGGACGAGTTTGAAAATGGTTCCAGTTGCTTGTAAAACATGGCCACCAGGGGCGGGGTAGTTTTCCTTATATGGTTAGTAAAACCTTGTTTACACTCTAGAGGCCACATTTATTATCCGATCATCATGAAACTTGGGGCATTTTTCCTTATATGGCTATATATGGCTTTAGTAAAACCTTGTTAACACTCTAGCGGCCACATTTATTGTTCGATCTTCATGAAACTTGTCAGAAGATTCATTCTTACTATATCTTGGACGAGTTCGAAAATGGTTTGGGTTGGTTGAAAAACATGGCCACCTGGGCGCGTTGCAATTTTCCTTATATGGCTATAATAAATCCTTGTTTACACTCTAGTTAAATATTCTCGAAGTTTTATGCATTAATATTTATTTCGCAGAAAATTACTTAAGGAAGAAAAAAAGTGTTTATAGCTTGCATTGTTTGAATTCCAATCATGAATGCACACTTAATTACTCCAACTGACCGTTATCAGCTGCCTGAGCACAAATCAATACACATCTTTGAGTGCACCTTGTTGTTCTATTTTTCGGCGTTAGCTGTATACGCCAGCTTTTCACCTTAGCCTGACCTTTGTTAGCGTCCAATAGAATTCAAATAAAATGTCCCGCGGCCAAGTACAGATGAATACACTTCATTGACTGCATTGGCTGATTTGAGAATACGACCAGAACATTGGAAACATGCCCGCGTCTTTGTAACACTGTTTTACTGCGTGTTCAGCATGAATTTTTTTTATTTCTAATGAAAAGGCTTAATAGATAGATCAGTTTTACACTCAATCTCGACATCAATACAGTTTGTGCGTCCACCTTTTATTTTCAGAAGATTTTCAGCGGGAGAACTTTTGCACTTAAAGGCTATGTTCTCATAGTTAGTACTAACTTCCATATTCCTGTCAACATGTTAACATGTTAACATGTTAAAGTATAGAGAGCAGTGGAAGCGAAGACTCACTTTAATGCATTGCATTTCAACTCGCAAGGTATATCGGGTCAATTTGCGGCCACTGTGTGTGAATGTCAGAGTTTACATACAGGTCATCGCTGCGTCTCTACCCTATGTGCTGATCGGAGTTCGCGGCCAGGAAAATAATCGTTACATAATAAAGACGCTATAGCGTGAACTAGGTGAACTGGAATTTTCTTAAGACCAGACAGATGTTAAATGAAGATATCCAGCGATATCATATGGTATGTCAATAATAGATTCTTAATGTGTTTTACAACAATACCATGATAAATATTATTTTTAATTAATTTAACAAGAATTATGCCATCATATTGACTAATGAATTAAGCATGAGCGCAATGATTCTCGATACTGTTAATAATCGAATCAAATAGCAACGCCAGACAAACCACTAAAACAGGTTTGTTCGAAGAACGCGCGTATAAATATTTAAAATGTGTACGGATACTTCGCGTGTGGCCGATTGACTCATATGTTTTAATATCACTTCCATTCTTCTTTTGATTTTCTGTTTTGTATCTATACGTTTATGACCAGCAATATGTAATTATGTAAAATAAGCCGCGAAAACTCCGCGTATCATCCCGTACTGCGTTTGCTGCAGCTAAGAACTGCACAGAAAAAGACATTTGCTATCTTTGATCTCATTCATTGAAGTCTTTGCCTTTCATTAACTGCAACCACAATCAACGCCGTATATCTTTTTTAAAGTTATTTCTTGTTAGATCTGCAACTTGATACCTTGTTGTGCTTTTTCTTTGATGTGTGGCACTATAGATAAGAGAAGATTTTTTTTTTGAGGCACACAGTTTATTGATGAGGTCTGATTTTTTTGTGTGATCATCAAAGATTTGTTTTAAAACGGATTTATTGATTTTTTAATTGGAAATATAATTGCAAGGTGAGTCTGAAAATAGTTTAGGTGTGTTTAAAAAGAAGGCTGTCAGGGGGTAGATTTTTTTGTATGTCTCCAGTTGTTCATAGTGAAAGATTGTGAATACTTTTAGTCACATTTTTAGTTTAATCTGAGTGACAATTGCTGAGTACAAATATTGTTATCATATCTAGATTTAGTTTACTCAATTAGTTTTAATAATATCATCTTCAAACATGGTGACACTCTTTATGAGCATAAATTCTGCTCATGGTAAACTTTTGCGATCACCTTTTGTCAATTGTCTGTCTTCCGTTTTGCGTCATGAATATTTGCCTTGTTAACACTGTAGAGGCCACATTTATTATCGGATCTTCATGAAACTTTGTCAGAAGATTTGTCCCACTGATAACTTGGAAAAGATAAAAAATGGTTCAAGTCTGTTGAAAAACATGGCCACCAGGGGGGCCATTTGTTGTTCATTCTTCATGAAACTTGGTAAGAGCATTTGTTCCATTGAGATTTTGGGCTGCAAAGAACAGGTCATTTCTTTTTATCTCAGGTGAGCGATTTTGGACCTTTCATGCCCTTTTGTATATGTATGGTTTTGATAAGCGTTTACTGCTGCTGGAGTCCATTTTAGTCCGTCATCCATATCTAAAAGTGAGCTAGGGCCTGCAAACACCGTATTTGATCCCACTTGTGGCGGTCTACTAACGGGAGGGGCACACGTCTGCTTGTGTTGCTGCTGAAACTGCTGCTGTTGCACCCAAGCACGTTCCTGAGATCCCCGCACGGACGTTGAATTAACGACTTGGGATGGCCATTGCGATGGATTGGGCTGCCATTGTATGGAACAGGGATCACTGCCTTGTTTTAGGAAAGGCCAGGTCTACGCTGGAGCTGTTGTTGCTGCTGCTCCCGCATGTCAGTGTAGCGGCTGACCAGTTGTTGTACGTCAGCCTGGAAGCGGCGCCAAAGAGTCTTATTAATGCCTGCCACGGCTTGCTTAACCGAGTCCATGAAGGCATCACACTCATTCGGTTCAGGTGTATTCTTGATGCGACCCAGCATCTCTCGCTGCAGGTGAATAAGCTGTTCCCGACTATCTGCCAGGTCTGCCAAGATTGCATCATCGGAGGACCGGTTTTGAGTTCGGGAAGCTCTTGAACACGTTGATGTTGGAGATACACTTGTCGAGGTGGATACCGTTGTAGTGGAATCATCGAGGGCGTCAATGTAGAGAGCGCCTGTACCAGCGATATCAGCTTGGACATCAGCAGAGTCAGGGTTTGTTGGGACCAACTTCGCCGTCATCTGTTTCGAAAATAAGTACGAATTAATACATTATAAACATTTTCATCTGCAGTGAATATTAACATAGAAAACAACATGTTGTCCTATTATATAGTTTGACTTTTTAACCAATTCTACCATTACGCCAGATTAATATTTAACGTGAATCATTATCAATTGACTGCTGATCGGGATCCAGTCAGTTTTCGCTTGGAAGTTTGTCTGTTCCAAATGCATCAACACTTAAATATATGACAAAGTTGCGACCCTAAAATGAATGTGTGGTTATCTACTGACACTAACAGCGGTGCGTTTTTTACCTAAATGATGCAGGAAACCTAACTCACGCAGGATACAACTGTCCCTTTCTGTTAGTTCCTCATCTGGAGCACCGGATCGCGTTTTTTTCAGCCGCCCATACCTTGTTCGAATGTACCAGGTTTTTATGATGTCGGCGTCTTTACCAAGCAGATAAGCCTGTTCCCTCCAGAGATATTCTTTCTTTGGGTTTCTTTATACCCCTTTAGCTTTTTATTGTAAAGGATTTGATGTGCGCTGAGCCATTCAGTCAAATCCGGTTCCGGTACGGCGTAAGGTCATTGTCGGTCTTCGTAGGATCGTCAGAAACGTAAAGAGATCGTAGTTGGAACTTAGTAAGAACGTGGTGGGAGTGTTGTAGGAACGTACTTGATAAGATCCCGACTGTGCTACGCTTTTACTGCGCTTTAACTACGATCACGAAGATCTCTCCACCGTTTATGTAAACGGTTTTAATAATAATAATGGTTCTTTTTTTAAATGTTCAATTACCAATTCAAAAGATACAGTGTATATCACTCGATATTAATATACAGTTTGCAATTGATTTGGTTGTTGGATATTTCAAATTATTGCATATATTATAAACAGAATACGGATTCTGGGTTTGGAACAAGCCCCTATAGGTAATTGATTGTGGTATTTTGTTATGTAAATGCAGGGTCTATCATTCTGACATTTTGAAGTAATATAATGACATAACACAATATATTAGAAATATTATATTCTAGTATTCTATTTTTCTATTGGAAAAAAGTCGTAGTAATTGCGCATTTTGTTTCGCTTTGATCTGCTTTTTTGCAACAATCGTGTATACTCATAATGATATATATTGTGTGTGATATAACAATTGTGTTTTTATATTCTTCGTGCATGTGTAAAACCTCGGTTCTTTTACTAGTAAATTGATTTTTCCAAAACATTATTTATAAACATTAATGTTTGATTTGACTTACATGTTTTTTTTTATTAATTTGAAAAAAAAATGCATATCCTTAATTTTAGGTAAATCAATATTAAAAATATCCAGTTTAAATTGTGTTTGAAAAAAACAAACATTCTGGTTTATTTTAACTTGTATTGCGTTTTTCTTGATTTGGGAAAATGACATAGTCTTTAAACTTTAGGCGAAAATGTATTTTAAAAAAATATTAAAAAGGGGCTAAAATTTCAAACTTGAAATTGGGAAAAGGTTTTGATTTTAAAGAAATTCTTATCAGAGAAGCAACATTTCTCTTGAGTGAAGGGGTTTAAGGCCCCTTCGCCGAAGAAGGAAAAAAGACTTTCTCACTTCGTTTTCACAAATTTTATAATAAAAAAATGTCATGGTTGCTGACCTCTGTGTACAGCCATGAGGTCTAGAGTTTTGGTATTGAAAAATATATGTCGGTACTTTGGAAAATGGATGTCAAAGTGCATTTCTCAAAACTATAGCAGAGCTTAATTTGTTAAATTTCATTCTACTTGGAAAAGCTAGAAAACTGGTTCAATTAATACTCGAGGTAAAGTGAAAAATATGACGAAACGTGGTTTGTGTATTAATGGTTCTGTTATTGGCTACATAACCCTATTGGACCTTATTTTCTACCTGCCAAGAGGGCCGGTATTCAGATATCTTTTCAAGGACCTGATGCAGTTGTACGTTTTTTCTAGGGCTAACAAATATTGACAGATAAAAAAAACATGTGACCGTTTAATACTGATGTAAAACTACTAATAAAGACAGTACAATCGGGTACAAAACCGTATCAAAAAAACATGCCATGTTCCTTCTTACTTCCGGTCTGAGTGTTCACGAGTATTTTCTTAATGTATAGTTTGTACAAATATCCATAATAGTTTTTTTAATCATTTTTATTCTAAAAATACTTATAAAATCCCCATTTATTTTGGACAACAAAGTTTCTATTTTATCATAAAATTATTACAAAAGAGTTTATGTTTTGAAACATCAACTCTTTTATAATAATTTTATGATAAAACAGAAATTTCATCTAGCAACTTTCAGGGAGGTCATCGTAAATACGTTATAAGACTTTATTTTGAAAACACATAAAATGATTGCTGACCAAATGTAGAATGCAGCCGATATGTAGGCAGCTATCCACAAAAATCTTATAGAAATACATTTCACCACAAAAAGAGTATTTTAATTACAATCTTATGCAGTTTCGTACATGTATTAATTAAAAAAAGAATACTAATAAAATATTAGTAAACAAATAACCAATAAAATTATTTTATAATAATTTTATGATAAAACAGAAATTTCATCTAGCAACTTTCAGGGAGGTCATCGTAAATACGTTATAAGACTTTATTTTGAAAACACATACAATGATTGCTGACCAAATGTAGAATGCAGCCGATATGTAGGCAGCTATCCACAAAAATCTTATAGAAATACATTTCACCACAAAAAGAGTATTTTAATTACAATCTTATGCAGTTTCGTACATGTATTAATTAAAAAAAGACCGGTGTTTGTTAAACACAATACCCGATACTGCGCTTTGAAGCCTCATAGCAGCTAATACAGAGAAAATTGTATAGTCCAAGGCCCATAACTTCGCCAAAAATTTACATAAACGGGAACAACCACTTTTATATCCAATAACCTTATGCTCAAATAACGCATACGCATTATTCCATCACCGTCCTATCAAGATAATTGAACACTAGGTGCATGATTGACCTGAAGCCTTCACCTATATTTTAAATAAATGAGGTTATTCTCGAAACTTGACGTAGAGACCATGGTTTGAATAAACGGCTTCGTACTTGATAAAAATAACGCTCTGACACTGTTCCATAAAGATTAGTCTTCAATGTGGTCTCTAGTGTGGTGCCAATTGTTTTCTGAACTGATCAGGTGACTCCGATTCGAAGTCGGCGTAGGTATTGTAAAGATTCAACCTCCGCGCAGAGATTTTGACTTGTTCCAAACATAGCTCAATATCAAATCTCTGCCGTCATAACCAACCACGTGATGATAGCCAATCGATGTGGTACGATAATTTTACCGTTGTTATGTAAACTATTTTTATTTAGTTAATTATTATTTTTATGATGAACCTAAACTGATACACTATTTTCGAAATATAACAGAAAATTATGCTACTTAAATAATATAATACTTGAACAACAAAAATAAAATCATGAAGGATTTTATTGTGATGACAATGGTTATCGCCAGTAGACGTGGAGAGGTAACCGATGCGTGGAGTATAGCTTTTGGTAGCGATTAACATATTCTTACCAAGTTTCGTGAAGATTTAGTGTTTTTTTGACTGACAGACCCTGTTTACTCAGACTTATACAATAGTACATCATCTTCATACTCAAAAATACAAATAATATTCTGTCACGTGAATGCGAATAATAACATAACATTACATAACATCCAAAGTCAATATAAATACAAATAAACATAATATGTAATAAGAACACGTAAGTTCTATCGAGGGTGTGGTAAAATATATTAAACAGTATTATTGAGGATAGTATTTCTTATAACTAGAGCGTCTTTCATATATATGCATACATTTGAAATTGCTAATCTATCACAAGAAACAAATAATTTGTGGAATGTATACACAGACAGACAGTCAGACAGGTGGTTTCAAGAGTCGTAACAAGTTTTTTTTGTAATATTTGTACGATGTGTTACCTTGTTTTGGGACGCACATAACACTGATTCGAATTCATCCAAAGTATTGTCAAGACGAACATTCTGACACAATTTGGGACGCACATAACACTGATTCGAATTCATCCAAAGTATTGTCAAGACGAACATTCTGACACATTTGGGACGCACATAACACTGATTCGAATTCATCCAAAGTATTGTCAAGACGAACATTCTGACACAATTTGGGACGCACATAACACTGATTCGAATTCATCCAAAGTATTGTCAAGACGAACATTCTGACACAATTTGGGACGCACATAACACTGATTCGAATTCATCCAAAGTATTGTCAAGACGAACATTCTGACACAATTTGGGACGCACATAACACTGATTCGAATTCATCCAAAGTATTGTCAAGACGAACATTCTGACACAATTTATCAAGATTGAGTTATACATACTGTATGGTTTCTAGCGTCGTTACAAGGTGTTCTAAGATTCTTCCTCATTACCTACGTTTTACACATGACCCTGATTCGAATTCAGCCTAAGTTTTGTCAAGATAAACATTCTATCGAGGTTCTATTGATATTTAATATTTTATCTGGTGGCCTTTTTTCTTACGAGATGCGGATTATGGGAAGATATTTTCATTACAAACATTCTTATCATGTTTTACCAAGATTAAGTCTCATTCGGCCACTATAGTGATAAGAAATGTGTCTACAGGATTAAATCTGGTGACTTAGTTGTTGAAAATAATGGACGCAGATTTAAACTAGATATTGTCAAGATAATCATTCATCAGGATTTAGCAAATATGTGTCGTGTTCTGAGAAAATTGTGCTTAATGCATGTGCGTAAAGAATCGTCCCAGATTAGCCTGTGCAGTCCGCAAACGCTTATCAGGGAAGACACTTTCCGCTTTCATGACATTTTTCGTTTAAATCTAGTCTCTTCGTAGCACAAATTTAATTTAGGCGGAAAGTGTCGTCCCTGATTAGCCTTTGCGGACTGCACAGGCTAATCTGGGACGATACTTTACGCAAAGGCATTATGTCCAGTTTTCTCAGAATACTGCTCTTATTGTGGGCTCTAGTGATTACAAGTTTTTCACAAGATTTCACCGCGTGAACTAGTTTTGAAACACACATGAACCAGATTCAAAATATATATTGTTAAAATTTTTAAATACAGGGTAAAGAGTAAAAAAATGTGACAATAGGGTTTTTTATTCTCCGAGATAATTCACACATGCCCCATATTGTATGCTCTAACGTTACAACACTGTTCGTATTTACGCGTATAAAATGTGACATCAAGGCCTTCTGTTGGTAATTTAGTATATTTAAGAATATCCAAATAGTATAAAAGATGCACACTGCTTTACTGCGTCTAGATTTGCTTAAATGTCATAAGATTTCGTGTAAGAAACAAAAACGCCATCAGTGAGATATTTATTTTAAATAAATATATACTTTAATTTAAACGCGTAATTAACAGAGGTAATATTAGGTAGAAATGTTAATTTAACTTGCGTTGTGTTGTGTTCAATGTTTTGTCTTCATCATATAACCTGTTTGTGAAAGTTATATGATATAATATACTTGGCATTGAGGTGTCTTTCCCTCGCTGATTATGAATGATCAATATCAACTCGAAAGCTTTTTTACATATGCGCTGTTATATTCACGATGTAGGTTATTATCATTAACGTTAATAAAACAGGATAACAAATACAGTTCATAGCAAGTAAGATTTATTCACCAAGAATATGTCATTACTTACGTCATATTTGTCTACATTTACAAACATCAAAAGCAAAGCATGATTGCTTAAGAAGATTTTTGAAGTCGTTTGCGGTAATATTCACACCAAACACATCAATCATAAAGTTGATAAGGGAAATGACTTAAAAATTAAACGATCAAAAGACTTTCATTGTAATTTTTTTTATCAAAAATCTGTTTGTAAAATACCAAGAAAATCAAATTATCCGACGAACACTCATCAGACAATAATAATATAATTATCTAGCTTCGTATCCAAGGGGTTTGAAAAAAAGTAATTGCTTGCGATCGCTTTAATATTTGAAGATCAAACAAATTTATGTCTCCAAATGTATATGTACCTACGAAATTTCAACATATCTTTATATCAAAGACCAAAGAAATCAAATTATCAGACGAAAACCCATAAGAAAATATTAAATGCGAGTCGTTCCGGGTTGCCTGCTATTAATCTCGTAATGCGTCCTTTAACCCATTTATGCCTAGTGGACTCTCCCATCCTTCTAAATTGGATCAATTTATTTCCAAAATAAGGGACGACTAGTATATTTATTTCTATATTTAGAATATTTCTAACAGAACTTCCTTTAAACAAACAGCGCAGACCCTGATGAGACGCCGCATCATGCGGCGTCTCATCTGGGTCTACGCTGTTTGCCAAAGCCTTTTTTCTAGACGCTAGGCATAAATGGGTTACGGTAACGCACCCGTAATGATTTCCCGCGATTTCTTTGAAGATTGAAGAGCTTTTTACCTATTTAGTTATGAAATCTAATTTAAGCAAATACTAATGTGAAGTTTCGTGGCCGAGTGGTTAAGGCGATAGAATAGATATGTTTTGGGATCTTCCCGCGCAGGTTTGAATCCTGCCGACAACGCATACTTTTTGCGACGATTTTTATTTCTTTTCTAACGTAATTTGATTTAATATAGCTTATTAGCTTTGTTTATTGTTAAATATATTGCAATTTTTATGCACATACTTCAATTTTTAAAATTAAAACAACGTTATGGCTAAATTGGGTGATTTACTGCTGAAAAAACGAATCATGCATGGTGCATTTTTATTTTTATTTCAAAAAGTAAACAGTAAATCTGTCTAATTCTTGGTATTTTTGCTGTATATAGTGTATCTATAAAAACTAAGTTCAAAATATTATTAAAGAGTAGCGCCCCTAGTAAACACCCTCATTGTCAGCCCTCAGCAGGATGTGCACAGCAGGTAAGCAGTGTCTTACGTCAGCTGCCAGACGATAGCCACCCACGCTCTGTACCTGGAAGTGCCAAACCGGTGAACATCGCTCGATGTACGCTACCGGACGACGCCTCTCATCACCCCAGACCAGGAAGCGACCAACGGGTAAACAGCGTCCATTGCATGTTTCAGTCTGGTAACAGCACTGCAGGCCCAAGTCTGGATAAGGGGGGTAATCATGGCATGCCAGAAGTGGTTACAGCTGATGCAACCAGAAATTTTCGGCGAACAGCCTCAAACATCCTAAATTTTTAGCAAACAAGGACCACATGTTACTGCGAGTGGGTTCGTTTAACTGTAAAGATATGAAGGCATCCACACAAGCTATTTTAGAAATGTCGAAACAATGTCACATAATATTACTACAAGAACACTGGCTCTTCCAAATTCTAATTTCGCTCCTCGGTGAAATATCCGATAAACTAGACTACACAGGTAAAGGGTCATACTTTAATGATTCTTTATTGCCTATCCAATTACCCCGTGGATATGGTGGAGTGGCCAAACTGTGGGACAAATCTATTAGTAGTTTCGTCAAACCCCTCCATGAAGGTTCGGAAAGAATCCAATGTGTCGAAATCTGCGACAGAAATGCATGCAAGATGAAAACTCTCATTGTGTGTGTATACATGCCATGTCGGGGGTACAGTTCAAGTGCTGATGACTTTTGTAGTGTCATTGATGAACTTGCTGAGATTATCTCTAAGTTTAGAAACTCTCACAACATCCTTATAGGCGGCGACCTAAATATAGACCTTAGAACCAGTTATTTTTCACTGTTTGAAACAGTGGAATACCAGTATTATTTCACTGATATTTCTCTATAAATCACCGGAAAGCATAAAATAAAACTTGATATTCATCGGACTTAACAGTCTTGACAAAGAAGCGTAGTCAAATAATAGTGGACAGTGGAGAAACACATGCCGATTTCTAGTGAAAAACACGAATAATTATTAGATTAATATGTAATGGGATCTGTGAAAAGCCAGATCCATACGCATATGCTTACTTGTTATGTTGTTTAAATGCACTGACTATTGGAATAATGATGCCAGGACAAGTATTTACAAAAAAGGTAAAACATTTGATAAAACCCCAGTTCATATCAATACTTCTGGTTATTTGTTCGCTTTTGTCGTATTTACCCTTATCTGCTAAAATGAAAGGTATAACCCAGACATTACGTAGAGTATGTATACGTGATCGGCTTGTTCATCAGATATTTGTTCGTAAGTTATATTTATAATAATCAGTGCACATTTTTTAATGGAATCAAACACGTGAACCGCGTGAGTGGTCGGCATGTTTTTCTTTATTAAAATTTATATTATGCAAGAAAGTACACAATATAATAAAATCACCTATTTAAATGATACAAACACAATAACGTATACACGTACCCACACGAAAGTAGATAAAAGAAAAGAATCACATGCGTATATAGATCTCAACACAATGAAATATACATAAAATACATAAATAAATATCAATATTACCGATATCAGTTTATTTGTAATATTTAGTTGCCTTTTCTTACTATACTTATCATTTGAATGTTCGATAACATATATATACACTAGCGGTCTTATAAAAAATCCTACATGATTATTTACATACTAAGTAATCGTGTAACATTAATCACATTTATTTATAACAATTGCCATTAAATTCCAACGAAGCTAATGCCAAATTTTAATTTAAAATGATGCCATGAAGAAAAATAATACAAGTGATAAATATATACGTATCATTTTAGATATAGAAAAATATATAATAGTCCCGCCTAAAATAATACGCTCAGGCGCGGAAGTCAAGAGAGGATCGTAAACAATGTCCCAAGGCATACGGATGTGACGTGAAGCTGACTCGGGTTTCCGGCTATTTGCGACGTTCATGGGTGTGTTTCTTGCTGACATATAAGGCTTTGATCAACATACCTACTTCACAGAATGTTCTAGACCTTCGACCAATATTCAGGTGTCTTGAATTTAGAAATGTGGTTTGCATGGGACTGATTACTTTTACTTGTATTAAATAGATCATTGAAACGGCTTCAGCATCTTCTTTGTTTTGTATATTTCCTTGTGAAGTCTCAGAAAGAAATTTTAATTTGTTTTGTTATCTTCAATTATCATTTAATATAAAGTAATAAAGTAATAATTTGATTCCCCATTGAGTACGTTATGTTTATTATAAACATAAAATGTATAATAAAAAACAAATAAATTGATACATCAAAAAAATGTGTTCATATAAGTATTGTTAATGATATTACACTCATTTCCCAAATGATTAACGGCGTATGTAGTCCTTTTATCATTTAATAATCATTAATTTATCTTATTCAATTTAATCATGGATCAGTAAGCTATAAATATTTCGACATTTCAGGAGCGATAACGTTTGTTCGGGTGTAGGTTCATTCATTTGGTTCAAGCATTTTGATGAAATGAATATGTCAGGAAATGCCACGGAAGCTATCAACTACCACAACCAGATATTAAAAATGATCGAAGTGTATAACTTCCTCAGCATGCCGGTAGTAGCGTCGTCGATTTTCGGCAATGTGATTATAATAGTAGTGTTTGCAAGGGAGAAAGTAACCACGACCGGTATTTTGTTCGGAATACTTGCAGTAGCAGATATGTTAGCGACATTTATTGGTCCGCTGTTAAAAATCATTGCTGGATTTAGTATCACAGCGAGAGCATATTTAGGTGGTTCATTTGTTGTCAGCACATACCTTGAGTTCATAGGTGAGACGATTACGGCACTGTCAACGTGGACACTGGTAACCATAACTACAGAGAGATTTTTAAGTATCGCGATGCCGTTTAATGTTAAACAGTTGGTGACGGTACCCAGGGTGATTCTTGCGGAGACTGCGACATGTATCTCTGTTGTCGTGATACAATACATGCGACATTTCCTAGCAGTCGAATTCGTGAAACGTCAAGGTATGTGGGGTCCGGCTCACAGAAGTGATACATGGTTGAAATTCGATTTCATTTCTGACTGGGTATGTTTTACAGTCATACCATATATTTTCATAATTACAGCGAGTTTGACCATATGAATTAAGCTTCGCAAATCCTTTGGACAGAGTCAAAATCACTCCTCCAGGGTGCGTTCAGTGACGACAAATCTACTTATGGCCAATTTTACATTTTTTGTTACAAACACTCCTGTGAAGGTATTCAATCTGGTGTTTTCTAACAATACGTTTGGGTTGAATTTGTATCAACGGATAATCATCTTCTACGAAGCAATCTACTTTACGTCACTTGGTCACGCTCTTAACTTTTACGTGTATGTTTTAAGCGGTCAGAAATTTCGAGAGGACGTGAACAGATTATTTTCGAGCTTGACCAATCGTAAACTATGAAAAACAACATATACATGTAATTATAGTTGCTTACGTTGAATGCGTTTCATGTTTTGTAAAAGGCGGAACGATATGTGTATAACATGTAGGGATGGTATTCAGACCTTATGGTTCATTTAAAGACGCAAAGATCATCAAAATATATTTGAACAAATTTGCAGTCATTCAAGTAAGTCATAAACTATATCTTTCTTTATAAATGTTTAAGTCCAATGCTTAAATAAGGAAGCGACGTGATGGTCTTGTCCAAGGTTTACCAATTAAAAGAGTTCATTTGCTATATTATGAGCAAATACTTGGTGTCAGAAGATGCACTCGAAACGATTTTGTATATGGTAAAGACTATTAACTATAAATGCAGGATATATATTACCATAATTAAATACTGGTTACAACTTTTAGGAATATCAGATAATAAATTTAGCAAACACGTTTAGTAGAGTAAATTAAATAATAGTTATGAGTAACCGCAAAATTAGTGCACATTATTAACAGATCTATTAAGTTATGTGAGATTTTGTTAGATTTGGCTTTTCCAATATGTATGTAAAAAAATATGTTCATATCAGCCGTTAGGCAAAGATTGCGCGACACGTTCATTTAGTATTGGAATAAGAGGCATCAAATGTCCACAAAGGCACATTTTCATAAACATATCGCTGTTTTTAAATTTCAACCGTACCAACTCAACTCAATTTAATATTAAGTAAATAACGGTCGTTCGCTCAAAATACACAGAATTTGACACAAAAGATAACACATTTACCTGAACATATGTAATAAAAAAGTTTCGATTAAGTTTATCAAAACAATGCATTTTAGCACATAGATTAAATAACAAGACAAGTAAATGGGCTAGGGCTACCACAATTCCATTTCATCATAGAAAGTGTATTATTTTTGTATCAACTCAGATGAGTTGTATTTTATTTTTTGAAAATAAATTATATTCGGAACTGAGATCAAAATATATTCCATTGTATTTTAGACAATGGCCAAGTATGGACAAAATGTTCGAGCTAATGACATTGCATAATGGGCAATTCAAAAAAAAGGCTGTTACATTTATCACTATTTACTAAGTTAGATCGCATGAAAACTGTGTATCATCCTTGTGCTGTATTCTGATGTGTTGTGTACCGCATATACATGGTTGTAACTTTCATTGTATTTGTTTGTTACCGCACATTTATTGTTGTTACTTACACAAATAGAGGGACACTTCGCGGTCTTTGGTGAGTGTTTGCCATCTTTATTTATTTTTTTATAACTTTTTTCTTTAAAAGACTGTCTATTGTATCGAATATGTAGCCTAGAATAAGTCGTTCCCCTCAGTATATTAACAGATCTTTGCTATAAATAACAGTATGATGCAGATACTGTCAAGATGTAAGGTTTCAACAAATGTTTGAAGTTTTAATAATTATAATTTTAAAGAATTATTCAATGATGGAATTTACCAGCATATACTATATCAAATATACCCATTGATATCCTAAACTCGTTAAAATAATAAAATTAAAATACTCCAATTTCAAGTGTTTGTCCACAGTAAAATCCGAGGATTTTTTTTTTGCATTTCGTTTGTTATATATTCATATTTGTTATCATAAACTGTCGTTAAAATTTTAAAACTTCAACACTTTACTTTTCATCCTTTTACATGTTTCTTGTTTGTAAACGCTAATGTGAAACGCTGTCCACTTGGACCATGTGGTAATTCTTTTAAATCGACAATTAACCGATTCAAAGATTCTTAAACTGTTTAAGATTGTTCAAAAGATTGTATTTTTGTGTAGTAAATACATGTCATGGTTAAACGAAATTTCAGAAACTCCTAAATCTTCGTTGCCCCATTATTCGATATTAACTATGTACTATATTTTGCTTTTGCACTAATAATCTGAATGTTGTTTGTGTATGGTTATTTCGTGAACATATTTGCTGAATACATTACTTTTTGTAATTGCTGTACCGCTATTGTCGTTGCTGTACCGCTATTGTCGTTGCTGTACCGCTATTGTCGTTGCTGTACCGCTATTGTCGTTGCTGTACCGCTATTGTCGTTGTTTTCTGTACCGCTATTGTCGTTGCTGTACCGCTATTGTCGTTGTTTTCTGTACCGCTATTGTCGTTGCTGTACCGCTATTGTCGTTGCTGTACCGCTATTGTCGTTGTTTTCTGTACCGCTATTGTCGTTGCTGTACCGCTATTGTCGTTGCTGTACCGCTATTGTCGTTGTTTTCTGTACCGCTATTGTCGTTGCTGTACCGCTATTGTCGTTGCTGTACCGCTATTGTCGTTGTTTTCTGTACCGCTATTGTCGTTGCTGTACCGCTATTGTCGTTGTTTTCAATTGTTTAATTATTAACGATTGTTCCAAAGATTGTAGTTTTGTGTCGTAAAAACTTAAGTGATAAAAATGAGTTTTCAAAAACTAGAAAATCGGAAAAGTCCTATTATTCGAAATTAACTATGTTCTTCGTACTATTGTTTGCTGTCGCATAATATATGTGGTTTGTGTATTGTTAATGAGTGTTCACATTTCAAAGAAAGCCTCAACTTTTTGTATTTTTGTGTACCACTTGTTTCTTACATTACTTGATGTTATAAGATTTTAGATTGTTAAAAAATGTAGTTTTGTGTAGTAAATACATTTAAAATTAGTTTTCAAAAACTAGAAACTCGGAAATTCCTATTCTTCGATAACTATGTACTATAGCTTGCTTTTGCATTATATGTGTTGTTTGCGTATTATTAATGAATAATTGTTATATCGCTAGTATACTATTGTTGCTTACATAACTTGTTGTTATGATTATTTAAATTTGTTCCAAAATTCGTAGTGTTGTATAAACGAGTTTTCAAAAGCTCGAAAATCGGGAGGTACCATAATTCAATATTTCCTTTGTACGATATTTTGCTTTTTTCTTCAATATGTTATTTGTGCATTGTAAAAAAAGAGAACAAATCTAAAAGAAAACAAACTTTACGTCATTGTAGTAACGCTAGTTAATGTGTTTTGCTTACGAATAAACTTTTATAAGCTACAGTCTGTATCTTGTTACTCTCAGAAACAAAGTGTTATTACAGCGCTCGTTTTCATCAACATACTTTTAGACTTAAATATTTACATGCTTTTAATTTAAATATTTAAGAATTAATTTAATTTTGCGTAAACATGGCATGAACCACCTCTATCTACATAGAGAGTAAGTTGGTTCCTTTTCTTATTTCCTTATTCCTTTTTCAAATAAGGAATACGGAACAGTTCCTTATTCCTAATTCAATCTTAACATATTTGATATAGGGTTTTAAAGAAAATAATGATTACAATTCTAAAGTAAATCAAACAAATATAACTCGAATACATTTACTTTATGTTACATATTCATGTTTCTTCTTCGCGCTTGCATATGATTAAACCGAACTGGCATTTTTTAATTCGAATACTAACTTCACATCAACAACACCGAAAGCATATAACATTATTTTACATTGATGTGATATAAAAGTGCAATCTTGTACATTTCAAAGTTTTTGTTTTTATTTATAATCCAGTTTCTTTTTCGCGGCTGAATAAGGAAAAAAGGAACCATTTCTGTGTTCCTTATTCAAGCCGAATAAGGGACTGGCATTTTCTTAATTTAACATTAATGGCGTTGATCAAAAGTGAAATGACATTATATATATATATATATATATATATATATATATATATATATATATATATATATATATATATATATATATATATATATATATATATATATATATATATAGGTTGTATATTTAAAATTCTTATTTAAAAACATTTCTACTTAGTGTTGTTAAGTTATGAAAATCCAGTTCCTTATTCAGTTTAAATAAGGAATAATGAATTAAGGAATATCGAATAAGGAACTGGGATGTTATTTCTATAAATTATAAACCAAAATGAACCAACGAGAGCTATAAATTAACGAAAATTATTGTCATCGTAGGTCGGGTATTACAAATATTAATTTCAGTACATTTCTACTTTGTTTAATTTAATGATAGCATAGGTCCTTATTCGGTTTGAAATAGTAATAAGGAATAAGGAACTAGTTCTTAATTATTTATTCAAATCGAATAAGGAACTTGAATTGTCTTACTTAACATTAATATGCATAAAGACACGCATAAATCATAGAAAATCACTGTAAATGTAGGTTTGGAATGAAAAAATATTTATTGCAGTACATTTCTTCTTAGTTCTCTTTTGCTATGATAACCCAGTGCCTTTTTTGGCGGCTGAACACAGAAAAAGTAACCAGTTGCAGTATCTAAAAATATGACTGATAATCACCGAGAACAGCGCCATTTTGTAGGTTCCCACGACCTTAAATCATGCCCCAATGTTGATGTTCACCGGCCGTAACGTTGGCATGTTAGAGCGAGCAAACGCGCTTTCGGAGATGTATGTAGAAAATCTATTGAAATAAATCACCCAATTATAGCATTGTTAGTTTTGGTTTTAAATTTAAAAAAAGGACATCACGAAGTACAGAGTCATGTCGATTAAACTTTCCAGTCTTCTAGAGTCACATTTGCCGGCTCTTCCGGAGCAGTCTCGCCTTTATGGTGACGTCAGTGACGTCGCATTGATGACAACGCTGTCCGAAATATAGGCATTTCATACGAATGCAGAGCGCAACTGTTACGCTAAGAACGGCAAAGGAATGTTCACCATCAAGACCATTGCCGTATCGTAGATCCCACGTTCAATAATCGTGTGCCGAGGTTGGTCTGCATGAGCGTATTCGCAATAAAACAATTAAGGAAACACGCTTGTACAGCTAGTTCGCGCGCAGGTTTTTCAATTATAAAATAAAATATTGAGGCATCTCAATGAAACTTCCCAGTCTATTAGAGGTACCTTTACCGCTGCCTCAAGCGTAGTCCTGCTTTTATGGTGACGTGTTGAAATCTTTTTGCATCCGTAATCATATCCCTTCTGTTTACATATGAGAACGGAATGAGATATATAAAAGATGTTTGGTATTCAGCTATCATAGTCTTGGTCAAAGGTAATGGTCATATTTAAAGGACTTCAAGAACTTTATCAGAGATATAAATAACAAATCTTAAGTTAAATAAGGTAGAAATGTATTGCACTGAATATTTTATATATCTTACTTTTTAATGCAAGAATGTTCATTTATATGTGGTACAGTTTGGATCAACTTCATTGATGTTTAAGTAAGAAAATGTCAGTCCTTATTCGGCTTGAATAAGGAATAAGGAACTGGTTCTTTTTTCCTTATGCAGCCGCCGCGAAAAAGGAATTGGATTATGAATAAAAACGACCATGTTGAAATGCACTAAATTGAATTTGTATATCATATAAATGTACAACAATTATATAGACATGTACTATTAATTTATACAATCAATATTATAAGTGCAATTTTTAAAATAAGATTCAAATGCTTATTTCTGAAGTGACATTTTTAAAGTGAGAACCGGAAATAATTGTCTTCAAAATGAACTTGTTTTTTGGTGAGATGATGAAAATACAACTGATCATGTGGATCAATACGATTGTGCTTAATTTTAATTATAGCAGGCCTCTATATAACTGGAGCAAAGGGATCCTGAAGCGACAAATACACCTTTGTTCTTCATAAAATCCTATGCAAAGTGGCAATATACTTGTTGAATAAGATGCCAATACAAACTGTCGGTACTTGCATAAAAACTGCGTATTAGTTAATAAGGTAGACTAACAAGTATATACCGATAAACAATGATGAGAAAAGCGATTGAGAGTTAATAATGCGGTATACATGTGTCTTCATGATTGTCACAGCTTGTTTTGAAAAAAAAACATGAAAAAAAACAGAAACAATACACACCATCATCCCCTACATTACATTTAAACCTTATCTCAGTAAAATCATATTGAGCTGACTACCGGTAAGTATAAAATACTAACAAAAAGTTATTAAAGGGGCTTTTTCACGTTTTGGTATATTGAACAAAACAATTGTTTCAGATTCGCAAATTTTCGTTGTATTTATTATATTTTTTAGGAAACAGTATTACTCAACATTTACCATGCTCTAAAATATCCATTATATTATGCATCTTTTGACGATTTAAAAACCCTTAAAATTATAAAGCGTTGCAACGCGAAACGATTTAATACTTTGGGTAAATCTGTTGTTGTCGTTATATTTTGTGATACTACGAGGATTGCTTATATAAAGTATAAAATACATCACTCATTGTATAAGCACGAATGGCCAAGTGGTCCAACCGATAGACTTTTACCACAGGGGTCAGTGGTTCGAGCCTAGTCGAGGGTTACCTTTTTTCTTTCTTTATTTTTTTTTACTGGGGCCTTTTCGATCTAATGTTTACATTTATTAATGTAAAGCAGTTAATGACAAACGTCAATGCATGACAAAACCTGTGAAAATGCCCCTTAAATACCGAAAATATCTTTTGTTGTAATTTAAGTGTCGCATATTAATGCTTTAAATTTAGATATTAAATTTAGATATGACATGAATGTAAGCGTCATTTGTGGAAAGAAACGAATACAAGGTAACATTCATTAACTCCAATTCCCTCATCCTGAAATATATAATTATGGCATATATATCCAAGTTCATATGCAGAATGTGTTTTTTTTTAAATTACAACGACGGGAATGCACAACTTTGACACCACTATCGTGTGATTTAATCGGCCGCCTGTTCCATTATTGTTATTGTATTTATTTACTGGCATTGAGTCAAAAAGTTTCAATATAATTTCGGACCTGCATCGCTGCTGAAATTTATCTTTGAGTTGCAGTTTTAGCAGAGTGATGTTTCATGACATGCTATCTAGTATATAAGTAAATGCCGTTGGGTGACTCGAAAAGTGGAAAATGTATGGTCATATAGACTGTACACATCAGACATATCGAATTGTTTTCACATTTATCTTTCACATTTATACAAAATCACAATCATATCACAAAAGGATAAGATAATGTTTCGGTAATTCGTTTTAAATTTACGCCTGTACATACATTTTTATTTATTGCCTGCTTACTATAACGTATTCCACAGCGAAATCTGCATTTCTGACTCACTGGTGGTGTGGTGGTCGAGTGGTAACACTCTGGTCTACCATTCCAGAGGTTTCCGGTTCAATTCCCGGCCGGGGCACTGGAATTTTCAGAAATGCTTCAAGTGTTTCCCACCCAACTAGAGATTTACTGGTAATACCTAGGTAATTCTCGCGTGTATCGTTGCTATACACTGAGCACGTAAAAAAGAAAGGGATCTATTCGCAAAGAGCTAGGGAATCGCACCCGGATTCCTTGTTAACCAATACTGTCTCTCCTGCTTGCTGTCTCTTCAACAAAACCAAAGAACCCCATTGGAAATAAGTGCGTGCACTTTCATGGGTTATCTACGGTGGCATAAAGGGGACATTGGCAATATTTTATTTAACAGTCTCTATGACGTGCGCACGTCATAGCTATGACGTGCGCACGTCATAGAGTTGCATAAAGGGGGCCTAGGCAATATTTTATTTGACAGTCTCTAGCTATGACGTGCACACGTCGTAGCTATGACGTGCGCACGCGATAGCTATGACGTGCGCACGCGATAGCTATGCTACGTCATAGCCTTTACGTGCGCACGTCATAGCTATGACGTGCGCACGTCATAACTTTAACGTGCGCACGTCATAGAAATAGTTAAGCACGTCATAACATGACGTGCGTTAACTATTTCTTTGACGTGCGCACGTGCATAACTATGACGTGCGCACGACATAGTTATGACGTGCGCACTCACTATTTCTATGACGTGCGCACGTCATAGCTATGACGTGCGCACGTCATGGAAATAGTTAAATAAAATATTTCCTAAGTCCCCTTTATGCCGCCGTGGTTATCCTTGACTGCAAGGTCAAAATAAATACATACATACATGCATACACACTAAATAGAGTGTGCTACATGTATATCTGGTAAAAAGTGTCGAGTAATCTGGAATAGAAGTGCCATTGTCATTTAGATGATCGGTAAAAGAAGTGTCCGTGAAAATTTGGCATCCGAATCTTTAAAGGGGCCTTTTCACAGATTTTGGCATTTTTTTAACTTATTCATTAAATGTTTTATATTGATAAATGTAAACATTGGATCGTAAAAGCTCCAGTAAAAAATCAAGAAAAAATTTAAAAAAAGGAAAAGAACATTGCCCGGAGCAGGTTTCGAACCAGTGACCCCATGAGTGCTGCCAGAGTCCTGAAGTAAAAACGCTTTAGCCTACTGAGCTATTCCGCCGAGTACACATTTTGACGTATTTTATACCTTATATAAGCAATCTTCGTTGTTTCACAAAATTTAACGACAAAAACAGAACTCTCCAAATTATTCAATCGTTTCGCGTTGCAACGCTTTATAATGTTTAGGTTTTAAAATCGTCAAAAGATGCATATAATCGCTATATTAGAGCCTGGTTAATGTTCAGTATTACTGTTTCCTCACAAATATCATAACTAAAACGAAAACTTACGAATCTGAAACAACTTTTTTCAATTTTGTCAATTTACCAAAGCGTGAAAAGATCCCTTTAAACATTTGAATTTCATCGAATACGTAAGTAAACTAAAATGTAACATATTGTAACATTAATGGCCATATTGAGCTTTTATTTGGAATAGTTGGCACGTTCTTGATTTATTTCCAAGTATTTTTATTTTGTTGAAATACGTACTGATAATTGAAATCATGATGATTATCGATGGAATTTTAAAAAAAGGGTATATAATCCATCGTTTTTCCACGAGTTTCTTTCTTCGCAATTTGAAGTACAATAAAATTAATAGACCAAACCATGTTTCGTGTCTGAAATCAAATGAACAGAACAAAGATGAAAAAAAAACTGAAGAACTCGCCGCTCGCGCGAAGCTTTTGTTGTTTTCTGTTATCGAAGTGCCATCTGTTATCTATGGTGTACGAACTGGTCCAAAACTATATCGGACAGTTACATACTTTTTAACTGCTTGTGCGTATGTAAACCGTTCCGGGCGATTTATTTTGTGGATACCAAACCGTCCGATACAGTTTAAGAAACCGTCAAAGTATCCGCATACCCAGCGTGACGCTTGATTCTCTTAAATACATTGAATCAAATATGTTAAGCTTGGGTAAGGAATGAGGAACTGTTCCTTTTGCCTTATTCGAAAATGGAATAAGGAACAAGGAAAAAGGAACCAACTTACTCTCCACCCATCTAGGGAATTGTGTATGTGCATGTTCGCAAAGTTTTAAAGTAAAAATAACTTACCATTCATGCATTAACAACTCAATTTTTAAGACTTGAACGGGCATTGAGTATACAGGTTTTTTATACGGCTGTTCAAAACGGGACGTATTATAAGATCACCCTTGGCGGGCGGGCGGGCGGCGTCCGCTCTCTAATTCAAATAGTTTTCATCCGATCTTCGCCAAACTTGGTAAGAAGTTGTATCTAGACAATATCTAGGTCTAGTTCGAATATGGGTCATGCCGTATCAACTAGGTCACGGGATCACTTAGTGCATTTCAAGGATTCAGCATGGTGTCCGCTCTCTTATTGAATTAGTTTTCATCCGATCTTCCTCATATTTGGTCAGAAGATGTGTCTAAATTATATCTAGGTTATATCTAGGTAAAGTTCAAATATGGGTCATGCCGGGTCAAAAACTAGGTCAAGAATTCACTTAGTGCTTTTAGCATGGTGTCCATTCTATAATTGAAGTAGTTTTTATCCGATCTTCACCAAATTTGTTCAGAAGTTGTCTAGATGACATCTAGGTCAAAATAAAATATGAGTCATGCCGGGTCAAAAAAATAGGTCACAGGGTCACTAAGTGCGTTTAAAACAATCACCATGTGTCGTTTACCCTAGTCCATTAGTTGTGATATCATGCCACATGGTAAAGTTATCAAGTTGTCCAAAACCTTAAAACTTGTGACATTTTGGCACTCTTGTTAAACATATTTTTATTTTTGCAGATAACTGTCAATATTCTTTACGAATACAGATTATGCTGTTTTTTTCAATTGCCATGTGTTATTTATAGTTTTGTCTGGGTAAAATCATAGTACTAATAGTGTTTATAAATAAGAATAAGATAGTGAATGAATTAGTGTTTACCGAATAATGCCTTTACTTGTATAATTGCCTACATATACATCAACATGTTTTTTGTCATTACAAAATTTTGTCCGCAACCGATCATTTAATAAAGCTGTATAATTACCTTGTTGTTACATAATTAAAGGGCAAGGTTTCTCGGAAGAATAACATAACTATAGGAAAATATTTTCAAGGATATTCTTAAAGCTGAAAACAGCCTGTGGTCATTAACAATACATATAGATGAACAATACATATACACAGATATAAACTTATTAATGTGCTTAATTTAAATAAAGTATATATGTATTACCAAGGCAAAGTAAGAAAGTATGAATAACTACATTTAAAAATGAACAGTCATTTTTATATTAAGAAGCAACAGTTCTTTTTCAAAACGGAGAAGTAAGGGTAGAAACATTTTTTCTTCACTTCTAGCAATTGCTCGTTTAATGAATTAAGAAACTAGGCATATTTCCAGTTCAATGTGAGGTCACTTACATGTATTTATAATAATATTGACCTTGAAATGCATTGGGGTGTATGGGGTGTTCAGGGAAGCGATAGTACTCTGTTGCTTGCTAGCAGTTCTATTTGGAGGACGAGCTCAACTGGTTCTTACCTGACACTTCTGGTTTCGGGAGGTTAGTGCGTAACAGTGACCTTGACTTTTGAACTAGGGGTCATCTACTTTCCAAGGCAAATGCACATTTTAAATATAAAGCCAATCGATGTATCAGTTGACGAGTTATTGATGGGAAACAATTTCACACTTAGTGTATAAGTGACCTTGACCTTTGACCTAATGATCCCAATTTCAATAAGGGTTATCTACTTCCCATGGCCAATGCACATGATAAGTATCAAGCCAATCAGTGAATCACTTAACGATTTATTGATCAGAAACGATTGTACTCTTAATGTAAAACAGTGACCTTAACCTTTGACCTAGTGACCCCAATTTCAACCGGGGTCATTTACTGTCCAAGGCTAATACTCATGTGAAGTATTAAGCCAATCGGTCAATTTGTTGACAAGATATTGATCAGAAATGATTTTCACACTTAGTGTGATAGTGACCTTGACCTTTGACCTAGTAACCCCAATTTCAATACGGGTCATCTACTGCTTAAGGCCAATGCACATGCGAAGTATCAAGCCAATCGGTCAATTGGTTGACGAGTTATTGATCGGAAACGATTTTTACACTTAGTGTGATAGTGACCTTGACTTTGAGACCCCATTTCAATAGGGTCATCTTCTTCCAAGACCAATTTATATCTGAAGTAAAAAAAAGTTGAAGTATAAAGCCAATCTGTCAATTTGTTGACGAGTTATTGATCAGAAAAGATTTTCACACTTAGTGTGATAGTGATCTTGACCTTTGACCTAGTGACCCCAATTTTAATAGGGGTCATCCACTGTTCAATACCAATGCACATGTGAAGTATCAAGTAAATCGGTCAATTTGTTGACGAGTCATGGATCGGAAACAAACTGGTCTACCGACATTCAGACTGCTCTACTGACAGACAGAACGACCGACATCCAGCAAAACAATATACTTTTTCTTCTTCAAAGAGGGACATACAAATGTCTTTATTAAACCAGCATCAAACCAGTAACTCACAATCTGTAAAGGTTGTATGCTATTTGCTGCTGATAAGTTTTTGGTGTTCGAAAATAAAAACTTTCAAACTTGAATCTAGAAAGACAGGTCCCAAACTTCTAGCAGGTTTGCACATGGCCAACTTCTTCTTTTTTTTCACAAATGGCACTTACTCTGTGGTATTTGATGCTGTTTTAAGTTCAGTTCAATAATAATTGTACGGTCATATCTTTGCAACAGTGAGGAAGATTTGATACATAATAAAGTCTTAATCCTGAATAAATTTCATTTTTACATGTGTATCTCACAGAGAAGGAAATTACTCTGGTTAGTTGGACAAATTATTCTTCAATAAAGCCTTAACTACAATGTTACTAAAAATAAAAATATTGCTGAAGTTTGTTTGAACTCAAACTTGTTCTTATAGTGATTTTCCACACGCTAACCCCCACCCCAGTGCCTGTTGTAATATGTAACAAGTTTATAAAAAATGTTACCAGGGAATTTTTTTTTTTCCAAACATGTGTAAAAGATTATGATACGATGTTATATACCAAAATAATACACTGTTGTTCCAAAGAAAAGGCGCTTTATGTTATTTTGATAAGCAAGTCTTTATCAATCATGTGACTTTAAGGGTGTGGCCATTTTTTAATCCTAGAAAAACCGCAGTACAATATTGTATAACATATATGAAACCCCTAGGATTTTGTGGTTCTTGAGGAACATTTCTATGACCATTATTTACACCGGGAGGTAATAATTTGAGAAAACTGGGTAGAGTACTACTCTACAATGTTGTATACCAACACATTTGGACCTTATGGTTACAAAAAATATTGAAATAAAAGTATAAATTTATTATTGTAACACTACATAATGTCTAAGTTGAAAAGGGGACATAAAAATATGTGCACAAAAATTTCATACCAAATGGAAAAACTCCTGCAGTGTTAATGTTTAAATAAGGAGGGACATGCTTTCAGACAAACTTTGGTCTGCTGAAAGACCCACAGACAGACGCCAATGACAAGTTAGCATACCAACCTTTTCTTTGAAAATAAAATATGTATATAGTGAAAATGGCATTTTTGCCTGTGTGTATAAACAAGGGAAATAACTCGACACACGTATAAAAGATTATTCTAGCATTACATGTAGTAAACTAAGTACCGATTAATTTATTTTCATAATAATTTTGATATATATTGACAACGATATATGTTTAAAACTATTCATAAATTTGAACAATGGGGTAAAATTTGTATCAATTTTAAGATAATATATCATTATAATATGTATCACTTCCAATAGGATTGCAGATTTAGAGATAACGTTTAACTTCAAGTAAGACATCAATATGAAACCAGAAGATTTTTTTTCAGTACATGTGTAATCATCATTTATAGGTTATCCAGATTATTGACAAGCAACATTAATGTCCAGTCTATTGATCCATTAATTAGACGGTATTTTTGTTGCTGGTATTGTTTTACCGTTTAAATACCTTTAATGATGCTTTACCAATAAATTATCTGCATAAATAAAACTGCATACAGTGCAAACAACAATTTTATAATATTCATATTGGCTAACAAAAACGCTTTTCAAGGGCGAAAAAGGTTTGTTTCATATTGCTTAACAGGGTTCCATATATAATATAAATGTCTATTATATAATTATATTCAGATAAAGTTCACACTGTTACTTTTGTGCATGTCAAATATGATTAAAACAAAAGCACGTAATGCACGTTGAACCTTAGAATCGAACAAGTAATGTAACTAGTGGGATAATGCTCAAAGACCATGCAAACCCAGATTTTAAGGTTTTGGCTTTTATTTGCATGTGAAAAGAGAATAAAATCTAGTTCAACTGGTGGGCTCAGGCCCAAAGACAATGCACTTCAAGATTGTATGGTTATAAACAAATAGTGCATGTTTGGTAACAATCGATTACAAAATGTTGCCAACACCATAACAGCCCAAAGTGTGCAAGGCATATGGACACAACACAAGAGAGGGCCCCAATGTAGAGAACTATAGCTCACCGAGCACTTTGTCCATAATGGTACCAACATCCGACAAAAACAAATAAAGGTTTAAACAAACAAGAACATTTCAAAGCAGAACAATATCTATTTTTTATTTTAACTTTATTTACCATTTATGATCCGTTTATACTTTTTTTACTTTTTTTTTTAATTTTTAACTTTTTTGTGTACACGCCACTCTAAATAACATAAGAAATAGGTTTGTTAACAAACTGAATATACAAGAAGGGTTGTCACATTATTTTATGCACTCTCTTTAGCAATTTACAGCATCAGCATTTTTTAAGCAATTCAACACCTTTAGTTCTGATATGATAAAAATATTTATTTTTTAAGAAGCCGTTGTCATGCAAAATGGTATAAAACAAGCAAACCCTGCTCATGCTGGATAGAGGAACTAAAAAAATGACATTTTGTATGCACAAACAAAAAAGTCTTTGTCAGCTACTGAAAGAGATTTTCTTTTTGTTTATTGGATATCAGAACAAAATCTTTTCTGCCCAATTTTAAGTTGTTCGCTTGCAAACAGTATTAAAGTGTTAATCACGTTTTGCAAGCCAGATTTGCTAATGGCCTAAAACCTGATAAATGCCGCATCCGCGCCAGGAAAGAGTTTGCTATTTATGTCAGAGTTTTCATTTGTTACACAATAATCATTCACAAATCGACACATAATGTAAATATCATGGTATTTTTTTAACAGAGCGTATATAAAAAATTAAACATTTGTTGACTTATACCCTTCGCGGAAGAGGATGCTTATGAATTATTAAAATAGTCCACTATTTGCTGCGTCTTATTCACGAGGTATATTGCACAGCTGAGGTCATCCAAAATCTGAGGCCATTAATAGATAAGGGAAAATACAAGTACTGCTGATCAACAAGGGATGAGGAGAATCCAATACACTATCATGCGCCTGTTGTGCAACCTCGTTGAAAGTGATTGCTAATAAAGCGGGGTTAAATCTGATATGTCTGGGAAACGTTCTTTTGTTCTCAATAGGTGGCAGGATTTCTTCGGTATTCTCAATGACATGAAAAATCCCGCTACTGTTATGAACAAAAGGAAATTTCACAGAAATATAAGATTTAACCCCGCTGTACTAGTAAGCACTATCAACGAGGTTGCACAACAGACACGTGATAGTGTATTGGACTCTCCATATCCCTTGTTGATCAGCAGTACTTTTATTTGTACCTTATCTATTAATAGCCTCAGATTACGAATGACCAGTGGTGCGCAAAATACCACGTGATTCAGACGCAGCAAATAGTGGACTTTTCTAATCATTTAAAAACATTCTCTTCTGCGACACATATAATTTAAAAAAATGTTTAATGGTGTTTTCTATATACGCTCCATTCAAAAATATTCCATTTAATATTTATTCACAGTATGCCTCTATTTGTGAATGAATAGGGTGGAAGAAATGAAACCTCTGACATAAATTGCAAACTCTTTCTCTGCGCGGATGCGGCAGTTATCAGGTTTTGGGTCATAAGCAAAGCTGGCTTGCAAAATATGGTATTTACCGTAGTTGTTCGCAAGCAAACAACTAAAAATTACTGTGGTCATTACAAAAAGTCCACAAATATATATGACACCCCTCTAACTTTATATGATCAACTAGAAAATCTAAATCCTTCAATAGTTTCAACAATTTTTTTTTAGATTTTACTATTGTGCTTTTTTCCCAAACATTATTTCTTGCTCTATTTTTGACAAATTTAAATGTGGTGTGCACTTTTAATTAATATATTAAAAGCAAAATCATATGCACAGCTTTAGACCTTGGAACACCTACACATTTTAATTTATTTAGGAAAGTGACATTATCATATTGTTTTCTATAAAAAATAAATAAATTGGGTTCCGCTTGAGTAAGTCTCATCGACCATTTCCTGAATTACAAAAAAATATCCATTATAATTCCTTTGCACAAAATACAATATGTTTCAATAAACAGTCTTTATATTCATGATTCTGTTTACTTCAACACTGACTGTTTACGCAAGGTGACATCTTAACTGAGGTGACCCCAAAGTCAGATAGGACTGTATCGAAAATCAAATTTAATTGAACAAGTGTTTAGACATCATACAGCTCGGACTTGTAAGATTTTAAAATCAAAGTACTGGCAGTACTGGTGTGACGATTCTTTTGAAGAGGATGGATATAAAACATCAATATAAGTTTATCTATATCACCACAATTGTGTATGTTGATACGAATATTTGGGTACGATAAAAAATTTGGGTACGAAAATTTTGGGTACGAAAAAAAATTTGGTACGAAAAAAAAATGCGTACGAAACATTTTTGGTACGAAAAATAGTTTAGGGGTACGGGGAAGTAGTACCCGTAGGTAACTTGACCCATTGAGCGAAACTGGGAGGCGGGTCACATTCTTGTTCATTAAGTATGGCAATACATTCATGATGATTCTCGAAAGTAGGTATGAGCACATAGCCGGACCATGTGAGCTCAATCGTATGAGCACTTGACTATCCGAGTTCGCCCATATGGATAAGTTAACTAATAGCGAAATGACCTTATACATGTATATGCTGAAATCTAACAATCGAACGAAATATCAGACATGGTATGTACACTTAGGTGGTTGTGTAATTTCTGTTAGAATATCGTATTCAATATGTAAATTTTAAATGATTGTGCCCGCACTTGAGTTTGTTGCCTTGTTTGAGACTATACGTGCCTAGGCTGCACCCAGTGTGTGTATTTGTGTTTTTTCAAGGTAATGAGTTACCTCAGCGCTGAGGCTGCATAATGTTGGGACCCGGAGTGTGTCCAGCACTCCTACCTAATAAGATTAGATTGACGACAGTTGGGACGAATTTTGAATGATAGCTGCAATTTCCAGCTATTTGTTTTGTACTGAAATACTTTTTAATTTTTATATGGTCAAATGCTGCGGGGGGAGATGAGATTTCCCGGAAAAAAAACAACTGTCAGGAATGATGACCACAAAACATACAAAATATAACATTGCGCCGGGAGCGGGAATCGAACCGGTGTCGTAAAGGTGAAAAAGCGAACGTCCTTACCACTGCGCTAGCGGGACGGACAATTACGCAAAGAAATGTTGTTTTATCTATATATATCATAGCAGTGCAGCGTTTACAAATTGCAGGTTCGAACTCGTTTGCATTCTTTAGTTTTGTGATCACGTAAAAAGTTAATTTTACATGTTTTTATTCGCAATTTATTTACTAAATCGAGAACAAATATTGCAATTTCCAGCTATTATTTTTGTACTGAAATACTTTTTAATTTTTTATATGGTCAAATGCTGCGGTGGGGCATAGGGACCCTTAAGTAAAAATATTCTATTATACTACATATATATACAAGGGATACAACTGTGAACATTCCTGCACACAACCATGGTGTAAACAATAGCGAAAAATTTGCTTCCAAACGCAATAAATACACCAATTAAACTGTATTACAACAGCCAAGACATTTATCTTTCAGAAAATAATACACTTGGCAATAAAGTACAAGCTTTTCATTGAACTAAGAGAGAAAGTTTCATTCAAAATGCTCAAAAATCCTTACTTGGACACAGGTGTGCACAGCTGAAAACTGAGAATTCTAGAAGTAATTTTCGTATTCCTTTGTTATAAAGCTCTTTTGCTGGTACATATTAATTGGATAGTTTTTTTTCATAGTAAAACATAACAAAATTACTATTTAGTGAGCATATTTTGCTAGAAATTCATATCAATCTGCTTCAATTTCACAATGACAATGTTTTACTTTCATTTTGGATAATTCACATGTATTTCTAACATGCGATTTGATTGGTTGAAATTCCACTGCAGTAATTAATCCAGCCATTCACGTTCCACGTAACATTACCTGACAAATTGCATACAAATCCTTGAAGATAGTAGAAATGTAAACAAATTTAATATTTACGGTGTTTTACATATATGCAGTTACATGCAATTATGGAAGGTGTCTACTTTGATTAATAAAGTGTCTATGGATAATAAAACAAGGTAAAATTTGCTCAACTTCTCTGTAATTATTGAATTATGAAACAAAATGTGTCAAAGTGGGTGTGCACACCTGTGTCGCATTTCGAAAATTTAACCGTTTTTCATGAAACTTTCGTTTCAAACACAACTATGAACACTTTTACTGCTATAAACACAGTTATTATCTGATAGATAAATGTCTAATCTGTTCTTATACAGTTTTTTTTGTGTAATTATTGCTTTTGGAAGCGATTTTTTTGCTATTGTTCAGACCATGATGTTGTGCAGGAAATTTGACAGTTGTATCCCTTGTATATATGTATATAGTATAATAGAGTATTTTTTACCTAACGAACCCTGTGCGGGGGGGGGGGGGGGTGAGATTTTCCGGAAAAAAAAACAACTGTCAGCAATGGTGACCACAAAACATACAAAATATAACATTGCGCCGGGAGCGGGAATCGAACCGGTGTCGTAAAGGTGAAAAAGCGAACGTCCTTACCACTGCGCTAGCGGGACGGACAATTACGCAAAGAAATGTTGTTTTATCTACATATATCATAGCAGTGCAGCGTTTAAAATTTGCAGGTTCGAAATCGTTCGCATTCTTTAGTTTTGTGATCACGTAAAAAGTTAATTTTACATGTTTTTATTCGCAATTTATTTACTAAATCGAGAACAAATATCAAACAAAACAGAGAAAATATATAGCTGTTTCATTGGTCCATAAAAATAAAATGGATGTAAAATTACTAATTTGAAATTAACGTTCTGATACACTTATTGAATCTGTTTCCGCAGGATATGCTGTTCTATTAATATTTACCTTTATCAACACGAACGACAACTCTGCTAGGAGAATGTTATCAATGAAAATTAACGAGCAATCTCCTACGCAGTGGCGAATGCCAAGGGAAGTAACTGAAAAATCGAGTTATCTCAATCGGACTGGCTCGGTCTTTTACATAGGTCGCCATTGTGAAGATTTTTTTTACTGGTTATCAAACCTTGGACGCTGCTGTTCCAGCATCGTCAAAAAAGGAACCATTTGCTTGCTTACCAGTTCGCATTCGTGTTTGTTGTTCTTGGCTGAGCGTGTTGTATGTACTGTGCTGACCCAGGGGAGACCAGTGACAAGCTCAATGGTGAAAGAGCCCGAATTCTTTATAAATGAAAAATAATAATTTTATAGTAGTAGTAGTAGTAGTAGTAGAAGTAGTGGTAGTAGTAGTAGTAGTAGTAGTAGTAGTAGTAGTAGTAGTAGTAGTAGTAGTAGTAGTAGTAGTAGTAGTAGTAGTAGTAGTAGTAGTAGTAGTAGTAGTAGTAGTAGAAGTATTAGTGGTAGTAGTAATAGTAGTAGTAGTAGTAGTAGTAGTAGTAGTAGTAGTAGTAGTAGTAGTAGTAGTAGTAGTAGTAGTAGTAGTAGTAGTAGTAGTAGTAGTAGTAGTAATAGTAGTATTAGTAGTAGTGGTAGTAGTAGTAGTAGTAGTAGTAGTAGTAGTAGTAGTAGTAGTAGTAGTAGTAGTAGTAGTAGTAGGTATTAGTAGGTAGTGGTAGGTAGTGGTAGGTAGTGGTAGTAGTGGTAGGTAGTAGTAGTAGTAGTAGAAGTAGTAGTAGTAGTAGTAGTAGTAGTAGTAGTAGTAGTAGTAGTAGTAGTAGTAGTAGTAGTAGTAGTAGTAGTAGTTAAAGTGACGCTCAATAAACAAACGTATAATTATTCATATATTTTAGATGTGTCATTTGATTCACCTTGAGTCACAATAACTGGACTTACTGGAGTTTGTTTTGCCCATTACCATAATATTTTAATTTGCAAACTGATTATAACGAATTGGATTGGTCAAAAATACAACTGTCCATACAGATCATGCAATAGATGCAAACTATCTTAAGGCTGTTCTGTAAATACTACTTTGCTTCCCTTTGTAGTGCAATTACATTCAAATTTAAATACAGTTTATTTATTTCAATGAAGAGTTTGTTAGTCTGTTATTCTCAATAAAGTAAAGGCATAAATGTGTAAAGAAAATTATACTGTTTTAAATGTGTAAAGAAATGTACTTTTTTACATTTTTTTTCCACACATTGCCAAAAACATGGCCTTAAATTGAAATTACTATTGACATTTAAACTTTATAATTTAATCTGACAGATTATGAGGTTATTTTAACAGTGGTCCCTCTATAGGAGAAGAGCGAAAATAACATCATAACACAGAAATGAGCTGCGCTGTAGGAAAATGGGGGCTTAACGCATGTACATAGTGTTGTCCCAGATAAGCCTATGCAGTTTGCCGTGGTAAATCAGGAACGACACCTTTTCTTTTTATGGTGTCTTTTGTTTAAAAGACGTTTTTTCTTAGCAAAAATCCTAACCGCTAATCTGGGATGACACTTCACGCACATACATTAAGGCCCATTTTCCATGAGGGAGGATCAGATGTATGTTCCCTATAAAATATAAATACATTAGTTTATTAAGATTTGAAGAGCTAAAAAGTGTCTGTATAGTACCAATGTAGCACCGCTCGTGTAGCTTTCGACCTTCACTGGTACATATGCTTTTGATGGGCTTTCTAAAGATTTAAAGATGGTCGATTTGTGGCGAACTGAAGGTAAAAGATCATTCTTTTAGCTGTTATTACATTTGTGAATGCTTTCAAATGGTCACCAATTGTTATCCTGTTCTTGATATGACTTTTTTACTTCTGTATCTAGCTAAAGAAGCAGAATATTCGGAATAGAATAGATATTACACCGATGGTAAAGTATTTGTTTTTATCAATATGACAATAACCATGTGGCATTAAAGTACTAAAAACCTAATCCCATTGAAAAATAAAAATCTATGTTGTCAATCATTATGTGACATTATGTAAATAGACAAATCTGAAATACACAGTGGTTTTAAACACACAAAAATTAGCAATATATTTAGTATTTAAGATTTTACGATACCAAAGTTCGTTTATAATATGAACTGGTTTTATCAATCATGTATTTCTCAAATTTTATTATTGAAGTCTTTAAATTCCTAACTGGAATCCCAATTTGATGAGTATCAGAAATAATTTATTGTTCACTTACTGAGATAAATGTGAACGCAGATGAGTCCTAGGAAAGCAACAGCTGCTGAGGTGCCCAGCGTGAAGGTGAAGGCCAGTACGGTCAGCCACGCTTCGTATGGAATACTTTGGTAGAGGATTTTGAAGTTTGCATCATTGTATGTTTGCAGAGTGTTCAGATCTGCAATCATACCAGAGGGATGTAGGCTTGTATGTGACTCATTTTCACTGGAATGTCATTATCAAGTAAACCTAGTTCTGGGAAAACTGAGCTTTATGCACGTGTGTAAAGTGTTGGCCGATAATGTAACTGATCTAATTCCACGTGTGTAAAGTGTTCGCCGATAATGGAACTGAGCTTAATGCATATGCGTAAAGTGTTTGCTTATACTGGAACTGAGCTTAATGCACATGTGTAAAATGTTCGCCGATTATGGAACTGAGCTTAATGCATGTGTATTAAGTGTTCACAGATAATGGAACTGAGCTTAATGCACATGTGTAGTGTTCGCCGATAATGGAACTGAGCTTAAAGTGTGTTAAGTGTTCGCTGATAATGGAACTGAGCTTTTAATGCACATGTGTACAGTGTTCATTGATAATGGAACTGAGCTTAATGCACATGTGTAAAGTGTTTGCCGATAATTGAACTGAGCTTAATGCACGTGTTAAGTGGTCGCCAATACTGGAACTGAGCTAAATGCACATCTACTGTGTAAAGTGTTCGCCGATATTGGATTTTTGTTAAGAAGTCTTGCATTGGTTCAAACACAAAATTTCATAAAAGCTTAAAGTGTTGTCAATATTAGCCTGTGTGGACTACACAGGCTAATCTGGGGAGACACTTAACACAACATGAATTTAGCTAAGTTTTAAAAAGAACGTGGATAAAATGTGTTGTCTGTATTGTATATTTAAATAGATAGTCTATTTTTCCCTTATTTATATCATCAAATTTTGCGTACTTTATTTTTTATCAAAAACTAAGCTATTAAAAAGTGTTCATCATGCTCCTCTTGTTATAAAATGGACCAATATATTTTTAACCTCTGAAAGTAACGAATGAATTTCTGAAAATTGTGAAAAAGATATATATATATATATATATATATATATATATATATATATATATATATATATATACATGTATATAAGTAATCAATCATGTCAAAAAGCAAAAAGCACTTAAATAAGGTACACAAATCTGAAAAGTATACAAGTTGTACCTCGATGGGGCTGCAAAATGTGTCTGTTGCTTCGATCGGTGAAGAAAAAGGTAAACTCAGCCACAGCAAGGCCACTGATTAAGCATAATGCCCCAAAAGCTATTCCTAGAGTTGCCATATACGATCTGGAAAAACAGATAACACTTCTAGTAAGCTAATATGTCATTTTTATCGGCGTCGCACTGAAGTGCGGCGACTAGTATGTAATACGTTTTTTTCGCTTATGGGAGGAGAAGTTATTTTACGGATCAATGTATATATTTTTGTTTTCAGAATATGTTGCCTAGTGTTGATTTCTTGTGTAAATTAGTGTAAATAAGTAAAACATTTGTGCCTATTACATTTACTACAAAATTTATTGCCAATAATGCAAAGCTAATTCTTTTAATTAATAACTGATTACAGGGACTGGGCAATAATAAAAGATCACAGGGTCTGGGCAAATATGCGAACCGGTGAAACTTTCTGGTTTTGTATAAAAATGAAACTTCTTTGTTCCACTATCCTAGCAACCACCTAGTTACTAATAAAGGCGCTATAGAGCGCGAAGCGCGACACGTATTATTAATTGTGATAATGAGTCAAGCTATGTAATATGGAATTTTTACACCCATTATTGCTGCTTCTTCCTGTATTTGCGCGATGATTATCTGAGATATTAACTATATGATTCTATATTCTCAAATCTTTTCCATAAAGAAGGAATGTAGTTGACAATTGTTAATAGTTTTATTTGATCGTTCGTCAAAAAGTTGTAATTCTGTTACTCTTGTATCTTCAATGCAATTGAGTAATTAAATAGTAATTAAATTGAATGCGTTTTAATTCCCTTTTATTATTGTTTAATTTGAGTTACAATGCTATGACGTTAAATTTTATTTACACTTAAATGTATTATGAATATTGCTGGGCCATGTGTGAGGTTGAGCGCTCTATAACCAGGTTTAAACCCCCAATGCTTTGCATTGACCGTTCCAAGGCGGTGACCCCAGCTTTATTCATATTTTGTGTTTATGTCGGTTTGTATTGTGCTGTTTTGTGCTGTTTTGTACTGTTTGGGCAATCGGTCACTTGCCTTAAATAAAGGACCAACTAATTTTTTTTTAATGAAAATTCAATACTGCTCCAGCAGCTGGAGTTTCACTTCTTTATATTCATAAAGGAAGCAGCCGCTTATCAATTAGGAGCGCCATCACAGCACCCCAGTCTCATTACTATTAAGTCCTCCTACTTTTTTTAAGAACCACATATAGAAGGCTGCATGCCTGACCCGTATCTTGCCAGTGGTATGGACCCTTTGGTATGGACCATTAACCCCGCTCACTATCCAGCGTTTAAACTTCCGGGTTTTCAATTAAACCGACTATTAATAGCTTATGAATATCTTAGTTAGAAGGTGATTTATCAAGCAGTTCCGTGGTGTAGTGGTTAAACGCTCGCTTCACATGTGAGAGGCCCAAGGTTCGAGCCGAAAGCAAATTCGTTGAATTGATATCCCCCGCCAATATGCTTCTGGACACAAAAGTGTTATATTTGACACTCAAAAAAGCATTTTTTTCAAGATACAAAGGGCCATAACTCCGTTATTAACAGATGGTGTACAATACCATTTGGCGTACATCTTCTTCTTATTGATATACATACCCATACCAAGTTTCAATGAAATCCGCCAAAGCACTTCCAAGGTATGTCTCTGGACACACACAAAAAGCATTTTTTTTCAAGATACAAAGGGCCATAACTCCGTTATTTACAGATGGTGTACAATGCCATTTGGCGTGCATCATTCTATTATCCATATATATACTCATACCAAGTTTCAATGGAATCCACCAAAGCACTTCCAAGATATGGCTCCGGGCGGACGGACGGAAAGACGGACGGACGGACTGAAGGACGGACAACGCCAAAACAATATCCCTCCGCCTATGGCGGGGGATAATAAACATGCTGTTTTATTGTAACCATTTTTTGTTTTTATTCTGCCCATGAAATATATGTGTGAGAGGTTGGGGGGATTCGTAAACACATTAAAACTTTTACAGTGTTTTCATATCAATGAGTACTCAACCCCTATCGTAAATGAGCAACGTAAGAATACATTCAGAATCATCTCCCCTTGAAGTTGAGAAAAATATGAAATTACGCTTACAAGATGAAGCAGATTTTTTAAAACCTACACAGTTCTGTTTTATTATTAATGAAAACTGCACACGGATGCCAGTAAAAAAAGGAAACCAATGTAAATAAAATGAACTATGAAAAATTTGGGGGTTACAACACAACATCATAGATAATGGTTATTTGGGGGTTACAGTAAAACTGCGATAACTCGAGGTTATACGGGACTGACCTCGATGCTCAAGCAATCGCAGGTTTCGAGTAATCCATTTTTTTTCACTGTTTCGGTTGGTGATGCTTTACTTCTGACCACAAACGCTTTATTACCAAGGTACATACATGGGCATGAAAAAAAACAAAAAACACGAAATACAACATGATCACTACACAAATTCCGATGTATTATCTGGTACGCTCTCTTATATGCCATCCATTTTATCATAATTATCGATTGCTGGTATTTATTAAAATTATAATTAAAACTGTGTAGCTTTTATTATCTGCATCTCAAAGGATGACAATTTGCAGCGTATCTCAAACTGCGACTAACTTCACACTTAATCAAGCGTTTTTATCTTCTTGATTGCGCTGTTTTCACAACTCGAATATTTTTAGCATCGACCAAACGAGAAAGTGTCTTCAAATAATTGCCAGTTAATTAGGTGTGAAATGCCTTTCAGGGACCAGCACACATCATAGAGTTATCGAAAATCGCATGTTTGAGTTATTGCAGTTATTGTTATATAGAAATTAAAGGAAAATGTTAGGGACTTCCTTTAATGCTCGAGTAATCGCCAGTTTTCGAGAAATCGCCAGCTCGAGTTATTGCAATTCTACTGTATAACACAAAATCATAGATAATGGTTATACCCGTATGTTTTTCTATTTTGTTTAGATAATCGGCCAATATATTAATATTTACAGTAGAAAAAAAACGTTCCATGTAACTTCATTGAGTGCCTTTTACACTGAAATTCCCGACGCCCTTTGATGCTTTGCATCAATACTTATCTTGTAGAATCCTTGTATGAAAACTTATGATGTCATATGGACATGAAAAACAAAACCCAGATGGTGGTCCAATATTACTCTTGTTATTTCAAAGGGTACATAAATTGCAGAATATGTCTGCTATATATTTCCATTTTAATTAAGAACATATACATTCAATTTTATCCACAAATTCAAGACAGATACACTTTCATATGCAAAAAATAATCATGACAAGATATATTGAGATGTACCTAGAGCTAATACTTTACATATTTATTCTGGTCAAAGCTTGATGGAAATTTTGTACCAAGACATTAAAAATTCGTTCTTGAGGTAACTATTTACCTGTAGTTTTTTCCTCCTATACAATTATTCACAAAATAGCAGTGATAGTCAAACCTCCAATCGCATTTGTTACATACACGACAGTGGTTAGAATGGGCCTTTCTGAAATATAAATATAAATAAATACTATCACTGTCTGAGAAATGAAATGAATGTGTGTTAGTACTTAACATTCCTCATAGACATACAAGTTTGATACATTTGATATTTGGCTAACGAATGTCAAGACATAGTTTTATAACAGTGAAAAAAGCATGCGTACAAACTCAAGAGTACAACCAATTTATAAAGAGTGCATAAAATAACTTAGCAGCCTTTCCAAAAACAAAATCAGTTGCTGTTTTTTATTTCTCAAACAATGATGAAAATATTTTGTACACAAGCAATTTCATTCTATTCATTTAGAACAGTCACAATTGTATTATACAGGCTGTTAATATGAAAGAGTTTCTTGTGAGATCTTTAAATGGAATTATTTAATCTTTTACGTAACAGATATTTGTACAAATTAGAAAGAATTCAACATGGTATTTTAAAGTGGAAAGCAATCTTAGTGATTTCCATAGATGATGTTTACTTTTAATGTATTATTTAAAATTTTCAGACAGCTGCTTTATTCTGAATTCTATCGTATGTTGTAGAGTCGCCAGTTCTTTTTCAATTGAATGCAATATTTCTTTATTCCTTTTATTTAAACATTTCTTGCTATTTCATTTTTTTTAAACCTTCTTCATCTAATATAAAAGGTTAGATGCAACATATATAGGGAGCCAGGGAATCTTTTAGCTATTAAAAGATTTAAATGAAAACAGGAAAAACTTACACAATTTAAGGATGATTTTACACACTTACTGCCAACCATATATGACTTACTGCGAGAATGCATTTCTCAGGATGTTAATTCAGCAGTTGAAACCATAACCTCTTTGTACTATAACGCAGCTCAGTGAATGCTGGTCAAACATTTTAGTAAATACACCTTTTCCAAGCCCCCGTGGTGGAATTCGATATGTGATACCCTCAAACAGACAAAATATAAAGCATTACGAAAATTTCGAGAAACAAATTCTCCTCTTGACCTACGGACATATAAAGATAAGCGAAATGATTTCAAAAATTATTGCCGATCCTCGGTTAATAAATTGAAGGAATCCAACAGAAAATTATAATTTGACACCAGAAACGATCCCTGCTCCTTCTGGAAAGTTCTTAAAAAAGTAAAAAAAATTGCGACTTTAGATGATAGTATTTCACCGTCTGAATGGTATAAGTACTTTTCCAGACTTTTGTATGATGAAAATGCTACTAATGTAGACCCATGTACTGATAATTCACATAATCTCGCTGATCCTACAGCCATTGTCTTAAATGAACCAATCACAATTGAGGAGATTCAAAAGTCTATTTCTACCTTATCTTTTGGGAAAAGTAGCGGTATTGATGGTATACCAGCAGAATTTTTCAAATATACCATGGATGACATATCTCCTATCTTGATACTTCTATTTAATCAGATATTAGAAACCGGTAGTATCCCTTTATCTTGGGGTTCTAGTGTCATAACTCCTATTCACAAATCTGGTCCGACATACATTCCTGGTAATTACAGAGGTAAATCTATTTCTACCACATTATACAAAATATTTTCTGGCATTATAAATAATCGATTGTCAAATTGGGCTGAAGATAACAACAAGATAGATGAATCACAATCTGGTTTTCGAAAGGGCTATTCAACTGTCGATAATATTGTCTGTTTACATGCAATGGAACAAAAATATCTTTCTAAGAGAGGTGGTCGTTTCTATTGCATCTACGTGGATTTTCGTAAGGCATTTGATAAAATCAATCATAGCAAGTTATTTTTCTCCTTAGAGAAGAAAGGCGTGCATGGTAACTTTTTTCGAATCCTTAAAGCTCTCTATGCAAATCTCAAGACATGTATCAAAATTCAAAACCATATCACTGATTTTTTCCCGTGTAACATCGGAACGCGTCAAGGTAACAAATCAAGTTCGACCATCTTTAATCTATTTATTGATGAATTATCTGCCCTTTTACGCAACAGGTGTAGTACTGGTTTATTTATTACTGACGATATCCCAGACATTCGTTGTTCGATGTTTGCAGACGATGTGGCCGGATGTGCTGAAACTGCTGCAAAACTTCAACAGCAAATTAATATTATTGACCAATTTTGTTATGAATCTGGTATGAAAATTAATTTGGACAAAACTGAGATAACCGTTTTTCGAAATGGCGGTCCTCTGCGAAAATACGAACACTGGTTTTATCGTGGAAATAAAATCAAAGTATCTTCTGTTTATAAATATTTAGGTATATTGCTAACATCAGGTCTCTCATGGTCGTCTGCCCACTAAAAACTAGTATCACAAGCTCAAAGAGCTCTATTTTCGATCAAAACATTTCAAAAACCTTTTGGCTATTTTTCAACTCCAGACTCATTAAAAAAAATTGACTCTATGGTGAAGCCAATTCTTTGTTATGCGTCCCAAATTTGGGGCTATGAATACGTTGATTCTATTGAAACTGTTCAAAACAAATATTGCAAAAATATACTACATGTTGCAAAAACCACAAACACGTGTATGGCTCTAGGGGACTGTGGTAGATTACCTTTATGTACGACATACTTTATCAATTGTATTCGATACTGGTGTACTTTATTAACCATGCCATCACACAGATATCCAAAACAATGTTACAATATATTAAAATCGCTTGACGATGTAGGCAGAAAATGTTGGGTAACCAATGTTAAAACTCTCTTATACAAATACGGCTTTGGGTTCATATGGATAAGTCAAGATGTCGGAAACATTAATAGCTTTATTAGAATATTTAGACAGCGTGTTATCGACTGCTTTACGCAAGACTGGCACGCTTCTGTTGAAAATTCGAGTAGATGTTATCACTATAGGCACTTTAAAAGTCTTTTAAATGTTGAGAAATACTTGTAATTAGATATTTATTTCAAATACCGTGCAGCCATGTCCAGATTTAAATTATCAAATCATTAATTAAATATTGAACTCGGTAGACATAGTGGTATATTGAAAACCGTATATGTAGTTATTGCCTACAAAATTTAAACACGTTAGTTATTGATTGTGAATTTCATGCCTTTTTTAAATGTCATAAATATGATGATGTTGGAAATTCATATTTGTTTAACTGGAACACATTTAACACATGGTACTGATCCTCAAGATTTCTATGTACTGATGTCTTCTCAGGATGCTGATATTGTAAGGAAAATCTCTCTTTATGTGTACCACTTGATGTTATTGATATCTCATGGACATGGAAGTTTGACACAACTTAAACTCTTACAACTGTATTAATGACATGCATTTTGGGCCGGAGGCCTTTATGTACAAATAAAGAATTCTGTTCTGGTATGTTCTGTTTATAGCTTTATCATGAGGACTCATCCAATCAGCATTACACTCTAAACAACTATTTTGAAGTAAACAGTCAACAATTATTAGAAAAATGTGCTGAATTGAATATATATGTAAAAAAATCTTTAAAATTATCACATAGAAATTGACAGGAATGTTACTCAGAAACCCATATTTACAAGAATAGTAGGATTGGCTACAACATCCTTGTGCTAATGGCACGTGAACTTGATTTAAACACCTACTTTGAGTTTAATACAAAGGATGCTTTTAAAAGAATAAAAAATATACCCAGTAAAAAGTGGCATTGCATTTATGCAGTCTTGGCATTAATTTTTTTTTGGCACTAGCCCGGTCGGGCTACCAGCTTGGAAATATCACTATCCCGAATCAATTTTAACTAGCCGGAATTAAAGTTATAATTCTGTTACATTTGTTTCTATGTTTGTATATAAGAAACATAGAACAATGAAGATTAAACAAATAAACACTTGATTATGTTTTTATTCATAGTTATTGATTGACAAAATTTTTAACATAAGGTCTCTAGAAATTATGTCATTTCATTAAGATGTTTTCCAAAACAAATGTAACCATAAAACTATATTAATATGGGAGTTACTATCATGATACCATATTCATTATTATTTAGCTAGTTAGTTTTATTTGTGTATACATGTCAAGCATTTTACAGTTCAATATAATCAATGCATTACAATATCGTAACATGTTAAGTACAAATACAAATACTACGATATAGCTAACATTGTAACTTCAAGTGTAAATGGTGCCTTTTATCACAGATCTAACTAATATAACGACATGATGTATACACAGGATAACCCGTAACGCCTAGACATGTAAACATGAATAAGCTTATTTCAAACGGGGTCCCTGGATTTTGTTAAACAGGTCTTATAAGTGACTATAAATATATAGTTTGTTTCAGTTCTTAAGATAAAAACGACATGATCTTACAAATTACTTCTTTACATATTAAAAAAGTGAGACTTTCAAACGTTGACATGATAATACATAGACTCATACAAATTAGCATAAAAATAAGCAATTTCATAAAATAAAACAAATCTAAAAGTAAAAATACATGGAATTCTCGTCTTCCTTCATTTCATTTAATAGATGTTTCTTAACAAGTTTCTTAAAAGTAAATTTCGATTTGATGGACTTTATATAATCAGGTAATGAATTCCTATCCTTAATACCATTGTAGTAAAATGAAGAACTAGTAAATCCATCAACTTGAGGTACATAAAAATTTAATCTTGATCTATTCCCATATTGATGGACATCTGTACATTTGACAAAATTGTCTTTCATATAGCTCGGGCATTTATTGTAGAAAATCTTATGGATATGGTTAAGTCGAAGTTGCTTGTATCTTTGCTCAATGTTCAATAAACCAAGATCTTCAAAATTCGATACACCAAGTGAAGTTATACTATGGGAATTGTTAATAAAACGAACCATTTTATTTTGGACTATTTGTAGCTTGTACTTGAGCTGTTTCGTGAGCCCACAATACCACGAAGATGATGCATAATCTAAATGGCAATGTATTAAAGAATTACATAAACTTATTCTAAGACTTTTATTTAATTTGCACTTTTGTCTATATAAAACATTAAGTCTAGAGTTAACCTTCTTGACTATATTATTTACAATAGATGTACCAGACAAATCAGCATCCAAAATCGAACCAATATATTTTACATGCGACTGAGATTTTATAACATGATCATCACATTGTATATTAAAATTGTCCACCTTAGTGAGTTTACGTTTCGAACCCAAAAGAATACACTCTGTTTTGCCTAGACGGATAGCTTATTGTCTATTAACCACTTATTACAGGACTCGAGCTATTTGCCTAAAACTTGACTGATGGTACTAGGATCTTTATGTGAATACAAATTTGCACTATCATCACCATAGAGTATTAGTTTACAATTGGATGATATACTTGTTTTCATATCATTAATGTAGGTCAAAAACAAGAGAGGACCCAGTATACTCCTTGGGGGACTCCACACACAACCGATTCGAAATCCAATTTAGCGGCATAAACATGCACAGACTGCGTCCTATCAGTTAGGTACGAGCGAAACCACTCCACAGACTCCACTCCCATCGCACGAAGCTTTTGACAAAGTATGTCATGATCTACAGTGTCGAAGGCCTTCTGTAGATCCAACATAATCATACCAGTGAACAAGCCCTTAGAGGTCTGTCTACGTATATGATCCGACAGGTGAATAAGACAGGAGTCAGTGGAGTAGTTCCCCCTGAAGCCACTCTGATACTCATACAACAGACCTTGCTTCACTAGAAAGGATTTCAACTGGTTGTAAACAGCTTTCTCTAAAAAGTTTGAAACAATGGACAAAATGCTAACCGGTCTATAATTAGAAACCTCGGACCTATTGTCATTCTTAAACAGTGGTTTTACCTTAGCACTTTTTAAATCAGTGGGAACTACATTGTTAACAATAGAGCTATTTATCAAAAATGTAATATGAGTTTTGATAATCTGGCCGGAATTTCATCTAACCCAGTACTCTTTGAACAATTCAATATGCTTAACTCTTTGTAAACAAAATCTTCAGAAACTGTATGAAGTTTAAACGAATTGTGAGCAGGATTTCTGTCTCTGTAAAATGATTTAAAAAAGCATGACGCTGTATTAAATAGATTTGGAGCAGCAGGAAGCTTATCAACTAGTACTGAAGCAACAGTTGTGAAAAAATGGTTAAATGATTGGCTATTGTTTCAGCTTTAAAACATAGTTTGCCCTCTATTTTTAAAACAACATGTGATGAGGATTTATTATTATTGCTATGGCCTAACGATTTTAAATGAGAACACAAACTTTTAGGATTGTGTTTGTTTTTTTCTAATTGACCACAAATATGTTCTGCCTTTGATTTCTTCACAGCCTTTTGGACCTTATTTCTATATGAAATATTAAATTTGTACATAAAATAGTCCCTATTTTTAATTAATTCTAAAATATTCGAATCAATATATGGCTCTGTTCTCTGCTTTAAACGAACTTCTTTGGTTGGAGCTATATTATCCAAAACTGTCAAAATGTGTCATTGAAAAATAAACAAAATTCTTGTACAGTGTCAGCAGTTTACAATGTACATACAATTCCATTCACAATTGTTAAGTTTGTTAATAAAATCTTCTACAGTATAATTTTGCATACACCGAACATAAACTGTGTTATGCTTACTTATTTTTTTCTTTTGTAGTTTTTCTTGTACAATATACTGGCAAATGGTCACTAAGATTTATGGGTAAAGTACCAGATTGAGAAACTTTATTACTTTGATTGCACAAGATATGATCTAATATCGATGAAGTTGTTTCAGTTATTCTAGTAGGATTAGCAATCAGTTGTTTCCGGTTAAACATTTCTAATTAAAGTTCATATTTTGTAAACAGTGAACACATTTTGTTTTTAAAACAAATATTTAAATCACCTAAAATAAACCATTCAAAATCAGATCGTAAATTCGATAAAATGTTTTCTAAATGTTCCGTTGAATCATTTTGATTAGGAGGCCGGTAGCAAATCAGAATAGGTTAAAGGGATCTTTTCACGCTTTGGTAAATTGACAAAATTGAAAAAAGTTGTTTCAGATCCGCAAATTTTCGTTTTAGTTATGATATTTGTGAGGAAACAGTAATACTGAACATTTACCATGGTCTAATATAGCCATTATATGCATCTTTTGACGATTTTAAAACCTAAAAATTATAAAGCGTTGCAACGCGAAACGATTGAATAATTTGGAGAGTTCTGTTTTTGTCGCTAAATTTTGTGAAACTACGAAGATTGCTTATATAAGGTATAAAATACGTCACACATGTGTACTCGGCGGAATAGCTCAGTAGGCTAAAGCGTTTTTACTTCAGGACTCTGGCAGGACTCCAGGGGTCACTGGTTCGAAACCTGGTCCGGGCAATGTTCTTTTCCTTTTTTCAATTATATTCTTAATTTTTTAATGGAGCTTTTACGATCTAATGTTTACATTTATCGATATAAAGCATTTAATGAATAAGTTAAAAAATGCCAAAATCTGTGAAAAGGCCCCTTTAAGTTTTTACAAGACGTATCTCATCCAAAACGGTCTCAATGATGTCACCGTGTAAATCAGTTCTTTCAGAAAATGCAATATTTTCATTTATAAATAAGCACACTCCTCCTCAATTACGATTTCTGTCTCTCTTTCCTGATGATATTAAAACCTGGTATAGAAATTTCATTGTTTGTGATGGTATCGTCCAACCAAGTCTCGTTGATTGCAATCACATGTACTTTACATAAACTGGCAAATAGTCTAATTTCTGACATTTTTGGTAATAAAGATCTACAATTAAAATGGACAAAATGCAACCCTTTTTGTTTAAAAACATCAAACGAATTAAAAACACTTGTAAATTTCGTTGAGTTAAAATCACTGAAAGAGTGTGATGATGATGAATGTCTACAAGTTTACATGTGTAGAAGATAGAAAAATACAACTAATAACAACTTACACATTGACTTGGCATATATTACAATGCTGATTTTCTATAACGTGCTGATGTTTCATCTCGTCAAACTTAATCTTAGGTTTCTTTTTCCTGAGTACTCTAGGATCACTAGGATCTATAGATATTGTGGTGATGTGCACAATGATGTGTGCAAGCATCACAACTCCTGTACTTATATATGCTGGAAGCTTCCAGGAGTTGTGTAGGGCCGGCACTAGTGAGGTGAAATAGATGACACCCAAAACCACCAGCACCAGCCAGGTAATTGCCTGGCGGGCAGAAGGCTGGGGCGTTCACCCATTTCTACGGCAAGGCTCTATCTCTAATCCTGATTCTAAATCCGGCATCTGAAGTAGAAATAACCACTGACTCTAACATACGTTTATTTTTGTTTCTTTCATATTTTGATTGTAATTCCTCTTCAATTATATTGTGTTTGTGGATTAGTCAGTTGAAATAAGATGCCTTTAACAACCAATGAAGTAACAGGTGTTTCTAAGCCATCAAAGAGAATGAATGTAGTTTAAGGATCAAGACAGTATATGAGTATTGACTTTCCATTCAAATCACATCAAAACAATCAAATAAGATACAGACGCTTCATTTCCCTCTTTTTCCCGCCATTTTGACAAAACGCAAAATTGAAAAACTTTTGGAATTTTCCTCATGAAACTGCCCTTTGGTAAAAAATAAAATCACACAAATACTTTATTGTGCATATATACATTACTTTTTACTATAAAGCTTTAAATATCTAGAATGACTTGCATCTATCATTTAAACAACTAGTGGGCTCTACTTTGTGTTGCAAGCTGGCTTATCTTTAAAAAAAATAAAAAATAAATGCAATTCACAGAGTCGCAAAATGATTGGGATTAATTTGAATTTAATTTTTAGAAATATGCCAAATTTATCATTTTGTGAATTGAAATAAAATAATGTACATCATCTTTCATAGACTAGAGATCGTGAAATCATGTGATATAATGTACCAAATGATTTTAATGATTAATATTAAGTCATATATTTATATATTTTTGATGTAACAACTTTATGAAAATTACCAACCACTCAAAAAGCAGCTAGCATAAATTTCATCATTTTTATAGAAAAACACTAAACTTGTGTTAAAGGGGCCTTTTCACAGATTTTGGCATTTTTTAACTTATTCATTAAATGCTTTATATCGATAAATGTAAACATTGGATCGTAATAGCTCCAGTAAAAAATCAAGAATATAATTGAAAAAAGGAAAAGAACATTGCCCGGACCAGGTTTCGAACCAGTGACCCCTGGAGTCCTGTCAGAGTCCTGAAGTAAAAACGCTTTAGCCTACTGAGCTATTCCGCCGATTACACTAGTTGATGTATTTTATACCTTATATAAGCAATCTTCGTAGTTTCACAAAATTTAACGACAAAAACAGAACTCTCCAAATTATTCAATCGTTTCGCGTTGCAACGCTTTATAATTTTTAGGTTTTAAAATCGTCAAAAGATGCATATAATGGCTATATTAGACCATGGTAAATGTTCAGTATTACTGTTTCCTCACAAATATCATAACTAAAACGAAAATTTGCGAATCTGAAACAACTTTTTTCAATTTTGTCAATTTACCAAAGCGTGAAAAGATCCCTTTAATATGTTTATATCATTTTTTTAAACACATTTAAAAACAACAGATGCGTTTGTCAGAAACACATCCCCCCTATTGCGCCGCTTTAAAATAATATTTCAATATATCATTTGGCAGGTTTAGAAATTATCTCCCTTTTAAAGCTTATTAAGATTACTTCACCAGATTGTATTTTTTTTACTCTTGACCTTGAAGGATGACCCTGACCTTTCACCACTCAAAATGTGCAGCTTCATGAGATAAACATGCATGCCAAATATCAAGTTGCTATCTTCAATATTGCAAAAGATATCGCAAAACTTTAACCAAGGTTAAAGTTTTGGGACTAAATGACAGAGAGACAGACAGGCCAAAAACACTTTGCACCCGATCATTCGATCCGGCGGAATCAAAAAGACTTATCAACATCAACATACTGTTTGAAAGTGAATCTTAACATAATTATAAAGATTTTATAAACATTTGTAGCAACTTTGTGTAGAATATTTTCCCATTTAAAAATCTCTTTGTTGAGCCTTTGAGGCAATAAACAGTATTCGCATGGTATTATTTCTTAAAATAATGCGAGTAATAAGGCCTACCTTAGTGGGTTATGTCGCCCCATGATACACGAGCCTTTAATATTTTTCATGGCGCGCATAAAATCAAAATTTTAGATTAAACACACTGAAACTGATAATGCGTCTGCTACGTCGTCAAGCAATGAATCAAAGCGCTGAAGGCACTGAAGATGTTCGCTATTGCATAATTTAACACGCAATTCATTTTTGAAAATCAATCGCAAGTTTGAAATGAACACACGCCATTCAACTTTATAAAGTGTGTGTCATAGCGCACGGGTCGAGTTTTGTGTGCACTTTTTATCAGCCTTATTATTTCATAGAAATAACTCAGACAAAATAAAAACAACATGCTTTTTGGAAGTTCTGAAAGCATAGAAAGTATGATGAAAATGGTAATGATACCTTAAAATAAAGAAAATTTGCAGTCACCATCATATTAAAGGAAATTTTTTTCTAATATCAAATGACTATCACACCAAGAATATAAATTCATAATGAAAGTTCCGTGTACAAAACTTTTGATTTTGACACCATATACAAATTCAAAATATACAACAATCTTCGTATCTTGTATATGGAGGAATAAAAGTATATAAACATTGCTGTTTATGCTTTACTTATTACCCGAGCAGTTCACACGGTGTCAACAACGCTAACATAAACATAGGTATAGAGCACTAATGCGCTTTTAGGCATAGCTGTTTCAGTTTTCATCTTAGTGACTTTTACATAACGCCAACAGACACGCATGAATATTTTCGAATATTTAATAAGCTGATTCGAGATACAACCTCTGAATTTTTGCTACATCACTGCATATGTGCTCAATTCAAAGGATGTAGCACTGTTCAGTGTAAGGAATTCCGGACTACACACTGTATGCTCAAACGACACAAATTGTGGCCCTTTTACAATTACGCGTTACAATCCATCTCGCAGAATTTCACTTTCGCCTCCAAGATGAGAAAACAATCATTAGCGAAATAGTATAGTGTCACGACAAGAGAAAATCGTTTAATTATCATACCACAATGTTTGCCGTACTTGGTCAGCACGTCTGGAAATCATTCCTTAATGTGTGGATAGGCTGCCATTATTAACAAGTTTGCTATTTTCAATTCAATTTTGTATCAAAAAGCATTGTTCTTAAATGTGGCATTTTCAATTCGCAATGAGATTTGTAATGACCCTCGTCATGCGAAAATGGGTCTTATTCCATATGCGCCCATCATATAAATAGCCCACTCAGCTATCTCTACTTCTGGTAAGGAGAAACATAACATATTGAGTGATTTTAAAGCGAACAGCATCGCCTATGGCCTGACTGCGCAAAAGCACATGTTGGGTTTAACAAACGCTTGCCGAAACGCATAAGACCCATTTTCGCATGACGGCGCTATTGACGTGTGATTTAAATGTGTCGAAAGAAAACTGCGTTTAAATAAAATATAAACATACGATATATTTTGATAGTGAAGAAAGATACTCATAACAAGGCATATGAGGACACATATGAAGTGCTCTACCGTAGTATATATTTTATTTACTCACACTAATGTGTGGTTTGACAATGCTAACACACATTTCATGCGGTGAATATGCAGCTTACAAGTGAAAAACACAACACAATAGTTTAACTTTTGTTTAATTGTATTTAATTATTTAGAAAACTAAATTGCTAATTTTATTACAAAGTCAGCGTATACGCCGACTACATTTTTAAAAGACAGTTATTGTTATAAATATATTTAATATAATATATTAAGTTGTTTTCGGTTTTAGCGATTAAAAAGCATTTTCGAGGTTGCCTATAGTATGCCTGTAGTAATTGATGAACTCATATCCAACTGTCTATGTATTGAGAACTGTGAATAAAACAAGCTTAACCTTCTACTAACCTTCTACTATTGCATTCGTATTATTATTATAAATTGTTTGTTATATTCGGGTTAAGCAATAATGAAACTTTTTTTTGTCTATCGTATCGCTGAAGTTATTGTTGAACTTATGCTCAACGTTTTATTAATTGAGAATATAAATAAGCGTCAACTTTTTCCCGAATCTCTCAATTTACGACCTGCACTACGTCATTGAGTTGTATGCGAGAGCGTAACCTATTGCGTTGTTATAACCCGTAAACTTTCCTTTGTTTATCGACAGGCGCATCTATTAATAGCCTCATATCATGAATGCCAAAACAACCGGGAAAAAGAACCACGTGACCAAATAGGACGCAAAACGCAAATACCATGCGACTACGACTTTTATTATGTAAGAACGCTCCGCAAATCCTTTGAAGTCGGAGCCTTGTGATTGCTATTACGTAAATAATTGACCTCTAACTGAAGTAAGCTAAGGAAACGCAGCACCTAATTGACCCATTCCTTCTATGTGCGAAGGCAGATTGAATTTTACTAATGTATGGTTTGCCTATTATAACACACATTATAATGCGGTAAATATGCGACTAACAAGTAAAAAACACTATCATTAAACTTTTGTTTTGAATTAAGTTATTTAGAAAACATTATTCCAAACCTTATTTCAAAACAGCAAGACTACATTTTTTAGAGAATATTATTGTTATATTTAAATGTTTTTTAACAATTTCAGCGATAATGAAACATTGTTGTATGTTGTCTATCGTATCCCAGTAATAATTGTTGAACTCGTGGTCAACGTATTATTAATTGAGACCTGTGAATATAAACAAGCGTAACCTTATACTACTGCGTTATTCTCACACGGACTCCCCTTTGTTTATCGCCAGCCTCAGATTTATGAATGAGCTGAGCGAAAATACTACGTCACGCACACGCAGCAGAAAGTGAACTATTTTAATCATTCATAAACAATCTCCTCCGCGACACGTACAATACAATCATTGTTTATTGATTCTTTTCTATAAAACACCGTTCGAAAATATTGAATGTAACACGATATTAATATAATGTTTCCATTTGTGAATACACATAATTGAAGAACTCAAACCTCTTGCATAAATTATACAACTCATTCTTGCGCGGATACGCAACGGGTATTGTGTTAATCATACCTAGGCCGTATCGACCTGAATTTCACACTAAGCACTTTAGACGGGCGCTAAAGCGCCCATCTAAAAATGCTTTGAATCCTTGGAAATAATAGTTCCGTATCATTCCGCCGGCTAATCAACTCTCGCAAAAAAGGTATACATGACGCAATCAAGCTGATCATATTTCTCTTCTCTCTATCATCTTTCGTATTTCCTAATCAAGAACCATGATATTTTTTATGAATAAACCTACGTATGCTCTATCCTTCGCAAAACTTTAATGACTTATTCAATGGCAAGGGATTGTATTTACCACATAGTTAGAATCATCTCCCCTGTTTACTTGGGTTATGGTTACAGTATACTAAATAATCACTCTCACTCTGGATCAGCAGACGATTTATTTTTTTCGGCGTAAGCTGAATAAGCCAGCTTTTCACCCTGACTTGACCTTTGTAAGTGTCCAATAAAATTCAAATAAAATTTCCCGCGGCTAGGTACGAATGAATACACTTCATTTATTCCATTGGCTGATTTGAGTATACCACCAGAATATTGGAAACATATCCGCGTCTTTGTAACACTGTTTTACTGTATGAAACAATTTTATCTCTAATGAAAAGGCTAAATAGATAGAACAGTTTTACACTCAATTCTCGACATCAATACAGTTTGTGCGTACACCTTTTATTTTCAGAGTATTACCAGCGCAAAAGCGTTTATACTTAAAAGGCTATGTTCTCATATTTAGTACTTACTTCCATATTCCTGTCAACATGTTAACATGTAAAAGTATAAAGAGCAGTGGAAGCGAGGCCTCACTTTAAAGAATATTGCATTTCAACCCGCGAGGTTTCGGGTCAATTCGCGGACATTCAGAGTTTATATACAGGTCATCACCGGAGTTCGCGGTCAGTAAAATCATCGTTATATAATAAAGACGCTATCCGTGAACTAGGTGACCTGGAATTTTCTTTAGACCAGAAATATGTTAAAAGAAGATATTCAGCAATATAATTATGGTATGTCAATAATAGATTCTTAATGTGTTTTCAACAATACAATGATAAATATTATTTTTAATAAATTTAACAATAATTATTCCACCATATTGCCTAATGTACTAAAGTGATATTATGAGCATGTAACAGTTTATAGGTGTCTATCGCAACCGTTGATTATTTTTGATGTTTCTACTTCATATACACTTATAGTAATTAATGCAGCATCAACATACTAAAACAATATACCAGAAAGAGAAAAATAATGCATTTGAATATCAACCGTACTTTCGTTTGACAACTGATCATGCGTTTACGAGTTGAACCTAAATTTAGTTTTAGTGCAGATTTGTTCATACGACACAAAGACACAATATTGTTTTACGGATCATTTCGGCTTACAGGACTGGGTGGGTCACGTAAGAATGTCGAATCTAAAATATATTTTTATAAACAACTGGTAGCAAGGTGAGTTGCAGGTAATTGATCAGTAACCACATTTAACTAACTATTTTGACCTGTTAATTCTTTTCAGCTCAATTCAACAGTGCAAAATGCCCATAATATCACTTTAAGCATGAGCACGATGATTCTCGATACTGTTAATAATCGAATCAAATAGCAATGCCCGACAGACCACTAAAACAGGTTTGTTCTCGTGTGGCCGGTTGACTCATATGTTTAAATTTCACTTCCATTCTTCTTTTGGTTTTCTGTTTTGTATCTATAGGTTTATGACCAGCAATATGTTATAATGTAAAATAAGCCGCGAAAACTCCCCGTAACATACCGTACTGCGTGTGATGCAGCTAAGAAATGCACAGAAAAAGACATTCGCTATCCTTGATCTCATTCATTAAACTATTTACGCCGTATATCTTTTTTAAAGATATTTCTTGTTTTTATTACGGAAAAATCCGAGATAGCCGATGTATCACGATTGTAATCACTCTGTGTATTGGACATTTTTTTTTATAGATGGTGACGTCACTACGTTATTGTCACCTCTAGGTCACATAACCCCAAACCGGAACTCCTGTTTGCAGGGTTACATGCAGCCAGTTTGATACTTAGCACACATTGTTCAGTGCATGCTGCATAGGATTTGTAAAATACATTGCAAATGGAATGTTTTGGTATCAATTTGAAGGTATATTTGTAAGCAATAAGAAAAAAAAGCTATTTTTGTGCTCTACTTTTTCTGTTGATGGTTACCGGCTTTGAAAGTAGGTCATACTATTTGAGCCCAAAATGGTCGCCTGCACAGCTGTCAAAACCGGTTTGCTTATTTTAAAGTGAATATTTTGAGTTACAACGTATAGAATTTAATGACATCCATTTTTTTAAAAAGATTATGCATTTATCTTTCCAATGATGTATGATGATATAGTGGGTAATAGCTTGATCATGGTAAAAATTGATATCGAACTTCAACTATTTTATATGTAATATAGAAGGGATTAATTGCGCATGCGTAACCTCTATCCTAAGACGCATCACATTCCCCTGGTTTGGGGAATTATGCTTCCGCCAAAGTATTTCTGCGTAGGAATGAAAATGTTAATTATGAAAGAAGAATCGTTATTTATTGTGTGTTTTAAACGGAAGTTGTTTAAAGAAATGTTATTTAATTATATTCAAATGTGATTTTGAATCTCTATTAAGACTGATAGCGATTATCAGAAGCACGATTACCTGACATGCTTTCCGTTTCACTTTTCAATCGTAAAAGAAGTGCTACCCACAATTCCTTTCGCGTTAGTACGCCGGTCAGTAAGACCGGTGTGTACACAATGATGTATTGGATCTCCAGAGGGAGGAAATTATCAAAACTTCATACATTTACTCTTTTATTAAATATTTCGGCCAAAGGCCTTCTTCAGTAAACGATTATCAAGACAACTTTACATAGCGTTTTCTTCTGTTGATAATAACGTCATTATCAACAGAAGAAAACGCTATGTAAAGTTGTCTTCATAATCGTTTACTGAAAAAGGCCTTTGGCCGAAATATTAATTAAAAGAGTAAATGTATTAAGTTTTACTAAATAATCCTTTTGTGTAGGCTGTACTCTCTAAAAAGATATCATAGTTGACTCGAATGTTTTACACTGTAAACTATTATTATGGCTTTATCTTTTGGAGATAGTGGTAGGGCATACATAGGTGTCCACTTCTAAATCCCCGAAACATGATAAACTTAGAAACTATAATAAAACATTGCACTCCAAAGGGTATTCTGGTTACCGTCGTATTTTAATATTTTATGTATTTTATTACACTAACCATTACTCTTATAGCGTATACCAATGACAGGTCCGATCTTTATGCTAGTAGTCTACAAAGCGGCTAACCGTTAATACACCGATATGCGGTAATCTTCATAACAAACAAAATGGCGTCCGACCGTTAGCAGAACCCAGCCGAAATCGAGATAAAATGTCCCATCCTATCATAATGAAACTTTATTTCTTCACATAATGGATAAAGTAACAACAAACTTATGTGTTTTCTTTGATTTATTACGTTAATTTGTTTTAAATATTTGAAGACAAATGTTCAATACACCGTTACGCGGTATCCCCAGTATAATCCCGCTAAACGAGCCGAAATGAAAACAGTGCATACAAATGCAAGACATCATCAATCACTTAATTACATAATGTCAATACACTCTCTGTTCATTTGATCCTGTATCAATGTCACTTCAGCCATCAGTTGGAACAAGTACGAAGGCGTCGTTCGATCCCGTGAAGCAAAATCTTTTAAATAAATAATTAAACCTCTAGGTCGGAGTTCAAATTCATTCAGAAGGCAGAGAGAACATCAAACCGCTATAAGACGTCATTCGCAATGCCAAATATTCTCGCAAAAACATTTTATTCGTTGACAAGGATCTGTTCAGAAAATGCTGTTACTACAGACCGTGCAACTAGGGCACACCCATCCCAGTCGCCCATTGTCGACGCTTGTAACTTCAGCGGACTCCGGATAACATTAGGGAACGCTGCCGATTTGATCATATCTCAACAGTTATGCAGTAGTGTTTTAAAGAGAAGAATATCGAGAGACAATGACAATAATCTAGAAATTAATGTATAAAGTATCATCTAATGGAACGATATTTAAAACAGGAAAAATCTAGGCGATGTAATTGGGGTATGTTCGTTTGTAATAAATTTTATTTTAAATATTAAATTACTATTGTTAATAAGAAGACACAATGAATTGTTAAGATAAAAATTGAAAAGAAGCCTTTTCTGACTGCATCAAATGTGTATATATACACGACGTGTACAAGCCACCGAAAGATATTAGTCTTACTATACAATTGATCATTTAAGCTATGTATTCATTACAGGTGACATGCATAGTCGTACTTCTAATGAACACGATTACATTTTTATAATGAATATCTTTATGAAAATCAGCCGCATGTTTATAATAACTATAAAAAAATCCACTTCGTATTAGTAAAGGTCAAGTAATAAAATATTGCGGTAAACGTCTAGTGCAACTTGTTTCAGGCAACAGCTAGCTATATAAGTGTTTCAATTGAAAATATTAAGAAATTATATGTTTGGGAAATTAAACTTTTTTTAAACATTAGTGGTGTACGTTGTAGATAATCGTGTTAACAATAAAACAGTTCAGTTTATCAAGAATGTTATTGGCAACGAATTTATGTTATCTGATCATGTAATGTGTTCCGTTTTAATTTTCAAATAATACAAATATTGTTATAAACAAAACATGCATAGAACATATCATCAAATATACCATAACTAATGATGCGTACGTCTCCTTAGATGCAGATAAAGTACACTTTTTTTCAACCCATCATTTACACGAACTTCATATTTTATCATTAAAAATACAAATACAGAAGACATTGTCAAAAGGTTCACACATTAACTATCAATATCTACCCTACACGTCTTTGGCAAAATATCCCGTTTCGAGGAAAACTTACCCAAACATCTATAAACTGTGTTTTTTTACCTATATGCTATAAAGATACATTTTAAATCAAGGCGAAATATATACAATTGTAATAAAAAGGGACGGGTATAGAAAAGCTTTCGTTTGTTGGCAGAAATAACTCGTTGTTGATATCTCGTTATAAAACTGTTTTGACAAAAACAAGGCAGCTACAAGAGTGTCGTGGTTGGTGTGCCCCGCCATTATTAGACCCTAAGGCTTATTATTTTATGTTATTAAACTAAAATACTTAAGGCGCAATAAAAGCAGTATAAGAACCTGCTGGGCTTGCTATGTGCGCTTGTTCGATTTACATGTGTTTTCCATTAGCGATTGAATGTGTAAGAGGTGCATTAACTAAACAATAAAACAAAGCCTTACAAATCGAAAAACATAACAATATGTTAATGCTGTCTCTCCTTTTTCGCTTTACATTAAATGACAGTATCATAGATCTATATTGTTTTCATTGTGCGCAATTATTGTTTACCCCTGTTGTGGTCAAACGCAATTATTTGTTTAATACAATACTTAAATATAATTAGTAAACGGGCTAGTATCTAGACATTATCAAGTTACTGATAACCTATTGTGGACAAATGACTTTTTAAAAATATCATACATATCTCATTGAAGCAACGGTAAAGTATTTTGCGTAAAATTACTCAAATAAATCACTGCCCAATACACTTCCAAGAGTCTTGTTATGATAAAAAGTGATGATCAGGTATTGTTTGCCACACTATGTTGACAGCTAGTGATCCTGCACGGCTGATTACATACCGTTGTGTGGTAGTGAGAGTGCCTCTATGACCCGGAGAGATATGTCAGCGGGAGTGTAAATTCTGTAGCTCTCCAAGCTGATGGGAAGGTTTAAGGATAGAGGACCGACGAATATCAGCCACCTCTCATCGAGGCTTAGAGGAATGAGAAGGATTCCAGACAGAGAAAACCCAATGGCGGAGACCTAATTGAGCCCTCTAATTGGTCCAACCCAAGCTACAGGAGGTCACCCCGTCCCGCTGCAAGGAGCCAAGCTACAGAGGTTAAATGCGACCGGCCAAGAAAAAATACCGACCACTAAATATAATACCTTGGCCTTTTAACATTCTTCAATGCAGAGGAAACAGCAAAAGCTTCCTTTCACTGAAAGACTACATGTCCACAACATTGATTTAACCTGTATCCAAGTAACACATCTTAAACTGAACCACGTGGTTATAACAAAACAACATCCTAGCACACGAAATTATAGTAGATACTAGCCAACAATATGAAATCCAAGGAGGCCACTGAACTCCACAACGTCATCAATGTGCACTACAAGAAGGTAGAATGGTTTACATTTGCAAGCCTCATAGACCTCTACATTATGGCCTTGCAGACAGACAACCTAACCATCAAGCGAGTCACATGGAGCTTCAATCAGGCCATTCTGAAAGCATATTCAAAACGACAAAAGCAATCCCACAAAGCACACACAATAATTGCAGGTCATATTCGACGAAAGAGCATCATGTCTTGAGAATAAAGTAAGCAGTACCATGAAGTACTCTAAGCAGACCTCTACTGTTGACAACAACATCGTCCAGAGAAAACCACTACTAAGCTAAGAAAAGCTACCTTCCATCAGATGTTGATACAGACAGGAACAAACTGTTAAAGCTGACCCAAAGGTGAAGACGAAAGAGCATCGACAAGTAATATATCTCAACGCTTACCAAACGTTCATATTTCAACTTGGGCCCCAATTGTAACAAAATGTTGCAGAATCACATCAGATTCGGGGAAAAAACATAATATGCATTGCATCTATCGCTAAACCGCTTTAATCAAGAGCAAATGACATCTTTAGAAATAGGCAGTAACTAATCTATTTAGTGGTATGTAACCAGCAGGATAGTTAAACCGAAAGTGGGAAATTCCGTATATATATATAATGGTTCCCACATCAGAACCGAGCCATGCGCGTAATAATACGAAAACCAGTGTAAATAAAAATGGAAACCACGGAAAAATTTCCGGTCATTATTCCACGCCGTGATTGTGTTTATTTCAATCACTCCACTTATGCGGTTTGTGTTTAAAACTGAATATTGTGTGACGCAAGTGGATGTTCTCCTGCCACTCAGAGACAACATAAATTTACAGGCAAAGCATATTCCTATGTTTGGTAGGTGGTTAAGCTTATCTTAGTAGTATGATTCAAACATTTTCAGAAAAAACAGGGTAGGTCTTGAAATAAACATGCTATCACAGGTTAAATAAAAAAAAATATGTTGACAATGTGCATGGATGAACATTTTAGTTTACTGTGTGTTGGTTGTCTATGACTATGTCATCATTTTCAAATTCGAGGTAAGTGTAGATACAGTTTTTAAGAAACCAAGTCCTCTTTATGGATTAGCAATAACATGTCAGCAATTTAATATTTTTGTATTTAAATACCAGAAATATCAATCCTATTGCTAACTCACTTGGGCATGATTGGTCATTGTCAGCTCAGGTACAACTTAAATGATCCCTGGGTACTCTTCAGAATACTTAAACGTATCCCAGGTACAGAAAATATACTCAAACATACCCAGCAAATTTATACTGTACCTGAGTTTTATTCACACCTGAAATCTAATGTCCTTAAATGCGCACTGAAAAGGTAACACAATTTTGAACAAAACATTCTTCTTTGAGTTTGGATAATATAGAGCCCATTTTACAAAATATTGACATTAATATGAACATAATTATTTTGAAAATATACCCGACAACTACCAATTTAGTCTTATAATTTCCAGGTAGGTTTTAGTATATTTTCCATATCCTGCGTACCTTTAAGTAGCCTGGGGATACAGCGTATCCGTTTAGTTAGCCTTTGTCTTTAAATACAAAGTTTTAATCATAATAAATCAAAGAAAACACATTAGATCCTTGTTATTATATCCATTTTGTGAAAAAAAGTTCCATTGTGATATGAAGGGACATATAATATCAATATCCACTAGGTACTACTTACTGTTGGACACCATTTTGTTTGTTAACGGTATGTAGAGTACTGCATATCGGTGTATTAACAGTTAGCCGCTTTGTAGATTACTAGCATAAAGTTCAAACTTGTGATTGGTGTACTATATAAGAGTAATTGTTAGTTAAACAAAATACATTACATTTTTATGCACCTGGTAGGGTGGCATATAGCATTCAAACTGTCCGTCCGTCCGTCTTTCCGTCCATCCGAAAACTTTAACATTGGCCATAACTTTTGCAATATTGAAGATAGCAATTCGATATTTGGCACGCATGTGTATCTCATGGAGCTGCACATTTTGAGTGGTGGAAGGTCAAGGTCATCATTCAAGGTCAAAAGTAAAAAAAATACAATGCAAGGGAAGTAATAAGCTTTAAAAGGAGATAATCTCTAAACCTGCCAAATGATAAATTGAAATTTTATTTCAAAGCGGCGCAATAGGGGGCATTGTGTTTCTGACAAACACATCTCTTGTTCCTTTTATTTCAGTAGTATGCATATTTTTATGTGTAATACATGTTTATAGTATATGTGCATTGTATAAAAACATAATAAATTAATATAAACATAATTACAGATTTCAAAAACAACAACAACTTAGCCATAACTTTGAATGTTTTAGTCCTCTAGGGTCAATATAGTTTTAACAATTTCTCATCAACTTCTCTTCAGATTAAATTTGATGATAGTGGGTAACTGAAAATAAAAACATTAATTGGAAACATCCAGGTTAAATATCAGAGAAAAAAGCAACATTTTATTTCAATTGACTGATATGAAGTTTTAGCGAGTAATCGTAATCATAGTAGCATACCCATATATATAAAAAATGCAACACCATTGCCATGTGACGTCCTTTTTCTACGACATGTTTCTATTGTAAAATACTCTCTTAATCCTTAACAAAACGTATGCAACTGTGCAAGATTTTGTGAATAGCATCGCATTTTGTTATAAAAGAGAACACACTTACCCATAGTTAGGCCATTTACCAGGTATTTTTGTTTATAATACCGTGGGAAAAATATTGCACGTATCTAAGGGTGTCACGATACGCACACCTTACGATACGATACATATCGCGGTACAGTGTGTACGATAAAATACGTATCGCGATATGTATTGTCAGATGGAAACAACATACAAACCATTTAAAACAATTTTTCAATTTTATTTTAAGACCTCTACATATGTGTCATTCAATATATAAAATACCATATAATGTCATGAAAGTACATGAATTGACAATTAGTTATTATTATTTACAAATCTAAAACTTTGATTAAATATGAACACGAAACTATGAATATGTTTAAAAAATTCGGACTGCTTTATGTTTCTTTTACTTCAATTGATTATTTAACTTAAAAATAAAACATGTTTACCAACTAGTCAAGCTGGCTATCTTTGCTTGTGCAGTAAACAACTCCAAGCGCAATTTTTAGAACAAGTCAAATATTGCACCTTGTTTGGCCGAAGGCGACACAGCACATTTTTGAGGGGTTGAAATTAAATTTTAATGGTTTCAAAGAATTTGTGTGATATAAAGATAATGTTTATACGGAATAAACGCCTACCACTTCTTACTGATAACACAAAATGCTTCCATATTTTTTATTAAAAGTTCGCTGGAGGTGATTTCAATTCAACTTCCGCCATTATTGGGGGCGAATTACAGTTACTTACCTTGAAATGCGTCATGGAAAATGCCGTACGGTACAGACTTGGAGGCGTATCGTGAACCGTACCGAGGGAGAACTATTACGATATACCGTCCCACGGAGTACCGTGACACCCTTACACGTATCACATTAACATAACATAAACAAATGATCTAAAACTTATCCCATTAACAGGAAAACTAAATCATATCACATGAACATCACAACACTAACTTTTCATATGAACAGAACAACTTACTGTAACATATGACATGAGCAGAACAATAGTAAAATATCACATGAAACGAACAACTCTAACATATCACATGAACATCACAACATTTACTTTTCATATGAAAAGAACAACTGTAACATATGACATGAGCAGAACAACAGAAAAATTTCACATGAAACGAACGAACAACTGTTACATATCACATGAACAGGACAAGTATAACATATCACATGAACATAACATCAGTAACACATCACCAGAAAAAGACAACTACACCATATCATATGGCAAAAATAACATAACATAATATAATAATGACAACTATTTCACAGCACAAAATCTTGCTTATCCAAAACCAGTAGACAGAATTGTACTCCCCTTCGGACTTCTCCTTAACCACACTCCTGTTACAGGTAGGTAGAATGTCTAAACTTTATTCAAAAAAATATAACTGAATCATTTGTTTTTTATTACAAATAAAATGATTCACATTTGCACACATATAACAACATTAAGCTAATGCATACATATATATTTCTAAATGACTTTACAAGTTATATTGCAATCCAGATATATCCCGCTTGCGATCAATTGATCATATAAATGGCAATATAACAGATTGTTTATGTATAATATACTGTAAAGACTCAGTCATAAGTCTATCTGTCATAAGGGTACATTTGTACTAAAATAGGCAAATCTGTCCATAAGAAGCGGGGATAAAATATGTACTCATGGCAAAATAAAAATCTGCAAAAAGCCAACTGTGTTTCTGTTATTTTGCCCAAACAAGCAGAAAGGTATAATTATCCTGTGTGTTTTACTATCTCAATATTAGGTACATATTATTATCTGTCAAAGCAACAATTTTGTATGCCAGTAAAAAATTAGTAAATTAAATGCAGCAAGTTGAGAATGCACATTGTGTCTGCTATGTTTCAAAAACACAGAAACTGTATACAAGTCAATGCAACCTCTTGATGTCAATTGATGTATTTGGCAGAATAACATTATGACTTGAAGTGACTTACTAAGAATTTGCGTAAGTTTTTAATATGAAGGGCTTTGTGGCAATTGGAAATCATGGCTTGGCAGTTAACTTAACAAGAGGGCTAAGATGACCCTAGTTCGCTCACCTGAGAGGAGTCGGTTCATTCAATCTTTACCTAATGTCAAACTTGACCTAGATATTGACCAGACAAACATCCTGGTCAAGTTTCATCATTATTGAACCAAAACTCTGGTGTAGGGAGTGTTTTTGTTTTTGTAAGATTTGAAATGGTGACCTATATTTTGATTTGACACCCCTTACCAAACATCAAACTTTGCTTACAAGGATTTTGTGTAATGAAAATTTGGACAATCAATAATTATGGCATTAATTACGTGATTTTGCTCATCATCAAACTTGACTGAGATCTTTCAGCAACTTTGATAAAGAATGCTTGAGAAATGTGAATGCTAGAGTGTTTACAAACCAAATGTGGACGGACGGAAGCGGACAAAGACCAATTCTAAAACCTCACCTGAGCAATCAGGTGAGCTAAAGTGTGTTTCACCAATCTAAGCCATTTTCCAACTTGTCCAAGAAATCAATAAAACCAATGTATTGACTAAGTTTCACGATGATTAGGCAAAAAATGTGACTTCTATAGTGTTTGATCAAAAGGTTTCTCTCTATAATTTATAGTCACACAAGGAAAACTGCCCCACCCCCCTGGCAGCCATGTTTATTGACCCATCGGGACCATTTGCAAACTCATCTGAGATATATATAAAACAAATCTATTCACCAAGTTTCATGATGATTGGGCCCCCCCCCCGGCAGCCATGTTATTCAACTGACCAGAACCATTTCTCAACTCTCGTATCAAGGAAACAAATGTTCTGATCAAATTTCATGAAAATTGGGCAAAAAATGTGACTTCTAGAGTGTTCACATGTTTTCACTATACATGTATACATATAGACCAGTCACAAAAGCTCACCTGAGCAATCAGGTGAGCTAAAAACAAGAGCTGTCACCAAAGGATAACATATACCCCCTATAAACGCTTTCATAGAAGTTATAGCATTTTTCGAAACCTAAACGCAGATTTCAAACCTGAACGCGGACCATAAGTTCAAGGTCAAGGTCACAGGGGTCAAAATTTGTGTGCGTATGAAAAGGCCCTTGTCCATATACACATGCATACCAAATATGAAGGTTATATCTCAAGGGACATAGAAGTTATGAGCATTTTTTGAGACCTAAACGCAGATTTCGAAACCTAAACGCTGACCCAAAGTTCAAGGTCAAGATCACAGGGGAAAAAAATGTGTGCATATGGAAAGGCCTTGTCCATATGAACATGCATATCAAATATGAAGGTTATATCACAAGGGACATAGAAGTTATTAGCATTTTTCGAAACCTAAACGCAGATTTTGAAACCTAAACGCGGACCCAATTTCAAGGTCAAAGTCACAGGGGTAATTTTTATGCCCCCCTTCGAAGAAGAGGGGTTATATTGCTTTGCACATGTCGGTCGGTCTGTCGGTCGGTCCACCAGGTGGTTTCCGGATGATAACTCAAGAACGCTTAGGCCTAGGATCATGAAACTTCATAGGTACATTGATCATGACTCGCAGATGACCCCTATTGATTTTGAGGTCACTAGGTCAAAGGTCAAGGTCACTGTGACCCGAAATAGTAAAATGGTTTCCGGATGATAATTCAAGAACGCTTATGCCTAGGATCATGAAACTTGATAGGTAGATTGATCATGACTAGCAGATGACCCCTATTGATTTTCAGGTCACTAGTTTTTGTAGATTTCAAAACCTAAACGCGGACCCTAAGGTCAAGGTCACAGGGGTTAAAAATTGTGTGCGTATGGAAGGCCTTGTCCATATACACATGCATACCAAATATGAAGGTTATATCTCAAGAGACATAGAAGTAATGAGCATTTTTCGAAACCTAAACGCAGATTTCGAAACCTAAACGCGGACCCTATGTTCAAGGTCAAGGTCACAGGGGTAAAAAATTGTGTGCGTATGAAAAGGCCTTGTCCATATACACATGTTTACCAAATATGAAGGTTATATATGTATCTCAAGGGACATAGAAGTTATGAGCATTTTTCAAAACCTAAACGCAGATTTTGAAACCTAAACGAGGACCCTAAGTTCAAGGTCAAGGTCACAGGGCTAAAAAAATGTGTGTGTATGGAGAGGCCTTGTCCATATACACATGCATACCAAATATGAAGGTTATATCTCAATGGACATAGAAGTTATGAGCATTTTTGGAAACCTAATTGCAAAGTGTGACGGAAAGACGGAGGGACGGACAGACAGTCCGATCGCTATGTGTTCCCTATTCTTCGAAAGGGGGCATAAAAACATCCAACCTCGAATAACAATTAACACATAAATGAAACACAACTTCACTGTATTATTATGAAAACATGAATAATCAAAGGGGAGTAACTACTGTAAACTTAAATGCAATATTTAGAAGAGTTGTCTCAAAGGGGAGTAACTACTGTAAACTTAAATGCAATATTTAGAAGAGTTGTCTCACATGTTACATGACCTTAATTCATGATTGTTTGCAAGCCTTTTTACTATATAAATATAAGGAAAATTGCCCCGTCCCCCTGGCAACCATGTTTTTCAACAGACCGGAACCATTTTCAAACTTAACTCACATATCTAGGAAACAAAAGTTCTGACATAATTTCACATACATGCCAGACGTCCCGATCTCGGCGGGACAGTCCTGCTTTTGGGCTCTTTGTCCCGGCATCCCGATATGAGACGATTTGTCCCGACATTCGTTAAAAACGATGTAAGGTCTATAAGTTCCCAATAAAATTCGCTTTACAAGCTCTTTCTGGCTAAAACTTACCATCGCTAATCCCTTTATTGCCCCCAATTTACAACCCACTGCTACTACTCGAGTGCACCAGTGTTGTTTTTGACACCTTATCAGCGATTTATTGGCAACTTATTGATTTAATCAGCATTCACACCATGGTGTTTTAATGATAGGAGTCGCTAATTGCTATCCAAAGATGTATCGTACAGAAATAAATGCCGCCTGCGTTTGTATTTCATGGTCCAATCAAGTACAACAATAATATTATCCTGTGTATTATACAACCCAAAGTTATAAAACCTGTCAAAACATTGATTTTGTAAATCAAACAAATTGTATGCTGACCAATACACATTGATGTTTCTCACAAATTACCTTTCGTTTTCGACGGATTTTCAGAAAATAGTTTGTACATATTGCATCATTCTAAATTTAGAGTTAATTTACGATTGGTTGGATAAGAATAGTGCTCGATGCGCTCACATTGTGTCACACGATTTACATATTATTACAGGTTCAAGGGGATATCCCTGCACCAATTGGATGTCAAATCAAGGCAAACGGTGACACCCCACATTTCAGTTCATGGAGTGTGTTTACTTCTGGAAAATGGAGAACGTATGCGTTCACAAAATTCTGAACACACATTTATCATCAATATTGGGCAGAAATTAAGAGTTTTTGTAAGTAATATACTGACTACTGACTAAAGAAAAGGTGAAATGATTGATCGTTTTAGGTGTCCCGCTCTTTGGTCAAATGTCCCGACAATTTTTAAGAAAAGTCCCGATTTGGACCTGAAAAATTCTGGCATGAATGTAATTTCATGAAAATTGGGCCAGAAATGTGACTTCTAGACATGTTTTCATTATATACATATAGAGAAAAATGCCCCGCCCACTGGCGGCCATGTTTTTTCACCGATCTTGACCATTTTTGAACTCGTCCGAGAAATCAATAAAACCAATGTTTTGACCAACTTTCATGATGATTGGGCAAAAATTGTGACTTCCAGAGTGTTTACAAGGTTTCTCTATAGCCAAATAAGGAAAACTGCCCCGCCCACTGGCAGCCATGTTTTTCAACGGACCAGAACCACTTTTGAACTCAACCAACATATTATTTAGACAAACATTTTGACAAAGTAACATGAAGATTGGGCATGAAATGTGACTTCTACAGTGTTTACAAGTTTTTTCTTCTTTTTTTTGACCTAGTGACCTAGTTTTTGACACAGCATAACTCAGTTTCAAACTCGACCGAGATTTCATTGGGACGAAGCTTGTGACCAAGTTTCATGAAGATAGGACAATAAATGTGGCCTCTAGAGTGTTTACGAACAAATGTTAACAGACAGACGGACAGACGTATAACGGACAAAGACTGGTCACAAAAGCTCACCTGAGCAATCAGGTGAGCTAAAAACACAGGTCAAAAGGCCAAAGCATCACTTTTGAAACAATGTCTTGGCTTTAGATAACAGTTAGTAACATAAACGTCATACATAATTTGAAAATTTGATGTGTTTCCTTTTACTCAGTTGTAACACTTATCAAATCAAGGTAGTGTACTGTTCAACAAATGTGTAAAATTTTGTGCATATTTTTAAGTGGTATATGATTTAGTCCAGCAGTGTCTCTGAACAGGTACATGTAAGTGCATTACAGACTGATAAACGTTGGGCATAAATTCTCAATTAAATTTTGGTCTTTTGCTCAGAATTGTCATAGTAATCAGCATTAAATAACACTTTTTAACCAGGTTTTCCGAAGGAAAAAACTGGTTATTAGATTGGCGAATGCGGGCTGGCTGGCGGGCTGGCTGGCTGGCGGGCTGGCGGAACAAGCTTGTCCGGGCCATAACTATGTTGTTCATTGTCAGATTTTAAAATCATTTGGCACATTTGTTCACCATCATTGGACGGTGTGTCGCGCGAAATAATTACGTCGATATCTCCAAGGTCAAGGTCACACTTTGAGTTCAAAGGTCAAAAATGGCCATAAATGAGTTTGTCCGAGCCATAACTATGTCGTTCATTGTCAGATTTTAAAATCATTTGGCACATTTGTTCACCATCATTGGACGGTGTGTCGCGCAAAATAATTACGTCGATATCTCCAAGGTCAAGGTCACACTTTGAGTTCAAAGGTCAAAAATGGCCATAAATGTCCCATGAGATATAACCTTCATATTTGGTATGCATGTGTATATGGACAAGGCCTTTCCATACGCACAACAATTTTGACCCCTGTGACCTTGACCTTGAAGTAGGGGTCTGCGTTTAGGTTTCAAAATCTGCGTTTAGGTTTCGAAAAATGCTCTTAACTTCTATGTCCCTTGAGATATAACCTTCATATTTGGTATGCATGTGTATATGGACAACGCCTTTCCATACGCACACAAATTTTGACCGTCCGTCCGTCCGTGTGTCCGTCCGAAAACTTTAACGTTGCTCATAACTTTTGCAATATTGAAGATAGCAACTTGATATTTACCATGCATGTGTATCTTATGAAGCTGCACATTTTTAGTGGTGAAAGGTCAAGGTCATCCTTCATGGTCAAAGGTCAAAAAAAATAAATTCATGTGCATTTCTCCAATGTCAAGGTCGCCACGACTAAAAATAGATTTATTTTAAAACAAACTTACAAAGGGGGTTAATTTTCTTTGTTCATTTCAAAAGTTCAGTTTGAGTTGTCTCCCTTTATCAGATTTTTTTTCACAATGAAAACCTGGTTTTGTGACAATTTTGTCCCTTGTATAATAATTCATGTGATAAACATTCACTATTAAGCAAATAAGTACTGGCTCATTAAAGTAAACTATGTAGAACAAATATTTCCTTTTTATAAAACCAACAAAGATTCTCAAATGGTTATGTAGCTTAAAAAATGTATTTCACCATGTCAACCAGTTAGAGCTGTAATGATTTACTCATCATTCCATTCAATTTGATTTCGATACCAAATGGTCCGATTCGATTATTTTCGATTCGATTCAAATTAAACTATGTGCAGCTTTATTTTGCAAACTATTTCATGTTTGGTTTGTCCAGGGCATAAATTAATATGTTTGGTATTTGTTATTAACTTATTAAGTCATTATGTTGTACATTTAAAGTGTTTAATTTGTGAAATTTAATTTAAAAACTCACACTGTTTTATAAGAAACAAATTTATTGAACAAAACTTCTTGTTGAATTATTCTTAAATAACATAAAATGCACAATCTATCACATGTGTTTAACAGAAAAACAAAACAAAAACAAACAAGCAAGTATATAAACAACTTCCAGTTGACTTCTTAACAGAATGCACACAGTTAAGTAAACAAACCAACTGACTTATTTCAACTTACGTCAACAAAACACGTTTTGCAATTTGCCTTTGCATCAGAACATTCGCGCAACCCAAAATGTTCCCAGACTTTTTATTTTAATTTTGACGGTGCGTCTTTCAGCGTGAGTTTAGAAGCCATTTTACCGGCTGATGTAATGCTCAGCATGTTATTCATTCATTCATTGGATGCCATATTGGCTACAGACCAATCACAAGATGTATTACAAAGACAAAAAAGTTTAGACGACGGATTTGGAAAGTAAGGTTTAAAATGCGGATCAATCGGGATTGCAGTGAATCGAATCGAAGTTGGCGGTATTGGTATCGAAATTGAATCGGCGGCGTTGAACCGGTTTTTCGATGCAACGAACCGAATTGTTACAGCTCTATCAACCAGTGGAACTATAATTTCGGACTTCTTTCCATTTCCAAATAATCGAAAATAACAATAATTTATTTTATAAAAATCAAGATTGGACCAATATAACAATAAATGTGTTTAAGAATTTTATTTATTGAACACAAATGTGCACCATTTTTCGGAACAACAAGTAATGTGATAATTGGACATGATCAAATCACGTAGTTGTATCCAATATTGCAGATTTTTAGGGCAAATTGGTTGCCTTGTTAAATACGCCATTTGGTTTTATGGGATCAAACAGGTTTGTAAATTTGGCTTTTGCTAATAGGTTTGTGATAATTGTCTCTGACAATGAATTTTATTATTGTCATACTGGCAATGCATGAGAGGATATGAAAAAGAGGATTTTTAGCTCGACTATTATATATGAAATATATATAGTGGAGCTATCCTACTCACCCCGGCTTGAGCGTGCGCGTGAGCGTTGGAATGTTAAAGTTTGCTTACCACCTCAAATATTTTCTATTTCCCTTGACATATTGCTTTTATATTTTGCATACTTCTTTGTCAACATGACCCCAATCTATAAAAGGGGGACAGACAACTGTATCAAGCATTTTGTAAGAATTATGGCCCTTTTTTCACTTAGAATATGCTTATTATTGATAAATCTATGTTAAAGTTTGCCTACCACCTCAAATATTTTCTATGTCCCTTAGTATATTGCTTTCATATTTTGCATTCTTATTAACCAACATGACCTCAATCTATAAACAAGAGCAGACAACTGTAACAAGCATTTTGTAAGAATTATGGCCCTTTTTCCACTTAGAATATGCATATTATCGATAAATCTATGTTTTGCTTACCACCTCAAATATTTTCTATGTACCTTGTCATATTGGTTTTATATTTTGCATACTTCTTTATCAAAATGACCCCAATCTATAAACAAGAGAAGACAACTGTATCAAGCATTTTGTAAGAATTATGTTCCCTTTTTATACTTAGAAAATTGAAAATTTGGTTAAGTGTTGTGTTTAGATTCACTTTATTCCTAAAGTATCAAAGCTATTGCTTTCATACTTGCAACACTTACTAACTATCGTAAGGGGACTGTGCAGGGAAAGTAATGTAACACTAACTGGCATTGGACAGAATTATGGCCCCTTTTATACTTAGATAATTGAACATTTGGTTAAGTTTTGTGTTTTGGTCCATTTTACTCCTAAAGTATCATAGCCATTGCTTTCAGACTTGGAAAACTAGCTAACTATTGTAAGGGGACTGTACAGGGCTAGTTGCATAACTCTGGTTGGCATTTTAATGGAATTATGGCCCTTTTTGTCGCAGTTACTTTGAATACTTTGTTTAATTTTGTGTTTAGATCGACTTTACTTCTAAAGTGTCATAGCTATTGCTTTCAAACTTCAAATACTTTCTTACTATCATGAGGGTACTGTACCTGGCATTTAGAATTTGACCTTGACCTTTGAATGACCTTAACTCTCAAGGTCAAATTAATAAATTTTGCTTAAATTGCCATAACTTCTTTATTTATGATCAGATTTGATCCATACTTTGACAAAACAGCACTTACCTGACATATCACAATGAACTCCACCCAAACCATCCCCCATGCCCCACCCCAGAGCCCCCCTTCCACACACAATTTTTTATATATATTATTTTTCTTTTTTTTTTGAAGATCATCTAATAAATGACCACACCCCCACATTATACTCCCCTCTCCACCCCCACCCCACCCCCAATAAAAAACATGGTAAAAAAACAAAAATATTTATTTTATTTTTGAAGGACTGTCCAACCATCCCACCTAAGCTATTGCTATCAAACTTGAAATAAAATCTCATTAGTTTGTTTAATGTCTTTACACATTTTGTGGAAAATATACCTGAACTCAGAATTGTCTATAAAGTACAACTTCTTTAAAACATAAGCGATCAATATGTTTCAATTATGGTCCCCTTATTGAATATGAACAATTTTGCCATGATGGCTTACGTTATACTGTCAAGCACTCAAATATTCGAGCGCGCTGTCTTCTGACAGCTCTTGTTCAATTTATTTTTATTCCACCTAAATAGATGAAAAACTATGGCATAACTGAGCAATATTTTTGACAAACTGTTGACTGAAGATAACAACAATGTTAACTTTATTTATTATTAAAAAATTTGAGTGTGTTTGTAACTACTGAAATGTTTCTCTTAATAACTGATTAAGGTAGTTTACCATTTAACACATATTTTAAATGCTGGGCCTTCAGTTATCTGCGCCATGGTTGCATTATTGATTTACTACTCCAATGACTGTTGAGCAAATTGATTAATACTTAACTCCTTGAGAGTCTCTATTATAGTAAAGTCTGTTACATATTAACATTGGGCTCAAATACTCACCTTAATATTGGACTTCACAACCAGTTCAGTTCAGTTTATAAGCAGGATATGCATGGCATTTAAATGAAGTAAGTTTTGGATTTAAAAGGTTTTTTTATGGTCGTCTTAAGATTGAGGAAGTGAAGTATGGTATGTTTTTGTGTTACTACTTTAAGCATGTATACTTTCTTCCTGTTTTTAATATTAAAATATTAAATGAAATATTTTGAAATCTGCCTTACAGATTTATGTTTTATTGGGTATTTTCAGCCATTCACACTTGTTAAAGTATTCACATTTGAAAGACATAATTTTTTGTTCTCATAAACTTAAAGAGTAGTTTATTTGGACTTTTGCCAGAACACTGCATTGTTTGATACAAATGTAACTACCGGGCCATTTAAAGAGACCAATATTGACATGAAAGGAATGTTTTTGTATTTTTGCAAACATAAAATATGCTCAGAGCTCCAGCCGTAAATATGCTTTTTTCATTAAGATTTACGCGTTTATTTTTATAAACTGGACGTACAATTACGACATTAATATCCATTTTACGCACTTAAGAAAAACATCTGGCCGTAATGATACGTCTGCGTCAGCGGGGCGTGATTTGTTGGTCTCTAACCTAACGGCGCTTTTCGTTAATTTAAATTACCGAAAAGTTGTAGACTGGGTTCATATATAATTATACGCCCGTCTATGACGGGACGTATTATGGTATACCCCGCGTCTGTCCGTCCGTCCGTCCGTCTGTCCGTCCGTCCGTCTGTCCGTCCGTCCATCCGTCTGTTAATGTCGTACGCTACGTCAAATATCCTTTGACAGATTTTCTTCAAATTTTAACACAATCTTAATATTGATAAACCCTGATCCCCTTTCGTTTTTGACGGAATTCTGAATTGTCGTTCCAGAGTTATGGGACTTTGTTCGTCAAAATTTCGTGATTTCATTGAATGTCCTACTGTAGCTCAAATATCCTTCGATGGATTTTTTTCAAATTTCAACACAATCTTAATATTGATAAACCCTGATCCCCTTTCGTTTTTGACGGAATTCTGAATTGTCGTTCCAGAGTTATGGGACTTTGTTCGTCAAAATTTCGTGATTTCATTGAATGTCCTACCGTAGCCGTCCGTCCGTCCGTCTGTTAATGTCGTACGCTACGTCAAATATCCTTTGACAGATTTTCTTCAAATTTTAACACAATCTTAATATTGATAAACCCTGATCCCCTTTCGTTTTTGACGGAATTCTGAATTGTCGTTCCAGAGTTATGGGACTTTGTTCGTCAAAATTTCGTGATTTCATTGAATGTCCTACTGTAGCACAAAAATCTAAATTGATGTTGCAAGATGATACATTATGCTCCATTGAAATAGTATCCCTGAAAAATTGAACAAGGTGAGCTTTTTTCTATTCCGATTGTACACTACCACTTACCCATCTACATTTCTCTTTTATTATTGGTCAAAATATCTATAACAGGTTTACTTCAACTCCATATCCTCTAAAGAAATGCATACATATACTCAAAAAAAGATATGGTATGAATGTCAAGGAGACGGCGCTCCATGCTCATGTACTTATAAAATAAACCATGTATTCAAATACAAATAAACTGAAGTAAAAAAATGATTCAAAGGGTTATTTATTACCTTACTACTTCATTGGCGAACGACGGGCGTATCATGCGCTCATGGCGCAGCTCCTCAGTTGTTTATTCTGTCGCGTGATTTCCTTTAGCTTGTAAATCCATCAAAAACAATATGTCTGCGCGCATTGGAATGCCGGCTTAACCGAAAGCGATTCAAAACAACACTTTGTTGTCATATAATGATTACATACAGTGTCGTCTAACCATCCTGACATTAAATCTGTAAACCCAGAAAAAGATATTGTCGCCCCGATATTAAACGATTTGATTGCATCGGTGGCTTAAAACGTTAGAAACACGATGGGAAACGGATGAGACAGTGAAATAAGTGTTCATTTACTTAGCTTACTAGTTGGCTTGTGTTTTCTTGTCAAGAAAAATGAAAAAATAGTATTGGTTATGAGTTTTAATGTGAAGTTGTATTTGTATCATAATTCAGAATGGAAAACCTAATACAGTAACTGTTTAAGAAGCTGCTTATATTTATTATGCCCCCCATCGAAGAAGAGGAGGTATATTGCTTTGCTCATGTCGGTCGGTCAGTCTGTCGGTCAGTCCACCAGGTGGTTGTCAGACGATTACTCAAGAACGCTTAGGCCTAGGATCATGAAACTTCATAGGTACATTAATCATGACTCGCAGATGACCCCTATTGATTTTGAGGTCACTAGGTCAAAGGTCAAGGTCACGGTGACCCGAAATAGTAAAATGGTTTCCGGATGATAACTCAAGAACGCTTAGGCCTAGGATCATGAAACTTGATAGGTAGATTGATCATGACTCGCAGATGACCCCTATTGATTTTCAGGTCACTAGGTCAAAGGTCACGGTCACAGTGACCCGATATAGTAAAATGGTTTCCGGATGATAACTCAAAAAGCATGGGGATAATAACATAAAATAATGAGTGAAAACTCTGACGCGGCCCCACCCCAACCCCCATAACTTTTGACCCAGGGGTCAGATCAAAATTCCAAATAGTGCAGGGTCGCGCATATGCTCACAGCTACCATGTGTGTAAGTTTCAAGGTTCTAGTGCAAATAGTGCAGGAGGAGATAGTGGCCAGGATGGACAGACGGACAGACGGCGGAGATAACCACAATATCCCCACGCTTTTCAAAAATCGTGGGGATAACAAAAAAATCCTATCACAATATGGTGTAATTGTATTGGCTTTTGATGCATTTGGTTCTTTCATGAACACAGTTGAGGAATCAAAGAAAGTTAACATATTGTGATTATATTTCTTTAATATTATATGCTGAACATAAATTATGTTATTTGTTTTATGTCCAAGCTTTTAGACTTGTAAAACTCGACTGATGTGAGTGGATTTTAACCTTGCAAGTCTAAAGAAAGGGTCCATATATGTTGTAACCATATCTTTTGGAATTTTCTAGCATCCTTCAAAGCATAAAACTAAGCATTGTATTAAAACCGAAATGGTTCTATTTCAATAATTTGTATTTTGCTTGGCATTTATGACAACTCATGTAAGCTTCAACAGCTAATCATCCCCACGCTTTTGGGAGAAAAAGTGGGGATATTGTGGTTATGTCCGACTGTCCTTCCGTCCTGACCACTTGCTCCTCCTACACTTTTAGCACTAGAACCTTGAAACTTACACACATGGTAGCTATGAGCATATGTGCGACGGTGAACTATTTGGAATTTTGATCTGACCCCTGGGTAAAAAGTTATGGGGGTTGGGGTAGGGTTGAGTCAGAGATTTTTACTCATTTTTTTAGGTTATTTTACTATAATTTCTTCATTTCTACACCGATTGTCTTCAAATTGATACTGAACCTCTATTATGACAATACGGTCAATCTCAACTATGCACGGCACCATTACCAACCCTGGGGCGCCCCGCCTACATAGGCCACGCCCACCGAAAATTTATTTTACTATAATGTCTTCATTTCTACACCGATTCGCTTCAAATTGATACTGAACCTCTCTTATGACAATACAGTCAATCTCAGCTATGCATGGCCCCATTACCAACCCTGGGGCGCCCCACCCACATAGGCCAAGCCCACCCAAAATTGCCTTTTACTATAATTTCTTCATTTCTACACCGATTCACTTCTAATTGATACTAAACTTCTCTTATGACAATACGGTCAATCTCAACTATGCATAGCCCCATTACCAACCCTGGGGTGCCCCTGGTTCAGACATGCGGCGTGGGGATACGCGTCGGCCTCTGCCGCGCCATTTCTAGTTAATTTTTGTTTTAACTAATTAGTTGAGTAATCCTATCGGTGTTAACTTCCGACAGATTCATATGGATCTACATTTTAAGCTGACTTTTAAGCATTTTGGCCTTTAACTTGACATAAAATTGATCAAATAATCAACAAAACCATGTTTTGCCCCCACGTCACTTGAAAGTGCAAACGAGTGGTGGAGGAACCTCAAACCTTACAACTGTCATATATTTTGATCACCATCATTACCACTGTTTTATAGGAAGGAGTTGTAATATTGCAAGCAAATTACCTAGAGGCTTGTATATAATTCTAGTGCAAGCTCATATATTGCTGGGAGTTGTAATATTGAAACTAATCTAGTTTCCCTTTTTTTACAGATCTTACAATGGAGTATAACTTATTACTTAGTGCCATGATGTCCATAATTCAGCTTTCAACAGCAATTGTAAACTGTCGACATCATAACAATGGTAAGTATTGTTGTTGTTTTCTTCTACAGAAGCTTATAGACAGTATTTGCACTAAAAATACATACACATATATCTATAAATATATATTTATGATGCATATAACGTGAATGTCAACAATTTATTTGAGCCTCGCTCTGTGAAAAGGGGGTTTGATGCATGTGCGTAAAGTGTTGTCTCAGATCGGCCTGTGCAGTCTGCACAGGCTTATCAGGGATGACACTTTCAGCTTTTATGATATTTTTCATTTTGAGAAAGATCTTCTTAGCAAAAATCAAGTTTAGGCAGAAAGTGACATCCCTGATTAGCCTGTGCAGTGCTGGGAGGAAACTTTACACACATGCATTAAACCCCCTTTTTCACAAAGCATGGCCCATTTATCTAATAGTGGGATCATTAATGAAAAAAACATTGACAAAAGTTTTGAATACAGTTCAAATTTGTGCCTAAAAAAAGTCTTCACTTAGCAAAAATGGGCCGCGTTCTGAGAAAACTGGGCATAATGCATGTGCGTAAAGTGTCATCCCAGATAAGCCTGTGCAGTCCAACACTTTCCGCCTAAATGGGATTTTCGCTAAGAAGAGACTTCATTTAAACGAAAAATGTCATAAAAGTGGAAAGTGTCGCCCCTGATTAGATTGTGCAGACTGCACAGGCTAATCTGGGACGACACTTTACGCACATGCATTATGCCCAGTTTTGTCAGAACGAGACTCAAATATTCTCACATTACAGTATCTTTATCCATAGTGTGTATGAGCATATGACTACTTCATTTCATTCAGAATAATATCTGTAAAACCACTCATTGTTACCCAAACATGTGCTTCTGGCACCTAAATCTATAATAACACAAAATTATATTTTGCTCATCGTTGATAGCACTGGGACTTTGCATTTTTCAATCAATAATGAATAATAATAAAAATCAATAAACTACTTGTTTATTGTTGCTTTATATTTGATATAAATTAGCCATTGAAAGACCTCTTTAATAATCCTTGATGAATAAAACAACTGTGTCTTTTTAAGATTGTTAAGTTATTTTATAAATTAAAATCTGACTGAATTGAAAAGATGTTACACAACAATGTCAATCATATCCAAGGAAAGCTGAGAAAAGCAAATTATAGCAAAAAAGATATCACATATTTATAGGGGTTGTGATTTAATGTTTGCCTTAATGTCATCTACAGACACTTAGAGGCATATAGCCATTAACCTGTCTGTAATTATGTCCGTCCGTCTGAAGTTATAAGAAGGTTTGCCCAAATGCTCTACCTACTCAGCTTTTTATTACCATTGGTAATGGGGGCTATATAGGAATCACTTTGTCTGTCGGTCGGTCGGTCTGTCGATCTGTCCCGAACGCTTGTCCGGGCCATAACTATGTTGTTCATTGTGAGATTTTAAAATCATGTGGCACATTTGTTCACCATCATTGGACGGTGTGTTGCGCGAAAGAATTACGTCAATATCTCAAACGTTAAGGTCACACTTTGAGTTCAAAGGTCAAAAATGGCCATAAATGTGCTTGTCAGGTCCATATATTTGTCATTTATTGTGAGATTTTGAAATCATTTGGCACATTTGTTCACAATCATTGGACGGTGTGTTGCACGAAAGAATTACGTCAATATCTCAAAGGTTAAGATCACACTTTGAGTTCAAAGGTCAAAAATGGCCATAAATGTGCTTGTCTGGGCCATAACTATGTTGTTCATTGTGAGCTTTTAAAATTATTTGGCACATTTGTTCACCATCACTGGACAGTGTGTCGCACGAAAGAACTAGAAATGGCGCGGCAGAGGCCGACGCGTATCCCCATGTGGTATGTTTGACCCAGGGGCGCCCCAGGGTTGGTAATGGGGCCATGCATAGTTGAGATCGACCATATTGTCATAAGAAAAGTTCAGTATCAATTAGAAGTGAATCAGTGTAAAAATGAAGAAATTATAGTTAAAGGCAATATTGGGTGGGTGTGGCCTATGTGGGTGGGGCGCCCCAGGGTTGGTAATGGGGCCATGCATAGTTGAGATTGACCGTATTGTCTGTCATAAGAGAAGTTCAATATCAATAAGAACTGAATCGGTGTAGAAATTATCGTAAAAGGCAATTTTGGGTGGGTGTGGCCTATGTGAGTGGGACGCCCCAGGGTTAGTTATGGGGCCATGCATAGTTGAGATTGACCCTATTGTCATAAGAGAAGTTCAGTATCAATTAGAAGTGAATCAGTGTAGAAATGAAGAAATTATAGTAAAAGGCAATTTTGGTTGGGTGTGGCCTATGTGGGTGGGGCGCCCCAGGGTTAGTAATGGGGCCATGCATAGTTGAGATTGACCATATTGTCATAAGACAAGTTCAGTATCAATTAGAAGTGAAGCGATGTAGAAATGAAGAAGTTATAGTAAAAAGCAATTTTGGGTGGGTGTGGCCTATGTGGGCGGGGCGCCCCAGGGTTGGTAATGGGGCCATGCATAGTTGAGATTGACCGTATTGTCATAAGAGAAGTTCAGTATCAATTAGAAGTGAATCATTGTAGAAATGAAGAAATTATATTGAAAGGCAATTTTGGGTGGGCGTGGTCTATGTGGGCGGGGTGCCCCAGGGTTGGTAATGGGGCAATGCATAGTTGAGATTGACCGTATTGTCATAAGAGAAAATCAGTATCAATTAGAAGTGAATAGGTGTAGAAATTAAGAAGTTAATGTAAAATAACATTGAAAAACGAGTGAAAATCTCTGACCCAGCCCCACCCCAACCGGGGCCAACCCCCATAACTTTTGACCCAGGGGTCAAATCAAAATTCCAAAAGTGCAGGGTCGCACATATGCTCATAGCTACCATGTGTGTAAGTTTCAAGGTTCTAGTGCTTAATGCTTGTAGTGTAGGAGGAGATAGTGGCCAGGACGGACATACAGACAAACAGACGCCGGAGATAACCACAATATCCTCAAGCTTTTCAAAAAGCAAGGCGATAATTACGTCGATATCTCCAAGGTCACACTTTGAGTTCAAAGGTCAAAAATGTCCAGAAATGAGCTTGTCTGGGCCATAACTATTTCGTTCATTGTGATATTTTAAAATCATTTGGCACATTTGTTCATCATCATTGGACGGTGTGTCGCATGAAAGATTTACGTCTATATCACCAAGGTCAAGGTCACACTGGGTTCAAAGGTCAAAAATGGCCATAAATGAGCTTGTCCAGGCCATAACTATGTCGTTAATTGTGAGATTTTAAAATCATATGTTCACCATCATTGGACGGTGTATCACACAAAAGAATATGTCGATATCTCCAAGGTCAAGGTCACACTTTGAGTTCAAAGGTCAATAATGGCCATAATTAATAATAGCATAATAATTCTTTAAAATCGCCATAAATAAGATTCTCTTGTTTTGTGAAGACAGCATGCAAAATAATCTGTGTCAATGCGGCACGTGGGGGTATACGTCACGTCTGTGACAAAGCTCTAGTTTTAATTGCACAGATTTTTTTAACGCTATGAAGTTCACAACAACTTCACCCCACCTCATTTAGACCTTGATAATAGTGTTTTTATCGAATTGAAAATACATGATGAAGATTATATTGGCAATCATTGCTTCCATGCTGGTCCGGTGCAATTTCTGTTCCTTGTTGATAAGGCATTATCAAAGACCATCTTGCCACCAGTAATAAGATACCTGCAGATATGGGCATTGTTAAAGTTGGTATTTTATTCAGAAAGTTGGCTGTCCATGTAAAAGCCTTCAGAGCACAAATAAAGAACAATTTAATTGTAAATTGAAGTTGCTCATTTTCAAATGCTTGAAAATGTATTTTTGGTGTAATTCTGTGTCTGCGATTTTATTCAGCTTCATTATTCATATATCATAAGACATTGACAAGCAGATAAAGAAAGCTCTGAATACTCCGCCATTTATTGACAGCATTTGAAAGACCAGGGAAATGAAAACCAACTGTTATTTGACAGATACACCATCTTTAGACCGTTTCTGCGGGGAATCTTAAATGGCTGAGACCAGTAATTAGTCGCTTAATTCAAATTATGATTTAAGTGTGGTTTCAATTATGAGCCCTCCGAATACTTTATTCAACAACAAAATACAACTTTTAAATGTGACACAAATAAACATAAGCTTGTGGAAAGTTTTGGGACTGATTTTGATGTAAGTGTCAATCTTTTGTTAGGCTTTTAACCATTTACCACTTAGATACATATTTTTAAGCATGTGTAGTCCTTAAGAAAGTTTAATTTAATTAAAGACCTTTCTTACTAGATTCAAGTTTTAAAGGCTTCATTTCCAACCCTTAGATACTGATGAGCAGCAAACAGCATAAAACCTGAACAGACTGCGAGTTACTCGCAGGCTGTTCTGGTTTTATGCTGTTTGCACATAGCCATTTTCTATTTGCTTCTGAGTAGGAAAGGGTTTAAATTAGCCAAGGCTGACAAGACATTAAATATGACATTGTTCTCATATAGCTATAAAATGTAAATTTTATACAGTAATGCCAATACAATATAATAATTATTATATTCAGAATTTAAGTAAACAATACAGTTTTGCAAATAATAAACGATTGTCACTTGGTAAGACAATGTCAAGCCTGTAATAGGAACATAACAATGATATTAAATAAATTGACTTTGTTAAGTCATTTAGATTAGCCGAAGTAAATTAGTAAATAAAAACATTCTTTTGTCACGTTCTGATCAGAGGCCCCTAAAAATGGCGGGGCCCATAGGCAGTTGCCTTCTCTGCTTAATGGGTAATCCAGGACTGCCTGCACTTGTTTGCAAAACTTATTAGTTAGTAAAGTTTAACCCATTCATTCCTAGCGTCCTGAAAAAAGGACATTGCAAACAGCGTAAACCCAGATGAGACGCCGCATGATGCGGCGTCTCATCTGGGTCTACGCTGTTTGCTTAAATGAATTTCTATAAGAATTGTTCTAAATATAGAAATAAATATACTAGACATCCCTAATTTTTGAAATACGTGGATCCAACTTAGAAGGATGGGAGAGTCCACTGGGCATAAATGGGTTAATCTACAAATGACTAAAGCACTTCAGCACAAAACTAAAAAGTACTTCAGCATAAGAGTATTATACTAGACACAATTCTGGGTGTCTCAACAATCAAGATGTGTTTATGTTAGCGCATCCATCCAAAACCATTCATGTCCTACGGATGCATTTCCGTAGCTGTGAAATTTGATGTACATCTATTTTTGGTCTGCAATATAAATATGTATATTTGTATGTGTGTACATTTGAGTGATTTAATGTTAGCCTTAATGTTTCTAACTGCTTTAACATATCTAACAGAGAAAAAACCATAAATAAATATTTAAAATTTTATTGGTGAATTCCTATGAGTAAAAATATCACCAGTTTTACTTTACTGTGGAAAAATGTCAACTATGCCTTTAGACCAGTTAGTGGTTGAGTGTATTTTTAACTATAAAATTGTGTGTGTTTTCATAATGCTTTTAACTCCCTTATAAATATGTGTCCTGTGTGTATAAAGGCATAACAGAATCATCTAGTAACAGTTATAGGAGGTTTTTGTGTGACGTCACAAGAGGGGTTTTCCTTTACTAAAAATAGATTGGCCGTCAACTTCTTGATCGCGGCCAATTACATTGTATCAGAGTAAAGGTCGTCGGAAGACTTAATACTTACAATTTCACAAAACTATAAATACCCGTATTCTTTTTTAAAATAAGAATTTAATAAATGATATTTCAAAAATAATAAAACATATAATAATTTGAATATTATTATAAGTGGTGTGGATGCGATAGTGTTATTTTTCATCAACGATTGAAATTTAGTGTAAGGGGTGCATTGAATCAGTTGTAAAACAAAGCCCTAAAATAGCTCAATGCATTTCAATCTTGAAATGTATTTTTAATTTTCTTTTACATTGAATGAATTTTCGTTTCGTTAACATTGAATGAAAATATTAATAAATTTAAGCATTCAAATTGAAAAAACACCTGCATATTTTGCAAATTGAACTGTCTTTGCATGTACACGTATATTGAAAACTCGTCTTTAGTGATAATGAGCGATACAAATCTTGCATTTTATGATACCATTAATCTACACATATAAATTTATTTAACGCAAGTATTTTATATCCCTATAATGACAAAACGCGATTGCTTGTTTTCACGATGATGTTTCGAACACTGCAGTAACGCACGATCTTTACACATTATAGCAGAGTTTACATTTGCAGGTACCCGTTAAAAAAGTTAATTGTGTAGCAGTAAATGTGTACAATATTTTAAATGTATAGTTATTAAACACTTTAATATAATGTTTGAACTGGCCAATATATATACTTAATAGTTCCTAGCTGTTAATCCATTTCGGACAAATGTCTATTTTTAAATATGTTCAAATATTTTATTAAAGCAACTGTTAAGTTTTTGACTTAATATGTCTAGTGGTGACATGGAGGTATCATAAATTGTGTTTAATGACCAGACATATGTGGTTTATGCAGAGACCCCATACAGAGTCATACAAGTATAGGTCCCTGGGTTTATGACACACTGTTTTCTTAGTAATTGTCTGGACAGTATCCGATCATATGGAGATAATTGGTTTGTGATAAAGAAAGGGGCAATTAAACACTGGGTTAAAATGCTTAAACAAAGAGTGTCAAAATTGGTGTGAACAATTAAATAAAAAACATTAACATTTATCAAGAGGATTTAGTTAATCTGTAACAAGGTAAGTTTTTACAGACAAATAGGTTCAAATCAGTTTCTATATGTTTATTACATAAAATCAATCAATTTGTTGTTTGTTTTCGTCCTTAGTTGTGTTCGTTCATTGGATTCAATTTAATCTGAAAGAATTTCAATTTCTCAGTATTTTTTGTTCTTCAAAAGGCTCGCGAATATGTTTGTAACCTTATCACGATGCGCTTCATCAATGCAAACAATAGCAGAATGGCCGCAGTTTTGACGGCCAAAATTTGAGCATGCGCAAACGTGACGTCATTATCGGAATCCCCAAAACCTCCTATATCCCACAGGTAGGTACTTGATACAATATTTTGCCCTTATATCATTTAAAAAAAGGTATCCAACAATGACCTACCAGGCCCATTTAATAAGCATTTTAAACTGCTTAAAGAATGACCAATTCAATACTTTATTGTTGTGGTTGCACTTTTTTTATGAAAATCTGTCAAATATATCCTTAATAGCTTAAAGTTTAATCAAATCATCGCTCAAATTGAATCAAGTAAATCTTGATGTCCAATGACTTTCATAACAGAATTTGAGTCTTGGTCTATTTCACTGTAGTCTAGCTCATGCTATAAATTACGTTTTTTCCTTCTTATTTCAATGTCACATGGTACCTTTTTGCACCAACGGGGAGAATTATGATCAATTCAAGAAGACTGGTCTGATCTGTTGCTCAGCAGAGTCTGTATGTCAGATATTGTATTAGTTGCCATAATAAATATTAATTAAATGTTAGGGGCCTATCAGTTTTAATCACAACATCCAAACATGGGAAGATAGGAAGATTTTAATAAAAGACAGGAACAATGATAATCTGGGAGAGAGTGTAGTTGAGGTAGACATGTTATGATAGAAGAAGTTTGAGAGAGTTTTTCACTCATTTAATTGGTGTACATATTTATTATCCAAGTGTGTAAATAAGATGTAGAGTCTGAATTCTGGGTTGTGACTATTGAAGTTAGGAACTTTTACCCTGAATACTTTAACACCATGTACGTTTGTCAGTGAAAAAATCTCTTATAGAAATATGACAGTCTTTAGTCACAGCTGAACGTTAAACTTGAGTAGTTTAAAAATATGTTGTTATACAAAGTCTCCATTTTATTGTATTTGTAGGAGCGCAGTGAATCTTCAGATATGCTGAAAAGTCAATAGGGTGTTCACTTGTTATTTTCAACCAATGAAATGACTTATCAATTCTAAGGCTTTCTGTTTTGCAACAGTAAAAAACACTGTTTTCTTCTGATTTTCTGACCAGTTACTTTGAGCTGTAAATAAACAACATAGAATTTTGTAAGAAGGCTATGTCAATCACAAACAAAGTTAATTGCCTAATTGTGAAAAATCCACTAATATTCGCCTTCTTTCATTACAGTAAGTTGGAAGTCCAGATTTGCACATTTTGATTTTGGGTTTCTGTTGGTGTAACTAACAGCTATTTCTATATACGCGGCAAATAAACAGTGTTTATTCATAGAATGGTACTATTTGCTGACAATTAACCACTACAGATTTCTGAATTGGTTAATTTTGTATGTGGTTACAGTTTGTTGTTTAATGCATATGTCTGTTTCATCATAGTTGGATACCTTTAATTTTATTATAGATATGTATGGACAAAACTATTGTGCCAAGTACCTGTGTAATATCCCTTAAAAAATAATGTTGCTTTCAGTAAAAACGTTTGCAGTGTTGGTGTTCATGTGTTTAACAACGGTATCCGCAAAAGCAGGGCCCAAAAGGACTCGGAATGGCGATTATGATCTCTGCCACAACGGTGGTAGGTCTTGACTAATAATAGTTTAACATATTTATTACTAAACCACAATAAATATCATGTTATTTTATATTAAAGTTTGTACTAGGAATTTGATTATTTATGTATAGCAGTGTAGAGAAGGTAAAATTGCAATGTTGTTCGAATTGGTTTAATCCAACAAGTTGATTGCGTGCAGGCCTTTTCCTGGCGTACTTATGGGTGAGTTAAACAGACCCATTCCCAAACCAAAATTGGAAAAAATCCCCAATTAAAAAAAAAATCCCAATTTAAAAAAGAAGATTTTTAGCTCACCTGATTGCTCAGGTGAGCTTTTGTGACCGGTCTTTCTCCGTCGTATGTCCGTCCGTCTGTCCGTAAACATTTGCTCTTAAACGCTCTAGAGGCCACATTTCTTGTCCCATCTTCATGAAACTTGGTCAGAAGCATTGTCCCAATGAAATCTCGGCCAAGTTTGTAACTGGGTTGTGCCGGGTCAAAAACTAGGTCACTTGGCAAAAAAAAAGAAAAACCTTGTAAACACTGTAGAAGTCACATTTCATGCCCAATCTTCATGTCACTTTGTCAAAATGTTTGTCTTAATGATATCTTGGTTGAGTTCAAAAGTGGTTCTGATCCGTTGAAAAACATGGCCGCCAGTGGGCGGAGCAGTTTTCCATATTTGGCTATAGAGAAACCTTGTAAACACTCTAGAAGTCACAATTTTTGCCCAATCATCATGAAAGTTGGTCAAAACATTGGTTCAATTGATGTCTCGGACGAGTTCAAAAATGGTCGAGATCGGTGAAAAAATATGGCTGCCAGTGGGCGGGGAATTTTTCTCTATATGTATATAGTGGCAGTTTTCCCTATTTGGCTATAGAGAAACCATGTTAACACTCTAGAAGTCACAATTTTGGCCCAATCATCATGAAAGTTGGTCAAAACATTGGTTTTATTGATAACTCGGACGTGTTTGAAAATGGTCGGGATCGGTGAAAAAACATGGCCGCCAGTGGGCGGGGCATTTTTTTCTATATGTATATAGTGAAAACATGTGAACACAGTAGAAGTCACATTTTTGGCCCAATTTTCATGAAATTTGCTCAGAACATTGTTTCCTTGATACGAGAAATGAGTTCAAAAATGGTTCCGGTCAGTTGAATAACATGGCTGCTGGGAGGGGGGCAGTTTTCTCATTATGCCCCCCCCCCCCCCCTTTCGAAGAAGAGGGGGCATATTGTTTTGCTCATGTCAGTCCGTCCGTCCACCAAATGGTTTCCGGATGATAACTCAAGAACGCTTATGCCAAGGATCATGAAACTTCATAGGTACATTGATCATGACTCGCAGATGACCCCTATTGATTTTCAGGTCACTAGGTCAAAGGTCAAGGTCACGATGACCCAAAATAGTAAAATGGTTTACGGATGATAACTCAAGAACGCTTATGCCTAGGATCATGAAACTTCATAGATACATTGATCATGACTCGCAGATGACCCCTATTGATTTTCAGGTCACTAGGTCAAAGGTCAAGGTCACAGTGACCCAATGCAGTAAAATGGTTTCCGGATGATAACTCAAGAACACTTATTCCTAGGATCATGAAACTTTATAGATACATTGATCATGACTCGCAGATAACCCCTAATGATTTTCAGGTCACTAGGTCAAAGGTCAAGGTCACGATGATCAGAAATTGTAAAATGGTTTCCGGATGATAACTCAAGAACGCTTAGGCCTAGGATCATGAAACTTCATATGTACATTGATCATGACTCGCAGATGACCCCTATTGATTTTCAGGTCACTAGGTCAAAGGTCAAGGTCAGGGTGACCCGAAATAGTAAAATGGTTTCCAGATGATAACTCAAGAACACTTATGCCTAGGATCATGAAACTTCATAGGTACATTTATCATGACTCGCAGATGACCCCTATTGATTTTCAGGTCACTAGGTCAAAGGTCAAGGTCACGATGACCCGAAATAGTAAAATGGTTTCCGGATGATAACTCAAGAATGCTCATGCCTAGGATCATGAAACTTCATAGATACATTGATCATGACTCGCAGATGACCCCTATTGATTTTCAGGTCACTAGGTCAAAGGTCACGGTGACCTGAAATAGTAAAATGGTTTACGGATGATAACTCAAGAACGCTTATGCCTAGGTTCATGAAACTTCATAGGTATATTGATCATGACTCGCAGATGACCCCTATTGATTATCAGGTCACTAGGTCAAAGGTCAAGATCACAGTGCCAAAAAACGTATTCACGCAATGGCTGTCAAGGTAACGGTGACTCAACTTAGAAAAATGGTTTCCAGATGATAACTCAAGAATGCTTACGCCTAGGATCATGAAACTTCATAGGGACATTGATCATGACTCGCAGATGAAATAATGATGAAACTTGACCAGGATGTTTGTCTGGACAATATCTAGGTCAAGTTTGACATTTGGTAAAGATTGAATGAACCGACTCCTCTCAGGTGAGCGAACTAAGGCCATCTTGGCCCTCTTGTTTATAAATAAGTGTCTAATGTTTATTATCAATTTTATATTTATTTCAATTGCATTTAACAAAATATAAAAATATAATTATGCCCCCCTTTAAAGAAGAGGGGATATATTGTTTTGCTGGATGGCGTTCTGTCGATAGACCAATTTGTTTGTGATCAATAACTTGTGAACAGATTGACCAATTGACTTGATAGTCCCATGTGCATTGGCCTTTGCCAGTAGTCTGTAGATGGCCTATAATTATAATTTGAATGCTGAAACTAGTTTCTTCTTTGGCATCAGGTAAATTAGTTTATTAAAACCTATATGAATTTTGCTAGCTTTGATCATAGCGTCATAACACAGTTAGAGATTGTAAAAAATGTTGAAAAATTGAGAGTTTGCCAGCCCATATAGGTAGTGTATTATGTAAAAAGCTATTGATTTAAAAGTTTTCTTGGTGTCAAATGTATTGTCATTCATTGGTGAATACATAGACGCTTTTTAATTTTCAGAAGTAATCAAGCATGTTATAAACATTGAATAGCTCAGACATTTTGTGTCGCTTGAATACCAAAATGCACCTGTAGAGATATGAAAATACGATCAATAGTTTATATACCAAGGGATATTGATATTTATAGTTATGCATTATATTTTTACATGACATGAAATAGTTAAGTAGATTGTAGTACTATCTAATAACTGTCATTGAAAGAATTGTTGAAAAGTAATTACTTATAATTTTACCAAAAAATAGATATATGATCAAATTTCTTGCCTCTGGATTGTTAAGGGAATGTTAACTGCTATAGATTGACAATTAAAGGGTGTTTCACAACTTTGTAAAAAAATTGCAACAAAATACTTTTGTTTATTGATCCATTTTATGGCTTGCTGTAACATCGTCAGCAAAAAAGGCAGCTCTTTGAATAACTTTTGCCTACAAACAATCATAATTGTAATATCTAGAGCAAGATCAAAGTTCAAGGTCTTGGTTCAAGGTCAAAGGTCAAGAATTTAATTTTCTGATCTGACTCTAAAAACATACAAGCATGTCAATATTATTATAGATTATTCCATATATTGATGTGTTTTGAGCGCTGCACATTTTTTTCTGTCAAAGGTTAAGGTCAGAAGTCAAGTTCAAGGGTCAAATACTGGTATTTATCTGGAGCATGAAAATTCCCATAATTACATAAAACACTATGCTTTTTGACTGAATGTGGGATATTTGATTACTGCTTTCTGTGCGCTTTGGTCATAATTAACTAACATTGCTTTCTAGATCTCATTTGAGGACTTTTTTAAGTGTAATTTGATAGGTTATTACATGTAGTAGGAATTTTTATCATTATTATCACACATAATAACAAAATCTTTTGCAGTATAGCTATAATATTTGCTTAGGTTTTTACTGGGTTGTTACTGACATTTTGTTGCCTTCAGACTAAAAGAATATGTTTTGGTGACAAAGGTCAGAGCTGTTTAAAAGCGTTGGGATTCTTTATTGCATATAGCATGTGATACATCGCTAATGTTATACTTGTTATGTACAAACCGACTTTAAATAACATTTGTATTTGAATTTGTATTGACTGAATATAACACAATATTTAGAAATGTGTATAAATCCAGATAGAATTTGTGTAATGTATTCACCTGCAGTACAGTTGAATTTATCTCAATATTTAAGACGTATTGTACATCATTTAATAACATAATCATTATTCTTCTGTGTATTTACTTATTATTTTTGTGAAAACAAGTGATATAAAATATGGATATCAGGCTTTTCCCCAGGCGGTTTTAGCACAGCGGGCCCGCGGTGCCTGGATGTAAAAATCTTTTTTGCCGCGGCGCTTGTTTTTCCGATTATGTCTTTATGTTTGTTACTAAATATTATAATAGATGACTTAAATGAAATAAATTGAGTAAAAACAAATAAAAAGTTAACAAAATGTCATTTAATAGCTCTTATGTAATGTAGATTTTCAGTTAGAACAATAAATATATATAAATCTACACGGGAAATGGTCCCCCACCCGCATCAACACCCTTCCATGCTGCCTTGCCGCTGTGCCTGGCCAAAATCCTGGGGAAATGCCTGGGATATTTGTTTAACTAGTATGTTTCATTTTGCAATTTTTCAGCCATTTCACCGCGAGATCCGTTCTTTCTTTTGGGGTCCCCTATTGTTCTTAATTGCACGAGTAACTGGCCGTCGTCTAACCTCACATTTCTCTATGGAACCAACAGCACCGAAGTGGATTCCCAGTACATAAGCATTGTGAACGATACGACAATCACGGTAGGACAATTTTTATTTATGTCATACCACATGTAAGTCAAGCATTGAGAAAGCAAACAACTTTATTCAATGTTCATGTTCATGTGTAAGAAAAGTTTGTGTTTTGTGGCAGCAATAATAAATAACTTGTCTGTAAATAGAATTTGGAAAAAAACGCCAATTCAAAAAAAATATTGTAAGGGGAGGGTCTCCGTCTGTTGGGAACTTTGAACTCCTTAATGAGATAGTTAAGAATAAGAAAATAACATGTATATGTATAGAAATTCAGATAATAAAAGCTATTTACAAATGTAAATGTTATGTTTTGATGTTCTACTGATGAAATTGATAGGTCTTAAATCCGATTTTTTTTTTTTATTTAATAAAAATCACAACAATTTTAGGAAAGAGAAAATATCGAATTAGCTAAGGAATGATAGATAACATCGATATTAATTAACCCCTTACCACTTAGATACGTATTTTTACGCATTTGTAGTCCCTTAGATAGTTATATTTTAAAGGCTTCATTTTCAACCCTTAGATACTGATAAGCAGCAAACAGCATAAAACCTGAACAGACTGCGAGTTGCTCGCAGGCTGTTCTTGTTTTTATGCTGTTTGCACAAAGCCATTTTCACTTTGCTTCTGAGTGGGAAAGGGTTCATTTTTGGCCCATGTTAAAATTGTAATGTTACAAAATCATGAAATGTTGACCAGTTGTTAATCTATTTAAACAGTTAAAATCACATTCTTAAATGTGCAGCTCCTAAATGAAGATGGTTCCCTTGTTAAAGAGACCGTCAACCACGACGATGAAGAAAAGAAAAGTTCTAAAATACCGTATTTTTTTACAATTATTAGTTTATATTGATTAAAATATCACGACTGGTATAATACATTACTTGATAAAAGTTGTTAATTTTTCATATTTTCAGTATATTCGGTAATAAAATTTGCGATGTGAAATCGAAAGTACATCGCGAAAATAGGTGCCATAAAGATTATACAAACTATAAATAACGCAATTAGAGGGATCATTTTATATATAAAATATATACAATTCACAACGCATGCACAATTTGCATTCCTGGGTTTACCATGTGACAATTATGATCAATCTACTTGCATATTTATAATTAACTGGTAATTACCTGGTTGACATACCCAGTAAAATTTTATTACCGAATATACTAAAAATATGACTTTTTAAGTAATGTAATATACCAGTCGTGATAATTTTATTTTAATCAATATAAACTAATAATTGTAAACAAAATACGGTATTTTAGAACTTTAATATTTTTCGTCGTCGTGGTTGACAGTCCCTTAAAATCCCATTAACTGTGAGGTGTAGTTTTTCACGTTTTGCTTTCACAGATGAAGCTCCCTCCAGTTACCAATGACACGATACGCGAGTATAAGGCATCCATGTCATATCGCTGTGTAGATAAGCAAATCCCCGACAAGATCACTTGCATAAGCAACACACATGTGAAAGTAGATTGTAAGTGCTTATAATTACAGTCATCTTTGTGGAGTTTTTATTTTACCCTTTACCACTTAGGTATATGTTTTTACACATTTGTAGTCCCTTAGAAAATTAAATTTCATAAAATACCCTTCTTACTAGATTCAACTTGGTTAGAACATTACATCTTTTTTGTATGATATCTTCGCTAAGTTCGAAACTGGGTAACAACAGATTCGAAAGGAGGTCACTTGGTCAAATTTAAGAAATGTCTTTTGAACACTTATTGTCTGGTCATTTCAAAAACATGGCCAATATTGCGCGTTACAGTTTTCCTAATATGGCTGTAGTGAATCTTGTGAACATTCTAAAGGTCACACTCTTTGTCCATTCATGCTGTAAACAGTTGTCACGTCAGTTGAAAAACACGGCTTTTTTGGAATCTTTTTTCCAATTATATTTGTGCCCCGTTGAAAAACTTGATCATCGGGGGTCGGCAGTTTTCTGTATATTACTTTAACCACTTGAGTTCCAAAAATCGTTTGGTGTGTTTATAAATATGGTTCTCAAGGGGTGGGCAGTTTTCCTCATATTTGTATTGTGAAACCGTGTGAATACAGTCAATCTTACATTAAGAGACCACTCAAGGGAGTAATCAAAAGTGGTCTCTTAATAAAATGGTCTTTAAATAAAAAAGGCCATTCTGAAAGAATGCTTACCCTCAATTTTAATCTATATGAAGGATAATCTCTTTTGTCAACAATTATTTTAACTTTTATAATAAAATGAATATAATAAACACAATACATAAACAATATTTAACTTCTAATTTGTTTTATTTTTTCACTTATCATTAATTATCATTTATTATAAATGAATTGTATTACATATTTATTTGCAAAAACACCATAGACAAGGAAATATTTTTCGCATTTTTTTCACCTGACACATTATTTTCCACGTCTTCAAGCACCTCGGCTTTACGCTAAAGAATGTTCTGAATTTGAGTTTTACCGACTCCAAACTCATCTGCGATTTTACGTGCACTTTTACTCTTTGACAATTCCAAAACCCGAATTTTCTCATTCAACGTTAACACTTTTTGTTTTGACATTTTAATTTCTGCATGTACGCTTAAGGAAATCTGACTCGATTTTGATACATAATGAGCTGAAAATTTTTTAACACGTCAATTGAAAACAAACAAACAGACCTGATTGGAAATTTATTAAGTAAATAACAATGTGATTGGCTAACAAATATCTACTAATTAGTATAATTACAAATTGGTAATGTACGGATATTGACAGATGTTGCCGATTAATAGTTCATTTTCCGCACTTCTCAGGAAATGTTTGTCGCGTACAGTGCATTGTTTCTGCACCTGTTATCTATACTCGAGAAAAATCGGCATTGTCTCTTAACGTTCCACATAGTAAATTATTTAAGCTGTAGACTGTGCGCAATACGTTCCTCTATTATTCAACTCAATAAATTGATACGCAGTCTACAACAATACCGGTCAGAACCGGTCAACGAGACAAAGCATAATGGTTGGTGTGAAAACAAAGCAGAGGTGTGACAGTACATCTTATCGGCTTAGATAAACAATTAACACGGATCTGTCTCTGAAAGATCAATAGATTAACCACTTTTATCTCCAAGTGGTCGCTTAATTCAAGATTCGGACATCAAAATACACAAAAATCAGCGGTCGCTGGTCGCGTAAGACAAAAGTCGCTTAATACAATATCATTATATAGCGAAAAAGCTCCGTGGGATTTCAATATGGTCGCATAAGACAAAGGTCGCTTAATACAAGTGGCCGCATCCACAAGATTGACTGTAGTACCTTTTTAGACTAAGATCCCAGGGATCTCAGGTGAGCCCCTTAGGGCCTCGGGCTCTCTTGTATCATTATCATCTTCTACAAATAAATATTTCATTGTTTGCTTTGCCTTTATCAGCTTATTTTTGCTGTCATATGTGTTAATTTAATTTGAGTCTCATCTATGATTCATGTAAGCTAACTGAATGGTTGAACATTTCATTGACAGCTCTCTGCAATTATGTTGTGCAATGGTATTTGTTATTGGATATTATCATAACTGCTATTTGTATAAGAGAAGAATCCCATTGTATTCCTCATGTATAATATTCTGAAAACACAAAATTAATCCTTAGCTTGATGTTAACTTACAGTAACTTTAAAAAAAAATGAATACAGAGTTAACACCATTGTATACTGCAACACGGTTGACTCGCGGTACTTGAGGACTATTCACTTGCGCCTGGAAACGATCGTCATATATCAGATAAATGATTTAAAGTACAATCATATTTAACTTAACTTTATTGGACAACTGCCTTGTTATAACGAAAATCCTTCAATATAAACTGCCGTAAAAACAAATCCAACACCACTGTCCGATATTGTTGTTTATTTTTTCTCCAGGTAGATTCGCTGTAAATAGGTTAAACAGCACCGATTTTAAATTAACCATGAATAATCAAGGCTCTGACATATCATTTAAAGTAACAATCAATAAAGTATATAACATTAATTTAAATATATGGAATTTAAGACATCAAATAAAATAAATAGAACAGTTATTTTCAAGCAATGTCGTATTTTTTCGTTACGACAATTAACTGAACTATATCAATTCAAATATTGTTAAAGTATGAGTTTTACTACATTTAATTTCCAAAAATCGATTTCAATCTGTAGAGAGAGATGTTTTCTGTCAGAAGGTCACGCAGGTTTGTTTATAAACAAAATCCAGAGGGCGCTCATGAAATACCGCGACTCAAACCGACCCGCGAGTTAACCGGGTTTGAGTATACACTTGACTATGGCCTTATTCAGTTTCTGACATACTTAATATGTGTGCCTTGAGGGTAAGTAATTTTTAAAACATTTTATTCAGGTAACTTGTGTCCAAACACCTCATGTGATCAGCTTTTAGGTATGCATACATGTGCACACTGACTTCTGCATTAGTTCTTGAATAAAGTTGCACCACATTTGAGGTTACACTTCACTATTGAGTGATGTTTTTTGCATACATGCCAGATTTTTTAGGTCCAAAGCGGGACATTCCATAAAAAATTGTCGGGACATTTGACCAAAAAGCAGGACACCTAAAACGATCTATCATTCCACCTTTACTGTAGCCAGTATAGTACTAGCAAAAACTCTTGATACTTTTATTCAAGACATAAAACATCTGATATGAAGCATGAAATCTAAAACATAACAATAATAGTTTCATTATATAAAACAATAGCAAACAACGAAGATAATATTCATCTTTTTAGAGTAAAAATCTGGAACATTACGACAACAATACTCATTATATTTCTTTCAATGGCAAACATTAACGCAGGGGAGGCTATCCAGTACTTTAAAAGTACGGGTTACAGTAAACTTACTTGTCAATTGTCGCGGCTTAATTGGAGTAGGGTCAAACTGTCATGCATAGCACCTCGTTGTTTTTACAATTACACCCAATTACACTAGACAGGATGGGTATCACTTATTGGACTGTTTGTTGCGATTTTGGTATATTGCACATTCGGATTATCCCGCTATTTTGGAACTTAACATTAAATGTAAAAGACTCATTAATGACGTAGAGTTAATTTTTCAAAATAATTGTTTTGTAAACCGTTTCAAACAAAGACAAAAACAAACACATTTTCAACATTTATTTCATTATTATACAACTATCGATAGCAATAAGCGACTACTATCTTGAAGACCACCATGGTGTGAATGCCTGATAAAATCAATAATTAGCCGATAAATCGCTGATAAGGTGTCATAAACAACACTGGTACACACAAGAAGTAGAATCAGATTGTTAATTGGGGGCAATAAAGGGATTGGCGGTGGTAAGTGTTAGCGAAACAGAGCTTGAATAGCGAATTTTATTGGGAACCTATAGACCTTGCATCGTTTTTTACGAATGTCGGGACAAATCGTCTCATATCGGAACGCCGGGACAAAGGGCCCAAAAGCAGGACTGTCCCGCCGAGATCGGGACGTCTGGCATGTATGGTTTTTTGTGGTACATTTTCATATAAATGTCTGCATTGACTATAATTAAGTTGGAGAACATTTATGCTAGAATGTTAACTGGTAAGTTATTAATCTTCTAAGCCATGCACTCATGGATTTGGCTGTATTATGTTTGCTACCTTAATGTTTGACAAAGTCTGATAATATTTAGTTATATTTGACAGTGTATTGGGTACCGATATTTTTTCCCTAACTTTTTATGCCCCACTTCAAAGAAGAGGGGGTATGTTGTTTTGCTGGATGTTGATCGGTCTGTCAGTCAGTCTGTCTTTCTGTCGGTAGACCCATTTGTTTCTGATCAATAACTAGTCAACAAATTGACCGATTGGCTTGATACTTCACATATGCACTAGCCTTGGACAGTAGATGACCCCTATTGAAATTGGGGTCACTAAGTCAAAGATCAAGTCACTGTCACAATAAGTGTGACAATTGTTTCCAATCAATAACTTGTCAACAATTTGAATGATTGGCTTTATACTTCACATTGGATTGACCTTGGACAGTACATGACCCCTAGTGAAATTGGTCCTGTGTGGGGGGCACATGTCCACGACCGCGGAACTCTTGTTTAACATATTTTCTGTAAAAACTAAAAATCACTCAAGGGTCTTTCATTTTCTTAAATATTACTTTATGTATATCATTATAAGATTCATATAATTACTGTGTACATGTATCTCAATTTATTCAAATTTCATTCAAAGATTTATGGATTACATTTAATTCAGCAAAGAATATACATTAATTCTGCATAAATTAGTCATAGAAGTTTCAATCATTTTTAGAAAATGTTGTGGGGGTGGGTCTTTTATTTTGGTGGGGACTGTTGTTAGTAAATACTTATGAAATGTATGTCATTAAAGTCACTTGTTTATGAACTGATATCATGACAATGCCTTTATATTGTCTATGTTTTTCATGTGTTAAGGAATGATTTTTGTGTTATTTTCTATGCTTTTCATTGAATTGATTTTGTTTATGTCTGCATATACTGTTTTAGACAATGTACTCCCTTGTCAAAAAATAACCCACTTTCATACCAAAACACACTTAAACCAACATAAAACTGTGTTTTTTCTGAGTTTTTCTTAGCGGAAGTTGGTTTTTGCTAATAAAAGTGAGTTTTATGTGCGCTAAACTGTGCTTAACTGAGTTTAAAGTTGGTTATTTTAAGAAGATGTGTGTTTAAGCGAGTTTTTTTCAGTAAGAAGTCGGTTTTTTGTGTGTCAAAAGTGAGCCTTTTTATTTATGAGTTGGTTTATGTGTGTTTAAGTGTGTCTTTTTGTTTTATAAGCGAGTCTTTTACAACAGAAGTTGGTCTTTTTTTAAACAGAAGTGGGTTTAAGCGAGTTTAACTTGGTCTTTTTGTAAATAAGTTGAGAGCTGCAACGAGGCTTAAAGACTCACTTTAACACACTTTTCAACAAGTTGGTCTTTTGTTTATTAATATAACTCATCAATGAAACAATAATTCTTCAACTGGGTCTTTGTTTGATGTTTATAGCCATAAATAAAACAAGTAAATTGTAAAGGGGCTTTTTTTACAGCTTGTTTGCCATTGTCCCTATTGTACATTTGTGTGCTCCCCATAATTTTTAGGGAATATTGGATGAAAATGGCTCTTTCAGAACATCACAGGTTCACAGATGGACAACAAGTATCACTGACAAAAACTAACAATGGTCAAGCTTAGTTTTATACATGAAAATGAAAGAGTTTGTGTTTCACTTTGAATTTTTTCTTTATGTTTGTTTTTATTATAAACAATATCTTATGATTGTTTTATGTCTTAATTTTTTAATTTTTTTTAAACAATCTCATATGATTGTTTATATTTGTTTAAAACAGTATTTACTTGTAAAATCTGCATATTTAAATAATTATGGTATTGGAAACATTATTTTGGAAATAATCTATTTATTTTTGTACATAAGTTATGCAAGATTTTGATATTTGCATATGATACCATCATATCCATTTTCTTAATTTGGAATAAAATAATAAAATGCCAAACATTACCTGTGTTACATAAACTGTCAACAAAATAACAAGACAATACCTTAAAACACCCTTATTTCACACCACTAACAATAAACAGATAACAATCTGTCAGGCATTCAGAGCTAAACAGGGTACTGATTATCTAGGGGTAGATAAGGCTACTGATGGGGTCCTAGAGATAAGGCTGTGTGGAATAAGATATAAGGCTTTTGATTGGCTATTGCACTGAGGAAGTTATCTTTTTGAAAACAACAACTTTTGAAAAACAAGCTGGTGTCAGCAACTGAATATTGAGCTAAATTTAATTCAGCAACATTAATATAAAGAAGTGAAAGACTTATAATGGTAGTGTAAAATGTCTTGAAATTCTGTCAGCATGAAGTATTGTGTGATGAAAACAATGTGTTTTTTACTGCAAGTGGAAATCAATAATAAGTTGGTTGGAAAGGAGGTTGAACTGCCTGTTGTTGTTTTTGGAATACTGGAGAACAGTTTTAACAGGTTTGTATTGTCATTTCTTCACCCCTTTTTTTATTTAGTTTATTGAATTAATTATGATCATTATCATATTTATGTATTGTCACTGGGAAATGTAAATGGATAAGTTATTGTATTGCAATTTAAAGGATAAACAACACATTTTGAAGCAAAAATAGATAAACTTACACATGAAAAAGTGTAAATGTTGTGTACAGTGAATAATTATGGTTGTGTTTCATGGTTATTGTCATCTAAAATTTTATTTATATCTATTTCTGGTTATTACTGAACGGATTTCTTTCCCTCTTACTTAATTAGAACTTATATATTTTAATTTTGAAGGTTAAACTCTTGCCACAAGGCAAAATTGACATCGTTGGGAAGATCCTTTGGAAAGAATGTGCATCATCGCCTGCCTGATGTATGGACTTTTAAACCTGGTTTTTACCCTGCACAAGCTGGCAAACTTGAGGGGAACAAGAGTGGGAAAACCTCGCCCTGTCCTTGACCAAGAAAGCTCGATTTGTTGAGAGGTAAACTATACAGGTTATTGCATTTACAATGCCACCAGACCACACAGCCAAATGAGACCACGCATCTTGGTACATTTTCAAACTGCATTTTCTACCAAACGCAATTTCTTTTAATAATTGATGAAAAGTGCTAAGTCACATGTGATCACGGGATTAAAATTTCAAAAATAAACAAACAAAAACAACAAGCAAATAACTTAAATTTATTATTATTAAAGCAACAAGATTACCATAACAGCAATATTTCATAGTTAAGTGGAACAAAAACATAACCAATCAACATGCCTTGCCCTTTTGAAAGTGATATGGTATTAATCCTTTGCAGATCAACTGGCATAAGAGATGCTCAAGAGGAGAAGGACACAAGCAGCATCAATGGAACAACTACATGTCGCTCCAGCGCCCGCTTTCCAGGTCTCTACCAGCTGCTTTCCAGGTCCCTCCACCCGCCAAGATCAGGTCTAGGTCCCTGCACTGGCTGCTTTCCAGGTCCCCTAGCGGTCAAGGTCTCTCCAGTAGCTGCTGTGCAGGTCCCAACACCGTATGCCGTCAAGGTCCCTCCTTAAGCTGAAATCCAGGTTCCTCATTCCACTGCGGTTCAGGTACCTCCAACAGCTGAGATCCAGGTCTCTGCAGCAGCTGCGGTCTAAATACTCCACCCGCAGTGGTCCATTGCGGTCAAACTTTTGCTTTAAAATCTTCCATAAATGTCTATTATTTTATAATGTATTGTAAAAATAATCTGTTAGTATTAATTTGCGGTGTACTATTTTTGTCATATAAACATAATTTTCGTACACATTGTGTTTTTTTCCCTTTTAACCACATTGGGCTTATAATGAACTGTTGTAATTGCTTCACAAAAACCATTTTTCTAGAACATATCAGTCCAAAATTTTTTTTTCACACTGCAAAATCCCACAAAAGGCTCACAAAAAAACTACTTTCTTAAAAAAAACTCACTAAATCACTGTTAAAACCCACAAAAATCAACTTACCCAAACCCACAAATTGCTTTTGTTTTTTTCACAGATAAAATACTGTTAATAACTAGGTTTAAAGCGAGTTAAAAGCATGTTTTCACTGTGAAAAAAACTAACAAAGGCTTGCTTTCAGCTCACTTTTCGCTCACTTAAAAACCGTGTTTAGCCTGCTTATAGCTCACATAAAAAACACACTTTTTACCCACTTAAAACCAACTCCACAGACAGAAGTTGGTCTAAGCATGTTTAAAAAACCTCAAAAAACCAACTTGTAGAAAATCATACTCACTTTAAACCCACTTAAGATGGTTAAAAAACCCACTATGTTGGTTTAAAGCGAGTTAAACCAAGATTTAACTCAGAAAAAACCAAGTCGGTAAGCTAAAAAACCCAGTCGGTAAGCTAAAAGCGTGTCTGAAAAACCCGCTTTTAGCACAGTGCAAATACCACAGAGTTAAACACAGATGCCTGAAAAAACTCACTTTAAACCCACTTAAGACGGTTAAAAAAACCACTATGTTGGCTTTAAGCGAGTTAAACCAAGAATCAACTCAGATAAAACCAAGTCGGTAAGCAAAAAGTGTGTTTAAAAGACTCGCTTTTAGCTCGGTGCCAATACCGCAGGGTTAAACCCAGTTTAAAACTGGGTTATAACCGGATTTTGCTCACTTTTTTGACAAGAGCTGTGTGCAATTTTCTGCTGTAAACTCCCTCTATGATATAATAATTGGCATATCATGTTTATTTTCTTGATGTTTTTTTAGATTATCCTGTGGCTCCAATCGATTTCCGTTGTCGAATACTGGGATTTGATACAATGAACTGTTCATGGGACCTGGCAGTGAAATATACACATAATATTAGTGTGAAATGCAAGTACAGAGCGTCAAATTCAAAGTCTTCTTTAGCCTTTGTAAGGTAATTTTTTAATAATAACACAGTTCTATACAATGGTCCTAAAATCATTTGCTTTTAGATACCCAAACGCTTGACGCACCTCAATATAGATGCTTTAAAGTTATAAATCCAAAGGGTAAAATAGAGAATGTCATGAAAAAGTAATTGAACATTTATCTCTTTTCATAAAACTGTCTTATCACACCTCTATGCGCCGGTCCACAATTACTTCAGATAAAAAAACTTTGAAGATATTGTTTGATATTGACAACAAAAACACTAAACATAATAAAAAAACTGTAAAATAAGAAGAATTAGCTAACAATAAAATGTACAATTTGTATACCGGTATGTGCAATGGCATGTATTGCCTTTGGATTAAACCATGTAAGTATACTTATATTTGTACAAAGTGTTCAGCAAAGTTTATACATATTAAATTAAGTGCTTTCAAGCGCAAATAAACACAAAATTCTTACTTGGCAAAATGAAAATCTTTTTCATTCATTAAAGCTGATTACATTTGAGAATGCATGGTATTTTTAGCTCACCTGTGCAAAAGGTGCTCATGGTGTGCTTTTGTGATAACCTTTTCACCATAAATTGTTTACACACTAGAATTCACTTTTTAAGTCTGATCTCAATAAAACTTGGTCAGAACTTTTGCTCTACTTATGTCTTTGCCGAGTTCCAAAATCATTCTGGTCTATTGAAAAACAACTCAGTTAGGGTCAGGGCAGTTTTCCTTAAATGTCTATAATGAAACCTTGTTGACACTCTTAGTTTCATTTTCAGTCCAATCTTCATAAAACTTGGTCAGAAATATTAATATATATAAAATATTTATTTTCATGCATCACTTTTATTATGCCCCCCTTCAAAGAAGAGGGGGTATATTGTTTTGCACATGTCGGTCCGTCCGTCTGTCCACCAGATGGTTTCCGGCTGATAACTCAAGAACGCTTAGGCCTAGGATCATGAAACTTCATAGGTACATTGATCATGACTGGCAGATGACACCTATTGATTTTGAGGTCACTAGGTCAAAGGTCAAGGTCACAGTGACTCGTTCTTGGATGCAGTTTAGGACCACATTTGCAGATTATATTATGTACTGGTGTTGTGGGGTCTATCTACCAGGGCTAGCGCTGTCCCAAAATTGATCAAACGTCAAGGTCACAGTGACTCGAAACAGTAAAATGGTTTCCAGATGATAACTCAAGAATGCTTTCACCTAGGATCATGAAACTTCATAGGAACATTGATCATGACTGGCAGATGACCCCTATTGATTTTCAGGTCACTAGGTCGAAGGTCAAGGTCACAGTGACTCAAAATAGTAAAATGGTTTCCGGATGATAACTCAAGAATGCTTATGCCTAGGATCATGAAACTTCATAGGTACATTGATCATGGCTGGCAGATGATCCCTATTGATTTTCAGGTCACTAGGTCAAAGGTCAAGGTCACAGTGACTCGAAACAGTAAAATGGTTTCCGGATGAAAACTCAAGAATGCTTACGCCTAGGATCATGAAACTTCATAGGTACATTGAACATGACTCGCAGATGACCCCTATTGATTTTCAGGTCACTAGGTCAAAGGTCAAGGTCATGGTGACTGGAAATAGTAAAATGGTTTCCGGATGATAACTCAAGCATGCTACGCCTAGGATCATCAAACTTCATAGGTAAATTGATCATGACTGGCAGGTGACTCCTAATGATTTTCAGGTTACTAGGTAAAAGGTCAAGGTAAAAGTGACTCGAAACAGTTAAATGGTTTCCGGATTATAACTCAAGAATAATTAGGCCTAGGATCACGAAACTGTATAGGTACATTGATCATGACTGGCAGATGACCCCTATTGATTTTCAGGTCACTAGGTCAAAGGTCAAGGTCACAGTGACAAAAACGTATTCACACTATGGCTGCCACTCCAACTGACAGCTAATATGGGGGGCATGCATGTTTTACAAACAGCCCTTGTTGAATATGCAGCTTATTTTATTTTCTAACATAAAACTACCTTGGCCTGTTTTAATCACACATTCTTAAACATAAGAATAAAGAAGAGACTAGGGCCTGAGGATAAGTGTTTGAATGTATGCAGTCTACAAATGTTTCTTATGGCATACATGAATTGTTCATAATTTCATTTCATATTGAACTTAATTACATCATAACTTAATTACATCTTAAGTTAATAACAGTTTGAAGAACAGTCTTACTTTTAACCCTTTGCATTCTGGGAAATTTGACGTCTGTTAAAATGTTGTCTGCAGAATTTCTAAAATTAGCATTTTCTTCTATTTTTTTTCAAAGAATACTATCAGAATAGCAAACAGTTTGGATCCTGATGAGACGCCACGTTCTGTGGCGTCTCATCTGGATCCAAACTGTTTGCAAAGGCCTTTAAAATTCGGTTCCCGCACTGAAAGGGTTAAGGCTTAAGCCGAAGAATTGATTGGTTTCGGTTCCCGCACTGAAAGGGTTAAGGCTTAAGCCGAAGAATTGATTGGTGAATACAGGCAATGCATATCATCAAATTGATAAAGAACAATACAAGTGTTGTAAAAGCACTTGTAAACAATGCAAAAAGAGGTCTGTACCTGAACATAGCTTAGTAAGGCTCGATTGGTCATTGTCGGCTCGGGTACTACTTACATGTACCCCGGGTACTCTTAAGTATACTTACATGTACTCCGGGTATGGTATATATACTTACACGTACCCGGGAGTTTTAACGCTAAATCGGTTGTTGTCGGCTATTTTGTTATAATTAATCATGTTTACATTTATGTCAATTTTCTGTTAAATGGCCTCTATATTATCGAAACTCCTAATCAAAAAGCATGTTAATGCAGGTTTTTTTAAAGAGAAGTTTGTTTAAGATAAACAATATCGTTTTACGGCTATCCGTAGTGCGTTTTACGACATTGGATTTTGGGTGGGAATACAACTCGGGTAAAGTCTAATATCGACTGGGTACGTTTAAGTATATTTACCGTACCTGGGGTACATGTAAGTATACTTAAGGTAGCGCACCTCTAATGGGCACATATCCACATATAATCTTTTTAATTTTTTTCTTAATCAGCATCATTTCACTGAACTACATGCAAATTTGTAGGTAGGCTTTCCATGCTTTTTAAAAAAATATACCGATTTTTTCAAAACCACCCCCACGCTCGGCTTTTGTCCAGTTTATTTTCACCCCTGGGGTATATAAAAGTTCCATAATTCATTCAAATTTCAAAATATGGGCATGCAGTTGGTGTGTACAGATGCTGTAAAGGTGTTTAAAGTTTAAACAAGATGAAATAAGTATTCTTTTACAGACATTTATTTTTTACAAATTTTTATCTATGGAAGAGCGCCATGAAATGTAAGTGATTTCAGCCAAGTAAAACTTGGGTCGGTTAAAAACAAAGTGTCATAAAATTCAAAATAGTATCATTTAAGTCATATTTTAAACTTAGTTTTTATAGAAACACTATATACAGCAAAAATACCAAGAACTAGACAGATTTACCGTTAACTTTTTGAAATAAAAATAAAAATGCAACATGTATGGTTCGTATTTTCAACAGTAAATCACCCAATTTCGCCATAACGTTGTTTTAATTTTAATAATTGAAGAATGTGCATAAAAATTGCAACATATTTAACAATAAATATAGCTTATATGCCATATTAAATCAAATTACGTTAGAAAATAAATAAAACGCGTCGCAAAAAAGTATACGTCGTCGGCAGGATTCGAACCTGCGCGGGAATATCCCAAAAGATTTCTAGTCTATCGCCTTAACCACTAGGCTACGGCACCTAATAGTAGGCTCTTCAACCTTCGAAGAAATCGCGGGAAATCATTAGAGGTGTGCTACCTTAAGAGTACCCAGGGTACATGTAAGTAGTTACCCTGCCTACAATGACCAATCTAGCCTTAGTAAAATAAAGTTCCCAATTGCTCAAATATTGAACAAATGAACAAAAGGATGTTAGAAATGGAAAACATTTAGCATTATTCTTTTTAATGGTTCAATAATTGAGTCATTGCTATTTTGATTTGTTGATATTAAACAACTCAGTAATGCTCTTAAGTTTTATACTTCAAAACTCAAAATAATTGTTGACTGACTGATAAACAATGCTAAATGCTTGTGTCTGTTTATTAAGTTTTTATAGTAATGGAATACTTCTGTGTTTCATCGAACTCTTATTTTCAGTGACATTTTCAGTGACATAGGTGACTTTGAAAAATGCCCTGAAAAGAGGCCAAACGGGTGTTTTTGGAATGTGACGAGCTTTACCGACGCTGAAGTTTTTTACATAGCTCTCTCTGTCACCAACAAGCATTTGAATGTAACTGTGCACGCTGGCAATGATACATGTGATACAACGCCATGTTACATTATCAGGAAATATGATATCGGTATGTATACATGAGATGTGTCATAGGACCATGTGTACATGGAAAAATTGGTATTCAGATAACATCAATTAATTTTTATCAATCAGTACATTAAGTGCCAATAACAACAGTAATTTTCTTATAAGTAAACTGGCCCTCCAGTGTGTTAAAGCTAGATTAAAAGCGGCCCTGGTGATTTTGTTATGTACGAGGAACTTATGAACATGATAGTAAATATATTAAGTATATAGTTCATTGCTCAATTGTTAGTTTTATTATGCCCCCCTTCGAAGAAGAGGGGGTATATTGCTTTGCTCATGTCGGTCGGTCGGTCTGTCGGTCCGTTCACCAGGTGGTTGTCAGATGATAACTCAAGAACGCTTGGGCCTAGGATCATGAAACATCATAGGTACATTGATCATGACTTGCAGATGACCCCTATTGATTTTGAGGTCACTAGGTCAAAGGTCAAGGTCACGGTGACCCGAAATAGTAAAATGGTTTTGGATGATAACTCAAGAACACATACCCCTAGGATCATGAAACTTCATGGGTAGATTGATCATGACTTGCAGATGACCCCTATTGATTTTGAGGTCACTAGGTCAAAGGTCAAGGTCTCGGTGACCCGAAATAGTTAAATGTTTTCCGGATGATAACTCAAGAATGCATACGCCTAGGATCATCAAACTTCATGGGTAGATTGATCATGACTCATGCCCCCCTTTGAAGAAGAGAGGGTATATTGCTTTGCTCATGTCGGTCGGTCGGTCTGTCGTCCGTCCACCAGGTGGTTGTCAGATGATAACTCAAGAACGCTTGGGCCTAGGATCATGAAACATCATAGGTACATTCATCATGACTTGCAGATGACTTCTATTGATTTTGAGGTCACTAGGTCAAAGGTCAAGGTCACGGTGACCCGAAATAGTAAAATGGTTTCCGGATGATAACTCAAGAACGCATACGCCTAGGATCATGAAACTTTATGGGTAGATTGATCATTACTCGCAGATGACCCCTATTGATTTTGAGGTCACTAGGTCAAAGGTCAAGGTCACGGTGACCCGAAATAGTAAAATGTTTTCCGGATGATAACTCAAGAATGCATACGCCTAGGATCATGAAACTTCATGGGTAGATTGATCATGACTCGCAGATGACCCCTATTGATTTTGAGGTCACTAGGTCAAAGGTCAAGGTCACGGTAACCCGAAATAGTAAAATGGTTTTCGGATGATAACTCAAGAACGCATTTGCCTAGGATCATGAAACTTCATAGGTAGATTGATCATGACTCGCAGATGACCCCTATTGATTTTGAGGTCACAAAGTCAAAGGTCAAGGAAACGGTGACCCAAAATAGTAAAATGATTTTCGGATGATAACTCAAGAACGCTTTTGCCTAGGATCATGACACTTCGTAGGTACATTGGTCGTGACTCGCAGATGACCCCTATTGATTTTCAGGTCACTAGGTCAAAGGTCAAGGTCACAGTGAAAAAAAAACGTATTCACACAATGGCTGCCACTACAACGGACAGCCCATATGGGGGGCATGCATGTTTTACAAACAGCCCTTGTTACTCTAGAATTTGTTATGTGTTGCAATGAAACTGGTAGGCATAATGAATTAAAGCCCTTTATAGCGCTGTGATCTCTGTCTTTAGCCCTTTACTACTTAGATACGTATTTTCACGCATTTGAAGGCCCTTAGAAAGTTATATTTAATTTAAGACCTTTCTTACTAGATTCAAGTTTTAAAGGCTTCCTTTCCAACCCTTAGATACTGATGAGCAGCAAACAGCATAAAACCTGAACAGACTGCGAGTTACTCGCAGGCGGAGTTACTCGCAGGCTGGTCTGGTTTTATGCTGTTTGCACATGGCCATTTTCACTTCTGAGAGGAAAAGGTTAAATCCATGTTAAGAGCATCAGCAAAAGTAAACAATTGTCTCTAAATTCATATTATTGCATAAACTCTATCTATAATGCTCTCTGGCAGGGTGCAGAAACTTGGCAAAAGGAGGGCTTGAACGGGAGAAATCATGTATAAACAAGGCGATTAATGTGCCGCTGAAGCCCTGTTATGTGTTTTTCATATCCATAAACTGGTCCACGCGCAGTTACTTCCTATATTTAATTGGATGCAATGAAGTTTTTATGAACTTTGTTAATAACACCAACCTTTTACGACTTTCCAAGCATAAATGGAGAACTGAATAAGCACCAGTTTCCTCATGCATGCATGATAAAGGCAATTAATATTTCAATCCACTTTTCAAATTATACCATCTGCACTCTCTTGACGACAGCTTTGTTAAGGTTATTTACTCAACACTTTCAAAAGACTATGCTGTAAATGTAAGTGTTTATGTACTTTCAATGTTCCTGCTGTATGCTTGAAATACTTCAGTGACAATATGTTGGCAGTATTAATTTTTAGAAAATTTTGTTGGAACGAAAGAAGATAGACATGTACGAAAGAAACATCTATGAAAACAATGACTTATTCTGACGATATATTTATCTTTCACGACCAGTAAATTCCAAAATAATTCCTCATTTCTTACTTTGCGCGGCTGCATTTCAACTTTGCATTAATCCACTGTTTAAACACATTTTAAATCGAAAACTGCCTTACCGAAGGTAAAGCCTCGTCATTTCTGATGATGACTGACTGAGGCATATGTAAAACACAACCTTGAATTGTATGGCATCATATGAAATGATCAAATTATTTTGTCAATGTCGAATAAACAAGACATGTTGTTTCCAATGTTATTTCAATATATTTTGGTATGTGTGATTTGTTTATGCAATAATAGCGAAAATACACATTTTCTCGGACATGATCATTTGCGGGCGTTCTCAAAATCCGATCCTCCCCTCATGCTGCGCATTCAGGCAGGAACAAATTTTTCGAGCGCCCTTGAAAACGTGTATTATCCCTATATTGGTATCTGATGTTTTATTTGTTTTTTTTTTATATTTCAGCTGAACCTTTTCCCGTTACAATTCACGACCTTGGATTTGATCATTGTTGGACTAATGGCACTCGCTGCGGGAGGTTGCAGTGGTGGAAGCCGTCCAATTTTTCCACACACAATCTTGCCTTTAATATCACCAGCACCTCTGATTGTGACTCTCCCAAGGTTTGCTAGTTTCTTCATAGTCCATGGTCATGAATAGAATTATTTTAAAATTACATGGCACTAATGTTCACCTATATGAAACCATGCATCACATGCAATAGGTATGTTTTTAAAGGTCAAGGTTGAACTTTGAGGTCAAATGACAATATACAGGACTTTATTACAAAATAACATTTATCTGCTTTATAACTTGAGAGTGCATTACCATTTGTTTAATAATTCAACAAAAAGGTCTGTGTGTTGCAGACAATTAAGAACTGTTTGGGGACCTTTAAAATTAGGTTCAGGTCAAACAAACAGGTCAAGATCAGACCTCAAACCACAGCCCTATTTTTTGGTGGCTGGGGGGAAACCTTGATTAGTCCATAAACTATAAATGAAGGTTTTTCTAATATCATGGCACAAGTATTTAAGTACTGTACTTGAGACAGTTTTTATGCCCACAGGAACCACCTTGCTACCTTGAAGGCCATCAAACAACAAAATGCAGCATTGGTTTTAGTTTAAACCTATTTATTTTTGCTTGATTGCATCGAAAGCCTAAGGCTTATTTGAAATGCTTTCAAGTTCATTTCCTTGGACTAGAACCAGTACTTGGTGTCTATGGGAGAGATGTAAAGAACGCTCCCACAATGGGAATCGCACCTGCGAACTCCCGGTCACTAGGCGGACACCTTATCCACTTGGCCATGGTGACCATTAAGCGTTGATTTTTAAGTCTGAAGGGTAAATTGACCACTGTCAATGATAGCTCTAGTATGAATTTTAAATGGAAGTGTCATACAACTAGGTATGATCTTTGCTTTGTATGCTGTTTGGTGCTTTTATTGATCAAAAATAGTGTAGGAAAGAAAAAAGGTGTCAGAAATTGATTATTGAGTTATTTTATCTTATTGAATGTCTCTTGATTTGTTTATTACGTGATATTTGTGATAAATAAGTGTCTATTAATGGTTCACATTTATTGAAAAGTTACATCAGATAGTACATGTATATGTGATGAATTTAATGTGCATAAAAACAGCTAATAAGATTCAATATTTTCGAAAATGTAATGATCTTTTTAAATAAATAACCCTATATATTTTTTAATGATACTCATTTCCTAAAGATCTTTTCTATAGATAAAGAGCAAAATTATAATTGTTAAACTGAATAAGAAACAAATATTGAAAGGTTTTAGTTCTTAGTGCAGCATAGCAAACAATAGCTCTCATTTTTAGCTCGACTATTATGTATGAAATATAGATAGTAGAGCTATCCTACTCACCCCGGCGTCGGCGTCTGCGTTAGCATTGGAATGTTAAAGTTTGCGTACCACCTCAAATATTTTCTATTTCCCTTGACATATTGCTTTCAAAATTTGCATTCAATCTATATCACCTCAATCTATAAATAAGAGCAGACAACTGAAACAAGCATTTTGTAAGAATTATGGCCGTTTTTCCACTTAGAATATGCATATTATTGATAAATCTATGTTAAAATATGCCTATATTACCTTGTCCTTATTGAATATGAATAATTTCCCCATGATTACATTATACTGTCAAGCACTTGAATATTCGGGTGCGCTGTCTTCTGACAGCTCTTTTTATTGCAAAGATGTTTGTCAGATGATGAAAGATTCTTAATATTTTTAGCTCACCTGAGTTGGGCTCATGGTGAGCTTTTGTAATCCCTTTTTGTCCGTTGTGCGTTGTGCGGCGTCAACATTTGCCTTGTTAACTCTCTGGAGACCACATTTATTCTTCATGAAATTTGGTCAGAAGATTGGTTTCAATGATATCTTGGATGAGTTTGAAAATGGTAACGTTTGCTTGAAAAACATGGCTGCCAAGGGGCGGGGCATTTTTCCTTATATGGCTATACATGGCTATAGTAAAATCTTGTAAACACTGTAGAGGCCACATTTATTGTCTGATCTTCATAAAACTTGATCAGAAGATTCATCCCAATAATATCTTGGATGAGTTCGAAAATCATGCCGGTTGGTTGAAAAACATGGCCGCCAGGGGGCGGGGCATTTTTCCTTATATGGCTATAGTATAACCTTGTTAACACTCTAGAGGCCACATTTATTTTCCAATCTACATGAAACTTGCTCAGAAGATTTGTCCCACTGATATCTTGGATGAGTTCAAAAATGGTAACCTTTGCTTGAAAAAACATGGCTGCCAAGGGGTGGGGCATTTTTCCTTATATGGCTATATATGGCTATAGTAAAATCTTGTTCACACTCTAGAGGCCACATTTATTGTCAGATCTTCATGAAACTTGGTCAGAAGATTCATCCCAATAATATCTTGGAAGAGTTCGAAAATGATGCCGGTTGGTTTAAAAACATGGCCGCCAAGGGCGGGGCATTTTTCCTTAAATAGCTTCATGTATATATAGTAAAACCTTGTTAATACTCTAGAGGCCACATTTATTGTCCAATCTTGATGAAATATTGTCAGAAGATTTGTCTTAATGACATCTTGGATGAGTTAGAAAATGGTTACGTTTGCTTGAAAAACATGGCCGCCAAGGGGCCGGGCATTTTCCATTATATGGCTTTATAAGGCTATAGTAAAATCTTGTTAACACTCTAGAGGCCACATTTAAAGTCTGATCTTCATGAAACTTGGTCAGAAGATTCATCCCAATAATATCTTGGACGAGTTCAAAAATGATGCCGGTTGAATGAAAAACATGGCCACCACGGGGGCGGGGCTATTTCCTTATATGGCTATAGTTAAACCTTGTTAACACTCTAGAGGTCACATTTATTTTCTGATCATCATGAAACTTGGTCAGAAGATTTGTCCCGATGATATCTTGGATAAGATCAAAAATGGTTTTGGTTGCTTTAAAAACATGGCCACCAGGGCAGGGCATTTTTCCTTATATGGCTTTATATGGCTATAGTAAAACCTTGTTAACACTCTAGATGCCACATTTATTGTCCAAATGTCATGAAATTTGGACAGAATATTGGTCTCAATGATATTTTGGATGAGTTTGAAACTAATTATGTTTGCTTGAAAACAATGGCTTCCAAGGGGCGGGGCATTTTTCCTTATATGGCTTTAGTAAAATCTTGTTAACACTCTAGAGGCAACATTTACTGTCCGATCTTCATGAAACTTGGTCAGAAGATTCATCCCGATAATATCTTGGACGAGTCCAAAAATGATGCTGGTTGGTTGAAAAACATGGCTGCCAGGAGCTGGGCATTTTTCCTTATATGGCTATAGTAAAACCTTGTTATCACTCTGGAGGCCACATTTATTTTCCGATCTTCGTGAAACTTGGTCAGAAGATTTGTCCCAATAATATCTTGTTATATTAGGTGAGCGACTTTGGGCCTTTTAGGCCCTCTTGTTTAATTATAATGGTTAATTGACCAGAACACACTTTCTGTTCTGATGAGGGACAAACACCCAGTGCTAACAGCCTTGCTATGTATATCTCAGGCAAAATAATTCTACTCTATTGTTTATTTGCCGTTAAACATTCATCATTATAAAAATTATTCTTTATAAACTACAAGGACTGGACACTTGTTTTTTATTCTTTTGTATAAAAACTTTACTGTGTTGCTTTCTGACCAATGATACAAACCCCTATTCCATTCCGCGTTAGCTAAAATCCTAACAATGCAGTTAACAATTTTTCTTCCATTTTCAAGACTTATGAGACGAACTTTGTGAAAAAATACGAAGATCCACCACAACTGAAGTCCCTTGAACTTCCTGATCTGAATCCCTTCACACAGTACAACATCTGTGTGAAGGCCCGCTACTTGGAAAACAATGTTCAGAAAGGCTATTGGAGTGAACCGCGTTGCATTTCGAAATTAACCCCGCCTGCAGGTAATGTTTAAATGTATAAAAATGAAGACCACATTGATATGTAAGGCATTATTTGCTGCATAAATTTAACATACTGAATACCGGTAGCTGCTTCCTGGCTATTATAAAAAAATATGTTCGATTCATCTAAAATCACAAACATAATAATGTGTGCTTTGGATAAGCACTAACACAATATATGTGCCTTTTTGCATAAACTATTAAGTTTACAGTAAACAAAGGCTGATTGAACTTTATCGAGTCAGTTTCCTATGTAGATTGCAGTGTCTAAAGACAAGAACCGGAGCACGCTTTCCAAGTGAAGTGACCTCATTTTAAAGAGTTGAAATGTTTCATTTTAAAAACAAACACAAGTATCTGCAGTAAAAGAAATACCTCTGGAATATATGTTTGCTTAAAGTAAAATAAATACTCAAAATCAACGAAAAAATTTGCAATATATATATTTTGTAAAATAAAGTTAACAGTCATAAAAAAAAAGTTTTCCTTAGAGCAATAGCCACAATTTCAACGCCAGATGTGGTATGGTAACATAGATTTAATGAGATACAAAATGCTCATTTTTAGCTCGGCTGTTTTTGGAGAATACCCGAGGCCAGCTTGTCGTGTCGTGTTCATCGTCGTGTCCACCGTCTGTGTCGTACTAAAACCTTTACATTTTGTCAAGGTTTTGAACATTGGCTCTAAAATCAAAGTGCTTCAACCTACAACTTTGAAACTTCATATGTAGCTGCACCTTGATGTGTTATACATGCCACACCCTTTTTGGGGTCACTAGGTCAAAGGTCAAGGTCACTGTGACCTCTAAAAAAAAAAAAATCTGACAAGGTTTCATCTATTCAAAACTGCATCCGCAGCCAAGCGTGGCACCCATAATGAGGTGCTCTTGTTTATTTTTTCTGTCACAATATATTACATTTTAATTTCCTGCAACAATATCTATTCATACAACACAAACACCAAACATGAACATATCTGAACATGTGTTGAATATATTGCCCCACAAAAAACACAAAAGAGCATTTGTATCTTATTAAATTTATGGTACCAGACCACATCTTGCATTTAAATTTTGGCTATTGCTATAAGGAACATTAATTTTTATGTGTTCACTTTGAATTTTGTGTACAAAATATTCATTGTTTGAGTGTTTATGTGTTTTAAATAGTGACTGTACAAAGCTTTACCTTATACAAAGCAATGTTCACCAATGGTCAATTGCCTGCATATTGTTTAAAAGAACACGCACTCAAACACTAAACCTTAACGCTGCTGTACCAAATGAACAATTGAAATATGAAATGTTAAAATTGTACATTCAAAGGGTAATACTGTATGTTCAAAAGTGGGTGATTTCTGTAATGCTTGCAATACTGCCAAAGCCTTATTTGAAATGGTTTCTTACAGTTCCAGACGTAAGTCCAGATGAATCAAGCTTGCTGTATGAAATCCAGAACACTGAAAATGTTGTAATCTACTGGAAGGTATGTGACATGAAGTGATGGAGGAAATTCACAATTCTATGATAAAATCAGGATTTTTGTATCTTGTTTAATCTATTGTATCTTGTTAAATCAGGAGGTTGTTAGCTCGGCTGTTTTCGGAGAAAACCTGAGCTATTGTCATAGCCAGCTTGCCGCCCGCCGTAGGCGTCGTGCTTAAACCTTAACATTGGCCTTAACTTTTTAAATATTGAAGATAGCAACTTGATATTTGGCATGCATGTGTATGTCATGGAGCTGCACATTTTGAATGGTAAAATTTCAAGGTGAACATCATCCTTTAAGGTCTAGGGTCGAAAAAACAAAGTCAAGGGAAGTAATAAGCTTTAAATGGACATAGTTATCTGACCTGCCCACGTATATATTTTTGTTAAATAAATCAAAGCAGCGCAGTAGGCGGCATTGTGTTTCTGACAAACACATTGTGGTAAAAGGTCAACGTCAAGGTCATCCTTCAAGGTCTACGGTAAAAAATACACATTTAAGGAAAGTAATAAGCTTTAAAGGGAGGTAATTATTCAATATTGAACATTTTGAGTGGTGAATCTACAGTCACGGTAGTGGCTTTTAATTATTTGCTTCTAAAAATAGGGATTTGTTAGTGACAATTATTTTCAAGGGAAGTAATTTATATATTTATAAACCTCATATTATAAATTTCATTACCAAGAATTTAAGTTCTTTTCACAGTTACTGTACAGATTTATTGTTTTGATTATGTATAACTCAAATGATTGATTTGTCAAAGGTTGTTTTTTTTATGATATAATTATCATTTCTTTCATTTACTTAGTTGTTAATAGTAGTGTTCATTACATACCTATGGACTTATGTCCATAGATACATGATGAACTCTGGCTATGATCTCTTTGATAAACCACAGGCCTTGGTTGTCAGTGATGTCTGACTTGGTCATTTTTGACTGTCTACAAACCCCCCCCCCCCCTGGTTTGATTGGACAAAATCCAATGGAAGTAATAACCTTTAAAGGGAGATGATTTCTATACCTTCCAAATGATAAATATAAATTTTATTTCAAAGTGGCGCAGTAGGGGGCATTGTGTTTCTGACGAACACATCTCTTGTTGGGTCACTAGGTCAAAGGTCAAGGTCACTGTGACCTCTAAAAAAAAATTAAAAAATTCTGACAAGCTATCGCAGCCGAGCGTGGCACCCGTTATACGGTGCTCTTGTTTTTAGTATTATCACAGCATTGTGGCTTTATAGAAGTTCATTTCTGTGTAAAATTTGCTAAAGCTCACTTTTATTTTTAGCTTGGCTGTTTTCGGAGAAAAGCCGAGGTATTGTCATAGCCAGCTTGTCGTCTGCCGTCCGCCGTCAGCCGTCCGCCGTAGGCGTCATGCTAAAACCTTAACATTGGCTCTAAAATCAAAGTGCCTCCACCTACAACTTTGAAACTTCATATGTAGGTGCACCTTGATGAGTTCTACGCGCCACACCCATTTTTTGGTCACTATGTCAAAGGTCAAGGTCACTGTGACCTCTAATATAAAACTTTAACATAGGCTCTAAAATGAAAGTGCTTCCACCTACAACTTTGAAACTTCATATGAAGATGCACCTTGATGAGTTCTACATGCCACACCCAATTTTTGGGTCACTAGGTCAAAGGTCAAGGTCACTGTGACCTCTAAAAAAAAATAATCTGACAAGCTTTCGCAGCCGAGCGTGGAACCCGTTATGCGGTGCTCTTGTTTTTATTTTCTATTCACATGTTTTAATATAACACAGTAAATTCAAGTTAGTGCAAATACAAATGTTGAAGGTCAGCAAGCATGGCAATAATTTTATTGAACCCTTTTCCACTCAGAGGCAAAGTAAAAATGGATGTGTGAAAACAGCATTAAGCCAGTACAGCCTGTGAGTAACTCGCAGTCTGTTCAGATTTTATGCTGTTTGCTGCTCATCAGTAACTAAAACTTGAAAATTAAGCCTTTAAGACTTGAATCTTGTACAAAAATATCTTAATTTAATTTGAATTTCTAAAGAACTACAAATGTGTCAAAATATGTATCTAAGTGGTACAGGGTTATAAAAGGATCTGAAGGCAGGGCAGAGTGTTCGATATTTGGTTTTGAGCAAGCAATACAAAGAAAAGAGTTATTTCATCCTCCCCTTATCCATTTCTCTTTGTCCTTCTATCATTGTCATCATCATCATTATAAACAACAAAAATGCATCATTATAAATAACTACAACATTGTCAACGCAATGACATCATGATCTATTTATAGTTTGCATGAAAATCACAGGGCAATATTTAGGTTCTAATGATTTGGGATTGTGTTTTATGATCAACTACAATGGCTAAAACAGTAAAACTGTATCTCGATTGATTTGCATGTTTATCGTTGCTTTACTTATTCATATTAAGTGATCACAAAATTTATTTTAAATTAAATAAGTAATACAACCACTGAAAACATAAGAAAACATCTGTTTACTTCAAAGAGTACAACTTTGTTTGGTAAGATTTGGCAAACAATTTCACTTAGATTAAAACAGTAATTTAAATATTAGATTAAATAAAAAGTCGACTTTTCAAACAGATTTTTGTATTCAATCATATCTTTTTAAAATTCGTATATTCCAATAAGGTGAAAACTTTTGTACAAGACACATGTTCACACTTTAATTAGGAGCCTATGATAACAAAATGATATTTATGCCCCCCTTCGAAGAAGATGGGGTATATTGTTTTGCTTATGTCGGTCCGTAGGTATGTCCCTCGGTCTGTCCACCAGATGGTTTCCGGATGATAACTCAAGAACGCATAGGCCAAGGATCATCAAACTTTATAGGTACATTGATCATGACTGGCAGATGACCCCTATTGATTTTCAGGTCACTAGGTCAAAGGTCAAGGTCACAGTGACTCGAAACAGTAAAATGGTTTCCGGATGATAACTCAAGAATGCTTACGCCTAGGATCATGAAACTTCATAGGAACATTGATCATGACTCGCAGATGACCCCTATTGATTTTCAGGTCACTTGGTCAAAGGTCAAGGTCACAGTGACTCGAAACAGTAAAATGGTTTCCGGATGATAACTCAAGAATGCTTACGCCTAGGGTCATGAAACTTAATAGGTACATTGATCATGACTGGAAGATGACTGGTATCAATTTTCAGGTCACTAGGTCAAAGGTCAAGGTCACATTGACTCGAAACAGTAAAATGGTTTCCGGATGATAACTCAAGAATAATTAGGCCTAGGATCATGAAACTTCATAGGTACATAAATTGAAAATGATTGATCATGACTGGCAGATGACCCCTATTGATTTTCAGGTCACTAGGTCAAAGGTCAAGGTCACAGTGACAAAAAAAGTATTCACACAATGGATTCCACTACAACTGACAGCCCATATGGGGGGCATGCATGTTTTACAAACAGCCCTTGTTCTAATTTAGACCACATCAAAACTGATGCAATAAAATGGGTTTGATGTGATTTAAATATTTATATGGATCTATTTTAAGCCTCTGACATCATGTGAAATCCACTCACAGCAAAACGATACTTTCTACAAAATTTCGTTTGGCGGTCAATATTTGATAGAGAGTTGGAGTTCCGAGCACTTCAGGAGGAACATTCATATATCTGCCAATGAAAGCACCATAGTTACCATTGAGACTGGTAACAGTGTTGGCAGATCTAAAAAAGCAGCCATTTTGAAAATTCCACAGGAATCGGAAAGTACGAATTTTTACAGAAAATTAATACTGATTTTAACATTAATTTTAAGCTTTGCTATTTTCAGAGAAAACCCCAGGTATTGTCATAGCCAGCTAGTCCGCCGTCCACCTTGCTCAAACCTTAACATTTGCTCTAAAATCAAAGTGCTTCCACCTACAACTTTGAAACTTCATATGTAGCTGTACCTCAATGAGTTCTACACACCGCACCCATTTTTGGGTCACTAGGTCAAAGTTCAAGGTCACTGTGACCTCTTATATAAAACTTTAACATAGGCTCTAAAATCAAAGTGCTTCCACCTACAACTTTGAAACTTCATATATATGCACCTTAATGAGTTCTACACGCCACACCCATTTTTGGGTCACTAGGTCAAAGGTCAAGGTCATGGTGACCTCTAATATAAAACTTTAACATAGGCTCTAAAATCAAAGTGCTTCCACCTACAACTTTGTAACATTATATGTACATGCACCTTGATAAGTTCTACACACCACACCCATTTTTGGGTCACTAGGTTAAAGGTCAAGGTCACTGACCTCTAAAAAAAACAAAATCTAACAAGCTTTCATTTATTCAAAACTGTACCCGCAGCCGAGGGTTGGCACCCGTTATGTGGTGCTCTTGTTATATTCAATAATTATTTCCACAATCAACCATGTGTTCATAATGTGTCCAACCTATTTGTTATAAATGTATATAAATAGATATGTATGTACATGTATCAGGCTTTTTTACCAGGATGTTGTAGTACTGCAGCATCGCTGTGCTTGGACTTTAACATCAATTTTGCCGGGGTGCTTGTTTTTCTGATCATGATCCATATTTTTAGCTCGGCTGTTTGTGGAGAAAACCCGAGGTATTGTCATAGCCAGCTCGTTGTGTCAATAACACAAAATAGGCAAGAAAAATTATACATTGAAGACGAATTTCATAAAATGCAGCAAAGACAAATTAGTGCCCCGAGCCGATTGTGACGAAGATATTTTGTACATATTTTCCTACAATAACCAAAGCATTTATCTCTTTAATAGGATTGGAGTTAGTGTTCATGTGTCGTATGAATAGATATCATTGCAGGAAATTAAAAAGATCCGTAAAAAACAAAATTGTGTCTTTATGTCGTATGAACGAATCTGCATTAAAACTAAATAAAGATTCACATCGTACATGCATGATATACATGCTTGCGAATTCCACTTAACAGACATTTTCAATTTCAGAATTTAATATCTGGCTTATTTTGCATTTTTCGACACATGTTCTTCCTAACTTTTATTTTAATTTATATTCAAATATATGTATAATACGTTTTTTACACATTTTATATAAATTCATAAATATTTGCCAAAATCGTGCAGTCTCACTTAAATATATACTGATTGTTCTCAATTTTTTTTTGTTCTAAGGACTGCAGCCTTCAAAACTAATATTTTGAATATCAATTTGTTTCCAGGGCCAAAGCCTTCCAAACTTATCATTCAGTATGGCCTTTTCACTCCCAACATTACGAACGTGTCTGCTACAATCTATCCACACGAGGGGATGACTGGAAATGTCTCCCACAGACTTGTTGTTTGTATTGGGAGTGACAGTTGTAAGGTTTGTAAGAAAACCCATGTTTATAACAATCCTGGAGATTTTCATTCTTAAGTTTGTTCATTGTATTTTAACTGCATACCGGTATTCCAATGTTAAGTATTTAAGCTATTTTTCAAAGTTATTTCCCTTTTTATGCCCCCAGTAGGGTGGCATATAGAAGTTGAACTGTCAGTCAGTCTGTCAGTCCGTCCATCTGTGTGTCCGTCCGAAAACTTTAACATTGCCCATAACTTTTGCAATATTGAAGATAGCAACTTGATATTTGGCGTGCATGTGTATCTCATGGAGCTGCTTATTTTGAGTGGTGAAAGGTCAAGGTCATCCTTCAAGGTCAAAGGTCAACAAACAAAATCCAATGGAAGTAACAAGCTTTAAAAGGGAGATAATTTCTTTTTATTATTTGACAGGTACAGATCGTTTTCGTAAGGGAAGTAATATTTTTTAAAGGGATATAATCAACAACAAAAAATTATTTCAAAGCGGCGCAGAATGGGGCATTGTGTTTCTGACAGACACATCTCTTGTTTAAATGACATTTAGTTTAAATTACATTTAAAAGCTTCTGTTCACATTTTTTCCTACATTTTGCATCTGATTTCATCCAATGTCTACAGAATTATTATCTTCAAGTGCTGTGGTGCTAAGTGTCAAGGTTTTGCTTTTTTTTCAGGAATTATTTCCCTTTGTTAAAGATCTATGTTAAAGGTTCAATGTGAAATCCCTATATTTTGTGCATAGTTTTCATTAAACTTGTACAGAATAATAATCTTAAAGTGTTACAGTGCATATTTTTCAAGGTTTTGCAATTGACAGGTTTTTGTAATAAGTTATAACTGCCCTTTGTTGAAAATAACATAAATAGTCTCCTTTGCACAACCCTTCCTACATTTTGCTCGTTATCATCATCAAACTTTTTCATAATAGTTATGTCTAAGTGCTGCATTGCTTATTGTCAAGGTTTTTAAAGACTCTTTCCCCTTTGTTTATTTTTTTTCATACAAGCTTCTGTTGGCAATTGTAAATTGTGTATGTGCCCTGTAGACAACACAGTATCCATAGTGGGGGATACAATGTCTGTGAAAGCTGCTTGTTCATTTGTATAAGAATTACAATTTTAAATATGTTAAAATAATATTTGCATAGACACGCTGAATTAATGTTGGGTAATCCTTGCACTAAAATTTTTGCATCATTTGTTATCAACCGGTATTACCATGTTTTAAAATAAGCTTTGGAGTCACTCAAAAGCATGTCTTATCTCTATTTGATAAAAAAGCATTCAGTAAAAAAATAGCAGAAACACCTCAATTATCAAAAACATTACGGTACAAGGAGCGTCTAAATGCGACGAAAGTCAGCCAAACGCGACACCCAAACCAAGTTGTTTATATTCATCCAGTTTGATTAATTGAACGGCTGTTAACATACAGAGATAATTAGCCACATAGAATATCATGAAATATTACTGAAACCCTTTTTGGTCAAAGTTTGATAATAGGCATCGCCCAAAACAATATGACCTACGTTTTAAAAATTGCCTCTTCTTGTGAATACCCCATTATTAGGATGCCAACTAGCATCAACACATTTCTAGTTCCTGGTTATTTTTTAAAGAAATTTGTATTTAATGATGGTATTTGTATTTTTCAGCAATCACTTGAGATAGTGGATATGCCATATGGTGTGATAAAGTATGAATTTCCATGTAAACATTTCTACGGCAACTACAGATATGGACTGGTCACGCGGTCACTTGACCTGGACAATGGTCAATGGCTGGACACGGGCATAGACTGGGTTAGGTGCAAGTACCAACTTGGAAAAGGTGAGGGAATCAAATACTTGTGGTTTTAATGATGTTTAAATGTGCAGGTGGTTTAAAAAGAATATGTATATGGATGTGGCTTTCCAGTAACAAACAGTGAGTTATTTGTATGTAAAGGAGACATATAAGATAACATAAATACTCAAAATCCACTAATACTTCGCAAATTATTTTGTTAAATAAAGTTAACCCATACAAAATCAGTGTTCCTTAAAGCAATAGCCAACATTTCAGCACTAGATGTAGTGCGGTAACATTGATTTTAAGAGATACCAAATGCTCATTTTTAGCTCAGCTGTTTACGGAGAAAACCCTAGGTATTGTCATAGTCAGCTCATCCGCCGTCCGCGTCGTGCTAAAACCTTAACATTGGCTCTAAAATTTAAGTGCTTCCTCCTACAACTTTGAAACTTCATATGTAGCTGCACCTTGATGAGTTCTACACGCCACACCCATTTTTTGGTCACTAGGTCAAAGGTCAAGGTCACTGTGACCTCTAATATAATAATACAAAAATAAAAAATTCTTCTGACAAGCTTTCATTTATTCAAAACTGCATCCGCAGCCAAGCGTTGCCATCCGCTATGCTGTGCTCTTGTTATTTTTTGTGGCACCATGAATTCCATTTTAATTTTCCGCAACAATATCTATTGATCTGACACATGAATACTAACTTTGTACATGAACCTGTGTTGAATATAATGTCCCACAAAAAACATAAAGAGTATTTTGTATCTTGTTAAATCTGTGTTTCTGGACCACATCTAGCTTTAAAATTTTTGCTTTGCTCTTGCTATAAGGAACATTGATTTTTTATGTGTTTACTTTATTTTTAGAAATATTGTACAAACGATTCGTAAATTTTCAGGGTTCATGGGCTTTTAATGAATGCTTTTGGCATAGGGATGGCATAAGCAATCCTGTATCCAATAACTTGTCCTTCTTTTTCATGAAAGAAATTTCTAATTTGAAATGTTTCATGTAAGAGTGGATTTTTTTTATTGTGTAATGATTTGCATCAGTTATCATTTGAATTTAAACTACCTACTCTGCAGTGCCAGACAAAGTACAGCATGCGAATGTGTCAGAGTCTGTACACGGCTCGTTGATGGTCCATTGGAAGTTGCAGGATTGTCTCCATGGCAATGTGGCGTATGTCCCGGGATACACAGTGAAGTCCTGCACAGGGCACATTGACTGCAAATGTAGGTTGATATTTTTGGGTATTAAGTGCATTAATTAAAAAAAAATCAAATTTTGGTAAGCTTGAATAGTCAAAACTAAAAGTTTTCTATTAAATAAACACTTTAAAACAGAAAAGTTCAAACATGCAAAAAGGTACAAATAAAATACTGATATTTTTGTGCTTATTAATGAGGCAACTGATTTTCTCAAATATTTTTTCTAGTTCAAGAACTATGTTTGTGAGAGTTATGTTTTACATGTCCATGATATTGTTTATCAACATCAGATGACTCCCTTCAATAAACTACATTTATTATGCCCCCCTTCGAAGAAGAGGGGGTATATTGCTTTGCACGTGTCGGTCGGTCGGTCTGTCGGTCAGTCGGTCCGTCCACCAGGTGGTTTCCGGATGATAACTCAAGAACTCTTGGGCCTAGGATCATGAAACTTCATAGGTACATTGATGATGATTGGCAGATGACCGCTATTGATTTTGAGGTCAAAGGTCAAGGTCACGGTGACCCAAAATAGTAAAATGGTTTCCGGATGATAACTCAAGAACGCATACGCCTAGGATCATAAAACTTCATAGGTAGATTGATCATGACTTGCAGATGACCCCTATTGATTTTCAGGTCACTAGGTCAAAGGTCAAGGTCAGGGTGACCCTAAATAGTAAAATGGTTTCCGGATGATAACTCAAGAACGCATATGCCTAGGATCATGAAACTTCAACGTTAGATAGATCATGACTCGCAGATGACCCCTATTGATTTTGAGGTCACTAGGTCAAAGGTCAAGGTCACCGTGACCCGAAATAGTAAAATGGTTTTCGGATGATAACTCAATCATGCATACACCTAGGATCATGAAACTTTATAGGTAGATTGATCATGACTCGCAGATGACCCCTATTGATTTTGAGGTCACAAGGTCAAGGTCACGGTGACCTGAAATAGTTAAATGATTTTCGGATGATAACTCAAAAACGCAAACGCCTAGGATCATGAAACTTCATAGGTAGATTGATCATGACTCGCAGATGACCCCTATTGATTTTGAGGTCACAAGGTCAAAGGTCAAGGTCAGGGTGACCCTAAATAGTAAAATGGATTCCGGATGATAACTCAAGAACCCATACGCCTAGGATCATGAAACTTCATCGTTAGATAGATCATGACTCGCAGATGACCCCTATTGATTTTGAGGTCACTAGGTCAAAGGTCAAGGTCATGGTGACCCGAAATAGTAAAATGGTTTTCGGATGATAACTCAAGAACGCATACGCCTAGGATCATGAAACTTCATAGGTACATTGATCATGACTCGCAGATGACCCCTATTGATTTTCAGGTCACAAGGTCAAAGGTCAAGGTCACAGTGACAAAAAACGTATTCACACAATGGCTGCCACTACAATGGACAGCTCATATGGGGGGCATCCATGTTTTACAAACAGCCCTTGTTCATTTTAGAATTCATGGTATTTTAGTTGGTACCCAGATCTTTGTGTTTTAGAAAACATCACATCAGGTGAACCAAAAAGTTATGTTGGTTTTGTGAAAATGTGTTTGAATAAAATTGCTTACTTTTTAGCTCGACTATTATATATGAAATATATATAGTGGAGCTATCCTACTCACCCCGGCGTCGGCGTTTCCGTCTGTTAGCATTAGCGTGCAAATGTTAAAGTTTGCGTACTACCCCAATTATTTTCCTTTTGCCTTTACATATTGCTTTCATATTTTGCATACTTGTTGACTAACATGACCCTTACCTATAAACAAGAGCGGACAACTCTATCAAGCATTTTTTCATAATAATGGCCCCTTTTCCACTTAGAATATGCAGCAAATGTTAAAGTTTGCGTACTACCCCGAATATTTTCAATGTCCCTTGACATTTTGCTTTTATATTTTGCATACTTGTTAACCATCATGACCCCAACCTATAAACAAGAGCATACAACTGTATCAAGCATTTTGACAGATTTATTGCCCCTTTTATACTTAGAATATGCATATTATTGATAAATCTATGTTAAACTTTGTGTACTACCCCAAATATTTCCTATATCCTTTGACATATTGCTTTTATATTTTGCATACTTGTTTACCAACATGACCCCAACCTATAAACAAGAGCAGACAACTCTATCAAGCATTTTTTATGCCCCCCTTCGAAGAAGAGGGGGTATATTGCTTTGCACATGTCGGTCGGTCTGTCGGTCGGTCCGTCCACCAAGTGGTTTCCGGATGATAACTCAAGAACGCTTATGCCTAGGATCATGAAACTTGATGGGTAGATTGATCATGACTTGCAGATGACCCCTATTGATTTTGAGGTCACTTGGTCAAAGGTCAAGGTCACGGTGACCCGAAATAGTAAAATGGTTTCCGGATGATAACTCAAGAACGCTTATGCCTCGGATCATGAAACTTGATAGGTAGATTGATCATGACTCGCAGATGACCCCTATTGATTTTGAGGTCACTAGGTCAAAGGTCAAGGTCACGGTGACCCGAAATAGTAAAATGGTTTCCAGATGATAACTCTAGAATGCTTATGCCTAGGATCATGAAACTTGATAGGAAGATTGACCATGACTCGCAGATGACCCCTATTGATTTTCAGGTCACTCGGTCAAAGGTCAAGGTCACAGTAACAAAAAAACATATTTACAAAATGGCTGTCACTACAACTGAGAGCCCATATGGGGGGCATGCATGTTTTACAAACAGCCCTTGTTCATAATTATGGCCCCTTTTCCACTTAGAATATGCAGCAAATGTTAAAGTTTGCGTACAACCCCAAATATTTTCTTGACATATTGCTTTCATATTTTCCATACTTGTTTACCATCATGACCCCAACCTATAAACAAGAGCATACAACAGTATCAAGCATTTTGGCAGGATTATTGCCCCTTTTATACTTAGAATATGCATATTATTGATAAATCTATGTTAAACTTTGTGTACTACCCCAAATATTTCCTATATTCTTTGACATATCGCTTTTATATTTTGCATACTTGTTCACCAACATGACCCCAACCTATAAACAAGAGCAGACCACTGTATCAAGCATTTTGACATAATTATGGCCCCTTTTACACTTAGATAATTTAACATTTTGCTTAAATTGCCATAACTTCTTTATTTATGATCACATTTTATTATTACTTTGACAAAACAACACTTACCTGAATACCACAATGGATTCCACCCAAACAATACCCCACGCCCCTACCCAGAATCCCTTCCCCCCCACTCGCCCCCCCCCCCCCCCCAATTTTTTTTCCACCCCCACCAACCTCCCCCCCCTCAAAAAAAAATATTTTTTTTTTAAATCATCTAATAATTACCCCACCCCACATTATACCCCCCCTCCCCCCCTACCACCCTACTCCCCCCCCCCCCCCCCGTAACAATTTTTTTTCTCCCTTTTTTTATTTTTGAAAGATCGTCTAATAAATGACCACACCACACTTATACTCCCTCTCAAACCCCCCGCCCCCCCCTAAAAATAATAAAATTGTTTTCCTTTTTTAAGGATAGAATTAATTTCTTTTACATTTCTTGCTTTTTAGTTGTTGTTTTTTTTTAATAATTGTAAATAACTCTCCATATGTCTACAGGTCAGAACTTCAAAGAGACAAATGTCTCAGCTGATATCTCCCATTGGACCCTTCAAGATCTGGAGGAGAATATGCCTGTGTGTGTCTGGGTGTGGGCACAGGGTCTTGCAGGGCCTGGTCCCGAAACCTTGGTGACACCTAATGCTTATGTCATGCAGCAGAGTTCAAAAGGTGAGCTTATGTGGGAAATGTTGTGTTGAATTTATTCTACTGTATTGAAAATGGCCATTTTTAGCTCAACTATTATATATGAAATATATATAGTGGAGCTATCCTACTCACCCCAGCGTTGCCGTTCCCGTGTCCGTTTGCATGGAAATGTTAAAGTTTGCGTACTACCCCAAATATTTTCAATGTCCTTTGACATATTGCTTTCATATTTTGCATACTTGTTTGCCATCATGACCCCAGCCTATAAACAAGAGCAGACAACTGTATCAAGCATTTTGACGGAATAATGGCCCCTTTTATACTTAGAATATGCATATTATTGATAAATCTATGTTAAAGTTTGCGTACTACCCCAAATATTACCTGTGTCCCTTGACATATTGCTTTCATATTTTGCATACTTGTTAACAATTATGACCCCAACCTATAACAAGAGCAGACAACTGTATCAAGCATTTTGACAGAATTATTGCCCCTTTTATACTTAGAATATGCATATTATTGATAAATCTATGTTAAAGTTTGCGTACTACCCCAAATATTACCTGTGTCCCTTGACATATTGCTTTCATATTTTGCATACTTGTTAACCAACATGACCCCAACCTATAAACAAGAGCAGACAACTGTATCAAGCATTTTGACAGAATTATGGCCCCTTTTATACTTTGAATATGCATATTATTGATAAATCTATGTTAAAGTTTGACAAAACAACACTTGCCTTACATGCCACAATGCACTCCTCTCAAACCATACCCCACGGCCCCCCCCCCCCCCCCCCAACCCCCCACCCCCCAAAAAAAATATAATTTTTTTTTTAGTTTTTTTTTTATTTTTGAAAGATCATCTATTAAATGATCACACACCCACATTATGCCCCCCTCTCCCCCCACCCCCCACCCACCCCCCAAAAAATAAAATAAAATTGTATTCTTATTTTTGAAAGATCATCTATTAAATGATCACAAACCCACATAATACCCCCCTCCCCCTCTCCATGATGGCTTACGTTATACTGTCAAGCACTCGAATAGTCGAGTGCGCTGTCCTCTGACAGCTCTTGTTTAATGACAGATTATGGGAGCACAGTAAATGTACTTAGACCTTCCTGCATCTACTTGGCCTAATGGCTTCAATAGTTGAATGCATGCTGACCTGTTCTTGTTCTTTGTCAATTGTAATTTCGATAAATTTAATCAATGGATGAGGGAAACAGAAAAGTTGTTGTTTTAACCAGCTTGATCATGAAGTTCTCAATGACCTGTTTATGAAAGGAAAATGCCTTCTGTTTTAAAAAGGGTCAAAAGTTAAACATTCATAATTAATCAAGCAATTAGGCAAAAATTGACCAGAAAAGCTTACCATGTGAAGAATGTGTATGCCATGCCCTTGCTCAAATGTCAAGGTTACTGCAATAGACCAAATGTCAGATCTACAGCTTGTCAGGACAGTATAGTTTGTTATTTTTCAGGTTATTTTTAAATTGCTTTGCACCAATAATCAGAGGTCATGGTCACACTTAGAAGTTGAAGGTTAAATTTTGCAGGTAGAGTGGCAAAGCTTTGGGCCTTGGACATTAATTTTTATCTCTATGATAACTGTTTTCTGGATGTTTTTTATGCAGTGCTTTTATATATTGAGCTCATTTTTGGTATGTGAGTCTACCTATATGACCTACATAATTATTAAATGTGAAATTCGTTCTGGGCCATTGATTTTTGGCGAAGTTATGGGCCTTGTACTTAGAAATTATCTGAATCATAACCTTTTTCCGGAGTTTTTTTTTACACAAAGCTTTCAGATATTGAGCTGATTTTTGGTTTGAGTTTGCCTACATTACTTGCAGATGAAGTGTGAGCTTCGTTTTAGTCCATTAATTTTTTACTAACTTATAGGCCTTGTCTTCTCTAAAGTAGCTGCTGTGGGAAGTCAAAGCGCAGAAGGGGGCATCGTGTTTCAAAACACAGCTCTTGTTCTTTACCATAATATTGACTTAACATGCAATTTTCTGTATGACCTTAAGGTCTCACTTGGAGTCAAATTTTGTCAGATTTGAGCTTTGGGATATGATAACCCTCTTGGTGTTATTGAATTGCACAAAATGTTTCCATCCTGCGGATTTGATTGTGAAAAAATAGAGTAATATTATTGTTTCTGAAACAGTACTTGTATTTAACAACTTCAATGTGGATTGAATAAAAGGCTTATGGCGATATATGGGATGTCTGCTGCTTTATTATGTATAAGTTATTTCCAATAGAATGTTAATGACGTTTGACTCTAAAATTTTAAGTATTTAAAAACAAAAAAAAGTAGGAGATCCAGAATAAAATCTTCTTGTATGGTAATTATATCATTACTGGCTTTAATTTATCATCACCAATTAAAAAGTTATGTTTGTAAATAATTGTACTTTAAACTTGTTAGTTACAAATATGTGTAAATATATTTAAATATGTTGTTGTTGTTTTCAGATGCTTCTATTATTGCTGGCAGTGTGGCTGCTGGTTTTATACCTGCAATTATAGTAGCATTTGTAATGTATAAGTAAGTATGATAATACATAGAAAGACATATGAAACATAAGTTCTTTATTTCTTCAACTAGAAAATAATTTTTTTATTTGGAAATTGTAAAAAAAAATGAACATTTCCACTCCACTCATTTTTTTGTCATCATAAATACTCACACATAAGACATAAAACATAAAGTAACAGTATTGAGGTATTGGCGTTTCTAACGTTTTCTTAACAAACTCATTTGTGTTCATTATTATCTAACGTAAAAGTCTTAAAGAAAATTCATAGGGTGTCCAGTTCCTATCTTGCTTTAAACATTAAATAGTATTTGCCGTATTATTTAAGATGTTAGTTTAAAATATGTCTACAGTATGTTTTGTTTATATAAAATTGTAATTGTTTTATATTGTGCAATGGTTTTTCTTTTTTTGCAGGTGTCAAGTATTAACCAAAGTTAAAGAGTGGTATAGGAACAAAAAGAAAATTGATATTGACCAGGTAAATATTGAATGTTCATCACATGAACACTAGACCCTGAGAATATGAATGTGCGTAGTCTAAAACAGCTCTTGATCTTAAAAATCATATCATAAACTTAAAATATTGACAAAATTGACATTGCTTGTAATTTTTAGTGTACATTATATTAGTTATGAGAGAGTAAGTAAAAGAAATTAAACTCATGATTGTTCGTAGTTGTTTTGGACCAGGTAGGAGCCCCTCTTACTAAACAAAATTAAAAAAGGCAATTTTACATTTTTAGAAGAATTATATTTTCTGTGCATATATGATGAATTTATTACAAAAAATGTATTTATTTGTGTATTCCTTCATATGTCTTTCATAAGAGGAACCTTTTATATTATTTATTAAAAATGTGATTTTTTACAAGTTTCAAGATACAGTTGCAAATAAATACTTAAACTTGTTGCAAGAATTTGGATGAGGCAGAGTCCAGATGTTTCTCTGGTTTAGAAATTTCTCAAATGTTTATTACTTTTGTTTTCTAATCTGTGACATTTACACATAAATCTTAATGTTTGTGTATATAATTAGTTAAAATTAAGACACTTTGCATACATTCTATTTGCAAACTTTGCTTTAGTTGTGCTTGAAACATTTATATGTAAATATATACCCAATATATGCATATGTTCATTTATTATTGTACTTTTAACCACTAAAAAAGTTCACAAATTTAAAGCACTCCAAAATTTACATTTTGGATATCGTTAATGAATACCTCATAACCATGTAATTGCAGATAATAATCAACAATCATCAGGAATTAAGTCCGTTAAACAACTCTGATGAAACCAATGGCTCTGGTAGTAGCTACCCATTAAATGGTTACCAGCGAACAGACCAAATGTCAGGTTTTACAGACACTGACGGATTTAATGGAGATTCGGCAAATCAGATGGAGTCGCGATGTACCGAAACAACAGGTCTCTTGTCTACAGGACGGAGCAGCGAAAACGTCCCAATGGAGCCCATTCAAGACTTTATGGAAATGGTTCACGAATCTCGTGATAAAATTCATGAAGTTATTGAAGTTGCAGAGGAAGACAGTAGAGAGGAAGAGAAAAAATGTTTAAATTCTGAGAACATTATTCAAATTGAAAATGAACATTCTTCATTGACTGATATTTTCAGTAAATTGGACATTCAAAGTGAGAACCCTTCCCTTGAGACAGATTTTAAAGACCCCCCTTCCAGTTACCGTGATGATTCTCCTTTGACAATTAAGCAGACTGAGCAATTCAGTGGCTCCAACTCTTTTCATGCCGTTGGTTACAAGGATGTGAGGCGGATGAGTTTATCAAACTTTGAAGAGGTCATTGACCTTGATTCAGATAGTGCGATCGGTTACCAAAAGACATTTTCAGATAGTGATCTGGATAGCTGTTCTACCTCTTCTGAGCCCATTGTTGGGGATGACCAGCAAGACACTTATCCAATATCAAATATGGTCAGAAAAGATTTCTTTTCTGATAAGATAGAGGAAGATGGTTGCAAATCGGATTGTTCCACAGATAAATCTCATGTTTCTACTGTTGAAAGTCCCTCACACAGTGCACCAAGCTACATGCAAGCTGGTTTAAACAAAGACTTCAATAGCACTAACACACAATTGCTGGGCAAAATGTCTGAAAAACATGACATTAATTTAAATGACAAGTCTCACATGATAAATGGGCAGGTAAGTCCCTGTGAAGAAAGTCTGTTCTAACTGTGATAATTGTTTTTTATAAATATTTTATCATAGCTTTTTTATGCACCCAGCATTTTTATGTGAAATTGTGATGGAACATTTTTGCCAGTCAAATGGGCAATCAAGCACTGATCAGGGGCATGTTTGTTTACGCATGTTTGTTTGTTCTTGTTGCTGATAATTGTTTCAATATATACTTGTTTCTGTTACTGGTCATGATTGTATGGATAAGAATCTTTTGTATGAAAATAATTTTAGATCAAGTTTTATCTTATTGCCCTGTATACCAAAGATCTATCAATAAAAATGCATGTTTATTGACAGATCTTTGTTTACACTTAATACCGAGATACATAATAAGTACACAAACATTGGTTTCCTTTATCATGGTCCTTATTTATGTATGTAACCAAGACGATGTTTGTATTTTTGAATGCAAAGGGTTTAGGTTTTAACACAGCAAAGAATGCAGCAGACACAATTTGTTGTGATTGAATAAGTGTATTAGGTTTTTAATTGAAATATAAAATGCTTTATTTAAAGAAACCTTTCTGATTGATTTATTGAATGCTATCGATTTTGTTTACACAATGTCACATGCTTGTTGGAGTCCTCCACATATTCTTGTTATTTTTTTAATGTGAAAGATTTTTTCATCATACCTACAAAACCTGTTACTGCCTACCTACTACCACTGCTGATGCTGCTAATAACTTTGTCATCACACAACTACATCTTCATGCCTGTCCTAACAATGCTCATCTTGTTTACATAGCTAATCAGTCGATGGACTGGGTTTGGGGATCTATTTCTATGACCTATCGTCCATAATTGAAAGTTTTAGAAGCTGTTTCAATTGGTGTTGTTCAGTGTCCTGTTTTACTATTTACACTGATGACAGATGTAGATTAGAAATGGTTATTTTCTTTCCAAAACCCACCAATACTAAAACTTGGTGTTAAGCACAGATTTAAGTATTTGCTAATGGTTACTGGATACGGCATTGACCTAAAGTGATCATAACTGTTGCTCATCATTGGAGGCTTCATTCTCATAAGCACTGGTTCTACCCTCAAAATGGACTCAAAAGAGTACCAATAAACCTCCTTATGACTCATTCAAGTTTGCATTGAAGTTTCAAAATTTCTTTATTGGTTTGTAGTGTTTACATACTTAATATTATGTGCCATTGTTTTCAATTTGTTAGTGTTTTTGTATTTCTGTTGTGGTAGAATTTAATTGTCAACATACAAAAGGAATCTATGATAAACAAATAGAGTGTGGTAGATATACCGGTAATTGTGTTTTTTTTATTAAATGCTGCAGACTAAATTATGTTTTATCACTGGTAAATATAAAGGATTGAAGTCAAACTTCAACTGTTATAACATGTACGTGAATTGCCATTACATTTCTGTGTTGTTTCTTGAAATAATGGCTTAGTATTTTCCCCTGTACTATGTCAAATTTAATTTATGTGAATGACATTGTAATAAAATTTCGGACATGATCTCTTTGTGTGGTGTTGTAAAACTTAAAATGTTTTCATTGTTGTACTTTACTACACTGCTTTAAAAAATGATCTGTATTATAATAACTGTTTGGAAGAAGATATGTACAAAGTTAATACAGCTATGATTTGCATGTGATGCAAACAAATGCCATCATTTATGTTTTGTGCCATATATTTTTGAAAGTGCATACTCATTTCATAATGTTTCCATCAACTTACATATTTTTTTATTCCGATAATAATCACTGTTTGTTGCTGTTTTGTCACTGTTAGATCTATTTTCATCTACTGGCATAGGACTATCATTTGTACAATCATCGTTGAGGCTCTGCATCTGTTTGATTTATACGAGCTGTACAGAAAAATGTGTTTGTCTGACACTAATGGTCCTTATTCTTATGATGCCATGCTCATGTTTTTCCTTTACTTGTGCATTCCACATTTTTCAAACAAACCAAACTCATCATATTTTCAATTTGCTGCTATACTAGTATGTGTTGTACAAATGCTTCGAATATATCTTATTTACATTTTTTAAATATTTTTATTACATTATTTATTATACATTATTCATTAAACATTGTCATATCTGTAGTACTGAATTTAGACAAAACATTAAACTTAGAATTGACATGATTTTGGTGATTTTCTCACACTAAATAAATGTTGTTGGTTTTACCTCAGCATAAAGTATTGTGGTTTGTGGCCCTGTTTTCTGTAGTCCGTCATTTTTCGTCAACAATTTGCTTCAAACGAAATCTCTTAATTGTTTGGCAGATTTACCCAAACCTTTTCAGAAATGATAATCATCCTCTGGGAACTGTCTTTAAAAGTTTTTCAAATCATTCATGTCCTTTGCATGTGTATGTCACCGGAACTAAAAATAGATTTATAAGTGTGATTTTTAAACTGTTTTCATGCCGAAATGGACATGGTTTCATGATTTTAGGGAATCTTTTTATCAAAACATGCACGCAGTTTTGTGATCAAATAAATAAAATGATTAAAGTTCAATAAGTGAAACCGCATATAAAGTTTTAAACAGTTTACTCTAAAAAAAATATGTTTTATTCCAATTTTACATAAATCTGTGTTGTTTGTTTTTACACGATTTGTATATTTTTCCATGGCCAGTTTTGGTTTGAAGACAGAGCCGTCTTTGTAGATAAAATATGTGTATCATTTTTATAGACCAATTATGGGGAAAAGCTCAGTTTTCTCAAACGGTGCAAACTATTCCAGTTTAATTTTTTTTCGACTATTTTAATAACTAGTTAAAATACATTAACGGGCGCTGTGCAGGCGCCCGTAAAGCTCATGAACAAAAGCTCAAACTAGCATATACAGCATCAAAATGGATACGCAAAGGTAGGGAGTGTGTAATCCCTGTGGTTTTCTTTTCTGTCCGTCCGAATACTTAAGTTTTCATGGATCTGAAACAAATTTCCATGATAATTGTTTCCGTCCAACTCGATGCTCTTTTGTCTTTCTGCCCTTCGTTTTTCCGTCCGCCACACTTTTTGTTTGATTCAAATTTGACGAAACTTATGAAGTATAAAGTATCTTTATAGGGCGGCCATGCGCATCCGTCAAGGTCGTTCTGGTCCAATAAGTATATACGTTATTGCCCAATGATTGCATGTATTTAATGTTTAAAGGAGTTTTGTTTCCGCTCATCATCTCTGGAATTTCATGAAAGTTCATGTGCGCTTTTCTTTTAGTGTGAACGTGTGCATATTGTCAGGTCATTCCGTATCATTGATGTTTTATGAATTATTGATCATCGAATAACAAATCATTGCTGCTTTTGATCTCATACAAGTATGAACGATTGTGTATGACACTTCATATGCAGCATCCGTTTTTAGTGTACATGCACGTTTTGATGTTATGCTACTTAAATAATTGTTCAGGCAGATAATTTGATTACTAAAGCGAGATCATACGATTTTTTTTCAAATATTTATGAATTTATATAAAATGTGTAAAAAAACTTATATTTCAATATAAATTAAAATAAAAGTTATGAAGCATATGTGTCGAAAAGTGCGAAATAAGCCAGATATTTAATTCTGAAATCGAAAATGTCTGTACAGTCGAATTCGCCAGCATGTATATCATGCATGTATGATGTGAATCTAAATTTAGTTTAACGGTTATTTTAAATTCCTGCAACGATATATACAATCTCTTGCACGACGGTTACATTACATTCACGTATGTGAGAGCAAGGAACGACAACTCTGCGTGGAGATTGCGATATATATTCATACGACACACGAACACTAACTCTGATCCTAATAAATAGACGAATGCTTCGGTTATTGTAGGAAAATATGTACGAAATATCTTCGTCACAATCGGCTCGGGGCGCTAATTTGTTTTTGCTGCATTTTATGAAATTCGTCTTCAATGTATAATTTCTTGCCCATTTCGTGTTATTGTAACATATTTTATCAATATATTACAATTTAACACATATAAAAAAAGTTTAATCTCGCTTTAATATGGCTAATGGACGTTTTTGTGTAAGACCACAGGACATGATAATCCAAATTTGATGAAACTTAATATGCAGCATCCCAACAGTGTAGGCATATGCATGTTTTCAGGATGCTCCAGTAATTAAGAACTGTCTCGTTCTGGGAGAAAACGACTCCGACTATTCACACGGTTACAAGTATTCCGGTTACACGTGGATACTTTTTTGTTGTTTTTAGCGCATCTATTTTTTGAAAAAAAAGAGCTATTGTCATCACCTTGGCGTCGGTGTCCGGTTAAGTTTTGTGTTTAGGTCACCTTTTTAGCTCACCTGAGCACAACGTGCTCATGGTGAGCTTTTGTGATCGCGTTTTGTCCGTCGTGCGTCGTCCGTCGTCAACATTTTGCCTTGTGAACACTCTAGAGGCCACATTTATTGTCTGATCTTCATGAAATTTGGTCAGAACATTTGTCCCATTGATACCTCGACTGAGTTCGAAACTGGGTCATGCTGTGTCAAAAACTAGGTCACTAGGTCAAAAAAAGAAAAACCATGTGAACATTGTAGAAGTCACATTTGATGCCCAATCTTCATGTAACTTTGTCAAAATGTTTGTTTAAATGATATGTTGGTTGAGTTCAAAAATGGTTTCGGTCCGTTGAAAAACATGGCCGCCAGGGGGCGGGGCAGTATTCCTTATATGGCTATAGAGAAACCTTGTGAACACTCTAGAAGTCACAATTTTTGCCCACTCATCATGAAACTTGGTCAAAACATTGGTTTCATTGATATCTCGGACGAGTTTGAAAATGGTCCAGATCGGTGAAAAAACATGGCCGCCAGGGGGCGGGGCAGTTTTCCTTTTATGGCTACAGTACAACCTTGTTAACACTCTAGAGGCCACATTTATTGTCCAATCTTCATGAAATTTGGTAGGAAGATTGGTCTCAATGATAGCTTGGATGAGTTCGAAAATGGTTACGTTTGCTTGAAAAACATGGCTGCCAAGGGGCGGGGCATTTTTCCTTATATGGATATATATGGCTATAGTAAAACCTTGTGAACACTCTAGAGGCCACATTTATTGTCCAATCTTCATGAAATTTGGTCAGAAGATTGGTCTCAATGATATCTTGGACGAGTTAAAAAATGATGCTGGTTGGTTGAAAAACATGGCTACCAGGGGGCGGGGCATTTTTCCTTAAATGGCTATAGTAAAACCTTGTTAACACTCTAGAGGCCACATTTATTTTCCGATCTTCATGAAACTTGGTCAGAAGATTTGTCCTAATGATATCTTGGATGAGTTCGAAAATGGTTTCGGTTGCTCAAAAAACATGGCCGTCAGGGGGCGGGGCATTTTTCCTTATATGGCTATATATCATGCTTTAGTAAAACCTTGTTAACACTCTAGAGGCCACATTTATTGTCCGATCATTATGAAACTTGGTCAGATGATTTGTCCCAATGATATTTTGGATGAATTCGAAAATGGTTCCGGTTGGTGGAAAAACATGGCCGCCAAGGGGGCGTGGCATTTTTCCTTATATACCTATAGTAAAAACCTTGTTAACACTAGAAGCCATATTTATTGTACGACCATCATGAAACTTTGTCAGAAGATTTGTCCCAATGATATTTTGGACAAGTTCAAAAGTGGTTCCAGTTGCTTGAAAAACATGGCCACCAGTGGGCGGGGCATTTTTCCTTATATGGACTTATGAATCTTCATGAAACTTTGTCAGTATATTTGTTTAAATGATATCTTGGATGTGTATGAAAATGGTTCTGGTCTGTTGAAAAACGTGGCTGCCAGGGTGTTCACTAGTCATGAAAGTTGGTAAGAACATATTGTTCTAATGACATCTTGGGCTGCACAGAACAGGTCAGTTCCTTTGAATCTCAGGTGAGCGACTTTGGGCCTTTCAGGCCCTCTTGTCTCAGAAAGTATCACTTCTATTGCATTCAAACTTGGTAAACTAACGTACTATCATGAGGGGACTGGGTTGGAAAAATTAGATAACTCTGGCGTGCATTTTGACAGAATTATGTGCCTTTTTTATACCAAGAAAATTGAAAATTTGGTTAAGTTGTGTGTTTAGGTCCATTTTATTCCTTAAGTAGCAAAGCTATTGCTTTCATACTTGCAACACTTTCTGACTATCATAAGGGGACTGTGCAGGCATAGTTATGTAACTCTGACTGGCATTTGTACAGAATTATGTGCCCTTTTTATACTTAGAAAATTGAAAATTTGGTTAAATTTTTGTGTTTAGGTCCACTTTAATCCTAAAGTATCAAAGCTATTGCTTTCATACTTGCAACACTTACTAACTATCTTAAGGGGACTGTACAGGCAAAGTTATGTAACTCTGACTGGCATTTTGACAGAATTATGGGCCCTTTATACTTATAAATTGAAAATTTGATTAAGTTTTGTGTTTTGGTCTACTTTACTCCTAAAGTATCATAGATATTGCTTTCATACTTGGAACACTCACAAACTATCATAAGGGGACAGTACAGGACAAGTTGCATAACTCTGGTTGTCATTTTGACGGAATTATGGCCCTTTTTTGACTTAGTAACTTTGAATATATGGTTAAATGTTGTGTTTAGATCCACTTCACTTCTAAAGTATCGAGGCTATTGCTTTCAAACTTCAAATACATCATGCTATCATGAGGGTACTGTACCTGGCAAGTTAAATTTTACCTTGACCTTTGAATGACCTTGACTATCAAGGTCAAATTATTAAATTTTGCTAAAATTGCCATAACTTCTTTATGATTAGATTCGATTGATACTTTGACATAACAACTCTTACCTGACATACCACAATAGACTTCACCCAGACCATCCCCCACGCCCCCCACCCCCGAATTCCCCCCCCCCAAAAAAAAATCCTTTATTTCATTTTTTTAAAGAGCATCCAATAAATGACTACGCCCTCACACTATACCCTCCCCCCCCCCCACCGCCCCGCCCACCCCCCCAATTGTTTTTGAAACATGGTTAAAAAAAATAAAAAAATTCTGAAATACCGTCCAACCATCCCACCCAAAAATACCCCCGCCCCCCCCCCCCCCATAAAAAATAAATATTTTTTTTGCATTTTTTTTTCTTATTTTTGGAAGATAATGTAATAAATGACCACACACCCACACTTTACACCTCTCTCCACCCCACCCCTCCCTCTTTTGTGATTGAAGTATTGAGATAGGTCCCTTCACCTTTAAAAGAAAAATAGATGAGCGGTCTGCACCCGCAAGGCGGTGCTCTTGTTAAATATTCGCAACTGAGTGTGGGCACTTCTTTTTCTGGGAGCAAATGGATGCCATGCATACAATGTTCACGTTTAAAAACCAGAACTATTTTCAAAGGTTCCTTGATTGGCTTAATGAATAACAAATTGACATAAGTTTTAGGAACGAAAGGCAATCTAGGTATTCGTTATGGTAATATTTCTCGAGAAAAAAATGTTGAAAGTGTCACACAACGCCATGACATTATTGGAACGCTCGCGCCCTTTCGTGCAAACAGAATAAAAATTGCATCATGATGATTCGAAAAATATATACATAATTTTTCATCTTAATAACAGTATACATGTATATGGAATAGTTTACCCGATGAGATAAGTGTTAAAAGGTTATCTTATACTTTGGGCAGTATATTCTGTACACATGTAGTCATGATTATTTTCTGAATATTTTTGTCAATAGTGTTACCAAACCACATTGCAGTAATTTTTTATAGATGCTAGGAATCAAAAACTTGTATTAGTCATTAATTATTAGTGGTGAAAAAGTCAAATTTTAGTTGCATTGTTCAGAATTTCCTGTCAAGGACGTTAAGATAGTTTCTGTTGTTTGTAATTGTTAAATATCTGTATCATTTTTATGCATTCCCCTGTTTGCTAATCCGGATTAGCATATTAAATGTATGTAAAATCTAGTTTCGCTCTTATTGATTTCGGTTTAGGCAATTAAGTTTGTGTTTGACAAATTACATTAAAATTAGATTTAGCCAAGGAATTTGACATCGTTAATCTTTATGTAAATAAAGAAGGCACTAACGAAACGTCTGACATCAACATACCGAACGCTAGACGACAAAGACATTTGCGACTAACTAAAGATTTCGGAAACCGACGACCCAGAAGAAATACACCGTCGATTTAGATTTACACCACACGACATTGCCCGCATAGAAAGACTGATCGGACATAGAATGGAAAGACCAACTTAACGGAATCAACCATGACACCGAGGCAACACAAATTTATAACTCTGAGATTTTTGTATCCAGAAGTGGATAATTGTGTGGTAGCCATTGCTACAGTGTTATTGGTCGGGACCAAAGTAAGTGACACACTGTGAACTGAAAGATTGCATTATCAAATGCTCGACTACGGAGAGACATATATCAATAATAATGCATCCTGGTGAGAAAGTCTCTTGATCACCATATCCATTTACTGGTGATTACAGTGTGCTGAATAATCATGTTTTATAATACAGAAATTATTTACTTTCTTAGTTGATTTTTATGATTTTGATGTACAACGATGTGCTTGTAATAAATATTTAAAATAATGTAAATATAGAATATTTACACCATGAGCACCCCACGACATCAGGGGAGTAACGACGCCCGTGCGAAGACGAGAAATGTTATTGAAAGAGTACTCGAGCGGATGTTTCATACTCTTCCTGGAGAGGTATTAATGTAGTAGTAATTCAAGTGTCAATACGCAATATAATCTTTATGATAACCATAAGTTTCAGAATTTTAACTAGCGCTGTTTAAAAGAAAATGTAAGAATGAAGCCATGCACAGTTTCGAGAATCATTGTCGCATGTGCAGTGTTGCGCAACTTGACCAATCCGTGTGTTTAGGGGGTGGAATTCCCAGAAAATAACGACCCTCAATCTTAAACACTAGTCCAGCTTGAGGGTAACCCTGATGTTCAGGGTATCAGGGATTGAATAACCGCCAACTAATTCAGGTTTGACAATCATAATTTCAATGGCAGGGTACTAAATCATGTTCATAAATAAATATCCAACGGTTATATGTTTATTTTATGTTTAACATCACACATTAAATAAATATTATGACTTTGTACAACAATTTTAAAACAACAATATATTATATAACAATTAAAAGGCAGTTGAAGCTCTGGCGGTTAAGAAAAAATACATAACATGGTACACACGTTATGCAGTGTAATACAAACATAGTGTTAATATAGGCTAGTGCACTAAGGCGGTAAAGATGTTTGATTTACAACTGGTCTATAACACGTCTCATCAACGTACGCGTTGCCTCCAAAAAGATTGTTTTTCGAGTCTGTATCAGTAACATATTCCCTATGAACTTTTGTGGCGCAGGCATAACAATCAATTTGAAGTTGCTTCAGGGTCAGCTGTTTTCTGATTTATTGGTAAGAGAATTATAGCATTTGTTACCTTTAACATTTGCATATGATAACTTAATAATGGATACATATTCTTATTTCATGTCATTTTTAATGATTATTTGAAGATAAGACCAACTGATGCCACGATTCTGGAGTGTTTATGTTTAATTTTAAATCAGCGAAAGTTTTATTATATTTTTAAGAAATTTTAATTTGATTCAATGACTGATACTGGTCAAGTTTTAATCTATCAAATGCCATCGTTAGATAAAGCTTGAATATATCTGAAAGGAAATAATAATGGATACCATCTACCACTATCTGGGTTCATGATTGATTCTCCTACTTTCTGTGTCTTTCTTATTAATTTCAACTGACACACTGAAATTCAGATGTTTTGTTATTTGTTAAACATACCGCAACATATTTATATCTATGGTATAAAAAATGACGATTCTTACTTAATTATGAAAACTTAATTGCAGTTGGAACGTTTGTATAATTTAATTACAATAACTTAATAATTACTGTTCAATCGGAATTCAGTTCAAAATACCTTAGGATGATTGATAAACGAATAACTGCATAACTTATGCGTACCGAAATGTGGGAGCATAAAGTCGCCGCATTGTCCGTCCGCTCGAAAACTTATTTTGATGGAATTGAATTTTTAGTAAGAGTGAAACGAATTTCCCCGGTAATGATTCAAGTCCTACTTGATGTCCGCCATAGTTTTTGTTTCAGCGATATATCGCAGACACTAATGATCCGAATGTCATATGCAGCATCTCTGTATGGTAGACATGCCAATCGTTGTAAGTAGTTTCATGCCAATATTTTTCAGGGACTTATATCCTCTTGGGTAATAATGTGTTTCCCCACAAGATCAAAAACACAAATGATCGAACTGTGATGAAACTCCCATGTGCAACAACCCTTCAGGGATAGCATGATTGTCCAGTGGTTCCGCGCAAATTATTTTTCAGAGAGTCATTGCCTTTTTATAAGTAAACGAGAGCGCCGATGGCGTTAAAAGCATAGGTGCAAGATACAGGGAAGAATGGCGTCACGTGGTATAATGTAGTTCGATATCGCCATCCGCGAATTTCTCAAATCAATAATTTCAAACAATTACCGACTATTTAAATAGATAATCTTTCCATTTACATCAGTGTTTGAAACGCTTATGAAAAATAATTACCCAAGCCTTTCAAAATTTAAGCACGGACAGATCTGTATCGAACTATTGTTTTCACAAATGAAAATAGACGCTACCCTATTCGTCTGCGTCAAGAATTTGTCGTAAAACTTGTGGTAAGCGTTAGATGCAGACGTGCACAACAGATTGAGTTCTGAATACAGATTTCTGGATGGAGATTTTTATAGAAACTCCTCACAGCAGTTACTTCCCTTGCTTCGCCCGGTCAGTAACTTCTAGTATAAGGGAGGCCACTGCGTAGGAGATTGAGATTTATAATGCAGATAGAATTGTTTTACGAACGAAATTTGTTTTAGGTTATAAGAAGATTTTTTGACATAAAACGGTCTTAGAAAAATTCACTAAAAACGGTGTCAGCAATATTCTTGGAAGAAAACGTTAGAAAAACGTTTCCAAAAAAAAATTGTAAGAATGACCATATACTAAATTAAATAGATATTTCGTCTGATTTTTGATCAAGTAAGGCTTCATAAAGGGCAACCGATCGATGTGGATTTTCGAAATGTGGTATATACCATAAGCATAGGTGCGTAAACGCACCTATGCTAAAAATAATATGATTTTTTTTCAGTTTCTTCAGTGATTGCAGGAACATAATATGCAGTTTATATTTGGTATTCTTAAATGTCGGACGTGTGCATATTGTTAGAGAGCGTTAGTGACATTCGACTCATAATTTGTTTCCGCGGTAAATCTTGAACACCTTTATCCAAAGTTATGTATATGTATATGAAGCATTGGCTGGCCATTTACATACTGTAACAGCATTCCCTCTAATGTCAGGTTAATAGCATTGTTGATCTTGCAAAGAGTTATACATACATTGACGAAGCGCATCATCTGGGAGCATCCATCCGTTTCACGGATATTCTTGATTATTCACTAATGACGAAATTAACGGATTGTGTTTACTCCCTGTGATATATCCATAATTTAAGTCGGGTCCTATTTTAATCAATATCGTCATTTCTGTTAATACAAACATTTCCGACAAATTTCTACACCTCAACGTACAAACTATCTTGCATGGATCGTTTCTTATGACATTAAGTTGTGCACGTGCAATTTTGATTATATTAAAATTCCTCGAGGTGTGCCTTTTTTCAACTCCCGCTTTCTAAAACTCGACTTGTACACCTTGCTTCGCAATACGATGACGTGGCGTCGGAAGAGTCGAGTTATTCAATACTATTGTTACAAGTTGCGTAGATGTAATCACAATATAAATATAAAGGGCGGCCCCATTAGCTGTTAAAAGGAGGACTACTGTAACAGCTAAATTAAGCTATGTTTATATCAGTGTTTTATTTTGTATTTTGTTAGTAATTACCAGTATACGTTTGATAAGTTTGTCGCCCTGGCCCGAAAGTCCACGAAAGCATTTGACTGCACTAAATATATTTTTTCGATGTGCACTTAAATCGAGTATTTAAAAAAAAATAAGTTAACGTCTGTGCAGTTTCGTCCTAAAATAAAGATTCTTTCAACGAAAGATCCAAACAAGAATGTCGGGCATGAAATTTGATGGTCGGAGTATCAAAAACGGCTAAATACAGTTTGCGAATGGCAAAAACCGATGTTATCCGCATTAACGCTTAAATGTAACACGGTTTTTAACGCTTCACATTACTCGAGCGTAAACGACGGTAGGTGGAGAAATTCGTATCTAACATACAAACAAGTCCCACCACTTTTGTATCGAAGACAACACAGACGACAGACGTGCGCTGATTGTGTCCTCACTAAAAAGTCATACATTAAAAAACATACGTTGATAAGTTCAATTTTGGCGTTGTTATTGGATATTTATTTTACCTAGTAAATGACATCTGTGTGTTTTTGGAATTAAGGTGTGGCGTTTCTGGGCCGGAGTTTTTCAACGTTTTGTGATTATTTTTCGATGTAAATGTGATTGGTAAGTGCAGGGTTTTACTTTTCATTAAGTACTGTGCGATGTGTTTTTTAAATAATAGATTACAGTGTCAATTATAGTAATTGAAATTTTTCTCAATCGCCGTCATTAAAACCGACGTAAATTGGAATATTTGTCTGTTTCTTTTCTGTTTTCATTTAAATATACGGAATCAAACTCTTCTAAAAAGACAATAGTGTACCTGTACAAAGTGTTTATAAGCGTTTTATGGCAATTATAAATTATTACGTTAATAAAGTCAATTTGATACAGACATTTAATACCATCTGTGAAATGCAAACTATCTCTCTAAACATATTAAATCAACCGCCCATATTTCCTTACCAACATTTCATAACGATTTTATTCAGAAAGCCGATCATTGCCTTTATTTTACGATATTTTGTTAAATGAAAACGAAAACTTTGTAACCACGAACACACCTCATATACAGACTTGTGTATAACCCCGCACTAGTATAAATTTCAGTGATTAATTTCAGGGTTGAACTGCTTCACTGTATGTAAAACAATTCACTCATTGTGAATTTAACGACGTTTTAATATCAACGCGCTGTTTCAAGCGTTACTCATTTGACAGCACTTAGAATTCTAATATGGACTGACAATTTATATCGTTTCTTTTGAATGGCTGTTCATGGAAACGTAATGTCGTTGGTTTATTTTTTCTCTGTCTTTTTTATATTTCAATCAATCAAATTAAACACACACAAAATGATAATAAAAACGTTCTTATTTTGATTTCTTAATTTTTGTTGGAGAAATTGTACTGACCACGGTCCGTATTGATGATCACATGTGCA